>NW_021703772.1:66932422-67640454 GCF_005190385.1 Monodon monoceros
AAAAAAAAAAAAAAAAAAAAAAAAAAAAAAAAAAGAATTGAGATTTACTGAGATGGGAAGACTTGGAGAGGAAAACATTTGGTTTGGAGGAAATGGGAAGAGGAATTGGAAATTTAGCTGGAGATTCCAGTTAGTCATCTGAGTCCAGATGTCAAGTAGGCATTGAATTTATAAATCTGGCGTCTAAGGGAGAGGAGATCCAAGCTGACTATTTGGCATTTAAGATTTTCTTCATATACATTTTGCAAAATTCTTGTTGTATTTATTGTGATAATTTTTAAAAATTTATTTTGGTTGCTACTGTAAAAGAAGTGTTTTCTTTCATTATACTTTGACTAGGTTTTGCTTATGTTTACATAGGCTATTGATGCCGGCATGTATCATTTTGTGCCAAGCCACCTTGCTGAATTCTCTTAATTTATAAAAGCTTTTTCATAGATTCACTGGATTTCTCTTCTCCTTTGACTTTTCTGTGGAATTTTACCAAACTCTTCAATTCTGAGAGGTACCACTTTCTTTCATGGCTTGATTTGCTTTCCTTTGCCTAAAATATCAATTATTTCTTGTCTTTTCCTGTGAGTTTCTATTCATTCCCCCAAACCCAACTCATGTTTCCCATCTTGTCAAACATTTCTGGATTCCTAGGAAAGTTTCTCTTCCTATGAGCTGCAGCTGTACCATCTGCATACCTGTATCAGAACAATCATCAAAGTTTATTCTAATTCTGTATATATCTTTCAGTCCTTTTGGGGGAGGAGAACTGGGTCTTACTGTCTTTACATCCCCAGTGTTTAGCTGAATCTGCTACATGGTTGTCTGTTACAGGATAAACGTTTGTTGAATAGATGAGTAGTCAATTTGGGCAGATTAAAAACATTTGGAAATTGGATAACGTTTTTCTTCATATAGATTTTATAAACTTGTTATATTTATTGAAACACTTCTAAAAATTCATTTTTGTCACTATTGTAAAAGAAATCTTTTCTAAAGTGTAATATAACTTTGCAGTTATACTCCTAAAAACTAAGGCCTGTTATTTTAGAAAATTAATGTAGGAACCTTGTTTCTGTTTTTTCATGATGCTGAGTGCACAAACGTGCTTGGATTTGTAAGACCTTAAATTTTGAAAATACTTAATGGCTGGATGTTACGTATTTACTTACAAAGAAGGCCTTTTATTTTGCATGGTTTTTATTTTTGCCTAGGAATCATCAAAGCATTGAATTGGCCATGTGTAGAATGTCTACTACTGTTTCTGTTATAAATCAGTTAAGGGGTTGTCCTAGTAAGTGACACTGAAACATATTTATTATAATAATTATTTGTAACATTTTTTATTGAAATAGAAATATACTTTATCAAATAACCAATCACAGTTCACTGTTCATTGCTAAGCACAGTGGGAAATACAGCATGCTTCTTTCTTACAGGGAGTAATAAATGTAGGCAGAGAGATGAAACTGGTACCCAGGAGAAAAAAAATGGGAAAAATGTTACATTTGTGGAATCTGTTGTATGTGCCTTATAGAGAGACACTTGATATAGGGGAGTGGTAGGAGGGTGTTTTCAGCTAGATTTTGAAGCATAGGTAGAGTTTAATCTGGATAGAGAGGCAGAATACACTAGATTGGAAACAAATAGAATGAGAGGCACAAAGGTAAGAGGTGTTAGGAGGTGTGGAAATGAGATACTGATTTCCATCCTAGGACAGTAAGAATTTTTATAATTTGTTCCACCAAAGAAAATGCAGTACTTTTGCTTCACTGTAGTGAACACACATTAATTGAATCTAATGAAGGCCGATATCAGATCTCTTTTTTTTTTTTTTGCGGTGTGTGGGCCTCTCACTGTTGTGGCCTCTCCCGTTGCGGAGCACAGGCTCCGGACGCGCAGGCTTAGCAGCCATGGCTCACGGGCCCAGCCGCTCCGCGGCATGTGGGATCTTTCCGGACCGGGGCACGAACCTGTGTCCCCTGCATCGGCAGGCGGACTCTCAACCACTGCGCCACCAGGGAAGCCCTCAGATCTCTTTTGTTACCATGTTTCTTTGTATTGCCAAGTAATGCGAGCATATTGTTGAAAACAAACAAATATGCTGATTTTTAAAAGGCAGAAAAAAAGTTTACTTAATTCCATCATCCCTAGTAAGCTAACAGTTAACATTTTAGTGCATTTTTTTCCCCTAGGTGTGAAAAACATACATACACACATTTTATGTTTTTATTAAATGAGATCCTATTAGCAAATTATTTTTAAAATACGTATATTTTATTCTCTGTTTTGTTTTTGTTTTAGGAGAAAACCAAAAGCCAAGGCACCGCTTCCTCCAGCTGAGACCAAATACCTTGATGCCTCTTCAGTTGATGATTCTGTAGAATCTTCTGCTTTTATCATGGAACAGAAAGAAAACACGATAGATAAAGATATTGAACTCTTGGTCGTTCTACCTGGGGATATTATCAAATCTACTACTGTTCATGGCAGGTACGATGGAGTGAAGGAAATACCAGGACTTCCCTTTCTTCTTCTGTAATTGAAACCCTCTGTTGTAGACTTCTTGATTTTTTTCTTTGGCAGATACTTTATTCATCACTCAGTTTACTTATCTATTGAAAAAGTAAATGCTAAAAGGTATTAAAATTTTTATAACAATGCTTTAAATATCAAATCTATGAATTCCACAACCCCAGTGAAGTGACTCTTGGAATTTGGAACTATTTTACATTTTGTTAGTCATTTAAAAAAAAATTTTTTTTAATAGCCTTTTCCAGAGGAACAGTCATCAGTTTTATTGATTTTCTAATTCAAACTTACAAAGCAAGCCAGGGACCCATAAGAAAACTCTTTCCCTTCCCTTCCAAATTATTCTTTCTCTTTTAAGCCGCTTCTCCAAATTTGACATTGCAGAAGTTATTAACTACTCTTAAAAGGTAATACTCTTTTATTTATCAAAACAGATAAATCTGTAAAACTAGCAGGATTTTTCACATCATTGAATGATTTAATAAAGTTATTTAAAATGTGGATAAATTTAATAGAAACATAGAATTAAACTTTAATCCAGCGAGAAGGGAATATGTGATTTAGGAGACTGATTCCCCCATCCCCCCCCCCCCCCCCCCCCCCCCCCCCCCCCCCCCCCGGTATGCGGGCCTCTCACTCTGTGGCCTCTCCCGTTGCAGAGCACAGGCTCCAGACATGCAGGCCCAGCGGTCATGGCTCAGGGGCCCAGCCGCTCCGTGGCATGTGGGATCTTCCTGGACTGGGGCATGAACCCGTGTCCCCTGCATCGGCAGGCGGACCCCCAACCACTGCGCCACCAGGGTAGCCCAGGAGACTGATATTTTTAATACCTGAATAAAAATTGGAAAAATGGAATAAAGCCAAGTGTAATTTTCCATTTCATTTTGAAGTGGAAAGTTACATAAGTTGTATACTGGGTCTTGTTCCACCTTTCACCTTCAACTACCCGTTTGTTATCCAGAGTCCTGATTTAGAAATTTAAGCTATTTTGACCTTAGTATTGCATGTGTATGTGTATGTATATATGTGTGTGTAGAACGAAAGAATAAGCAGGCAACATATTGAGTACTGCATTTTTGCAATGTGGTTTTACCTAGGTGAAATTTATTCAAGATAACCTTAATCTTGAGATTTATTCTTAAGATTATGTACAACTTTATGAATTATTGAAAGTTCATGAAAATAAAAAAGTTCAGCATTAGCAAACAATACATAGTATTGTGTATTAAATTCTCATTAAATTTAAGTGAGTTGCACTTTGCCATTTATTTGGTATTGGAAGTAGTTTTGGAGATGACCCATTGAACCATATTTAGGAGGTTGAGAACCCTGTGACTGACCTTGGTGGGCGCCCACCTTAGATGCAGGTGGGTTTTGCCTCTTCTGAGGGAGGAAGGCATCTTGTAAGTTAGACACAGTGGCCATCGCATCATCTTCAATCCTTGAAATCACACCATTACCCTGGTTTTAAAATAATAATGGTAATGAATGTGGCTGGGGTAATAAAGGCAATTCCTCTTATGTTCCCTGAATTCAAGGTAATTTTTTTTAAAAGTCAGTATTTTTTCCTTGTTCTTCACTGATGCTGACAGGTAACAATGGTTTCATTATCAGTACTCCTCAAAATTTCATCTTGAATATACCAGTCATCTGTTTATATTGCCATCTTCTCTACTATCAGCCTTCTGGGTTCTTTTGTTTGTTTGTTTGTTTTTAAACCTCAGGGACTTCAGTATTAGAATCACGGGTTTCCCCTCTATCCTGTCACCCATCATAATTACTTTAAACTTTTCCACATGCTACCCTGAGCTAACTTTTCTTCTGTTTCCTTGACTCTGGGAAAATACATCCATAGTGTACATCCCCTGTCCACCTGGACCATGGTATCTTACCACTTTGAAGCTGATCCAATACTGAGATCTTAGGTTCTCTCTTTGACACAACTTTTTTGAGTCTAGCTTACCCACTTTCTCTTTCTTAATTGGATTTGTTCTTCACCCTCCTTATGAAGTCTAATTGATGATTTCTCTTCCTGTTGCTGCATTTTTCTTCATATTTGACTTGGATTCTGCATCAGTCATTTCTACCACATTTGTACTTACAAGGACCCTAGATTTTCCCCATCCTTTTGACCTTCCAGCATGTTTGCCTTCCAGGTTCCTAAACTGGAGTAGTTTTCCATCAGTCAGCTTTTTGTTTCTGGGCCACCAACTGTTGTTGGATTGCTTCAGTTTTCTTATCTATAAAAAATGTTTTATAACTGAATTGTTGTTGGGATTAAATGAAATACTTATCAGTGCCTGGCACATAGTGACTTCCACCATTCTCTTTTGAGAACTGTTTTCCTTAACCCTGGGCGCTCTCCATTCATTCCCCACCCTCAGGTTAATCTGACTAAAACATCCCTCTGTTTGTGGCACTCGCTTTGATAAAAGACTGCAGGGATGGCAATTCAACAAAGTAGGGAAGTCCAAGCTAACAAGCCTGGACACTGGGCCACCTTCTTCTCTTCTCCTCTGGAGTTAAGCAGTCTTTCCTTCCCTACCCCCCTTTAAATAGCTTACGCTTCAGCCGCATGACTCTTTGATACTACAGATACTCTACTTTTTCCACCTCCACACTTTTTTTGGAAAGCCATTCCATCTTGAGTACCTTACCAGCCACATTTTATCCAGTTAATGTAGCTCAAGTGACACTTTTGATTTAAAGGCTCCCTGATCTCCCCAGAATGAACTATTACCTCTGACTTCCAAACTCTTCTGACACTTTATACCATTGATAGGACAATCATACATTGTCCTATGCTATAATTTATATGTGTATCTTATCTTCTTAAATAAACCATAAGATCCATGCAGGTATCATGACTTTTCTTCTTGGTGCTTAGCACAGTTTCTTTTTTCTTTCTTTCTTTTTCTTTTTTTTTTTTTTTTACAGTTTCTTGCAATGTAGTATTTACCATTTAGTAAATTCAGCATATTGTCTCCCTAAATCTTATATGTTGATGGAGGTAGCAACTTAAATGGTGTGTCTTGAAGAGGCAATTGGATGGGTCCCAGTAGCTTTCCCAGAATCTCTTAAATATATTTCCTCAGGTAGAGAGTAAGGCAAGAATGCCCCAAATTCTGATTGCTTTTTAAATTTTGTTTGAAAAATTTAACCAAACTTTAAATTTTGGGGCTGAAAAACTTTTCTGAGAGTAGAATTTGTTTTATATCAGTGTTTTTACTAGGGGGTTTGATTTTGAGACTTTGTTCCTAATAGTTTTATCACTCAGGAATGACTCAAGTTGTAGACACTATGACTAATTTTTTTTAAATATTAAATGTTTATAATTACAAGTGGTTGTGTGATTCGGAATATTTCAGGAGTGTGATTCTGGATATCCCAGGAGTGATTCCAGATATTTTAGAAGGCGCTTCAGGATATCTTAAGAGTGTGATTTGGGGTATCTTGAAGGTTGCAGCAACTGCTGCCCCATTATTTAAAAAAACAAAAACAAAAACCAACGTTTAACAATAACAACAAAAACAAAAATGTACAAATAGAAAAATTTATTCTATTTCTGAAAAATGTTAGCTACCTATGTGAAGACCCATGATATAGATAACTTAAATTTCTTCTGGGCTTTGTTACCATAAATGGAATAGGAAAATTTTCAACAAAATGATACAGGAATTTAGTGGGGGACTACAGAAGAATCATTTTAAATAAGTTTAAGGGCATAAGGTTTTCTTAGCTAAATCAGAGTTCCATATGTTACTGTGAAGGATCTCTAATTTAATTTTTTGAGACCATCTCTTCTTAATTTGTCTAAATATTCTTTGTATCTTATATTTATTTTGATAGTATTATATATATATAATCTCCTTTGGAGAATAATATCAATATGAGCCTGAAATACATATTCTCCTTTGGAGAATAATATCAATATGAGCCTGAAATACATATTTAGAAACTTATCATATGCTTCATTTAACTGTTCAGAAAAGTTTTGCTTCTCAAAATGTATTCTTGGGGAAGATTTTTAAAAAGATCCCCTCTCTTCTTTTTTTTTTTTTTTTTTTTTAAATTTATTTATTTATTTTTGGCTGTGTTGGGTCTTCGTTTCTGTGTGAGGGCTTTCTCTAGTTGTGGCAAGTGGGGGCCACTCTTCATCGCCGTGCGCGGGCCTCTCACTGTCACGGCCACTCTTGCTGCGGAGCACAGGCTCCAGACGCGCAGGCTCAGTAGTTGTGGCTCACGGGCCCAGTTGCTCCGCAGCATGTGGGATCTTCCCGGACCAGAGCTCGAACCCATGTCCCCTGCATTGGCAGGCAGACTCTCAACCACTGTGCCACCAGGGAAGCCCTCCCCTCTCTTCTTATACAATTCATGCAGAGATATGCTCAGAATGTTTCATTTTCAAGAATGTAACACACAGCATTATTTTCAGAAGAATGCACTTGTTTGTACATTGATTTTTCACCAAAGAGCTTGTTCGGATTAAGGAACACAATAAGATTGGAGGTGGTAATAGACTTTATGCTCAGGGGCAAACTAAAAACTTGTTATCCTGAATCAGGTTAGGAGCCTTCTGCAGGCTTACCAATCTTTTGGTACCAGAGCTTAGTGATGTTGCCTCTTTAGTGACCAAAAGTCACCCAATGTCTCTTATCTTGCCTTTGCGATCCTTGACTTACATTGAAGATGGCTGAGTGGCAGCCTGAAAACTCTTGGGCATTTCTGTGTGTCCTGTTATTACGAATGATTGGATTGAAGGAAGAAGTACAGGTATATGTGTATATATATCTGTGTGTGTGTGTGTGTGTGTGTGTGTTTGTATCTGTGTGCTGGTCAAGTAAACAACTTTTTTCACCAGGCAAAGCAGCTCTGTACCTTATTAAAAGTGAGCATCAAAGAATAGTACTGTTAGAGGCAAGCTGCCTAGGGGCTGTGCTCCTCAGAAAGTACCACACTATGCAATAGCATAAGTGGTAGTGTCTACCAGTACTTGGGAAAAGTTAATTTTTAATGAAAATGAGTTTATAGGCTAAACTGGCATAGACACTACAGAGAAAAAGGAAATATGTAGGTATGTTTGTACATCACTGTAGGTCCTTACCTTATAGTCAGGTGTCATTCTCACTGAATAAGTATTTTTCCTTTTTCCTCTTTCTCTGGGGACACTTTAAAAGCAGTTTTCATTTGGGAATTTGATAAAAGATTGACATTAACCCTCTTTGTTAGCCTATAGGGAGAGCATTCTATGGGTACATTAGCATCCTCTCTCTCCTGTTACTTACGATATTTTATGACCTGAATACCATAAATAGGAATTTGCTTTGATATGAGCAAATCTTAGAATACCAGGAATGAAAACACAAAGAAAGCATAGAACTTGAAGTTAGAAATCTCAGGCTCTACGGTTTATTACATAACTTGCTATGTGAAGTCAAGCAAGTCACCTCACATCTCTGGCCTTTAAGACCAGAGTTTTGAAGGGCACTGGGTGGGTCAGAGAACTAGCTCAGGAGAGTTTTACATGGACTACAGTGCCACCTATTGGAAAAAAGTAGACTATGAAAAGCAACAAGAAATTACTGGATCAATGTGGGTCAATTTTAACTCACCCATCTCCAAAAAAAAAAAAAAAAAAAAACCAGTAATACAACGAACGGTATGGATCGCAGAAGAGTTTCAGAATTTCGTATCTTTCTTATATTTATTGAAAAATGTCAAATGACAGATGTGTGATGAATACATCATATAATAGGGTAATAGATTTCAAAAACATACGCTAAAAATCTGTTGCATGGCATAATCACATTGAACTCCATAAGGATGCTTTAAATTTTGGTTTAGATACTTTTTCAATTGTACCTGCTTAAAATAAAAGTTGGAATTTTAGCTGTTAAGTTATTTAAGTGTAACCGTCCTGCCTGAGTTTCTACCTAGTTGGAATCCTGTACTCCAGGCTTTGGCACTCCCCCACTGCCCTGAGCCAGGCAGCATGTAAGCCTCTGTTGGCTGATCGCTCTCCTGGTTTGAGAAACAGTGACAGAATACTAACAGATGCCCTCCAAGTCCTAGGAGGGCCACCCTCATCCCTTTCCTTTCCTGGCATCTACACCTTATAACAATGACCCTTCTAATTTTACTTTTAATTTTTTATGACTATAAATGCAATGGTTGGGCCTTACAGAAAGTAGGAAAAGACAGATAAGCCAGAAAAAATACTTAAAACACCATGTCATTATTAAGGAGAAAGATTACAGTTACTAACATTGTGGTATATAACCTTTTACTCACACAGACATATACATAGACATACACCACACACACTCACAATTGTATATCTACACATATACCTATATAGGAACCTTTTCCTCTTTTGCCAATATGACAACATACTGTACATGCTATCTTGTAACTTGCCTTTTTTTTCAGTTAAAAATTTCTAACTTTCATGTCAATAACATTTTATCTTATCCTTTGCCCATACTTGAGTTGTCCCAATTGCAGTGAGATATATTTGTGGTATTTCTCTTTTTATAAGGGGTATATATGTATGTTTAATAGGTATGTTCCTAAATCACAGTTTTTATAAAGGTAATTGTTTATAATTAGATTCAAATATAATATCCAAAATAAATGATCAAGGAGAGTTTAAAGTGGAGAATTTCAACTTTTTTTTTTGCTTTGAGAAATATCTGTTTTTAGTATTTGATATGACCTTTTATCAATTTAATACTACCCTGATCTATTATTGTCTTCAAATTTAAATTGTGTGTTACTTTCTTCAAAATGTTTCCTATTGCATAATTCAGTAAGCACTCTCAACTTTGAGATTAGGTTTATTTGTTTTATCTACCTGATCCACTTCATTTCATGCACACAAGCATAGTTAGAGAGCATTCCTGAACTCATTCCGATTTAGGTGGGTTAGCTTCATTCCTGAACTCATTACTAAATGAGGTGGGTTAGCTTAAGATAAATAAACATCAGTAACAATGGAGAATGTTTTAAAAGTTCCTATACTGTTATTGGTAAGTTTAATTGGGTTGTTGGTATGCATTTGTAAGGGACAGCTGGAACCAATTCAACTCAACTCAGTTTTGAGCATGTATGGAGAATGGGTAAAATACCTTATTAGATACTGGGGTAGATTTAAAGAATCATACTAAGGAAGAATCTTACTCATTCGGGTTCAACCCCTTATCAGATGCTTGAAATCCCTCTACTCATAAAAAAGACTTACCATCATCATCTTCGTTTTCCTATGACAGTCCCTGTTTGTACCTATTATCCCAGAGTAATTACTAATAGTGCCCCTCTTTCGATCTCAGGTGTCCAGATTGGATGATAAATTTCATTGCAACCCTATTGGTAAGTGACTTTGTTTAAGCACCTCTAGGGTTTGGAAATTCACCTACATAGTTGTTGGAGCTGATCTGAAAGCTCTTTGGCGAATCATGACTTTCATTTTTGATATCCAAGTGGATCTTAAAAACACAAAAATGGGAAGTCTTATCTAGCAGGTAGTAAAACTAGGACAAGATTACCCTTAATACGTGTCATGAATGCAGGAAGGGTCACTGGAGGATTTTAGGGGGTAATTTTGTGATGCCATCAATCTATGAAGTAAAACTGCAGCAGATAGCAGATAGCCTGTTGCAAACCATCCACCCTCTCCTGAATCCTGATTCATGGGATCATGAGGCTAAAATGTGGCTGGATTAGGAGTCAGGACATTTTGATCCTGACTGCACCCTAATTCTATTTATGCTTCTCATAATCTGTTCATGTAACTTCTCTAACGACAATTTTTTCATTCGTAAAGTGGGAGTAGCTTTTGTGGTGGTTGTGAGCTCAAATGAGATAATAGGTATGAAATTAATGCAAGGGATCGTTTGTTTCTATAAGGAGTGGGAAATCTCATAGGGATTTCTTCCATTTCAAAGAAGAGTTTCTAAAGAGGTTTTTTTTTTTTTTAAATCGGCCCTCTAGGCAGTCATGAGAGAAAAAAGTCTGTAAATAATGCAAAGCAGACTCTTAAATAATAAACCAAAATTGAAAGTAATGTGGTAGTACAGAGGAAGAAAAGACTGTTTCTTATTTGAATGAGGAAGTAATGAACAAATTCAGCCAATCCTTTTCAACTTTTAATTATCTGGCTCGGGCTTCAGGTAGACTGCTGGCATGTGCTCCTACCTTAGCAAACAGGAGAACAAGCATCCTTCCTGTGGTGATCACGTGCTTAAACCTTTTTGCCAACTGCTGTTAGGTGCATCAGCTTAGGATAATTATCCTCAAACCAAAATTGCTGTTTTTGGTAGAAGTAACTTGGCATTCAGGTGGATAATTCTAAACTATACTCAAGAGACGGTTTCGTATTCTGTGGGAGCACTTTGTGACTAGTTAATCCCCCAAAGCAGCCCCATTGCATGCAGGGCCTGCATAAAAGTTAATGTCCTGCCTTTATAGTGTTACAGCTCCTTTATGGTAGAGCCAGGCAGTAATTCCCACCCTCAGAATCCGCTAGGTCAGGGTCATCTCTTCTGTGCTTTTGGTGCCAAATGCTGAGCTTTCAATTAAATATTTCAAGCAATTGAACTGGTCTGAGGCTGTTTTCAGATAAGGTCTTAGCCCAACTTAATGCTTATATCCCACTTCTGTGTAAAGATGTACTGGCTTTAGACACAACAATGCTACTAGTCAAGTTTGTTAATTAAAAAACCAAAAGCAAAACAGTTTTCTCACCTATGTGGGTTTTTTTAAAGCATGTGAATCTCCTTTCAACAATTTCATCTTTTCATGCATCAGACACTGAACAGAAATCTCAAATGCATATTATCTGCTATGTGTTTGAACTCATGGATGTTTAAGCAAAATTACCTAAGAGATAAATAATCATTGGTTCCTATAAATTCACATTCAATGACCCAGACCTACATTGTATTAGGTCCTGGGAAGAAAGTCTGCTAAGAGGTGGTCCTGATAGAGAGGAGTTCACATCTAGGTATAAATGGAACCCAGATAACATCTTTAGGTCATTCTGCTCTTTGAGGTCTCTGAAAGATTGGCCTGAACCCCTGTTCCATAAATACCCTTTATAATATTATTGTAAATTCCCAAGGGTTTATGTTCTTGGAGCCGCCTCTGGCTTGGACTTTATATCCTTTTTTTGGATTCTTATTTTCCAGTCTCTACTTTTTGAAATGTCCTTTCCCTCCTTGATTTAACCCCTCTCAAAGCTGCCAGGACCATAGCGATGGTTTGCGGGTCACCAGGGAGAGGTTAGTAAGTATATCACATACCAAATAACTTAAATGAGCATTTTAGGCCTTCTATGGAGTCCTTTTAGCAACGCTGCCACTTGGTAGTGTCCCTGCAATCCTGGCCTCTTCCCATTGGCTGGCTCCTCTTTCTGTCTCTTGTGTCATCTTACCCTTTTCTTCCCGCATTCGATTTAATCCTATCACCTCCTTATGAAATATATCTGGAACCTGACTAGTCTAAGCTATCACCTTCTCTCACCTAAATTTTTGCAATAGCTTTGTAACCTCAGGCTACTGTGAATACAGCAATCAGAATATTATCCTTTAAAAATGTAAAATAGATCCCATCACTGCTCAGAACCCTTTTGTGGTTTTCTACCTCACTTCATAATCCCAAGTCTTTACCAGGCCTTCCAGATCTATAAGAAAATCACTCTGATATCATGTCTACTATTTTTACCCCAGCAGGCTGGTTTCTGTTTTTCTTTAAACATGTGGAGCACACTTCTGCCTCAGGGCCTTTGCACTTGTCAACTATGCCTGGAACACTCTTTCCCCAGTATCCCATTCCATTCAGGTCTCTTTTCCAATGTCAGTTTTTCAGTTAGGACATTTTCTAATCTCCTTCCTTATCTTACTTTCATCATCGCATTTATCATTATCTGGTATACTATATAATTTACTTTTTTCTTTATCCTCTTCTCTCCAGATCACTGGTTTGAAAACTATAGTATGTGTCAGAATCAGCTGGAGTGCTTGTCAAAGCATGTATTCCCGTGCCTCAACCCCAGAGTCTCCGATTCAATGATCTGGACTGGGGCTTGAGAATTTGCAGTTCTAACAAGTTCCCAGCAACACTGATGCTGCTGATTTGTGAATCACACTTGAGAATCAGTGCACTAGAGCTACTCTGTCCAATACAGTGGCCACTCACCACATGTGTGTTTAAACTATTTAAATTTAAGTGAAATGAAAAATTCAGTTTGTTAGTCCACTAGCTCAATGTATTTCAGATGCTCAGTAGCTACATGCAGTGAGTGGCCACAGTATTGGACAGGACAGTTACAGAGCATTTCTATCATTGCAGAAAGTTCTGTTGTACAGCCCTGCTCTAGAACATAAACTACATGAAGATGGATTTCTTTTTGGTTCCCCTGCTTCCCCCTGCCCAGAATTATATTCTCATATTTATATAGCTGGTCCACTTGGGCTTACTTTAGTGTAAGGAATAAGGTAGATACATAGCTTTTTTTTCCATCAGATTTTTCCCAATACCAGTTACTGAACGTTCAGTTCTTTCCCCAGAAATTTGAAATATCATTATCATAGGCAGTATTAAGTCCCCATCTGTATTTTTGTCTGTTAGAGAACTTTCTGGTCTTTTGCATTTATCTGCCTGGGAATAGGAATATTTTCCAGACAAAATTGGCTTCTGGAATTATTGAATAAAAAGTTGAACCTGTAATTATAGAATGAGAGAATAAGGTTATAAAGAAGATCTGTAACTTTTACTTGCCTTTCCAAGAGTCGTTTATTAGAAGACATTTAGGCAGTGAGTTCAAAGGTTCTAGTCAGCATGCAACGTTTTGGCTACAAAAAAAGTATAGTATAGTATACTATATATACTGTAGTGTGCAAAGATTATAGATGACCATATTGACTAAAGGAATAGGCCATAATTATAATATTCTTGGCCCATTATCCATCACCTTTATTAAATTAGAAAATTTATATATGACAGATAGAAATACAGTAATTCATTAAGGCATATCAGAAGGTTTAAATAAGAGTCAAATTGTTATTATCTTTAAAAATTTTTAAAGTATCTTTTTCCTTAAAGGTTTATATGTTTGTACATAAAGGGATGAAAAAATGGTAGCACAAAAATAGGGATTAACAAAACAAAACTTTAAACTAATCACTATTTTTGTCTTGTTAAGTTTTAGTGTATATTTCCAGCAGAGACTCTAAAGAACTGTACATTTAAGAAAGTAAAAGATGTTTGAAGTGTAAAGTTTAGAATTTTTCCATGAATTAGTTGGCACATTTATATATATAGAGAAAGAGAAATATAATCTGAACGTAGCACCATTTACTCATAGACCACAGTGGACAGCTCTCCATTTAGTTGGCAGTGAAAATTCTCTCCTCTTCCAGCTTAACTGTATTTGTAATTATATTGTATTTTTCTAGGCATTACCTAATCCTTCTTAAGTTTATTTACTATCAGGGAAAGAAGTACCATTTTCCAAATCTAGAATCGGTACGTAGAATCAAATTGCTATCATAGAGTACTATGTTACGAAAAAATGAACTTCAACAATACCATTATGCTAGTTTTTCTCTCAATGAAATTAAATATGTACTATCCAAAGCCAAAATTTGGGAAATTATAGAAAATTTATGTATGAACATACTAGATAGCTCAAGAGAAGGACATAAAACTCCTAAATATTACTGTGCAAGCATTTAATAAAGATATGGGAAATGTATTTTGGGTATTGAAACATATTCCAGAAAACATTTTTTTGCTGAGGGACTTAGTCTTTTATTTATTTATTTTTCTTGGTATATGTATGATGGGTACAACTTGTATGTGGGAGAGAGAAGGGAGGTGAGTGTACTATTATGAAATATACCTCTTTTTCCCAAATCAACTGGAATGGCTTAAGAATGGGCAACAACCGTAGAAGGTGAGGGTGAGGTAGGGTCTGAATCCAGGGGATGGTTTGAAAATCTATATAAAATGTTTGACCTCAAGACCACACAGTGCCAGACAACTAATCCTTCCCCAGCAGGACACTGCCTGTCTGAATGTTGAACCAGAGAGGCTACATACCTGGGAGTTCCACTTTAGGAGACTGGGAATGAGGTGCATATGAAAACAGATTACTAAATTAAAAATAGCATGCTGAACAGTGAGATTTTTAGCCTCATTTCCCTGTCAACTTTCTAAAAAGCTGGTAGCTGGGTTCATATATCTACTCAAGAAATTGGAGAATTATTTTTTATTGATAGTTATACCTCCCATTGGAAAAAAAAATAGCTGGCCACCTGATTACCCTCAAATGAAGCCCATCAACTATATACCTCAGTTCATGAAAATAGGACTTTTACACAGTGTTTCAGTGCCTCAGTCTTAAATACAATCTAATAGCTTAGGATCTCCAGATGTTTGAGGAAAGCACATAATACAAAAGATTTTTTGACGTGCTTTCCTTAAAGGCTGACAGTTAAGAAAGAATTGGAGCAGAAACTAACACACCATTGTAAAGCAATTATACTACAATAAAGATGTTAAAAACAAAAAAAGAAAAAGAATTGGAGACCACACTGTTCTGTTGATGCTGTGAATGGAAACAAAAGTCTGTGTCAAAAGTTGGAGTCTGTGGAAAGGGAAGCAAAAAATTAAGAAGTGTCTCTGAATCTCAAGTTCAGAATCTCAAGTTGGATTAATCTCAAGTTGGATTATCCCTATAGAGATAGGTTATGTATTACCATTAGTGTTTAACACTTAATCACTATTTAAAATTATCTCATACATTTACTTGGTTATTTTTTCATTGTCTAGCATAAGAGTCCATAAACTTTTTCTGTCAAGACCCAGATAGTAAAAATATTAGGTTTTGTGGGCCGTACAGTTTCAGTCACATCTACTCAAATCTGCCATTGTAACACAAAAGTAGCCCTAGATATTATGTAAACAAATGAGCATGGCTGTGTGCCAGTAAACCTTTATTTACAAAAAACAGGCTGTGGGCCCACTTTGACCTGCAGACTGTAGTTTGCTGACATTTGGTCTAGTCCATCTAGCAGAGTATTAGATCTATGAGAGAAGGTATGCTATAACAGTTGTACTATGTCTCCAGTGCCTAGAAAATATTAAATGCTGTTTGAATGAATTAAGAAATCTGTACGACACTCTTCTTTAGGATTTGTGCGCTTCCTCATGGAGATTCTTTCTATGCTTTCTAAAGCCCAAAGGGTGATAATACTTTATGCTTATGAGAACCAGTTTATAAGCTAAAGATTGCTCATATTCCAAATGACATTGTAAAGGAGCATCTGCTAAACCAAGTGACTGCTTTTGGATAAGGAAGGGCTTTTCCTTCTACTGAAATCTATGATATGAAGACAAGTTGGCAGGTAAAATATACAGAATTTTTAAACCAACACAAGGATCCAAGCTCTCTTGAATACTATTCAGAAGTTTTAAACTATTATAATTTTGTCTGCTTAAATACCTTGTAGTTAGATTTTTAATCTACTGAGGACAAGAGGCCCTAGGAAAAAAGCTTGAAACAATAAATTTAACAGTTAATGAAATTGTTCTATGATCAGTATTACTCTTGTTTTACAGTAAACCTATGATGGACTTGTTGATATTCCTCTGTGCACAGTATCACTTAAATCCATCAAGTCACACAATTGATCTGCTGTCAGCTGAAAAGAACCCCATTAAATTTAAGCCAAACACACCAATAGGAATGTTGGAGGTAGAAAAAGTAATTTTAAAGCCAAAAATTTTGGATAAGAAAAAACCTACACCTATAATACCAGAGGTAAGATTTTCACTGTAAATTTTGGTGTCTCACAGCTAAAATACTAAGTTGATTTTTTTAGTCATTATCTGCAGCTCATTGCAAATGAAATAAAATTGCCTTTCCTGGTCAAATTCGATGTAAACATGGCTATTGTGTTTTCCTGGGCCACTTTGTTTACAATTCACTTAGTTGTTTATCCTTGGATTAACTAGAATTTGGGGAATACTTCAGATTTTAGATGCTCTAAAGTGATCTATATGATAGTATCAGAATCTGACAATTATGACTATATTTTAAGCTACTCTTTTAAAAAGTTTATATTAAAAAAAGGTTTTATACCCTTTTAATACAAATTCCTTTAAGAATTTATTAAAATAATTTTTTCGGCTTTGGTAAGCCGTAGTTGTAATTTATTTAAATTATTGTTAATTTGAGCTACATGATGGCTCAGTTTTCTGTGATGTATGAATTTTAAACAAAAAATTTTAACCACAGTGATTCTAATATCATCAATTCTCCTTTTTTTATAAAATTGTTCTTTTTCTGTAAGCAACAGGGGTAGAAGTTTATGGGTTTCTAGAAATACTCTTTCATTAGGAATGATATTAACCATTTTTAACTTCACAAAATATATAAAGGTTTACATATTAAATTAGTAGTTAATTTATATATGACTTGAGTAATACATTCTCATATTTTCTTCAAAAAATTAACTTTTTTGGACAATACTAAAACATTTGCTTTCTATAAAATATGAATATTAAATATTCACCAGGATATTGGGCCATTTTCTAGCAAGATATACATGCTACTTATCTAAATGGAAATAGTATTATTTATGCTATAACATGGGACTATATATGGTATTTTAGTTTTATGAATACTTGTTAAACTTTGAAGATCTGCAATCTGTAGGTTTCACTTAAGATGGTCACATGTTTCTAAATTCCATTTACATATAGAATTTAATTCAGTTACACTAAAATGTGGAGATGCTTAAAATCTTCTCAATAATTTTGAATTAGCAGTATTAAATATTTAAATGAGGACTATTATAATATTCTTTACTAATATATTAAAATTAACCAAAGTAGTAATAATAATAGTGACAACAACAATAGGTAGTCACAATAGTTAATGTTTACTTATTGATAATTTACAATGTGCCAGACACTGTGTTAAGCTCTTTATAAGGGATTAACTCGTTTATCTTACCTCAAATAAGGGAAGTTCAAAAATGTTAATGTCTTAATTAAAATATCCCTGTTTTTTTCATTGAGACAACTGACCATTAGAAAGATAAATATTTCTCAACTAAAAACGATAGAATAAAACATATATAATTCTATTATTATGTATGTTTGCTAATTTTGTTTTTTTGTTGTTGTTGTTGTTTTTTTTGTTTTTTGGGTTCGCGGGCCTCTCACTGTTGTGGCCTCTCCCGTTGCGGAGCACAGGCTCCGGACGTGCAGGCTCAGCAGCCATGGCTCACAGGCCCAGCCGCTCCACGGCATGTGGGATCTTCCCGGACCGGGGCACGAACCCGTGTCCCCTCCATCGGCAGGCGGACTCTCAACCACTGCGCCACCAGGGAAGCCCTGTTTGCTAATTATAAAGTAAATATTGTATGGAATAAAGCAAAAATATCTGTAGGACTAGATATGAGGCTTTTATGTTTCTTTTGGGATTTAAATCTACTTAATACTTTACAAAAGTTATGAATTTAATCTAGATTACTTAATAAGCAAACTATTTCTAAGAATCTGGTTTGGACTTAGGAAGTAACATTAATCAAAAAGAAAATTTTACAACAAAGTAGAAAAACACTGTTTATCATACCAATATATAATTGTAGATTATCTCATTGTTCTAGATGTCATTGTAGAAAGTTTGTTTCAGTAAATCATGGTATAACTCTGGCTTTAATCTGTGTTTCAGAAAACTGTGAGAGTAGTGATCAATTTTAAGAAAACGCAAAAGACGATAGTGAGAGTTAGCCCACATGCACCACTTGAAGAACTTGCCCCTGTTATATGCAGCAAATGTGAGTTTGATCCATTACATACACTGTTATTGAAGGACTATCAGTCTCAGGAGCCCCTCGACTTGACAAAATCTCTTAATGAGCTGGGACTAAGAGAATTATATGCCATGGATGTCAGCAGAGGTAAGTAGACTTTTCATGTTATTCATTTGGTGCATATATGTGCATGTTTTGTGTTTATGTGTAAGTGTTCTCAAGTTCATAATGGCACGTTAATGGATCCTGTAGTAAAGTCACTACATGTCACTGGGAATAAGAAGAGAAAACTAAATGTAGTAAAATTTAACTTGAGTTCAGTTATTCAAATTGGAATAAAAACATGTCTTTCTTAGCTGTCATCCACATCTTACACCTTTCCATCTACCTATGAATATTTGGGCTGTAATTTAACTTAATTCTTTGTGGTTTTAAGATTTAAACAGAAAATTAAAGTTTACATGTAAAGTCGTTGTTCTAAAGAAGTGTGAATTACAATAGACTTGCCATGGATTTGTCTGAGTCTTAATTATCTTTCAAATTTGGGAGTTTCTTGACAAATTTTTTTCTAAGTTCAGCACCCAAAATCAACTGGCTTATAAAATGAATCCGTCTACTTACAAAAATCTTCTAAATAGGAATAGCTTAGAGTATAAATCTATAGAAATAATGTATTAAAATTTGGAGATTTTAGATAATGTTGGTTTCTATGATGTCTGATAGGTAAATAAAAGTTTATTCAACACAAATCTGTTTTATTAGGCGAAATAAAAGTTTAGTGAAGAATGATTACTTACATCCTCTGTGTATAGAGAACTTCAAACTTTATCCTGAGATTGTGGCTTTAAATAATCCATAAATGACTATTTCAACTCAGTGATGTTTTATACTTGAACAAACATTATCTTTTCAGCCAATTTACCCTCTTTTACCCCCTCCTTCTGTAGCCACTTCTGTTACTGCCTTCAATAAGTCATCTTTACAAGGTAAGACACATGAATCAGTAGAAACAGATTATAATATGAAACCTCTATTTCTATTGGGTAAATTGAAAACAAGATTATAATATGAAATCTCTATTTCTATTGGGTAAATTGAAAACAAGCTGCTAATTTTACCTGTTTTCTTATCATTACTAATATGTACATTCTGTAAAAGATTTTAATTTAGAAAGTCTTTGGTTTTTTTTTCCTGAAAAATAGTTTAAAGCCCCCTACCTTGATTTCTGAATTTAATTTCAGTAATTATATTTCAATAATTGCTTGAAAATTAATATCATCTTAAGAATAACAAAAACATATTCTTGACTCTCAGACAAAAAATGATGTTGCTACGATCTTTATTGTGTACATATACTGATAACTTGGTGGTTCCATGGAAGAGTCTCAGATTATTTTTGAAACAGTTATTCAGAATTATAAGGGTATATTCATCATAGGAAATGTTTGCAACCATTAAATTGTTTGTGAATATTTTGTAATAAATGGAAAGTGCTTATGCTAAAATCAGCTTTTAAAGCTTTTTAAATGTTTAATACAGTATGTTTTAAAAAAAGCTTTTACATGAAATTTCTGAAAAGAAATACAAAAAAAATTTAAGAGTTGATACCTTTAGGTGGTAGGGCTATGGGTGAATTTTTTTCATCCTCCTTTTCTTTATTTTTTTTAAAGTTTACTTTATTTTAAAAATTTTTTGATTTACAAGGTTGTGTTAGTTTCAGGTATACAGCAAAGTGAATCAGTTATACATATATCCACTCTTTTTTAGATTCTTTTCCCATATAGGTCATTACAGAGTACTGAGTAGAGTTCCCTGTGCTGTACAGTAGGTCTATTTTATATATATCCTTCTTTTCTTTATATTATAGAATTTTTTAATGGAAATGTATTACTTTCATAGAGGAAAACTTTATTAAAAATTAGCCATTAATAATAAAATCTGGAAATCTGTTTCCCCATTAAAAAAGGATAGGCTCAGATAATTGATTACTATAATAATTACCCCCTACTAAAAAAAAAAATAAAGTGTACACATTATACATTATTGGATTATTGGAATCTTCTTTCTTTACCACTTCCAATTTTTTTTATAACACAATGAGCCTCGCAATTCCAAGAATTAAGCCCACATCAGTAATAGTGTGATTATTTTTAGCGGCTGTCATGAAGACTAGCCTAATCAAAGGAGTTGAAAATTCTTATGTTTGTAAAGTATATCCTGGCTAATAATCAGAAGATAGGCATGTTAATTCTGACATTACACTAGCTTTCAAGCTCATTGGCAAACTGATAGGGCAAATGCTTTATTTGTGTGGATCTCACCTTCTACTTCTATAATAATCTAGAGGTAGGAAAAAGTGTCCTCTGGTTCTCCCAGCAACAGCATTCTGTTACTTGTACTTGGCTTTTGCTTCTAACTTTGCCAGTCTCTACATACATAACCGAAAGCAAATTCCATAATCTTGTTGGCCTCGGTTTGAAGGTGTTGAATGCATTGATTTCTAATATCCCCTCCAGCTAAAAAAAAGTATGTGGTTTATGCAGAGTATTAAATGTTGTGAACATAATCTTAAGAGATTGTAACAGGAAAATGTAAAAAAAGCTCCTTTTACAGTGTCAAAATCTACAGGGTCAATCCAAATGTTGTAAATGCTCCTGCCTCCTTATTTTGTCCGATATTATCAGAAGGCTTAGAACTTTGTGTGCAATTATTTACAGCCTCTCTTTGGGAAATAGGAAACTACAGTATTTTAGTTGCTTTTCTAAGTAAGCTCAACTCCTTGTCTTAGTGTTTAACTCTGACTTGTAGTGATCCCTGAAAGTGAGCTTTAGGTGAAGACTTAGGAGTTAACCAGAGTAGAGGATGCCCAGATGCCTGGAAATTGCTTTACCAAAAATAACTACATGAGTACTCTGGTTATAGTTATTGTACTGCACCACCATGTGAACTTTTTATTTACTGTTCCAACTAAATTTAATTGTATATCTACATTCAGTTAATGGAGGAGTCTATCTTAAAATGAAAGAGTAGCATTTCTTAAAAAAAAAAAAGTCAGAGGTATTACACATCATCTTTAAATGGATACTGGATTCAGTTCTACTATTTAATGTCTGTTTTTCTTGGTGCAAGTTATTCAGACTTTCTAGTCACCATCACTAAGGCCTCAGATGTGTAATGAGATAGTACCATCTACTTCCAATTCTTTACATTCCCTAACTTATAAAAAGAAATCAGAATAATAACTTGTGACACCTACCTCATAGGATTGTTCTAAAGAGTGAGTTAGGCTTGTGAAAAAATCTTTAACCACAAAGTGCTGTCCACATGTCTATTACTATTAATTGTTAGCATTGTCAGCATTGTATAGCATGCATAGTGCTTATTTAATATTTGAAGCGTCAGATTTATGAAGTTTTAATCTGTGAAATATAGTTCTCCTTTAGTGTCTTATTGAGGAAAATTGCATTAATGTATTTATTGGTGTTAACTATGTTTGCTTCCATGGAATAACTCCTACTTTGTCATAATTTATTTAATTTTTTAAACATTTCCTTTAAATAAAAAGACTATACATTTACTCCTAAGAAAGGGCTATGTATTTGAGACTTTACATTGAGCTGTAAGTTCTGCTACAGATATATCCCACAAATGTCAATATATAGTACTTTGTCTCCAGTGTCACTGAAATTATACTGTGGTTTACCATAAAACCCATATGTGTTTCATAGGAGAAATCTTTTTAAAATTTATAAATCCCTACTCCTGTGTGTCTCTCTCTCTTTAAAATTTGCAACTTATCTGTTGAAGAAACCAGGTCATTTGTCTTATGGTGTTTCCCACATTCAGAATTTTGCTGATTGCATCCTGTGGTGCCACTTACATGTTTCTTTATCCTCTGCTTCCTGTAAATTGATTGTTAAATTTAGAGACTTGATCAGATTTGGGTGAGATATTTTTGGTAAGAATATTTCATGGATGGTATTGTGTATTTCCATTAACAGACCTGTAATAACAAGTTATCTTTTTTTGATGTTAGCCATCAATAATCTTTGCTTATGTCTTTTTTTTAACTGTAGTTGATTTACAATGTTGTGTTAATATCTGCTGTACAGTAAAGTGATTCAGTGATACATATACATACATTCTTTTTTATATTCTTTTCCATTATGGTTTATCACAAGATATTAAATATAGTTCCCTGTGCTATACAGCAGGACCTTGTTGTTTATCCATTTTATATATAATAGTTTGCATCTACTGACTCCAAACTCCCAGTCCATCCCTTCCCCTCCCCACCCCCATCCTAGCAACCACAAGTCTGTTCTCTATGTCTGTGAGGCTGCTTCTGTTTCATAGGTGGATTCATTTGTGTCATATTTTAGATTCCACATATAAGTGATATCATATGGTATTTGTCTCTCTCTTCCTCACTTACTTCACTTAGTATGATAATCTCTAGGTCCATCCATGTTGCTGCAAATGGCATTGTTTCATTCTTTTTATGGTCGAGTAGTATTCCATTGTATATATGTACCACATCTTCTTTATGCGTTCATCTGTTGATGGACACTTAAGATGTTTGCATCTTTTGGCTATTGTGAACAGTGCTGCTGAGAACATCAGTGCCAATGTCTTGGTTAATTAGGAGTTAGAAAATAAATATAATCTGTTACAAATATTCCTTTAATTATCAGTTGAGATATTTCTAAAAAAGAAGATTTCCCTATGTCAGCTATTTGTCTACCTAGATAGAGTTCATTCAGAAAAGACAGGATAAAAGTGTGATTCTTTCCCTTAATCAATTTTTAAAACAATGGACAGTGAGAATCAGGGTTTTTTTTTAGTATCATTATGAATTCATGAAATTAAACATATGTGCTATGTTTTAATTTATTGAGATATTCTTATGATGCCCAAATTGTCCTGACTTTGGCCAGGAGAAACCATATCACGCTGGCTCCTGAGATGGTCCCTTTTAGTGGGAAATGGTATTTAGAGACAGTCTGGGCAAGGGTGACTCAGCACTACTGGGTTTGTCATTGTTTTTGGCCCTTTCAGTTGACATTAGGAAACACTTTTTAGAAAATGAAATGTTACCTATACAACTTTGAGGTTTGACGTTTGCCATTCTGCTTAAATTGTGGTTTAATTTCGGCACTATTGACATTTTGGGCCAGATAATTCTTTGTTCCGGGGGGCTGTCTTGTGCATTGTAGTTTGTTTAGCAGCATCACTAGCCTGTACCCAGTATATGCCAGTAGCACATTCTCTTCACCCTTCCCCCAGTTGTGACAACCAAAATTGTCCCTAGGTTTTGTTAAACGTCTTTGGCGGGATGTGCGTGTGTGTGCGCGCAAAATCACCACCAGTTCAGGACCACTGTATTAAAGAAATAAAGTTTTTAAAACATTTAACAGAGTGCTGAGTAATTATAATGAATCATGTTTTGGAGAATTAAATATTTCAGAATAGTTTAGCTCTGAGACAAAATATATAATTCAAAATCAACAAAGGGACAAACTGTATGATAGCAACTTCATATCTCATTTAATTCGAAGTGTCCTTTTTACTTCTGAAATGTTGGTAGTTATGGATAAAACACAGACTCTTGAGTCGCTTCAGTTTCCTCTGCTGTGGAACAGGAACAATAATACTAAATTTCCTTGTTGCTTTGAGAATTAATTAAAATATGAGGTGCTGAGCAGAGTGCGTGGTTCATAGTAGAGCATAATTAGTAGCTTTTATCATCAGATAAAGTTATCAAGGGAAAGTAATTGAGGGATAGTTCACCTCGGACGTGAACATATAACCCCTCAAGCAAAAGTAAGGTGCTTTTCTTCTATTTTAGAGACCTGCCAAATATCACAAAACCTAGACCTTATGAAGGATAAAGAAAATAAAGGGTTTTTCAGCCTTTTTCAACGCAGTAAGAAAAAGCGGGAGCAAGTACGTATTTTCTTATGTAGCATTTTATAAGATTCTTCTACTCTGTTTTTAAATGCACGTGCTTTTCGTCTTGGAATTACCTGTAGATTTTGCTTTTTCCTTCTTTATTAGACCGCCAGTGCCCCTGCAACTCCTCTAGTAAGTAAGCATCGTTCAGCTTTTACGAGGAGCAATACCATGACCAAACAGTATATTTCAAACACCCTGCCATCGGATGCACCCAAGAAGAGGCGTGCTCCACTGCCTCCAATGCCAGGGTCTCAGAGAGCCCCCCAGGACCTTGCTCACATCCAGGAGAGGCCAGCTTCTTGTGTGGTGAAATCCACAAGTCTGGATGAAACAGAGGAGGTACGTAAATTTGTTTTGTTTTTTATTTTTAGGATGGGGCAGGGGACCATCCATTTTTCCTCTTAACTAACTTGTCCTTTCCCACATAGGCTGCTAACAGTAACAGTTACTAATCTGTAATAAGATGAATAACTAGTTACTAATAACATTGGTACTGTGAAGAGATTCTATATGTAGAGTTCTGCAATGCAGTAAAGAATAAATATGTCAGTTTTAAGTAGCTTTTATATACAAGCAAATAAATCATCCATAAACCTTAAAGCCGTGGTTTATTAAGGCCCAACTGGAGGTTCTTGCATGATGCATGTATTAGGAATGGAAATACTTTTTTTTTCCTGTACACGGGCCTCTCACTGTTGTGGCCTCTCCCGCTGCGGAGCACAGGCTCTGGACGCGCAGGCTCAGCGGCCATGGCTCACTGGCCCAGCCGCTCCGCGGAATGTGGGATCTTCCCGGACCGGGGCACGAACCCGTGTCCCCTGCATTGGCAGGTGGACTCTCAACCACTGCGCCACCAGGGAAGCCCGAAATACATATTTTTGAACACTTTTTTTTAAAACAGCAACAAATTTTTATGTTGCATTCGTGGGTTTCTAACTAGATATAGTCAGGTCTTGACCAGACTCTGAGATTCTCAGGGGAGAAATCCTTGTGTCTGCCTGATACATAAATACTCTATAATAAAAAAGAGTCTTTATATAGCATATATTGTAGTTACTATCATATACTTTTATGTTCAAGGCACTGTTCTAGGTGTACCTTTTTCTTAAACATTCTCACTATTGCTCTCTTTAATCCCAGATTTTCCTGGAGCATGCTGTTTTGTAGAAATCCATTTGCAAACAAGTTTTCATGCCTATGAAGTCTGTACATTCCTTGCTTTATTCAGGTGAATTACAAGCGGAGTTTTAAGTAAATGTGATTGAACATGAGACCATATATTTTGTTGCTTGTAATCAAATGATTTAAGTAACTGTGAGAGCAAATTTTATTTTGAGGTATTTGAGAAACCGAGAAGTTTTCTTGTATCTAGTTTAAGGGTTTTAGTTCCCCCTTGGAAGCTTAGTAAATTCAATGCTCAAGTAAATGAACACTTCTCAACCAACTAATAAACATTTCTGTACTTCCTTAACCTTAGAAAAATTTTAACTATAGTTTTTAATTGTAATTGATAAGCTCTCATATGTGTCTTTAGAAAGTAGCAACTGGATTAGATAGAAATGAGCATAAAAAATGTTGGAACTCTGTAGTTATTTGGAAAACCATCTATTAAACTGTCTTCTTATTTCTATAAGGGTCTCTTGTCTAATGGTTGTGGTATAAAATCTCACCTTGCCCATCAGGAGGATAGTTATTTTTTCAAATGATAGAATCATTTACTACAGAATTTTCCAAGGTAACTGCTTGGTAGTTGGATTCAGCCTTAAAAAGCATGTGGGAGTGCCATAGTCAGGCAAGAGGAATCCCGTTGAAAGATGCGGTGAATGTCAGGGCTGTGGCAAGTCTGGGCATGCGCAAGAAACAGAGCTTGAGCGAGGAGAGAGGCAGGGACCAAATCAGGGTCCCAGAGACCTCATTTTGTGGCCATAACTAGTTTGCATTTCTTCATAGTGAATCATTTAAAAGGTAGCACTTTCAGGATTGTTTTATATTTTTAATTACAATAAAACTGTACTGTAAGAGTATAACTTATCATACTCATGAGTGGTTACCAAAGTCTGTCTTCTTCTTTATATAGAAATACATCTTAGCCCCTGCTCACAAACCTTTATTCCAGATGACTTCATCCAATCTATTCCAGTAAATGTCCTTTGTGTTGGGAGCCTGAAGAGGTCTACGTTGTCTTTCTAACAGTCAGCTTCTTAAAATTCTAGGCCATGCTACCGGTGACCTCGACAAAAGCCATTTCTTTTGATTCCCACTCTCTGCTCTATGACCAGTTGATGCCCCCATGTTAAGGACTAATTTTTTTTTTTTTTTTTTAGTATGTTGCCTTTGGCAAACTAGACATCTTTATATAATTTTCTAGTTATTTTTTCCTTTGATCTGGACATGTGGATAGTTCTTTGATGTATTATTTAGTAGGACCCTGGAATTATTTGTTTTTCCCTAGTGAAGCTGAAGAACCACTTTTTAAAATTTATTCATTACAAAAATTCTTAACAAGCTGTGGTTCTGTTTGTGATTGTGTGTTTGTGGGTATGTGTACGTGTACATGTACATGTGTATGCTCATATGAATTCTTCCCTTCCCGGGCATCCCAGCACTTATTTTCTTAAGTTCTTTGCCATATTTGATGGAATAGATCACCTTTCGGTCTTGATTTTTCTTTCTTCCTTTTTTTTTTTTTTGGGGGGGGGCTGTGCCATGTGGCATATGGGATCTTAGTTCCCTGACCAGGGATCGAACCTGTGCCCCCTACAGTAGAAGCATGGAGTCTTAACCAATGGACCACCAAGGAAGTCCTTTCTCTCTTCCTTGGTCCTAATTCTCTTATATCTCAGCTCTCTTCTATTTTTTTTTGCCACCACTTCCTTTACCCATTTTCTAAATTTGGAGGTACCTGAATCCACGGTATTAGCCTCTATTTACTCTTTCAGAGAAAACATCTATTCTTTGTTGAGTTTTTTGTTGTAGTGTTTTGAATAGTGTCCCCCCAAAAGATACATCCAAGTCAAGGATCTAGAGATGAGATAATCCTGGACTTAAGTTGGGCTCGAATCCAATGACTGGTGTTGGTATAAGAGGGGAGACATGGGCACAAATACACAAAGGAGTAGGCCATGTGATGACAGAGACGGAGACTGCAGTAGTGCTGCCACAAGCCAAAGAATGCCAGGAGCCACCAGAAGCTGGAGGAGGCAAGGAAGGATTCTCTCCCAGTGCCTTCTGAGGGATATGGCCCTGCTGACACCTTGATTTCAGGCTACTAGCTTCCAGAACTATGGTAGAATAAACTTCTGTTGTTTGAAGTTGCCCAGTCATGGCGATTTGTTACAGCAGCCCTATGAAATGAATACGTCAGCTTTGTATTCCAACCCCAATATTGTTCCACTTGCAGTTTGAACTCACGGCTGCTTATTGACTCATCACTACCTGAAAATCAACGTATTTAAAATCAACCTCACTCTCAGATTGAAAAGCTCAAGATCATCTTTGATGTTCTTTATTTTTCTTTTCACATCCAGTTAGTGACCAACCCTTCATTCAGTCTCCCTTCACAATATCTCCTTGTCCCTTTCTTCCATTCCCTCTGCTAAAAATATGCCTCAGGGAAATCCAGGGCCAGGAGGGTAAGGAGAAGGTCAGTACTTAACTTGTCTTGCCCCTACTTGTCTTCAGAAGACAAAGAATGTGGCAAGCTGCCACATTTATATTTTATAATTGTCACTTCCCAGTTCAGAAACTTTGCATAGCTGGCTGTTATTTTCTAGGCATTCAAGGTCCTCTACCAGCATAACGATTCGGTGGGTATGGAGGGCTGTGCTTTCCTCCCTCCCTCCCTCCCTCCCTCTCTCCCTCCCTCCTCCCCTCCCTTTCTCTCTTTCTTTCTAGCTGTATTGACATATAATTGACAAATAAAATTGTAAGCTATTTAAAGTACACATTGTGGTAATTTGAAATACATTGTGAAAAAATTCCCACTATTTAATTAACATATCCATCACTTCACAGATTATCTTTTTTTTTGGTAAGAATATTAAAGTTCTACTCTCTTAGCGAATTTCAATTATATAATACAATGTTGTCAACTATAGTCATTATGTTTTACATTAGATCCTCAGACCTTATTCATCTTATAGCCGAAAGTTTGTCCTCTTTTACCAATTGCTATTTCCCCTACCGCCTAGCCCCAGGCCACCTTTTCTACTCTCTGTTTCTATGAGTTTGATTTTTTTAGATTCCACATATAAGTGATACCATGCAGTATTTGCCATTCTTTGTCTGGCTTATTTCATTTAGTGTAATGCCTTCAAGGTCCATCCATGTTGTCACAAAGGGCAGGATTTCCTTCTTTCTCATGGATGAATAATATTCCTCTGTGTGTGAGTGTGTGCACACGTGTGTATCACATATATTTATTTTTTAACATATCACAACTTCTTTGTCCATTCATCCATACATGGACACTTCGGTTGTTTCTATATCTTGGCTATTGTGAATAATGGTTCAGTAAACATGGGAGTGCAGGTATCTTTTCAGTATCCTATTTTTATTTCCTTTGGATACATACCCAGAAGTGCAATTCCTGGATCATGTGGTAGCTCTATTTTTAATTATTTGATGGACCTCCATACTGTTTTCCATAGTGGCTGCACCAATTTACATCCGTACCAAGAGTGCACAGGGATCCCCTTTCCTCCACATTCTGCCAGCACGTAGCTCTTATATTCTTGATGACAGCCATTCTAACAGGTATGAGGTGGTATCTTAATGTAATTTTGATTTGTACTTCCCTGATGATTAATGATGTTAAACACCATTTCATGTACCTATTGACCATTTGTAAATGTTTGGAAAAATATTTATTCAGTTCCTCTGCCCATTTTTTAATTGCTTTTTTTTTTTTTGGTTATTGAGTTGTGTGAGTTATTTATATATTTTGGATATTAGCCCCTTATCAGATGGAGTGATCTTACTTTCTCTGAATTTGTCTCTCTTGTGCCTTTTTATTTTGTTTTAATTTATGTATATGTGCAGGTAGTATATTCATATGATATATATTTCTAAAGATAAAAAGGAAAATACAGTGAAAATTCTCCTTTCCTACCCTGCCGCTAGCCAAATTCTTATGCCCAGAGGCAACCACTAACAGTTTCTTGTATTCTTCCAGACATAATCTATATATACTCAAGCCAGTATTCAACCTACATATGATTTTTTTCTCAGATGGTCACATGTTACATGCATTATGTTATACCTCACTTTTTGATACTGAATGATATATTTTTGATATCCTTATCAGTACATAAAGGGCTTCCCTTTTTAAAAGCTGCATAATAAATATTCCATTGATGGATATAACATGTTATGGGGTGGGTACCCCATCCTCTAAACATAAACATTAAGGTTATTTTATTGTTTAAAGCTTATAGCATTGTTAAATTTCCCCCCCTTTTTTTTCTTCCAAACCAGAGGGTGGGAATTGTGTTTCACAGAGAAATTCTGTAACATAGTAGGTGTTCAAGAGAATTGATAAGTAAACTTTTAACCACAGCTTTCACACAGTCAGGTACAGTATTGATATATACAATGAGAATGTCTGTCCAATAAAATTTTAGTATTTCATGTGTAGATCTGGTAAATTTTCAGAAGTACTTGGATAACTTTAAAATTGCTTACATTTACTTTTATAGTAATTGGCCCAAGTAATTCTTGGCAATATTCTTCTTAAGCTTTTACAAAAAAGCCAGAATTTTGGCAAGGTTGTATTGAAAGCTTAAGGACTAATAACTAAAAGGTAGTGTGCATTACATAATGCATATAAATAAATTGAGCCCTGAATTGAAATTTTTTTATAGTGTTAGATGAAAATATTCAGGAAACTCAGCAAAACACAAGTTTATAGATGAATTTTACTTATTTTACTGTTTGCTTCTTTTAAATTTAAAATCAAAGAGTCATTATCACTATAGACATTTTATATCTATTTTAACAATTTCATTTTGAAAATGAAATTTTAAAAAGGCACTATTTTTACTGATTAAAAGTAATGCCAAGCTGGGAAAAAAATTACTGGAAAAAACCCCGGCAAAATCATTTCCAAGTCCATGAAGAATTTTGGATATATCTTTATCCTGTAATTTTTATTGTTTAGGTGGTAAGATAAACCACAAGGGTGCGCTGTTTAACAGAACTACCGCATTTTGATTTTTCCAATTTTTTTTTTTTCCCCAAAGAGTCCTTTGAATAAAGCAGAAAGAAAATATTGGAAATAGTTACATTATATTAGAAATAGCAAATGCTTATCTCTTGTGGGTGAAGTGCCTGAAAACAGAGCTAGAGAGATAAATAACAGTAATGCATAACAAAGTGATTTATAATTAGCACAGTTTTATTCATTTTGAGCTTTTATCTTAATGTTCTTTTAAGTAATCATTGATATTATATTTGCCTTAGGCTTACAGATAAGTCAGTCTATCTGTAGCTTGGAAAAAATATTGTCAACCACATCTATTTTATGCTTTTTGGCTGTCTATATTTAATAATTTGCCTCTTTCCTCTAAGGCATTTCTCAATACTGGCAAATTAAGGTATTCGGATAGTGATTTTGGAGCATCAACTGAAAATATTCACATAAAAGGCTGTTGATTTTCTGAGCTAATTTTGGCAACCGATTGTGCAGTTTCCAAAGAGGATTCAATGATGATCCCAGTTAGTAAGATAATTTATCTTAACCTTTTTGGGGAACATTTCTGCATCTAAACTTCTATCCACCTAAAGAATATATTTTAAAGACTACATAGTTTACTGTCATTGCTACAGTGTCCTTTGCATGTCCCTGGATCTCCCTGTACTCTTTTCACATGGTTTCAGGTCTCGTGTCATTTTCTTTGTCAAGGTGAAATACATTGTCTTCTATGGAAATGTTCATTTGGAAGAGAAAACTCTCCAACTAGAAAATTTCTGGCAGTTTTTCCTGGTACTCTTTAAGCACTTTGTGAACATGATTCTGCCTGAAGATGTGAAATGCCATTTGCACAACAACATCTGTAAGAGCTGGCTCATGCTGTCATTTACATGGACTAGATCACATGTATTACTGCATAAAATACATATAGTTATTAACATAAGATTGTCATTTACTTCATACATGGCAGAAGTCAGAAATGCAGTGGCATTGACTTAAATTAAAAGTGACTTAGAATTCTGGGATTGAAACTAAGTTCAGAAATGCAGTTTCTGTCCCGTGTCTGCTGACCAAGTATCTGTGAAGAGCACATTAAATGAAATCAGTGGCCAAAGGATGTCCTAGTATTATTGACAAATTAACCTTTTATGCCTATTTTACATTTGAAGAAGAGGAAGAAGAGTTGGACAGAAGCTGTAGGTAATCTTGACCCATTGAATTCACAGAACGTTTTGGAGAATTCATTTTTTCATATTTGGTATGGCTTTGCTGCTTGGTTATGTGAGTACACAACAGTGAATTGTTTTTCCTGGGCTACTAGCATGGCACCTCGTTTTCTTTAGGATATTGGCTTTTGGCTGGGAACACAATAAGGAATGCTCTTGATTGGGCATTTCACTTGGTCTCATTTTGTATTCTGCTGCAAACACTCAAATGTTGAGAAATTGAAATTCTTTGCCATATACTCTTATGCAAGTGAAATTTAATACTTAGAGTGTTAGTTTTTTAACAGCTGATTTGTTTCTTTAAAAATATTTTTCATCTTTTACCCAATTTCATCTTTTAATATTTATCATGCTTTACAAGCAGATAAAATGATAGATTATTATATGATTTTGAAATGTCCAAGTATATTTGGTCTTAGCTTCACTTAATGAGTTTAATCTAGTCATTTTATGCAGTCATTAAGGTTGTTGTAATAGAGCATTTATAATTTTTAAGAAATATACCCCTTTTTAGTTTTTTTCTCCAGGTTATCTCATAACATTTGATTTTTTTTTTACCTCCACTCTCCACTTATATTATATAGAAAGTGGACCACACACATAATTCTCCAATTGCCTAGGAACAGTGGTTGTCATGGCATTTTCAGCTTGATATACGGGATACAGCTGTCTGTACTTCCAAAAATATGACTTGTTTCATTCAGTAGAGAAATGCACCAGCGCAGTATAATATTTAATATTCTTCCTCTTTTAAGGCTTCCCCAGATATAAGACATACTTTGTATTGTAGTTTTCATCAGATTTTCAAAGGGTCATAATCACCCAAGAGCAGAAGTAATTACTAATGCTTATATATCACTTACTAATATTTCAGACAAGGCTCAACCACGTTGCTCATTTAATGCTCACAAAAATCCTCTGAACAATTACCTTTTAGGTTTCTGCCAGCTTTACCTCTGACCTAAATGTAAAGAGCTATGCTCATTATAAAGTTGCTAAATTTTAAAGAACAGTACTATTCAAAGAACAATAGGTCATTTGTGGAATTTGTGTGGATTTATCTTCCTTATCTAGCTTTCCTCTCCGAAATACGTATACTGAGTTAATAAAATATCATTGAAAATAATCAGTGTTAGGGTTTTCCTTTACAAGTTCTCATAGTATGAATTTTACTTAGCCTTTCGAAACACTGTGACATTTGGGACCTCATGGTTTCAAAGACATGCCTTTCTCTGGTAACCAGCATGTTAACAGAGGTCAGGGTGGAGAGAAGCTGGCCCCTTTCCTGGAGCCACAGTGATAAAATGGTGAGGTCACTTGGATAATGCCTGCCATACAGCCTTAACTCTCTTTCTGGGATGAACTGAGTTGGCCCCAGCTTGTTCCCTTGATTTCTCCTTTACTCTCATTGAGGCCCTAAATTAGTTACCTATAGATGTTGAGTATTCTCCTGACCTGCTCCTAGACACCCCTCTGTTTGATCACTAAGACCACAGAGAACCATGGTTATGCGGGCTTCTCATTGCGGTGCCTTGTCTTTGTTGCGGAGCATGGGCTCTAGGCACGCAGGCTTCAGTAGTTGTGGTGCACGGGCTCTAGAGCGCAGGCTCAGTAGTTGTGGTGCACAGGTCTAGTTGCTCTGCGGCATGTGGGATCTTCCCAGACCAGGGCTTGAACCCATGTCCCCTGCATTGGCAGGCAGATTCTTAACCACTGCGCCACCAGGGAAACCCACCACCATCCTTTGTTTTAAAGAAGATGTTGGGGGTAGGAGTTTATTAATTAATTTATTTATTTTTGCTGTGTTGGGTCTTCGTTTCTGTGCGAGGGCTTTCTCTAGTTGCGGCAAGCGGGGACCACTCTTCATCGCGGTGCGTGGGCCTCTCACTATCGCAGCCTCTCTTGTTGCGGAGCACAGGCTCCAGACGCGCAGGCTCAGTAGTTGTGGCTCACAGGCCTAGTTGCTCCACGGCATGTGGGATCCTCCCAGACCAGGGCTTGAACCCGTGTCCCCTGCATTAGCAGGCAGATTCTCAACCACTGCACCACCAGGGAAGCCCCACCCTCCTCTTTTTAACTTGATCCTGATCTCTGCTTATTCCTGGTTCATTTTGTCTTTTTTCATTCAAGATATACTACTCAGGCCCTCATCTTTGGGCATTTAAAAAGTGTTATAAGGGATTACCACTAATAAGACTTGGTTACACGCTTTCTCAAAGTATTGGAGAAGTGAAAGAAATGAAAGCAGATTGCCTCAGGGAGAGAATGTAAAACCCTTGCAAGGATAGGTGTAACACAGGTTGTAAAATTCGTGTTTTGGTTTTATTCTGATAGGCGTGGAGAAGGGCTGGAAAGAATTATATTGTGGCAGAAGAAACCCTAGTCTGGTTTGAGAGAGAGTCTTGGATCTGTAATACGCCTATTCTTCTTTGCTTTTGGTCATCTTTTGTCATCTTCATCTTCTACCTTGAAGAACAAGCCATTGAACTTCTTTACGGTTTGGGTTTCTCCTCTGTAGAATAACGTTCTGTAATTAAATTTCCAGAACTCTTTTCAACTCTGGTATTATAAAATCTTTTTTTTTTTTATAAAAGTTGTTGTTGTCATTTAAAATTGGCCTTTAACAGGTGAAAGTGCTCTGCTGCAGGGACCTTTGGTTTGATCAGTGTTACCAGACAGTGGTATCTAGTCTTGGTATTACTCCTCTAAAGATTTTTGAACCCTAAAGAACAATAGCAAAATGAAACATTGACTAACTGAGATCTTTCTCCCTGAATTCCAAACTGTAACACCAAAGTCAGCACAAGTGTTTTGGGCATCACTTAGAAGATGTTGAAGACAGAAAATCTGAGGATGATACGCTCAGGTTAATGAGTTTGTTAACCAGAGAACACAGATGTTATCATTGACTAATCGTGAGTTTAAAACTAGATGATTTAGAGAGAAACCTAGTGGCAAGCGCAGCCACTCAGAATCCTCTGAAGAGATTTAATTTTTTGTTAGTAACTCAAAAAGTCACAAGTGAAGAGTCGTGGTGGTTATTTAGATACCTGTAAGTGAATCCAGCTCTAATCTCATTGCTTCCTCTTGTAGAATTTATTTCAGCAGATTGATAAACACCCTGAAAATTGGCAGAACAGTTGCCTGCTTACATAGTGTGGATTTAAGAGCTCCAGGCTCTGATACTGCTGCCCTATTTCTTCTTTCTCTAATTACAATCATCTGGTACCTGGAATGTCACCCCTAGTTCTTATACCCCTTCACTGATGACTTTTTAAAATCTAAGTTGACCTAAGCAAGACTTTCAGTGCTATAAATGAAGGATGTTAAAACAGGTTTATAGACAGAATAAGAAAATAGAATATATAAGTCCTAGATCTTTAGGAGTCTGGAGGAAGTGCTGTCCAAGGGGCAAAATGGTGTAGAACAAGGAGATTCAAGGCAGCAAAATAAACTTGCTCTGGACCCACCAAAAGATAACATGTTGCGTGAAAAAAACATTAAAAAGAAAGAAAGAAACTGGCATGTATGCTTTCATCCAATACAAGTCACAACACGTGCATGTGTGTGTGTGTGTGTGTGTGTGTGTGTGTGTGTGTGTGTGTGTGTGTATACAGGTATAAGGTAAAAGGCTGGACACCAAAACTTCTATGAGATGACCTGTATTAGCTGAGATTTACAGTAATTTTTCTTTTCTTTTTTTCCTCATCATTGTATGCACTGTTTGCATCTCATAGGAGATTGTGCTAATTTTTTGATCAAATTAATAATAAAACTGATTTCACTGTAGTAAGAAAAACTTACCTTCAGAGCTTTGCCTATTTTGAAATTCAGTAGAATATCTTATACTTCTATATTACATTCACTATGGTATAATAATTATATGTTTTGATGTTTAAGAAAATTGATTAGTTGTTTAAGTTATAAAATTATTTTAGAATTCTTCTATCAAGAGTTAAGAGTTAAAGCTTGACCTTCAGTTATGTGAAAAAGTTCAGTCATTAGGATACTAATGACTAATTCATAGTAAATTAGGAAACCCTAATGTCAATTATAAGGTATTTTATAATATTTTATAGCATTTATTGAGAATGTCTGCATTGGAGAAAGATAATGGGAGTCTGTCCCTTAAAAAGAAAAGAATATTATATGAGTTTTAAGACAATTTTATGAAATTGCTTAAGCTCTCTTTAACCCAACTCCTCCTCACACGGGAAATCGTATTATAAACAAACTAGAATCCAAAAGCTTCTAATAGAAACATTTAACTGGACTTCCCTGGTGGTGCAGTGGTTAAGAATCCGCCGGCCAATGCAGGGGACATGGGTTTGATCCCTAGTCCGGGAAGATCCCACATGCCGCAGAGCAGCTAAGCCTGTGGGCCAAACCTACTGAGTCTGTGCTCTAGAGCCTGGGAGCCACAACTACTGAGCCCGAGTGCCACAACTACTGAAGCCTGCGCTCCTAGAGCCCACGCTCCACAACAAGAGAAGCCACCGCAATAAGCCCACGCTCCGCAACAAAGAATAGCCCCTGCTCACCACTAGAGAAAGCCTGCCCGCAGCAACAAAGACCTAACGCAGCCAAAACAAAAAAAGAAACATTTAACGATGTCATTGATTGAAGTTGGGCCACTGTATTTCCATCCTTTGCTTCAATCTTCTTTTTATTATTTTCCTATTTGTATTCTTCACTCTTAATCAGAATATATTGATTTCAGTGACCCACATCTTATAATTCAACTGTGATTAGTAAGTGATCTAATGACAAGTACAGAGCTAGTACTAAGTAAATCTATTGAATACCATTCAATTCTATGTTCTTCAGCTAAATTTAGTTCCATTTTGAACCAGTGAATTCTGATCTGGATGTGAATTATGAAGGATTAACTATCTGGCATGGCTTTCAACTTGACCTTGCCATTTTCATTAGTGAATTCTGTTTCTCTGTGCAGTATTTTTCTTTTCACAGACTGTAAAATTCAGTGAGGTACATTCCTGTTAGAGGTGCAGTTTTTGCTGAAGGTAGGCAGACTTAGTGACTCTAACTAAAGTAAATAATTGAATATCTCTAATTATTAACCAAAGTGCTTTTCCCATAGTAAGAAGAAACCTGTCTGTTTTCTTGTGTTGTAAATCCTTTGGACTTAAATATAATTTGATATCAACTCCTTTTAAAATTTTTCAGTCATAATTTGACCAAAGGAAATGTACCTGGGCTAGGTGGTAAAAGCTAAAGACAGTTCTAAGCATTTCTTTCATTTTAATTGTTCACATTAAATGTATGAAATATTTCAGATTTATATACTATAATTCACTTCCCCGTACCCCTCACTAAGAATTAACAAACTGGTGTTAAATATTTAGCTTTTATTAAACTCCTTTAAGGCATGATGAAGCTGCCTGAGGTGACTTAAAGGTGGAGTTTTACACACAGTGGATTTAGCTTGTGCAGTGGACTAAGCGCAAGTTCCTAAGTTGTTTAAGGTTGATTATAACTGACACTCACCCTAATAGGACTCCCACCACCGCCATCACTAATTAAAGTACAGTCTTAGAATAAGTAGCACAGCCTCCGAACACGCAGGCTCAGCGGCCATGGCTCGCGGGCCCAGCCACTCCGCGGCACGTGGGATCCTCCCGGACCGGACACGAACCCGCGTCCCCTGCATCGGCAGGCGGACTCTCAACCACTGCACCACCAGGGAAGCCCTAAGTACCTCCTTTTATCCACACTTTTTACTCTAATCTCTACACTACAACTATCATTTGCTTATTTTTTTTACACTTTCACATACTTGAAAATAGACAAATTACATGTAATAACATTAGCTACTACTTATGGAGCATGTACTGTATACTAGGTGCAGCACTAAGTGCCTTACACAGGTCATTTCACGTGAGCACCCGGCCCCTAGGAAGCAGGTACTGTTTTCCCAGTTTGTGGAGAAGGAGGCAGAAGGTTGCAGGGACAGTAAATGCCACGTTCCCCGTTCAGGCCCTGGCATCGACTCCAAAGCTCATGTGTTTGGTAACCACTACACTGGCTGCCTTCCAACTTGCAAACCCTCTGTAAGCTTCTCGCCAATTAGACAAAGTCACACTCAAAATCCTGGGTAGCTCAATCCTGAGAAATGCAAGAGTAGAGCTATTGGGAGCCTATTAAGGAGCATATTCCTGAAGTGCACAGAACAAAACGGGGCTTCAGAATGCGTGGGGGCCTTCCTCGCCCTTCTTTCTTTCTTTCTTTCAACATTTTATATGGGAGCTCATGACGTGTTTACTTAAATAACTGCAGTAGTTTAGTACGTCTACTTCTTAGCAAGCTTGTGTGCTGGATCCGTATATTCTACACGTATCCCACGGTACACGCCAGTTTTCTTGGCTACAATCTATTTAGGAACACCTAGGTCTTCTACCTCAAATGCCCCTTCTTTCTTGCAGGCTTTTACCCAAGAGAAGGATGTTTTCCGTAGACATAGGATCCTGGGGTTCTTCCATTTTAGTCTTATTAGCAATGTTTTAGTTAACACAAAATAACTCCCAAGTTTGATTTTTTTTTGGCTGCTGCTTAGCTGATTGAAATTCTTTTCTAAGTTGTTAAATTTACATTTTTGTCACCAAGTTAGTAAGCTGTTACCACTGATTATAGCATTGAATCTAGTGATGCAGGTAACATAAGTTGACCTGGTCACATGCAGTGACAATCATGTTCTCTTCAAAGGTCTTCATTCTCAGTCCCTATGATCCAGTTGCTGGTCTGGAAACATAAGTCCATTTGCTTTCATGACATGCCCGTACAATAGAGGAAGGGGGTAAATCTTACGGAATAAGGTTATAAAGCATGTGCTCCCCCAAGACGTTCATGGCTTTGCCCATCTAACCTGCATTCCCTCAGCTGTCTTCACAAAAGCTATTAGAACTGTTTTAGCATTTGTAACACTGAAATATGTGTATTTGGACAAATTTTAAATTCTTTATCCATAGAAATATAAATATCCTGTACAAAAAAAAGTTAGCTTATTTTAAGACCTCTAGGGTGATAAACGAAATATATGAGTTTATTTTTATTCTGTCTTTGAGTTATTAGGTCCATATAAATTTGTGAGCCTCTGTATATACATTCCTCCCTTTTTTATCTCTGTGCTATTTGCTTTACTATGTTATAACCAGAATTTAAGAGCTCTAACTCCTAAACAGATACTACTGTCTGAGAAATTCATGTTGTGACTGCTTTTATCAGGTAACAGACCAATAAATGACAGTGGCTGGGAACCTGACCTAAAGGGGAACACGGGTTGTTATCAGACTGCATGAAAGCAATCGGTCCAAACGTAAGGAACACGTTTTCAGCGTGGAATTAGAAGGAAAATCAAATGCTGCTATGACTTCATGCATTCACCAATTACTTATTGTTCACCTACTGTGTTCCTACTGATAAACTAGGTCTGTGATAGGAATGAGGCATGCTTGAATAGGGCTTGACAGAAGTAAACTCATCAAGAAATAAAATGACGTCTTCTACTGCTTTTGATGTTTTAGATCAATATTTTAAAAAATGAAGTGTCATATTGTTTTAGGAGAATGTTTGGCCTTCTCCCTAACAATCCCTAAATTTCTTACTTTTATAAGATAGCAAGTGAAGGTTTCCGAACACAGAGACATATCATCAATAAGAAGATTTTAATTTGAACTTTATGTCCTATTCAAAATGATATTCAAATATTGCTGATCTATCACTACATTTCTTTCTCAGCTCTTTGTCGCCGAGGGCCCTTCTCCTAATTATTTCAGAGGTCCAAGCAGCAGTTGAGGGCCCACCCACGGGGTTGGGGGGGGTGACCCTCTGATTTAATCAAAATTGGCTTCAGTGACTCTGAATCAAAATCTGGGTTTGGGTGGCAGGCTTTGACTCTTTTCATGCTGGATTATGGAGACGTCTGAAGAGTTCTGTAGGAGGGACCAGGGTCATGAGAGGAGAGGAGATTGGTGGCTGCAGCTATCTACCCACTGGTAATGGAAGAAGTTTAATGTTCTGATTACCGATAAGGTCAGCCTGGTGCCACCCTGTCTGACCCCCTCGTTAACATGAGTTAACCTTAGTGAGGGGTGTGTTCCACCAAGTGCCTGCCATATGGACCTGACTCTGCTTCTGCCCGTGTGAGATGAGCTGCCTTCCGCTTTTGTCCCTAACAGAACTGGCAGTGATGACAGCTAACTCAGACTTTTCTCTGTGAGAGCAGGCTTCCTTTCTTCTCTGGCAGAAATATTATAACACTACAAAATAGTAAATTTGCTAACTTTTTTGTGGTATATAGCAAGACATAATGACTGATAAACATCTTATGAACTAGGCCACTTCCCTTAGTTGTACTTACATTGTCTCTTAAGATTGGAATGGCCCAAGCTCTCCTAGTCCAAGTTTATCAAGGCCTTTTATTTGCAAATGAGGAAGGCAGTATTTGGTTCATTTCTTTCATTCACTCAACACGAATCTATTGAGAAACTTCTATGAGACAGACTTTGTTCTGGAGACACGGAAGTGAGCAAAATAGGAGGAAAAAATATCCTTGCCCTTATAGAGTCAAACCTGGTGGAAGCAACAATAAACAAGGTAAAGAGGCCAACTCTGTGGTATGTTAGAGAGTGATTAAATGCTGATCATAAGATCAAGCTGGGAAGACGGATAGGAATTGTTGAGGCGGCGGGGGCGGGGGGAAGTCAAGGAGGAGCTCACTGAAAAGGTGACATTTGAGAAACGACCTGAAGAAGATGATGGGGTAAGACATTAAGTTATCGGAAGAGCATTCCAGGGACAGGGACAGCAAGGGCAACCACTCTGAGGTGGGAACACTCCTGGCACATTTGAGGAGCAGTGTGAAGGCCAGTGTGGCTCACTCTGCTCCACACCTGGAGAAGGAGGTGGTCAGAGAGATCTAGGGGCCAGGTCGCCAATGGCCTTACAACTCATTACAAGGCCTTTAGCTTTTCTGTACCAATTGGGAAATTATTAGTGGGTATTGAACAAAGTGCCTTCACCTGATTTTTATTTTAACAGGATCCTTTGCTGCTATATTGAGGAAGGACTCTAGGGAAGCAACGTGGAAGAAGCAATCCAATTAGAAGGTTCTTAGTGATGGCTCACTCTGTGGTAGCAGTTGAGCTGGATGAGCCAATAGGATGGACTTGATATGGAGTGTGAGAGAGAGGGGACATGGGAGGGTGACTCCAAAGTTTCTGGCATGAACAAATGGAATAATGACTTGCTGTTTTTATTGAAACAGGGAAGACTGTGAGAACAGGGGTTGTTTTTAATGGGGGAGATGAAAGGAGGATTAGCAGGATCTTAGTTTTAGATATGCTGAGTTTGAAATGGGCTTCAACATTAGATGAAGATCAGACAGAGGTCCAGGATGCAGACATAATTTGGAAATCATCAACATATAAATAATACATAAAACCCAGAGATAGCAGACACTACCAAGAATGAGTATAGATTCTAAAGAGAATATGTCCAAGGACTAGATGAAAAGGAACCAACACAGAAAACAGTTCAGATCTTTGCAGAGTAAGGAAATAGTATTCTGGGTATAAGGAAAAGAAGATTTTAGAGGGTGGTCAACTGTTTAATTCTGCTAATATGTCAAACAAGTGAGTTCTAAGAAGTAACCACTGATTTAGTCATGAGGGAGGTCATTGATGACTTTGATAGTGTAAAGGAAAAACTCAGTTTTCTACCCATGTAGGGAAAAACCCAGTTCTTTCCTACTGTGTGTTTCTTCCCTGTGAGTCTCCTTTGCTGCTCACACAAAAACATTTCACTTCTGTTCAACAAACGTGTGGAGGTTTTCCGCACACTGCCAGGCAATTTTTAGATACCAGCATTTAGCTAAATTCTGACACCATCTACCCAGAGACAACATCAGATTCCACAGGATAAGGGCTCAGTCCCACAAGATGGCCCTCCCTTTCCTACACACACTACGGGCACCAGTCACAAGCCCAAGTTATCACCTCTGCTCCTGACCAACCAGCTATTGATTAGAGATTCCAGTGACCCCTTTCTTGGACTTCAGATGCCAACCACAAGTCCAGGTTGTTACCTATACTTCTGACCAACTGGCTATAAATCAGAGGTTCCTTCGACTCCCTCCTCAGGTTTGATTAATTTGCTAGAATGGCTCACAGAATTCAGGGAAACACTTGCTTACATTTACCAGTTTCCTAAGGGATATGATAAAGTATATAGATGAACATCTAGATGGAAGAGATGTATAGGGCAAGGTATGTGGGGAGGGGCATGGGGCTTGCACTACCTGTCCAGGTATGCCACTCTCCCAGCACCTCCACGTGTGCACTGACCTGGAAGCTCTCTGAACTCCATACTTTTGTGATTTTACGGCAGCCTCATCACATAGGCATGATCAGTCATTAACTCCATTTTCAACCCTTCTCCCTTCTCAAGAGAATGAGGGCAGGGCTGAAAATTCCAGGCTTCTAATCATGACTTTCCGATGACCAGCCCTCATCCAGGAGCCCATCCAGAGTTGCCTCATTACAACAAAAGGTACTCCTATCATCCAGGAAATTACAAAGGTTTCAGGAGCTCTGTGTCAGGAACTGGGGCCCAAGACCAATATTAGACCAAGAGATGCTACTAGTGTTCTTGTCACTTAGGAAAGTTCAAGGGTTTTAGGAGCTCTGTGCCAGGAATGTGGGCAGAGACCATTATATATTTTCTATTATCTCACAGATAGGAATAGTTTTAATGGATCAAAGGTTGAGAAAAATCTGATTGGAGGGGTTCAAGTGGGAGATGAGAAATTGGAGGAAAAAAACTATGAATAACACTTTTAAGCAGGTTTGTTGTAAGGGGAAAGAGCAAGATGACGTGGCAATGGGCCAGGAGGAACCGGCCAGCCTGCTGACAGTCACATGCTGGGAGTGTGAGCATTAGCTGTGTATAGAGTCGAGTACCTCAAATGACCTCGCCTTTGGTAGACATATAGATTTTTGAAATGTTTGTCATTGATGTATTGTGCCAAAAAGAAAGATTAATCAAGCCAGTCTTAATGTACAGATATTCTTCCCTTTTTCACTTCTTACTTTACATCCAGTATTTTCTCTAGATTTTCCTTTGAAAGCTAGTTTTTAACTGCGTTGCCTATGAGTGTTCTACATTTTCATTAGTTGTTTACATGCCAGCCTCCCATTCTAGCCTAACCTTACTGAGAAGCATCCTATTATACTTTTCTTTACGTATCCGTCTCTGACACGTGGCAGATACTCCGTAAATGCTTTTTGAATGAATGACCATTATGTTCCATATTGGCATACGATGTGTTTGATGTAAAGGTCAGTGTCTTCCTGAAGTTTGCTGTTCATTTCTGAATAGAGATTCTATTCGGTCACTTTGTTTTCCATAGCGTTCCTCTGGAGCAGGCAGAGTGAGGACAGGCTCTCTGCAGCTCGGTAGCACATCCGGTGGGAATTCATCTTTGAAAAGGACAAAGCGAAAAGCACCTTCCCCACCCTCCAAAACAGCCCTGCAACAAAGTGATGAAAATAGTCACGTGACTGGTAATGTTACTTTTCCCATTAATATTAGTGTTGTGTTTTCTTTAATATAGACAATAGAAATGATATAGGTTATAAATCACATCTTTTTATTAAATAATATTAGTACTTAAACTTAGGCTTTTAATTAATTGATTTTAATAGTAGTGCTTAGATAGTCCCTGATTATTCTCACTACCTTTGAAAAATCTGCATAACAAAATTTAAAACTGTACAGCTCCATTATCCTAAAATGAACATGTTATAATTTGTGAGTCTATTCAGAAAGATACTGCCTTTCCAGGATTGACTACATGTAGGACTGGGAATCAAAATAGAGTTTAGCTGTATCACAGCTAGACAAGTACAGTGGCTTCTAATAAGGTTAGGGCTATCTTTTTCTGAATTATATAAAAATGACTTAAGTTAAGGTACTAAGGAATTGTTTCATTGGTGAATGTGACTTGCTCAGAAGTTGTGTTTCTTCTGTCTTCTAGCCCTGCAGTCGGTACCTGCAGTTCCTACAGACAGTGTTTTAGAAGCAAACTCTTCTGAGGGCCTGTCCAGCCCAGGTCTGACACCTCTGTTCCACATCATGTAACCACTGAGAAGGAACTTCCAGGACAGTTGAGGAATGAATCTAGTCGTAATGCTCTGTATATGAAGGAGATACAGATGCTTTGTCTTCATTTCCCACGTTATATAGTATGAAATGAAAAATATTCCCCTCCCTGAGTTCAGAGCGTGAAACACAGAAATCAAAATTTTAGTTCTGCGATGGTACCTTGAGTGCTTTTCCTACTAGGTCTCCTGCTTTTCCTTATGCAATGTCAGGTTGCCATTTATTAATCTTCTCCCCAAGAGGAATGACACATCTTAGTTAGGAATGAACCTTGGTGTGTTCAGAAGAAAACTCACATGAAGGTGTTAAGCATCACTCTTTATGCAACTGTTGTAGTTGTGAATTCATATTGTCCTAATCTGATGGTAAAAATTTATTATGACATATTTTCTATTACATAGTTTTATTTTGGATTCTCTCCAAATAAGTGTCAGTAAAAATCTAATACTGTTCCTTAATATTTTTAATAATAGCTATTTAGTAGCTATAAGTATGATAAAATTTCTTAATCGTTAGGCTTAAAGTTAGGTGTAAATGAATATGACAGACTAATAATGTTTAATCAAAAATAGAATATTACTATGTCAGTACTTTAGCACGGAAATAATTTGATAGGTATAAAAATTGCTTAACTACCTCATTTTTATAATTCACATTCACAAATACAGAAAAACTCAGAAGCACCCAAATGCTCCTGAATCTTTTAATCCTTAGGTGATATTTAGGAATTTAAGATTTTGATATAGAATTCTCCTTTCCTCTGTGATTAAAAACACTATCATTAGGTAACTAGTAATGATTTTTCTCAAGTCTTACCCAGAATAATATCAATGATACCATTCTGCTTCACAAAGGAAATTTATTAAATAATATCGAACTATATAAATGAAATGAGAAGATTTCGGAAGTATTAGAGAAAAGTGGCTGCTATTCAAACTTTGCTTGATAGCTGTTTTTCTTCCTTTTTTTCCCCTTTTACCTCTTCTTATTTAATGCATGGCTAATTGTGAGTTAACATATCTAATTTCTTGTGAAATGCTTCTTGGTCTCTGCTTGCTTAATTCTGTTTTCTAAGTGCCATTTCCACAGATTTTACTTCTTTGGCAGAATCCTCCCTTGGCTCTGGGCTCCCCGGTCACGAACAGTGCGCTGTGCCCCAGCTGCCGGCCGAAGCCCCTCTCTCGGAGTGCCCTGGAACGCCCGAGGTAGCTGCCGCATCTCTGCCATGTAGGTGACCTGGCCTTTCCTGCCTGCTGCTTTGTTTAAGACAGATTGAGATGTCATCACATTTAGATTTGGTTACTTGCTGATTCCTTGTGTAAAAATGTCTCATAAAAAAAATAGTAGTTTCTGCCTTGTCACTTGAAATTTTTGGAGTTTGATGTTTTCCCTAATCACATAGTGAATGAATATGGCAACATGTAAGATGATAAAATCAGTGGCTCTGAAGGATTTCAGCTTCTCTTCTATTTAGCTTTCTGCTTTTTGGCAAAACTGTTTGAACTTTATTATTTTCAACATATAACTATATAAATATAAAAGAATACATATATATTTTTTTTCTTTATTGAACTACTCTTTTGTTGTTATCTAGGCATGGCTTATTTCTATAGTATTGCTTTTGATTGGGATTTTTATTTTTAAGTGATCGAAATTTTTTTGTTACCATATGGCAAAACTTCATAGTTAGGTAATATCTGAATTCTATCATAAATAATTTTACTCAATTTTTCAGTGACTCAGAAAAAGCCCTTACCACCTCAAACCAGTTGTTTAAAATAAGTATACTATCATATACTCGTTAAAGGAATGAAAAATTGTGTGGCCAGTTTGGGAAATACTTTAGCAGGTTTTTTTTTTTTTAAGTAAAAATAAGGATTCATTTTCTATATGACCCAGAAATCCCACTCCTAAGACTTCTCAAGAAAAGTGAAAACGAATGTGCATACAAAAACCTGCGTGTGAATTATTATGGAATTTATGTAATTGTCAAAAATGGGAAACAACCCAATGTCCCTAAACTGAGGAATGGATAAACAAAATATAGTTTGTCCATATGTTGGAATACTACAACCTAGCCAAAAGAAGGAACAAATAACTAATACATGCAACAACATGGCTAAAATCTTAAATACATTGTTAAATGAAGGAAGCTAGACTTAAATGGTTAGATGCTGTATGATTTCATTTATATGACATTCTTGCAAAGGCATAACTATAGGGATAATTGCTGCCAGGGGCTGGGGTTAGAGAGAGGAGTTGATTACTAAGGAGCCTGGGGGATTTTGGAAGCTGATGAAATTGTTCTACATCTTGATTGTGGTGGTGGTCACAGAAAGATAGATAGATGTCAAAACTGGACATTACAAAATGTATTCCAAAAATGATGAATCTTACTGAAATTATACCTCAGTTTTTAAAAATGAAAGAGAAAACAACTCTGTCGGAAATTACAGCAGTGTCTGACACAGTGAACACTTTTTTGAATAAATGAATTTTTTTTAAAAAGTTCACCAGAATAGATTTAATCTGATACAATTCTGTTTTAGCAAAGAGTAGTATCTGTCAAACAATTCTGCCCTTTGACCATCTCCAGGAAAAATACACAAGATGTCCCAAAAGGCTTAGTGAAATTTTAAGCTTTAATAACTTATAAGATGCTACAAACTAAGTTTATTTAAATTTCTTTTACACATATTTTGTGAATTTAAAATAATTTTTTAATTTTATTTTTTGTTTCAGTCAATTTTGCAACCTTTAGAAGGACTGAAAATATTAAGATAAATATATTCAAATTATATTAGAAAGCTAAGTAAGTGTAAAAGAAATTTCAACAATTACAATTTCAAATGATTTTTTTATAATTTTCTAAACATATTGTGGAAGTTGTTATATCTTACAGCTACACTAAAGTTTTGGATACTCTGTTCTTTGAAAGTGAATTCTCTTCCCTTAGAACATGTGAAGCTGAAATATGATAGTTGTGATCTAACATTTGTGAAAATTATTCACTGTTCACAGCCCCCACTTTGTTTTGTTGTTATTGCTGTAGTTCTAAAATCTGGCCATAGTATAAGTCTGTTAACACATACAAAACAAACTTGATTTAATATTTTTTAAAGCTTGGAAAAAATCTGTACTAGTCAAACAACAAAGTGTGAAAGTGCTCTTGGTTAGAATTTTTAAAAAGAATCACAGCCTTTTCTAAGACTTTTAATGACAGGAATGCAGTTCAAATATATTTAAGAAAGCCTGTATGATGCTTATAACTACTAAGTTATAAAACCCCAGAAAAAAATAATTTGAAAAGATTTCTGAAACATGTGACTCATTCTTCATACTTTGAGACCAGTTTCTCAGTGAGGACCTCATACTTAAAGAAAGTTGAAGACCTCGACTTTTTAAAGAAAAGTTGTGTAGAGAAATAGGGAGAAAGATCAATAATTTGCTAAATGTTACCTCAGTTAATATAATTTCCAAAAGAGCTTAATATATACCAAGGAGCCATCTATAAAACATACTTGGATCTAAACCATAATGGCCTTTCATTTTTCCTTGATACACAGTTTTCAAATTATGTAAATATACTCTTACTGTATAGATGTAATATGCTATTGTAAAGGCATAATATTGTACATTAGCATCAAAATAACTATTTCATGTCATGATAAAGCACGATTTATATATATATAAGTACATATATATACATATATACATTTTTTTTTTTTTTTTTTTTGCGGTACGCGGGCCTCTCACTGTTGTGGCCTCTCCCGTTGCGGAGCACAGGCTCCGGACGCGCAGGCTCAGTGGCCATGGCTCACGGGCCCAGCCGCTCCACGGCATTTGGGATCTTCCTGGACCGGGGCACGAACCCGTGTCCCCTGCATCGGCAGGCGGACTCTCAACCACTGCGCCACCAGGGAAGCCCTACATATATTTTTATATATAAATTTACTTAAAGTCAAATTCTTTTTTTTTTATAAATTATTTTTGGCTGCGTTGGATCTTAGTTGCTGCACATGGGCTTTCTTTAGTTGCGTCAAGCGGGGGCTACTCTTCGTTGTGGCGTTTGGGCTTCTCATTGCAGCAGCGTCTTGTCGTGGAGCACAGGCTCTAGGTACGTGGGCTAAGTAGTTGTGGCACGTGGGCTCGAGTGCAGGCTCAGTAGTTGCAGCACATGCGCTTAGTTGCTCCGCGGCATGTGGGATCTTCCTAGACCAGGGCTCAAACCCATGTCCCCGGCATTGGCTGGTGGATTCTTAACCACTGCACCAGCAGGGAGCCCTTAAAGTCAAATTCTTTAATGTTTTTTCTAAGTAATCTGTTTTTTAATTTACAATAAAAATGTCATTAAAATTCCCCATATTTATTAAAAAGCACAAATAGCATACCTTTCTGTCTATATGCTTAAAGATACAATTAAAGAAATACATTTTAAGTATTTCACATATTCTTCAAATACGTTAAACTTTTTTGTTAAATTTTGTAGATGTGCTGCTCACTATCATCCAGTGCTATACTACCCTTTTTACCCCTCTATTGTGGTAAAATTAAACTTTGTTCAGCTACTGTTATGTAAGTGGAAGTGTTGAATTATATTTATTTATTTTTATACATTTATTATTTATTATTTATTTTTGGCTGCGTTGGGTCTTCGTTGCTGCACGCGGGCTTTTCTCTAGTTGCAGCGAGCGGGGGCTACTCTTCATTGCGGTGCAAGGGCTTCTCATTGCGGCGGCTTCTCTTGTTGTGGAGCTAAGTGCGTGGGCTTCAGTAGTTGTAGCACGTGGGCTCAGCATTTGTGGCTCACGGGCTCTAGAGCACAGGCTCAGTAGTGGTGGCACACGGGCTTAGTTGCTCCGCGGCATGTGGGATCTTCCCGGATCAGGGCTCAAACCCATGTCCTCTGCACTGGCAGGCGGATTCTTAACCACTGCGCCACCAGGGAAGCCCTGAATTGTATTAAAATAAGCAAAGATCCAGAACCTCATTCTTTGGTTTAAATTTACTTTCACAGCTAGTGTGGACACCAATTGCTTAGGATGTCTCCTCTTTTACCCTGTTGGCCATTTGGTGTTAGTGCTAAGAAATTATAATAAAACAATTTCATTCAATGAAATATTAACCACAGCTATTGAAGAGAGTCATACACACACACATACTGATATGGGAAGACCTTTAAGACATAGTTAAGTGGAGGAAAAAAAAGTTAGTGAAAAACATCAGGTATATTATGCTTCCATTTATATTAAATAAACCAAGAATTGAGAGAAAGAAGGAAATGTATGTGTATCTGCTTAAACGGTATATGCTCATTATACTTTCTGATAATATAGAGGAAAAAAAACTGTTAAGGGAAGTTGCCTCTGAGAATCAAACTGAGTAGGAGTTAAAATTAATTTTCATTGCATAATACTTATTCTATTTGTATATTAAAAATTATATTAAGCATCTAAGTAAATGGCTTCTCACCTTGGCTGCACACTAGAATCACCTGAAAGAACCTTAAAAAAATTCTTGGTCCCTCCCTTCAGAGATTCTGATTTAACAGATGTGGATTAGAGGTGAGCATCAGTATTTTTAAAAGATGCTCAGATAATTCTCAATCGTAGTTAGTACTGATAATTACTGAGTCAAACTTTATAAGTACACTTGGAGCCAATCTAAAAATCTCGTGTTCTTTTTGTTTACATTTAAAGCCATTGCATCAAGGTAAAAATCATTTAAATTGAAAGATACATTCTTAAATGAAATATATAACTTGAAGCTTATGAGCTTAAATAACCTCTTTTTTTCTACCATGAATAAAACTGAGAGAGACAGCATATTATTTTCAGAAATGTATGTCTGAGATAATCTGATTATATGTTAACATAATTATTCACCATTAGAAAAGTATTTTACTATTAGCTTTGAATCAGAATTTAAAAGAGTCCAACTAATTATTATTTTAAAAATTCCTTCCTTGCCAGGATTGCACAGGATGAATGAGGCAAATTAATATTTAGGATTATATCTTCATTTCTTTGTAGCTGGAATAAGCTCTGATTACAGCCTTGAAGAGGTAGATGAAAAGCAAGAACTGAGTGAAGTGCCTAAAGATGAGGCTGAAAATACTTCTCTGAAGTCGCAAGACATTCCTACTGTATCTACTGATATAATAAATACACTGAAAAGTGATCCTGACTCAGCCCTTGGCAGTGATACTGGAGAGTCCTCACAAAACTCCAGAGAAGAAAAACAAGGAACTAGAAACACAGATGGACAGTAAGTAGTCTGTATGCCAGACGTGGTGGTGGTGGTTTGTTTAATTGATACTAGTCTTCTGAAATGTAGAACTGATATTTTAAACACAAGTAGAGTCATTTCTTTAGCTTATACTTTATCCCTTTTACAACCATTTAAAAAAATGTTTATTCATAAAGTATCAATTTACATGTGATTGTTTTTAAATAAAATCAAATCCAACAGTTCTGGTATCCCTGTGGCAGACCAACCATAACATGTAGTTATTTTGTATGAAGATTAGCATTTTTGTTTGTGTTGCGTTTGTTTTGCCTATTACCTAATAGGGCCTAAATGAAATATTTAATTTTCAATTTTCACCAAATGCTCCTGAAGAATTTTTACTAACTGCTATATAAAACAATTCTGCCTCTTAGAATATGATGTTAAATCACTAATACTATTTTTGTAGTCAACTTTATGAAGCAGAGAATGCACCTACCTTCCCCTTGGTCCTAGGAATCGAAAGTTAAAGTATACTTACATTCTGTTAGAAATGCCACACTATGAATAAAGATGAAATCAAGTAGGCAAAATAAACCATTTTATCAAAGTTTTATTATAATTTGCATGGGATTGTCTCCAAATTAATCTCTTGTATCACCAAAAAAACCCCCAATGAAGTCAGTTCACATCCTGACTTGCCACAAGGTGACCTTGCCAGATGCAAGGAAAATGTCTATGAGAGTACATTTCATTTAGTTCCTTTTTCTTTAAAAGATAATAATTGATAATAACAAAAAGACACTGTCTTGGGGAAAGTGTCCATTTTACCAAGCTTCTTACATCTTTCTTTGTAACAGGGTCACCATATGAAAGCTAATGTTTCATAGCAGCATTTCCTCTCAGTTGTATTCTTTCTTTGCTATTAAATTTCTAATATTTGGCAGAAAAAGATGATTATTCCAGTCCATCTGTCTTTGGAAATTATTGCCTGTTTTATCATCGTGTATGTGTGTTTCAATAGTATCAATATATAACATACAATATCATATTTTACAGAGGACCACACATTATGGTGTGTAATTCAAGCAACAAAGCAAGGGTGGTTGACAGTGTAAGAAACCTGAGGTCACCGGGCCCAAACCAGGAGAATGGTGAGTTCTATAAACACTAATAGCCAACACTTTCATAGCACTTGCTATGTGCCAAGGACCTTTCTTAAACACTTTATATATATTAACTCATTTAATCTTGTATATTAACTCATTTATGGGTATTATTACTTTAGTCCCATCTTACAGATAATAAAGCCACAAAGACATTATGTAACTCACCTGAGGTCCCACAGTTAGTAAGTGGTGAACCTCAAATTTGAACTCAGGCAGTATGTGTTCAATACGTGTTGATTCCAAAATGTGCTTCTACCTACCATGTGTTCTAATGTTGTTGTTAAATCTTAGAGGTTATCTATCTAACCTAGATCTTGGATCTTAAAGATGTATACTGTGTGTATACTTATGATCTACTTCTCTTTTTTCCTTCTACTGTCTCCCTAACCCAAGCCTGTTTTATTTCATAGTCGGGTTGCTATACCTAAGGTGAAACTTGTCTGCTTGATTTTTCAGGCCCAAACCATCTAATTATGTAATAGTGCTTACCAGTATTTCCCACTCCCCACCCCCCAATCAAGACAGTTTATTCTCTTTCTCATGATATATTTCACTCAGTTCTATCATTAGGCCTATGCTCATTTTTATCTTTGCCTGGAAAATAATTTTCCACCTATCTTCACTCATTCAACTATTATCCAAATCCTGCCACTTTACTTATTCTGTTACTTGATTACTAGAAGCCATGTAGTTCTCTGTTCTCGACTACTCAGTTGGATTGGACAGTCTTTGATCATAGAAATTATATCTGCTACTTTGTTTGAATTCCTTATAGGAGAATACTGAGATATGGTTAAAATACATATTTAGGATTGAATTTCAGAAAAATGATACTATACAAATAGAAGATGCAAGGAATACACAATGGTTTTTGTTTTTTTTTTTTTTTTTTGCGGTACGCAGGCCTCTCACTGCTGTGGCCTCTCCCGTTGTGGAGCACAGGCTCCGGATGCGCAGGCTCAGCGGCCATGGCTCACGGGCCCAGCCGCTCCGCGGCATGTGGGATCTTCCCACTGCGCCACCAGGGAATTTTAAGGGGGTATGAAGAAAGTGCTTATACTCATAGTCCAATCTATTATGTTAATATATAAAACTAGGTTAAGATTCATAGAAAACATAGGGAGATATATATATATAACATGGATTATCCCAGTGTCACAAACAAGATGGACAGATGGATAGATATAGATATGTCATTTTATATTTGTGGTATGTGTTGGTTAATTTGAATATATATGTCTCTGACTCATTTTCCTCATGGTCAATACCATCCTGAGATACAAGTGTACAACATATACTTGTATATGATTTCCCCCTTTTTTCTTGACTCAGTTTTTTATAACATACGCTATGACGGCAAAAGCATTTCTATTGAGAAGTCATGATTTAAAAGCTGTTTACTTCTTTTAAAAATCATAGTCAAATTAAATCATTTTTGCTAAGATTTTGGCATCATATTAGTGCTAGGGTCACAAGTACATTTCCGTAATACCTTTATTTTGATTTGCACTTGATTTACAATGACCCTTGTCAACTCTAGGTGATTTTTAAAATAATTTGTTATCCTTAAACTAGTTTTATTCTCCTTTTCTCTCTCTTTTTTTTTTTTAACCTACCCTGTATACTTATCTAAATCATCCTTACATCAGGTTGTTGATGTTGGTGTCAGTGTTGAGTAGGGGGAAGTACAGTATAGTACAAAATATACCTTCTCCCTCTACTGGCCATTCTTGAAAAATGGCCTGTCCATTCATTGTCATTTCATTGGCATTATCATCGATATGTAGGAGGATGGACCAGCTAATGAATTCAGGAGTGATTCTAGGTTTCCAGGCCTGACAATCATTGAAAATTTTGAAATTGTGAAATTTTGATGAGAAATTCAGTTAGATAATGGTGAAGTAGGTGTAACCCACAGAAAATGTGAAAAATAGAAACTTAGAGTTCTAAAACCAGTAAATTAGGGTTTGTTAGAGGGGATTTAATTTAAAATATATTTTTTATGTTGATTTACCTTCTTTTGGAAAATGTTTCCATTCTGCAACTGGGATATACCTATATTCAGTGGAAAATGAAAAATTAGAGAAAAGGAAATACATTTAGGCTCATTTTCTGGTGCCAGGACCATTTCTTAAATTCTTGTGTGCTCATATCAGCATTGAGAGTACCACTTTTCATATAGATATTAAAAACACTTAAGAACCAAGTAAATAAGAACACAGGCAGAGATATGTCTCTTCTGTGGTTCCTAATCATGTGTCCTTAATTTTATAAATCACAAAAGTTAATAATTATTAGTCACTGAGAAAAGAAATCACTTGAATGGACAATATGTATTCGAATAACTAGTTGCATTTTATGTGGGAAGAATAAAAATTAATTCCATTTTTAAATTATGTATGTAATATAGGAACCTTGCAACATAATAGAAAATATAGCCACCATGATCAAATAATTGTGCAGTTAGGCAGGGTTTAAAAATATAAAGATTTAAAAAAAAAAACTGTATCCAAATTTACCTGGCAACATGATTTTTTTTTTTGCATGCATGCATATCTTTCTTTTTTCTTTTCTCTTTTCTTTTTTTCTTTTTTCACAGAGGACCCATTTTAAATAGCTCATGATATATTTTAGGCAGTGAACTTTATCTTATAGATGAAAGTGAGTGATTATAAAACTATAGAGAAATACTTGACATCCTTTCACAATTTGACTTCCAAGGCTCACATTTCACTTGTGCTGTGCAAACAATCGTATCTGAAAGGAGAGGCCACTGAGGATTTTGAAGATACGGGCTAGCTGGTTATTCAGAAGAAATGACTCTTCATGGCATTTGACTGGAGGAGCACAGTATATAAATCACTTGGCTTAGTACAAGACACGTGGTACACATTCATAAGCCTGTGTTTTCTTCCAGATGCCTCATTCCAACTCTTTGCCATCATGTTGTTGGCTGGCAACTGTTGCTTTGTTAACCTAGACACTGGAAAATGATTTTTGTTTTCAGGAGGTCTGAATTAAAATTAAGAGGAAAGGTAGTGCTGGGGAGAGGGAAGTTGTTTTCTCTACCTGGATTCAGACATGAGAAAAATAGTTATTTTTTCTCACAGAGAAAAATCAAAACCCACATGATTGTTTTTATGTAGTTGAAATCACCCATATTTTGACTGAAAACAAAGTCCTTTAAAAGTATTTAGCAAGGACACCTAATTAATAAGACAATCAACTTAGGTTCTGTTTTTACTTCAACTCTTAAAGGTAAGGTTTTGTTGTCTTCCTTAATTAAAACTGATAGCATTTGCTGGGATTGTTTCCCTTTTAATGTTAGGTATAAAATGTAAATATGCTAGGGATTATAGAAAAGACAGAGAGAGAATCAAAATGGAAAAAAATTAAAGAATAAAAACATTTTTTAAATTTGTCAATGTCTTTTGTCATTCTTAACAATGACTGAAATATAGTCTTTGTTTAAAAGAAAAATCATAGCTATCTTCTATGAGTACTAGTTTTGGGCAATACACTATCCTAATAAGCATGTTACATAAATGATACATATAATACATGTTTTTTTTTTTTTACATCTGAGCAAACTGAGGCTCAGAGAGGGTAAGTAATATGATGTGGCCATACAGGTTGTAATTAGTCAAGCTGATTCCAGATTCAGGTCTCTATGATATCAAAGCCCATGCTGTTTTCTCTGTATGCCACTACCTGTATAATTTTTGTATAATTGGTAGCTGAAAATTATCTATAGAATTCAAATCAATCTGTTTCAGTTTGGGCGAGGCAGGCATTGAAAACTTGAGGTTTTCTATTTTTTTTCATACACTTTATGATATTTTTTCTCTCAGTAGATCAAAATGAAATAATTCCAACAAACACAGAAGACAGTATGAAAAATGGAATGAGGAGAACAGAAATCAATGTAGCAGGTGTTGCCAAAAGTAACAATGTGGACATGGAAGTTGACAGACTATCAAACTATCAGGCATATAAAACTGATACTGCTAGAAGTTACAAGGAAAATCATCTTGCTGCTTCATCAGCACCAGATCAAAAACTGATTCAACCTAGTGCAGAAAAGACAAAAATGCAAGATGCAGCAATTCAGACAATCCCTTCCTGTGACAGTTTTGATGGGAATCACCAAGATCATAATTTGTCTGATGTCAAAGTTGATGAAAGTGTGCAAACTTCAAGTAACAACAAATCAACTCAACACTCATCTTTAAGCCCACAAGATTCTTTAGATACCTCAAGAGAATTTGGGAGTCAGGGCCCCCTAACTGCATATACAGAAGAGCAACTCACCATAAAAGATCCAATTTGTGCACATGGTAATGATGATCTTTTGCCTCCTGTAGATGGGACTGATAAAAATTCAACAGCTTCTTATATAAAGAATTATCCATTTTACAGACAAGACTATAATCCCAAGCCAAAACCTTCAAATGAAATTACAAGAGAGTACATACCCAAAATTGGGATGACTACTTACAAAATAGTGCCTCCCAGATCCCTAGAAATATTGAAAGACTGGGAATCGGAAACCATAGGGTATAAAAATGATCAGGAGATAAATACTTTAGGAGAAAAGGACACTCATGAGAATGTGAAAGTAACTGCAATCCAAACAGAAGATCCTGTTATTTCTGAAAGCCCAAAGGAGCCAGAAGGAGACCTGAAACCAAAGCCTACCCTGAGAACAGAGCATCAGGTGCAAAGTGAGGAGAGTTTTACCCACAGCACAATGTCGAATCCTCTGAAACCTACTCCCAAAATGACGAGAGACACTGGCACAGCTCCTTTTGTGCCAAATTTGGAAGATATAAACAGTATTTTGGAGTCAAAACTTAAATCTCGGGTTTCAAATCCCCACTCCAAACCAAGTTCTTTTTTCTTGCAGATGCAAAAAAGAGTTTCAGGTCATTATGTGACATCTGCAGCTGCCAAGAGTGTTCAAGCTGCCCCTAATCCTACTCCAAAGGAACTAATAAAGAAAGAGGTGGAAAGGGATACAATACCTCCTCCAGAGCCAGCTCTTTCTCCCTTAAGTAAAACAACTCACTCTCCTCCACAGCCACACATTCAAAACACTGATGATGACAGCAATCAGAAGCCTGCTGAAACCTCTCCCCCTCCCATAGCCCCCAAACCTGTTCCTCTTCCCAAGAGTCAGTTAGCAACACTTAACCTGAAGACTCTGAAAACTTTTGGTGCCCCTCGACCATATTGCAGCTCTGCTCCTTCACCGTTTGCCCTCGCTGTGGTGAAACGGTCACAGTCTTTCAGCAAAGGTCGTACAGGGTCACGCGGTGAGGAGGTCAGAGGTGCATCTGCCCGAGTTCCAACTGACACAGAGGGAGGGAAGATTCCTTCCGTAAATACGTTTGTGGACATCCCACAACCAGGTGTGAAAGATAAGGTAAATGTAACCTTTTTAAAAGTAAGGGATTCTTATACAGCATGGTTTCAACGGGGTTAACAAAGCATGTCGGTTTGTTTGTGTGTTACTTAACTCTGAATTCATAATCTACTATCAAGCTACTGTAGGAAGAAAAGAGTAGTAATACACAGAATCTGATTATTTATTCTCAGAGTTACTATAATTCATATAACTTGATCAGATATTACTATAAGATCATCCTTATATAAAATTGTATCATTAGGAAATATTTAAATTTTAAAGCTTCTTTGCTCCTACATTTGTATAGTGTAATAGTTTATAGTTCTGACTCTCTAGTTTTCTGTGTTTTGCTTATCTCAATTTGTTTATAACTTTTCTGGATGGTCTGGTTGACTTTATTTTCTTTTCCAATTCTCCATAATGGCAAAATAGTTTTAATTACATAAAAACATAAGCAGTATCAAAGACTAGATAAAATAACCAAACATCTCTCAGCTCTGTATTTTCTATCATATATACTCAACCTGAGCTTACCAAACATTGTTATATGTAATTTAAATTAAAACCAGAGTTTAAATAGGTAATTTTCTTAATTTCCCATTTTGTTAATTCAGTGTCAACTTTCCAGTTATACGTATGTTGAGCAGAATATCACTTAACCACCATCTAACCTTAATGGTGTACAAAAAAGGGATTTGTTGACTTCATGTTTGATCAACTAATGATATAATTTGCTAGATTCAAGTAGTATAGTCAGGAAGAAATTCACAGTATGAATTATGATAATCCCCATGCAATTTTTAAAAAATACATTGTGTACTTTTACTCTGATAGTGTTTAAAGAATACTTTCATATTTGTATGACAGTTCCAGAAGCATTTTATACTATTTTTTCAAACACTCCCAGAGTAAGAGAACATTAACCATATTGCCAAGTAAAGACTTTTCCATAATTTTAAAGCAATATTTACCTTGAAAAATATTTCTTTATATATTTTCACATTTATGTTTATTACTTTGATATAATATCAGGAACAGATATATGATGCAGAGATTAATTCTTTACTTGGGAATAAAGCCTGAGTTTTTTCTTAGAATGGAACACCATTTCTAAACAACAGAAGTTTGATTTATATAATACAGTTTTTGAGCCATTGCCTGAGTTCTGTTTAGCTCATCTTTTATAAAGATACTCATCTGGCAGTTCGAAAAAGACATTTTTAAGATTGTGTGAATACAGTTGCCAGTTAAATCAGTTACTAAATATTCCTTCCTAAGAAGTTTAATTAAATTTTTGATTCTTAAATTTGGAAATTTCTAATATTTATTTTTAGTCTCATGAGAAAAATAAAGAAAACATGGCCATCAGCCCCTGTGACTTCCAGAAACACAAAATAAGCTGTTAGTCACTAATATTCCTTTATTAGAAGATACATTAGGTTCAACAAGTATGAAATTACCAACATTTGTCCATTTGTACCATCAAAAATAATTCCACAACACTAATATATTGGAACTATGAAAATTTTTTTTTTTTTTGGTCTGTGGAATTTTTATTACTACTTTGGCTCTTCTAGCCAACTCCACTGGAGAAATCGGCATTATTTTATTTACTCAAGGACAGTAAAATTACCACTGCATTTGTGAAACAAAAGGAGGTATCACTTTCCTTCCTTAGCCTCCTGAGTTCAAGATGAGGGAAAGTAATGCCCTCATCTTCCAGCTGAGCTCTGGCAGCAGAGATAACTCAGTGGATGAGGAAACAGAGCTGAGTCTAAAACACCAGTGAGGCAAATGGTGGTTCTTAAAGAGCTACTGGTGATGAAAATGTTTTGCATAATGGCCCATTCTTCACGTGGTATTCATATATTTCACATTTATTTTTATAGGAAAATAACTCTGCACATAATGAACAGAATCCCCAAACGCCATCTCTGACTGACGGCCCATCATTCACCCTTAAGAGACAAAGTTCTTCAGCATTCCAAAGCTCTGACCCAGAACAGATCCGACAGAGTCTGCTGACTGCAATTCGTTCTGGAGAGGCTGCTGCCAAGTTGAAAAGGGTAAGTTTTCTTTATCAGATGGGTGACAGTGGGTTTATTTTCAACATTGTCAAACTCATACTTAGGGGAAATTGTTTTCTGGCTTTTAAGTCTGAATAGGGAAGATGCCAGAAGTTACTCTTTTATGTCAGGGGTCATTTTTGAAGTATAAGCTGAGAGAGTACTTAAAAATATGTCAGGTCTGTTTTCCAAAACATGGGCCAGGTGCAGAACACTAGTTTTGCTCATTATTATATATCTATATATAGAAAGTGCCTTGGACTCTTATTTTAAAAAAATTGTGTTAGCACAGCAAGAAAGAGTCTTTTGGAAAGAAAGTCCCTCCTTTATTCCAGAAAAGCTGCACTGTTGTAGAAGCCTGCAAGTTTTCAGTCATCGCTCCTACAGCAATCAGTTACTACCATACGTGGGATTGGGTGGTTGGGCGGGGGGAGGAGTTTTATAGGCTAAACCAAAATAATGTAGGGAAAATCTAGAGAATTTAGATGAGACCTAATGCAGAAATTCCAATCTTAATAATGCCCTGCCAGAGTCTAGCTTCTCCTGGATGTAGGAGAGCAAGGAGGTGTGCCCCCTTCTTGGGCAAACACCAAAAAGCATCACAGGGAATTATGTGCAGATGAGTTTCCTCCCTTTGTTGCCTTCATCCGCTGAAAGAGGATGTGGTGCAGCCTTGAGCCTGGCATCCTCACTTGGACCTCCCAGAGGCTGTAGTTTCCCTAAATGTCTTTCTTGTTCTTCCCTTAGTCATCTTGGTTGCAAGTTCCTCAACACCCAAGACAAGACAAGTACTCATTATTTCACTGACTCCCTAGGCATTTCATTTTGTGAATTCCTTCTCTAATCATTTTAGAAGCTATTTAGAGAAGAGTAAGAGACTTGTTGAGCAAAACACTGAACTCAACAAAAACGAAATCTGCCAAGGAACAGGAATGCTGCAAAGATAGAAAAAGGGGGAGGCATCCTCGCATGTCTACACAGCCAGCTTTGCCTGTGTCAGCCAGCTAGCTTCCTGGATGGGTTTCATTGGAGCCCTGAGTGACGGCCCTTCCCACAGAGGACTTGGCGCTCCCATCTGGGCACACATGGTGACAAGGCAAAATATTGTGTGCTGTCAGGAGTGAAGGAAATATGAAGGAATAATTCAGGGGAGAAGGTTTGAATTTTGTAGATTATTTGTAGAGTTTAAATTAAGGTGCCAGGCAGCAAAAAACCCAAAAGAAACCAAAAGGAATATTGAAATTGGTATTTCACAGGTCATGACATCTGTATTTTGTGTGTGGGGGGTATGTCCCTGTAAGTAAACTGTACATTCTTATTTATGAAAATAATTCTAATTCTGTTTCTAATCTTGTAAATTAAGGATGAGTTTCAAAGTTCTCAATTCAATAAATTTGATAAATATTTTTTTAAAGCAGAAAAATACCAAACATTGTACAGATACTGGGGATACAAAATTGAATAAAACGAAGCCTCTGCCTTCTGGGTGTTCATAGCCTGGGACTGAGAAACAGTGGTACCTCAGGCTCATGGGAGAACAGAAAATAACCGCAGTGCCTTTGTACTAAGTCAGTGGATATATTAATCAGTTTCAGTAAACTAATTGCAGAAAACAGTGCATTAAGTTGGAAATGCCTTCCAGGCCAACAGAATTTTACAGGCAGGCAGCTGTATACTTGGTATCTTACGGGCTCCGATTTGGCAGTCTCTTCACGTATAAAATTCTCATTGCTTCCAGAATGAGCTGGATGTGAATCAACACGGAAAGCAGGCCCTAAATGATGATCCTATAATTGTATCCTGTTTATAACTCATTACTTTAGGTTCTATTGAGTCTAAATTCTCTCTCTCAGTAGGAGGTTACTGACAGCTCTGACTCCCTATAGTGTCAGCTCCTAAACTCTGTTTAATGAAAATTCCTTACATAATCCTTTTTCTTCCCTCTGAAGAAAGACACAGGGTCTAGTTGAGTTCATGATATCTACACTCCATGATCAGCACCTTCACTTCTACTTATATATGCTAAAAATGTGTTTTTATATACCAAGACTCAGAAGAACATTGTTTGTAATAGCTCCAAATACATATAACCTTAATACCCAAAAATGGTAGACTAGATTCAAAGCATGGCAATAAATTGGATAAAATACACACAACAGAACAATGTAGATAGAGACATAAAAAGATATGTAAAGTTGACAGCATGCAAAACTAAATTATATTCAGTGATGCATGCATAGGTGGCAATTATTTTTTAAAGTGAGGAAGTAATTACAAAAATCACAATAGGGTTACTTCCAGAGGGGAAGAAGTGCTGTTGGGGGTGTATTAGAGCAAGACGGGCACACAATTTAAGAGGGAACTAAAAAAATTATTAATCAAGATAAATATTATCTTAATGCAATATTTAAAAATGTACAAATTAATGCAAAAATCCATGATAAAGTCAAAAATTTAAATAAAGACAAGATCAGTAGGGAGCTGAAGTAGGGAGTATTCTCTTGACCTGAGTGGTGGGCTACATATATGTCTGTGTTTGTTTTCATTGGGCTGGTCAGTGCACTTCTCTGTACATGTATTATATTTCAAAAAACTGCAGAAGGTGGTAAAAATGGACAAAAGAAGGCTCTAATTTCTTGTGATCTTTGCTTAAGTCCCATATTTCTGTCCGGTTCTGAACATTTCTTCTGGTTTGTTTTACATTCTAACATTTCTTTTATAGAACAACAGTTACAGTGCCAAATAAAATCTCCAGTGATTTTGACAGTGGGTTTAGATTGTTCATCAGAAAGTTGGCTCCGTGTTTTGGCACCCAAATGTTCACTTTTACTCCAGGTACCAACCTGCCTTATGGCTCTTGTTCATACTTGAGCAATTAACCTTCATTAAGTAGTTGGTTCACATTAGAACAATTATCTAGTTGATTGCCCTAGTGTAAATGTAGTCGTGAATTTTCATGTTTCTTAAGGCTTTTTTCCCATGCCTTACCCCCAAGTCAACCCACATATAGTCAAAGCGATTTGTCTTGTCTTCATATAAAGCATTAATAAATCTAGCACAGTATTTTATAAAATGTGTTTGATGTTAAGATGTATGTATGACAGCAAATTGTTTTCAGAGAATAAGAGATTAAGTCATCTATTATTATTGACTTGTGTTGACACAAGAACTTTGGCTGCTTTTGGTTCTTGCTGGTGCCTCGACTTACTAAGGTTATTACACTATTATAAGGAGAATATAGGTTTGTAAATATGAAAGTCTGAAAATAAACTGATGAATGATATTTAGTGCTTGGTAGTAAGTGTTTCCTCAGAAAATAAAACTTATCGTTAGCTAGATAGAAATCTGGAGGGAAGAGAAAACCTGGATAAGTCACCCAGGATCTTCCTGGCTTATTTTGTTTAATTAGTCTGCTTTTTATTCATATTTCCTTGGTTTGAATTTGAACAGTCCAAGTGTTTCAGGTTGGCAGCTCTTTCCATGTATTTTAAAAGTAAAAATGAATGATGGTTTCACACTAAGAAAGCTATGTGAATATTCCTGAAAATTTCTTGAACTTCAAGGGTAGACAGTCAACGAGTAGATGCTTACATCAGTAAATTCTTAAAGTTACTTTTTAAAGATATCTTTATTACTAGTGTCCTGTGGTCACTGTTCAAAAAATTCAAGCAATACTTTTATACTTCATAAATGTTTGTAAAAAGTTACCATATTTCATCTAAGAAATAGTCATCGAGTTACACTGACCAGGCACTAAAATAACTATGAGTGTGAAGTAGGTATGAAGTGGCATTAAAATAGACAAGGTCTCTGACCTCAAAAAATTCATAGAATAGTATTCTAATGATATCTTCTTATGTTTGAAGTTTAAGTAAACAAATTTTTAAATAAAATACCATTTCCCCCCAGAGTACCTGCTCTGGATAGAGTACAGTGTGACCTTTCAGACCACTTTTGTCATATATAAACATTTATTTTTTCTAACAGAAATGGAATCCTCTGTAAAACACTGTTAAATATATATCTATCTCTTGAAGCTTTCCCTTTTGTTACATACATATCTTTGCTGTTCTTTTAAGACTATGTAGTATTTGGAATTCCCTGGTGGTCCAGTGGTTAGGACTCTGAGCTCTCACTGACAAGGGCCCAGGTTCAATCCCTGGTCAGGGAACTAAGATCCCACAAGTTGCGTGGCACGGCCAAAAAAAAAAAGACAACATAGTATTTGACTGTATGAATGAACCATAGCTTATTTGCTCCTTACTGGTAGACATTTAACTGGATTCTAGTTTTTCACTCTCTAAATGATGTTACAATTAACATCTTTTACTTGTAGACATTTAGAACCATCAGTATGTTTTTTTAAATGCTTAAACCAAATTTTCTCTCTTTTACTTTACAAAGAATATGAGAACTGCAATTTTGGCAAGAATTACAAAAATAACCCCTCACACACAGAGAGACTTTTCAGACCAAGATTACATAACAAAAAGCCATTACCTGCATTACCTGTCTGTTTGTTGGCTGTACTTGGAAAGTAGCCCCACATGAGTACTGAATAGGGTGCAGATAAGTAAGTGTTCCTTCCCTTGGTGGCAACTTTTCTTCTTGGCTATTTTATTTCAGGTGGATGGTGTCAACCACTCTACTCCATCCTGCGTTCGTAAGACAGTCAAGAAAATTGATTAGTTTAGATGATCTATCTTTGTTTAGTAAAAGGCAAGAAATGAAGCACCAGGAAACCAAAGCCAACCTAAATTTGCCAACTTTATTTTCCTTTTCACTAACTTACTCTGTTGCTAGGCAGAATCTGTGGCCTTTTGTACTTCAGTTCTCTTCTTATGAAAAGAGGATAATGTTTGATTATAAAGCTGAACTGGTCAAATTACAATCAAGAGATGAACTATTTTCCTTAAAATATTGTCATATTTTATATGTAATATTTCAAAATATTATACCTACTATTCAGAATCCAGATAACTTTCTTCTACATTCCTGTAAGTAATGTTGGAATTTCAAGCTATTTAGGAAATTTTGTTTTAGTGTTTTTTATTCCCTTACAGTTTGTAAATAGGAAACTTTGCCATAGAATTTTGGAACTTAGGAGTTTATTCCCTAGTGAATAAACTCCTTTTCATTCTGCATTTGTTTTGGCAAAACAGTCATAGGTTTGACTTTTTTAGCCCTTCAAATGAAGGCATTTTAAAAACCAAAGCTAGTTTTTCTTATAAATGAGGGGTACCTGGGAGAATAATTTCAAGTTAATATATATCATCAATATGAAAATTATAGAATTCGTTGCTTTGTGGAATTTGCTTTATTTTTCTACATTCTCCAAGGTACTTTGGGGGAGCCAGAATTAATCTAGCTAAAAATGTGCTTTAATAACAACTTGGCCTGCAGTCTGCTTATGCTCTTGTCCTTTGAGTTGATTTGGTAGTTTTGTAAAGACTAAGGTGTGTTAACGGATTATTTAACTTGTTTGTTGTGGAAATAACTCATTTTTAATTTCATGGCAGATTGAACATTTATTCTTGATTATTTGAAATTTATTGAATAATAAATACTAAATGTTAGCATTTACAATTAAGTAGAAGTTAAAATGTGGTTAATTGTTGGAAATTGAAAATTAGACAGCTGTCCCATTTTAAATTGATGGGTGCAAAGTGTGTTTCTTTCTCTTAGGTTGCAGTTCCATCAAATACAGTATCTGTGAATGGAAGGTCAAGATTCAGCCGCTCCATGTCCCTTGATGCCCAGGATGGCCATTAAGTGTTGCCCTGCCATGCCGCACTTCACCAGCTCTATTGCACAGAACGACTTCATACTGATGGAGAATGTTAGCAAATGTATGTTCAGATGTACACTAATATATTATCTATTAAAGCATAAGAACGTGTGCTGTGGCTTTTAATGCCAAAAGAAGAATTACCAGAATTTATAATTTATAATAATATCTTTGGCCTTTTTTGCCTTAAGAACTGAATATGCTGCTTTAGAACTTTAAGACAAGGTGTTAATGACTTTCATTTTTCTCAAATGAGAAATAGTCACCTTTTGTTGATTTCACTTATTGACACATTCTCTACAATTCTGACTTAGACAAAGGGATAAATTAAGATTCATAGACTTATATTTGTATGACACATAAATAACTAGGCAAACATAGATCTGACATTTGCTGCCTCAATGTTACAGTTTAATTAGAAATGTTTATGTTATATTAAAGCCCATAATAAATATTCCATTGATGGATATAACAATGTTATGGGGTGGGTACCCCATCCTCTAAACATAAACATTAAGGTTTCAGAAATCCTGGCTTTAATTAAAGTGATAGTCATTATGTAGTTCAGATGCTAATATTCTAAATAGTAATATATATTTACATTAAAGCTAAAATTGTTAAGCAAAACAATGTCTAATTTGTTGGCTTGTAACTGTTCTGGGGTCTAGAGCTTGTTGATGTTCAATTCCTACTTTAAAAATTTAACTGCTCACTTATTCTAAAAGCCTTGTCAAACAAACTGATGTTATGTTGGTTTTTACTAAAGCTACTGGGATATCTGCCTCTTTGGAAAATGTGTTGCTTTTTCCCCTGTTCAATAAAAGCAAGTTATATATTTGGGATTCTTTTTAAAATGCAGTTTGTGTCAATCAGCACATCTGTGCACTTCACCTGATGAACACATCTCCATCAGCCAGTAAACAAATAAGTAATATAGTAAGAGCGACCATTTATCAGGGCTCCCTGGTGTGTATGAGCCCCTGTATTCTAACTCCAAAATGCATAACATGCTTAGCAGAGTTCTTGAGACATGGCAAGTACACATTAAGTTAAATATTGCTGCTATTTCCTTGAATCAGACTTGAAGAGACCCTCATGTATGGAAACCTAAGTTATGTCGTTATAAACCAACAGGGAAAGGAGTGACTTTTTGAAAAACTGTGTTTGATTATCCACTTGGAAAACAATACATTTGGATTCCTAACTCAAACCATAAACAAATATATTTGAGTTAAAGACAGCTTTTAAGAGCAGTATTTTAAAACTTAGATGAATATATTCAACATTTTTCAGACCTCAGCATAGGAAAATTACTTAAATAAGACAAAGGCACAGTCATAAAAGATATGATACATTTACAAATATTAAAATTTAAAACTTATATGTACACTAAGTACTATAAAAATGAAAAAATAAGCCACGAGAAATTTTTAATATATATAAGCGTTAATTTATAAGATGTAAACATTTCTAAGACTCATGAAAAGACTACTGAATATAAATATGCACACACTGAAAAAACAAAGGGTATTTCTTACAAGAGGAAATCGGAAAGGCTAACAAACATATGGAAAAAAATACTCTTCAGTAATAATCAAGGAAACACAAGAACACGAAGTGTACCACATCACACCCATCAAATTAGTAAAAATGTAAGTTTCAAAATAGCAAGTGTTGTCAAGGGCAGTGAAATAATGGGAACTCTTTTACTGTGGTGGGAAAATACCCTGGCACAACCATCAAATTTGCAATATCTAATAAAATTAAAGATCTCTTATCATATTACCTTAAAGAAGTACTTATGTGTGTGCTTAAGGAGAGGTAAAAATGTTCATGGCAGCCTTGTATATAAACAGCAGAAAGGAGTCCTAACCAGCGCTAAACATTGATAGTATATTCATATAATAGACTTTTGTACAACAGTCAAAATGAACAAATTAGAGTTATGCATATCACATGGATACATCTCAAAAATAATAAGGAAGAAAACAATGGAACAATGCTTATTTTATGATGCTTATATAAAATAATAAAATATGCAAAATGATACTATGTATTATGGCTATAAATACAGAAAAAATAAAATACACAGGTTTGCTGGTGGGAATCAAGAAATGAAGATCGGATTGGGGAGATTTATAGGAAGCATCAATTGTGTTTGTAGTACAAACTGGTTTGAAAACAAGTTTTACTCCAGGTTTTAGCAAACTTGAAATAGTTTGTAGTTATTTTTTTTAAAGATCACACAGGACTTAGGGGGATATATATATGAACAATTAGTACACATACAATCTGAAAAAGTTGCCTTGTCCACATTATTTTAGGAGAAAAGCATGTGCTACACTCTCTACCCAATTGGGAAAGGATAGGAAAACTAGTCATATCCTTAAGTGACAGCAAAATGAAGATACAGGAATGATTTAGAACCAACTTTCAATTTTCATATTTAATTTTTGGCATCTAGGCATTTTGCTTTTCCTTTTTTTCCCCATCAAGTTATTTCTTTATGATACCTATTTTTAAATTATCCAGATTCTATGTAAATTATAGGGTTTGAAATTACCCTCTTTTCTGTCTCCAGCATCCCAATCCCCTTTTCAGAGATAACCAATGTTAATGTTTTGATATTAATCCCTATATAGATGTATTTATATCCAATACATATTTATAGGTTTGTTTTCGGCTTTTGTATTTTTGCAGATTTGTTGTTACTGTTGTTTTTAAGATTAAAAAAAGTCACACTCTAATACTATTTAGCAACTTGCCTTTGCACCAGCAATGTTCCTTCTTGCACATAAAGATCAACCTTATCATGTTTCAGTTTGTTGTTCTCCTATTATTAATTTCATTCTTGTGGTACACAGTTATGCCTAGAGTCAAGATACTTGGGTTCAAATCATAGGTCTGCCACTTACAAGTCATGGGATCTTGGGCAAATTATTTTATCTGTACCTCATTTTCACCTTTGAAAAATTGAATTAACATACTTATGGTGATGGTTGTGAGGATTAAATGAATTTTAAAAGTGTTTGGCACAATTCATTTTACAAAGCTACCTATTTTTAATACTACTATTAGCGAACAGGTATTATTTATCTAATATACTTCCCATCCTTCTGAAGAGTGACCTTCCCTCCCATTTTAAGACCAGATCTTGTGAAAATGACTATACTACCCAAAGCAATCTACAGATTCAATGCAATCCCTAACAAACTACCACTGGCATTTTTCACAGAACTTGGCCTGAGATAACAGAATCCACACTCTGCTACTTGACCCAAGTCCTTGAATGAGACCAGTCATTTTCCTGAGACCTAATGTTGCTTGTACTTGAAACTTAAAGAATCCCAATTGATACAATTATTTGTCTAGTGCCAGTTCTTTTCCTACCCACTACCAGTAGAGACAAAAACACAAAAGAGCTAAGAATCAAACTCACTAGTTTTTACTATCCATTGACTTTGATAAATGACTTGAAAGAAAAGGGAACTTGCAATTGGGGGTCACAGTGAAGATTTCCAAGGATAGAATGGTTTTTTTAGATTATTTTTCATGTAAAAATAGCTAATTTATTTGGTGTTTTAGAGTTTACACAGAACTTTTGTATTATTTGATCCACATATGGAACAAAAAAGTACGCAAAGAAATTGCTACTTTACAAAGGTCACACAACCAGACAAGTGGCAGAATCCCACATCTGATTTCTAGTTTGCTCTTTTGCCTGGCCAAACTTTGCAAATGATGGAGAAAATGGTGCTAGATTTCAAGGGACACTTAAATAGTAACCTACTTGTTCTGGATCTTCAGTCTGTCTTGCTTTTCTCTTAAATGTTACCACTTTCCTGCAAGTTTTCATCCTTAACACCTCAGACTCTTCATATGGGTAGATGTATTTTGTTTATGGCAAGAAAAAATGCCACCATGTGCTCTCTCAAAAGAACTTTTCTGACAGGTATTTCAAGAGAAATTGTGAAACATTCTGGTAATCTGTATAGCACTGTTGGCATTTCTGTGTCACAAACTGGAGAAATTCATCTGGAAGTCTTGCAGATTACTCATCTTGAAGAAAAAGTGCTACAATTCCAACCTTATAGTTTTCAAACCAAGAAATTTCTTTACCTACCAACTTATTATGTTCCTACCCACGCCTTGTGGTAGACGATAGTGATGGCCCCGATTCTTTACCTCACCTGCATCCACACCTTTTTCCACATGACTTTGCATTTCCTCTCACTAAAGAGACAGAACCCATTTCCCCACCCACAGGAACAGGTTTTGTGACTAACAGAATGAGATGAAATGACACAGTGCCAATTCTGAGACTAGATCTCAAAGTTTGCATGTTTTTGCCTGCTCTCCCTGTGCCTGAAATGCTGCTGTGAGAAAGACATCTCTGGGATGGCTGAATGGTCCTTAAAAAAGGAGCATGGAGCAGGGCTCCCAACTGAGGTCAGCCTAGAGCATTTAACAATCAGATCCCTAGACATGAGCAAATTCAGTCAAGATCAGCAGGGCCAAATAGCCACCCGAAGCTGACCCTGGTGTAAGAGCAATCAATGCTTACCCACTAGCAATGCCCCTGAGGTTTCATGGTTGATTGTTATACAGCATTAATGTGGCAACAGATGCAATACACCCTCTTAAACTCATATACATATGACTCTAACCCAAATTATAAATTCATTCAATTGGTTCAGATCCACATACCCTATTTCCCCCATAGTTCCACAGACTATTTACTAAATCCAACACAAATACACCTCAGATTCTCTGTCTAGCTCCCAGCTATCTCAAAAAAAAAAAAAATTCTAATGTAATAATCCCTTTATTATTTGTGGTGCAGAAATATCTTCTTTCCCTTTCTCCTCTCTCGTTTTATGTTCAGAACTGGGAACACGAGAGCCCAAATATCAAAGAGATCCACAGCCCCCTTAAAAGCTCTTTGGACTTGTCTATTTCGTAGAGTTGCCAGATAAAATACAGATTTCCCAGCTAAATTTGAATTTCAAAGATAAACAATGAATTACTTTTTAGTGTAGGTATGTCCCATGGAATATTTGGGATATATATATATATATATGTACGTATGTATACACTAAAAAAATTAATCATTGATCTGAAATTTAAATTTAACTGGACATCCTATATTTTTCTTTGCCAAATCTGGCAATCCTACTATTTCAGGAAAATCTGGAAGGAGGAAATGAAGCAAGAAGAAGCATCCAACATGTGGGGGAAAAAAGAGGAGAGAGCAGGCCCAGGTACATCAAGAAACCAGAAAGTGGCATTACAGAAAAGAGTGGAACCTTTGTTCTCTTTGATAGTTCACCATCAGAGAAAACCTCATGTAATGAATAGGAAAAGGTTCATTGAAGAGTTCACAGTGAAGAAACCCTGTGGATGACTTCTGTTGGTGGGTTTTAGATACCTTCAAGTCATCAAGAAATAATATACTCAAGAAATTCTGCTAGAGATTGGCCACGATGGCAGAGTAGAAAGACACTAAGCTCACCTCTTTTCACAAGCACACCAAAATCATAACTATTTGCAGAATAACCATGAATTAAAAAAACCAGAACCTACCAGGAAAGACCTTATGTAATTAAAGACATAAAGAAGGCAAGACAGGCAGGAGGAGCAGACTCACAATACAATAGAGTCCCATACCTCTGGGTGGGTGACCCACAATCTGGAGAATAATTATATTGCAGAGATTCTCCCACAGGGATGAGAGTTCTGAGCCCTACACCAGGCTCCCCAGCCTGGGTATCCTGCACTGGGAAGACAAGCCCCCATTGCATTTGCCTTTGAAGGCTAGCAGGGCTTAATGTTGGAAGCCCCAGAGGACTGGGGGAAAAAGAGACTTCATTTTTAAAGGGTGCTGACAAAATCTCACATGCACTGGGACCCAGAGCAAAAGCAGTAATTCGATAGGTGCCTGGGCCAGACCTACCTGCTGGTCTTGAAGAGTGTCCTGGAGAGGTGGCGGTGGCTATGGATCACCCTGGGGACATAGACAGGAGCCATATTTGGGAGTTTGGACACTGCTGCTAGGGACCATCTTGGGACTTTCCCTCTAGTTCATTAGCACCAAGACCTGACCCCACCCAACATCCTATAGGATGGGACACCTCAGGCCAAACAACTAACTGGGTAGGGCCACAACTGCCCATCAGCAGACAGGCTGCCTAAAGACTTCTTGAGCCCAAGCCACCTCTAGATATCCCTCTAGACATGGCCCTGCCCACCAGAGGACCAAAAACCAACTCCACCCAGCAGTGGGCAGGTGCTGGCCCTGCCCTCCAGAAAGCATGCACTAGCCTCTAGACCAGCCTCACCAACCAGGGGGCAGACACCAGACATAAGAAAACCGTAATCCTGTGGCCTGCAGACCCAGACAGCCTACAGCAGGCCAGCCCCTACCAAGGGACCAGCTGGGTCCCAGCACTGCCCACTAGCAGGACAACATAAGCTTCAGGACACCCCAGACCCCATACCTAATTGTGTCAAGAACTGGTTCCTCTGTTCCCCAACCAATGATCTAACACACCAGCTCTGGGATCCCTGGGCCCTGCAGCCAGATTCTAGGACCTGGCTCTGCCAGCCAGTAGCCCAGCACTAACCCCATGATCTGGCTTCACCCTACAGTGGGCAGGCAACAGCCCTGGAGTCTTCTGAACCCTGACTCCACCCACCAGCTAGTCAGCACTAGCCTGGGGTCCCCTAGGGTTCTGCAGCAAACTGTCTCATGACTTGGCCCCACTAACTAGCAGCCAGCAGCATCTGCACAGGGCAGGAACTGGCAACCAACTGGGCTACAGGCCAACCAAGCCTACCAGACCACCCACATAATCAGCCCACCACAAAAGAAGGAACCACGCAGCCCTCTTAGGGGGAACCCCTAGAGCATATAGCTTGGGTGATGAGAGGGGAGTGTGCTGCTGGGACACACAGGATGTCTCCTACAGAGGGCCACTTCTCCAATGTCGAGAAATGTAATAACCTACCACATATATAAATATACAAATAGCAACTTAGACAAAATGGGGAAGCAGAGGAACATGTTCCAGACAAAGGAACAAGATAACACTCCAGAAGAAGAACTAAGTGGAGATAGGCAATCTACCCAAAAAAGAGTTCAGAGTAATGATCGTAAAGATGATCAAAGAACTTCGGTGAAGAACGGATCCACAGAGCAAGAAGTTAGAAGTCTGCAACAAAGAGAAAATATAAGGAACAACTAAACAGATGAAAAAATATAGCAACTGCAATGAAAAATACACTAGAAGGAATCCACAGTAGACTAAATGATACAGAGGAACGGGTCAGTGAGCTGGAAAATGGAGTAGTGGAAATCACTACCACTGAACAGTAAAAAGAAAAGAAAATGAAAAGAAGTGAGGACAGTTTAAAAGACCCCTGGGACAACACCAAGTGCAGGAATATTTGCATTATAGAGGTCCCAGAAGGAGAAGAGAGAGAGAAAAGGACATAGAGAACATATTTGAAGACATAATAGCTGAAAACTTCCCTAACCTGGGAAAGGAAACAGTCACCCAAGTCCAAAAAGCACAGAGAGTCCCATACGGGATTAACCCAAAGAGGAATACACCAAGACACTGTAACGAAAATGACAAAAGTTAAAGAATATTAAGCAACAAGGAAAAAGCAACAAATAACTTACAAGAGAACTCCCATAAGGCTATCAGTTGACTTATCAGCATTAACTCTACAGGCCAGAAGGGACTGGCACAATATACTTAAAGCAATGAAAGGGAAAAAGCTACAAGCAAGAATACTCTACCCAGCAAGGTTCTCCTTCAGATTTGATGGAGAAATCAAAAGCTTTACACACAGACAAAAGCTAAAAGAGTTCAGCATCACTAAACCAGCTTTATAACAAATGTTAAAGGAACTCCTTTAGGCATAAAAGAAAAGGCCACAACTAGAAACAAGAAAATTAGAAAATGAAAATTTTAACCAGTAGAGGAAAACCTACAGTAAAAGTAGGAAATCATCCACACACAAGGTTAGTACGGAGGGTAAAAGAAAAAAGCAGTAAGATTCTGTATATCCACAATAAGCAGTTAAGGGATACACAAAATAATTAGATGTAAAATATGATACCAAAAACAGTAATCATGAGGAGAGGAGAATATAAATGCAAAATTTAAAAAATGTATTTAAAATTAAGAGATCAACAACTTAAAACAATCAAGTATATATATAAACTGCTCTACGAAAACCCCATGGTAACTACAAACCAAAAATCTATAATAGATATACATACAAAAAAGAAAAGGCAGTCCAAACATACCACTAAAGATAGTCATCAAATCACAGAGAACAGAACAAAAAGAAGAAGGAAAGGGGAAAAAAGACCTACAAAAACAAATCCAAAACAATTTAAAAAATGGTAATAAGAACATACATATCGATAATTACCTTAAATGTAAATGGATGAAATACTCCAACCAAAAGACACAGAATGGCTGATGGATACAAAAACAAGACCCAGTATATATGCTGCCTACAAGATACTTGATCTAGAGACGCACAAAAACTGAAAGCGAGGGGATGGAAAAAGGTATTCCATGCAAATGGAAATCAAAAGAAATCCAGAGTAATACTTATATCAGAAAAGATAGACTTTAAAATAAGACTGTTACAAGAGACAAAGAAGGACACTACATAATGATCAAGGGATAAATCCAAGAGGAAGATATAACAATTGGAAATATTGGGTTGGCCAAGAAGTTCATTCAGGTTTTTCCATAACATCTTACGGAAAAACCCAAATTAACTTTTTGGCCAACTCAATATATATGCACCCAACATAGGAGCAAGTAAATTTATAAGGGCACATATTAACTGACATAGAAGGATAAACTGACAGTAACACAATAATAGTGGGGGATTTTAACATGCCACTTACACCAATGGACAGATCATCCAGACAGAACATCAATAAGGAAACACTGGCCTTAAATGATACATTAGACCAAATGGACTTAATTGATATATAGAGCACTCCATCTGAAACTGGAATACACATTCTTTTAAAGTGCACATGGAACAGTCTTCAGGATAGATCACTGAGGCCGCAAAACAAGCCTCAGTAAAAAAAGTGAAATTTTATCAAGCATCTTTTCCGACCACAATATTATGAGACTAGAAATCAACTACAAGAAAAAAACTGCAAAAAAAACCCCAAAACCCACCACAAACACGTGGAGGCTAAACAGTAGGCTACTAAACAACCAATGGAGCACTGAAGAAATCTAAGAGGAAATTATTGATAAAATATACCTATAGACAGGGGCTTCCCTGGTGGCACAGTGAATAAGAATCCGCTTGCCAATGCAGGGGACACAGATTTGATCCCTGGTCTGGGAAGATCCCATATGCTGCGGAGCAGCTAAGCCCATGCACCACAACTACTGAGCCTGCGCTCTAGAGCCCACAAACTACAACTACTGAAGCCCGTGTGCCTAGAGCCTGTGCTCCACAACAAGAGAAGCCATTGCAATGAGAAGCCTGTGCACCGCAACGAAGAGTAGACCCTGCTCGCTGCAACTAGAGAAAAGCCCGCGCGCAGCAACGAAGACACAACACAGCCAAAAAAAAAAAAAACAAAAAACCTATAGGCAAATGAATACAAAAACACAAAGATCCAAAACCTATGCGATGTAGCAAAAACACTTCTAAGAGGGAAGTTAATAGTGATACAAGCTTACCTCAGGAAACAAGAAAAATTTCAAATAGACAATCTAACCATACACGTAAAGCAACTAGAGAAAGAACAAACAAAACCCAAAGTTAGTAGAAGGAAAGAATCATAAAGGTCAGAGCAGAAATAAGTGAGAGAATAAAAAACAATAGAAAAGATCAATGAAAATAAAAGCTGGTTCTCTGAAAAAATAAAATTAATAAATCTTTAGCCAGACTTATCAAGAAGAAAAGGGAGAGGGCTCAAATCAATAAAATTAGAAATAATAAAGAACTTACAACTGACACCACAGAAATACAAAGGATCATAAGAGACTACTATGAACAACTATATGCCAATAAAATGGAAAACCTAGAAGAAATGGACAAATTCTTAGAACGGTATGATCTCTCAAGACTGAACCAGAAAGAAATAGAAAATATGAACAGATCAATTACCAGTAATGAAAATGAATCAGTAATTTAAAAACTCCCAACAAACAAAAGTCCAGGGCCAGATGGATTCATAGGTGAATTCTACCAAACATTTAGAGAAGAGATAACACCTATCCTTCTCAAATTGTTCCAAAAAATTGCAGAAGGAACACTTCTGAACTAATTCTATGAGACCAGCATCACCCTGATACCAAAACATGACAAAGATATCACACACAAAAAAATTACAGGCCAGTATCACTGATGAACATACCTGCAAAAATCCTCAACAAAATACTAGCAAACTGAACCCAACAATACATTAAAAGGATCATACCCCATGACCAAGTGGGATCTATCCCAGGTATGCAAGGATTTTTCAATACCCATAAATCAATCAATGTGATATATCACATTAACAAACTGAAGAATAAAAACCATATGATCATATCAACAGATGCAGAAAAAGCTTCTGATAAAATTTAACACACACTTAGGATAAAACTTTCCAGGAAGTGGGCCTGGAAGGAACACACCTCAACATAATAAAGGCCATATGTCACAAACGCACAGCTAACATCATACTCAACAGTTGAAAGCTGAAAGCATTTCCTCTAAGATCAGGAACAAGAGAAGGATGCCCACTCTTGCCACTTTTATTCAACATATTTTAGGAAGTTCTGCACCAATTAGAGAAGAAAAAGAAATAACAGGAATCCAACTTGGAAAGGAAAAAGTAAAACTGTCACTGTTTGTGGATCATATGATACTATACATAGAAAATCCTAAAGACTCTACCAGAAAACTATTGGAGCTCATCAGCTAATTCAGTAAAGTTGCAGGATAAAACATGAATATACAGAAATCTGTTGAATTTCTATGCATTCACAATGAACTAGGAGAAAGGGAAATTGAAGAAACAATCCCATTTACCATTGCATGAAAAAGAATAAAATACCTAGGAATAAAACTACCTACGGAGGCTAAAGACCTGTCCTCAGAAAACTATGACACTGATGAAAAAACTGAAGACAACACAAACAGATGGAAAGACATAGCATGTTTCTGGACTGGAAGAATCAACACTGTTAAAATTAATATACTAACCAAGGCAATCTAGATTCAGAGCAATCCCTATCAAAATACCAATGACATTTTCCACAGAACTGGAACAAATAACTTTAAAACTTGTGTGGAAATATGAAAGACCCTGAATAACCAAAATAATCTTGAGAAAGAAGAACAGAGTTGGAGGAACCACACACTCTGACTTCAGACTGTATTACAAAGTTAGTAATCAAAATAGTATGGTACTGGCACAAAAACGGACACATAGATTAATGAAACAGAATAGAGAGTCCAGAAATAAACTCACAAACTTATGGTCAGTTAATCTATGACAAAGGAGGCAAGAATATACAATGGAGAAAAGACAGTCTCTTCAATAAGTGGTGCTGGGAAAACTGGACAGCTACATGTAAAAGACTGAAACTAGAACACTCCCTAACACCATACACAAATTAAACTCAAAATGGATTAAAGACCTAAATGTGAGACCGGATACTATAAAACTCTAAGAGGAAAACATAGGTAGAACACTCTTTGACATAAGTTGTAGCAATGTCCACCTCCTAGATTAATGAAAATAAAAATAATAAAAAATGGGACCTAATTAAAAGCTTTTGCACAGCAAAGGCAACCATAAATAAAACAAAAGGACAATCCACAGAATGGGAGAAAATATCTGCAAATGAAGTGACCAACAAGGGATTAATCTCCAAAATATATAAACAGCTCCTGCAGCTCAATATCAAAAAAACAAACAAACCAATCAAAAAATGGGCATTTCTCCAAAGAAGCCATACAGAGGGCCAAGAGGCCCATAAAAGATGCTCAACATCACTAATTATTAGAGAAATGCAAATCAAAACTACAATGAGGTATCACCTCACACCGGTCAGAATGGCCATCATTAAAAAGTCTACAGACAATAAATGCTGGAGAGGGTGTGAAGAAAAGGGAGTCTTCCTACACTTTTGGTGGGAATGTAACTTGTTACAGCCACTATGGAGAACAGTATGGAGGTTCCTTGAAAAACTACAAATAGAACTACCATATGATCCAGCAATCCCACTCCTGGGCATATATCTAGAGAAAACCATAATTCAAAAAGATAACATGCACCTCAATGTTCACTGAAGCACTATTTACAATAGCCAAGACATGGAAACAACATAAATGTTCATCAACACAGGAAGAGGTAAAGAAAATGTGGTACATATATACAATGGAATATTACTCAGTCATAAAAAAGAATGAGATAATGCCATTTGCAGCAACATGAATGGATCTAGAGATTATCATAGTAAGTGAAGCAAGTCAGAGAAATACAAATATCATATGATATCACTTATACGTGGAATCTAAAAAAATGAAACAAATGAACTTATTTATAAAAAAGAAACAGACACACAGACTTCGAAAACAAACTTATAGTTACCAAAGGGGAAAGGTGGGGGAGTGATACATTAGGAGTTTGGAACATATACACACTACTATATATTACATAGATAATCAACAAGGACATACTGTATAGCACAGGGAACTCTATTCAGTATTCTGTAATAACCTACATGGGAAAAGAATCTGAAAAAGAATGGATATATGTACATATATAACTGAATCACTTTGCTGTACACCTGAAACTAACACAATATTATAAATCAACTATAACATAAAATAAAAATTAAAGTAAAAAAATAAAAGAAAAGAGAACACTCGTACACTGTTGGTGGGAATGTAAATCTGTGCAGCCACTGTGGAAAACAGTATGGAGGTTTCTCAAAAAACTAAAAACAGAACTAGCATACGATCCAGCAATTTCACTACTTGGTATGTATCCAAAAAAACAAAAACACTAATTTGAAAAGATACATGCACCCTGATGTTCATGTTAACATTTACAGCAGTATTTACAATTGCCGAGACATGGAGAAAACCTGTATCCATCAACTGATGACGGATAAAGAAGATGTGGTGTATATATATATAATGGAATATTACTCATCCATAAAAAAGAATAAAATTTTGCCATTTGTAGCAACATGGATATGTTAAGTGAAATAAGTCGGACAGAGACAGACAAATAGTGTATGATATCACTTATATGTGGAATCTAAAAAATACAACAACCTAGTGAATATAACAAAAAAGAAACAGACTCACAGATATAGAGAACAAACTAGTGTTTACCCATGGGGAGAGAGAAGGGGGCAGGGCAATATAGGGAAAAAGGGTTATTATGGGATTATATGAAATCATGTGTGTGATACTTTTGAAAATTGTTTTGAAAACTGTTTTGAAAATTGCTTAAAAGCACTATAGAATTTAAAAAATCTTTTACTCAATAAAAAAAACTAAACAAAGAAATTCTGCTAATGTCCTCATTAACCTCAGCATCATTTTTATGATAACTATTATAACAATTGCTAAATCTAGGTAGGAGGTATGTGGGTTATAATTACACATGATTTTTTAAACTTCCCTGCATGTTTAAAATTATTCATAATATAGTTGGGAAGTAAGTTATTAAGACACTCCTATTATAGTGACCAGCTGCACTATACACGTGGGGAGGGAGAGATTTAATTTATGGTCATTTGTTTCCCTTCTACCAATGAAGAATTTTAGGCAAGTCGGGGGGATGTTGCGATGCAAGTATTAATTTGGCAAAAGCAACTTGCTGTTGGCAAAGTTTCTCAAAGAGTTTTATTGCTAGGTCTCAACTAAAAAACATACACTTCAAGATCTGACTGAACACATCATTATTTGTAACAGGAAGGACAGAAATAAGAAAAATAAAATTTAAAAGGGAGAGTGATGAAGATGATAGAGGAGTAGGACATGGAGCACACCTCCTCCCACAAATACATCAAAAATATATCTACAGGGCTTCCCTGGTGGCGCAGTGGTTGAGAGTCTGCCTGCTGATGCAGGGGACATGGGTTCGTGCCCCAGTCCGGAAAGATCCCATGTGCTGTGGAGCGGCTGGGCCCGTGAGCCATGGTCGCTGAGCCTGTGCGTCCGGAGCCTGTGCTCCGCAACGAGAGAGGCCACAACAGTGAGAGGCCTGCGTACCGTAAAACAAACAAACAAACAAACAAATCTACATTTGGAAGGATTCTCACAGAACATCTACTGAATCCTGGCAGAAGACCTCAGACTACTGAAAGTGCAAGAAGATCTCCACATAATCAGGTAGGACAAAAGGAAAAAGAAAAAAAAAAAAAGAGAGAAAGGAATTGGGAGGGGACATACACCCCTGGGAGGGAGCTGTGAAAGGAAAAATGTTCCCACACTTTTGGAAGTCCCCTCACTGTCAGGGAGATCAGCCGGGATGGTGGGTTGGGGTGGGAGTGCAGCAACAGGTTTGTGGAAGGCAAAACAGAGAGAGACATGCACAGACGGTTGGTACAGGCACCCGGCACTCCCCAGCCTGAGATGTGCATCTGCTGGTATGGGCAGGGGCTGGGTGAGGAAGCTTGGGCTTCAGAGGTCAGACCCAGAGAGAGGACTGGGGTTGGCCGCGTGGAGACAGCCTGAAGGGGCTGGAGTGTGTTGCAACTACAACTGAGGATGTACGCGAAGAAGCCTGGGCCTGCCAGAGAGGCAAGGCACCGTTGTTGGTGGGCAGGCGAGGAGAGGGGTGGGACTTATAGGTGCCTCTTTCCCTGTGTGTGTGCTCTCAGGCAACAGGACACCACCTACATGAGCTCCAGGGGCAGGTGCAAGCCGCCACTGCCATCGTGGGCTCTAGAGGCGGGTGCGGGCCACCACTGCTGCTGAGAGACCCATGAGCGGGTGCCAGCCGCTGCCTCCACAAGCACAGGCCCTGGGAGTGCACGTGGGCTACCGCATCAGTACATGCCCTTCAAGGGGATAACAGCACATGCTGAAGAAAGATGTGGAAGGCATCCAAACTAAAACACAGCCCTCACCAAAAATATTAAACCCACACAAGCTACACAGGGACGCTCCTGCATATAAATAGCCTTCCAAGACTACAGTAGATAACTGTTTCTCCTAAACTCACAGAGTAAGAGAAATATAAGTAAAATGAAGAATCAGAGGAACCATTCCCAGTTAAAAGACCAAGAGAATTCTACTGAAGGAACAATGAAACAGACTTCTTCAGTCTAATAGATACAGAGTTCAAAAAGGAGGTAATGAAAATACTGAAGAAATTAAGAAAGGCTATTGACAGAAATGCAGATTACTGTAAAAAGGAATTAGAAACTGAGGAGCCAAAAAAAATTAGGAAATTCGTTTGCCAAGATGAAAGCTGAGCTAAAGGCAATGAATAGCAGAATGAATAATGCAGAACGAATAAGTGAACTGAAACACAAGAATAATGGAAATTACCCAATCAGAACAGCAGACAGAAAGCCAACTGAAAAAAAATGAAAGCAATATAAGAGACCTGTAGGATAATATAAAGCAGCCAATCTATGCCTAACAGGAATTCCGGAAGGAGAAGAAAGAGAAAAGGGGATTGAAAATGTATTTGAAGAAATTATGGCTGAAAACTTCCCAAACCTAAAGAAAGAAACAGATATCTAGATACAGGAAGCACAGAGGGTGCCAAATAAGATGAACCCAAACAGACCTACACCAAGACATAATCAAAATGGCAAAAGTTAAAAATAAAGAGGATTCTAAAGGCAGCAAAAGAAAAACAAAGAGTTAATTACAAGGGAACCCCCATAAGGCTATCAGCTGATTTCTCTACAGAAACATTTCAGGCCAGAAGGGAGTGGCAAAATATATTCAAAGCCTTGAAAGGGAAACATCTGCAACCTAGAATACTGTACCCAGCAAATTATCATTTAGAATAGAAGGAGAGAGAAAGAATTTCTCAGACAAGCAAAAACTAAAAGAATACTGCAATAGCAAACCTATCCTAAAAGAAATGTTGAAAGGTCTCCTCTAAATAGAAAAGAAGCAAAAAGATATAGGAAAGAGAATACCACAACTGGAAAGTAAATCACGTAAATAAGCAGATCAAAAGATCAAATACAGATCAAATACAAAAAGAAAAACAATTATTTGTGAAGCAACAAACACAAGGATAAACACAAGCAAAAGAATAAAGATGTAAAAGGACATCAAAATCATAAAATGTGGGGGAAGAGAGTAAGAAAATGTTGATTTTTTTTTTAAAAAATGTGTTTGAGCCTATATGACTATCAGTCTAAAGCAAGCAGACATAGGAAGGGGTTAACATACTTGAAAAACAGCGTAACCACAAATCAAGCACGTACAATAGATTCACAAAAAACAAAAAGAGAACACAAGCATAAAAGTCAATCATCAAACCACAAAAAGAAAAACAAAAGAAAAAGTAACAAAGATGAAACATAGAATCAACTGGAAAACAAGGTTCAAATGGAAATAAATACATATTTATCAAAAATTACCTTAAATGTCAACAGACTAAATGCTTCAATCAGAAGACATAGAGTGGCAGACTGGATAAAAAAACAAGAGCCTACAATAGGCTGCCTTTAAGAGACCCACTTTAGGGCAAAGGACACACAAAGATTGAAAGTGAAGGTATGGAAAAACATATTTCATGCAAATGGAAATGACAAGAAAGCGGGGGTCACAATACTCATATCAGACAAAATAGACTTTACAACAAAGGCCATAAAGAAAGATAAAGAAGGACACTATATAATGATAAAAGGATCAATACAAGAAGAGGATTTTGTGCTCATCAATGTATATGCACCCAATATAGGAGCACCCAAATACATAAAACAAATACTAACAGACATAAAGGGAGAAACTGACAGGAATACAATCATAGTAGGAGATTTTACACCCCACTCACATCAATGGACAGATCTTCTAGACAGAAAATCATTAAAGCAACAGAGATCCTAAACGATACAATAGAACAGTTAGACTTAATTGTTATTTTCAGGACATTACATCCAAAATAACCAGAAGACACATTCTTTTCACAGTGCACTTGGAACATTCTCTAGGTCTGACCACATACTAGGGCATAAAACAAACCTCAACAAATTCAAGAGTATAAAAATTATTTCAAGCATCTTCTCTTGACCACAAGAGCATGAAACTAGGAATCAACCAAAGAAAAAGAAATGAGAAAAAAAAATGATTACATGGAAATGCAAAAACATTCTACTAAAAAAACTAATGGGTCAACAAGGAAATCAAAAAGGAAATTAAAGAATATCTTGAGACAAATAACAATGAAAACACAACCAAACAAAATCTATGGAATGCAGCAAAAACAGTTCTGAGAAGGAAGTTCATAGTGATACAGGCCTTCCTCAAAAAACAAGAAAAATCTCAAATAAACAACCTAACCTACCACCTAAAAGAATTAGAAAAAGAGGACCAAACAAAACCTAAAATCAGCAGAAAGAAATAAAGATCAAGGAGGAAATAAACAAAATAGTGATAAAAAAATAGAAAAAAATCAGTAAAATGAAGAGCTGGTTCTTTGAAAGGGTAAACACAACTGATAAACCAAGTCACCAGGCTCACCAAGAAGAAAAGAGAGAGAACCCAAATAAGCAAAATAAGAAATGAAAAAGGAGAAATATCAACTGATACCACAGAAATACAAAAAACCATAAGAGAATACTACGAACAATTGTATGCCAACAAATTTGACAACCTAGAAGAAATGGACAAATTTCTAGAAACATAAAGCCCACCAAAACTGAATCAAGAAGAAATAGATAATTTGAACAGACCTATCACCAGAAGTGAAGTAGAATCTGTAAAAAAACACAAAAAACCAAAAAAACCTCCCTACAAACAAAAGTCCAGGACCAGATGGTTTCACAGGTGAATTCTACCAAACATACAAAGAAGAAATTTTACCAATCCTTTTCAAACTCCTCTGAAAGATTGAAGAGGAGGGAACACTCCCAAAGCCATTCCATAAAGCCACCATCACCCTGATACCAAAGCCAGACAAAGATACCACCAAAAAAAGAAAATTACAGGCCAATATCTCTGATGAATATAGATGTAAAAATTCTCAACAAAATATTAGCAAGCCAAATCCAACAACACATAAGAAAGATCACACACCATGACCAAGTGGGATTTACCCCAAGTTCACAAGGATGGTTCAACATACACAAAATCAATGTGACACACCACATCAACAAAAGAAAAGACAAAAACCACATGATCATCTCAATAGATGCAGAAAAAGCATTTGACAAAATTCAACATCCATTCATGATAAAAACTGTTACCAAAGTGGGTATAGAGGGAATATATTTCAATGTAATAAAAGCTATTTATGACAAACCCACAGGCAATATAATACTCAAGTGAAAAGCTGAAAGCCTTCCCACTAAAATATGGAACTAGACAAGGATTCCCACTCTCAATTCTTCTATTCAACATAGTATTGGAAGTCTTAGCCACAGCAATCAGACAAGAAAAAGGCATAAAAGGTATCCAAATTGGAAGAGAAGAGGTAAAACTGTCATTATATGCAGATGACATAATACTATATATAGAAAATGCTGAAGACTCCACACAAAAATTACTAGAAGTGATAAATGAATTCAGCAAGGTAGCAGGATACAAGATTAACATATTAGAAATCAGTTTCATTTCTTTACACTAACAATGAAATAATAGAAAGGGAATGTAAAAAAAAACTTTTTAAAATTACACCAAAAAAACCCCCCAAACCTTAGGAATAAACCTAACCAAGGAGATGAAAGACTTATATGCTGAGAACTAGAAAACATTAATAAAGGAAATTAAAGATGATTCAAAGAAATGAAAACATATCCCATGCTCTTGGATTGGAAGAATATTGTTAAAATGGCAATAGTACCCAAAGCAGATTTAATGTGATCCCTATCAAATTACCCATGATTTTTCACAGAACTAGAACAAATAATCCTAAAATTTATGTGGAACCATTAAAGACCCAGAACTGCCAAAGCAATCCTGAGGAGAAAGAACAAAGCGGGAGGCATAATCCTCCCAGACTTCAGACAATACTACAGTAATCAAAACAGTGTGATATTGGCACAAAAACAGACGTATGGATCAATGGAACAGAATAGAGAGCCCAGAAATAAACCCACACATCTATGGTCAATTAATCTTTGACAATGGAGGCAAGAATATAAAATGGGAAAAAAACTCTTCATCAAGTGGTGCTGAGAAAGTTCGACAGCTGCATGTAAAGCAATGAAGTTAGAACATACCTCACACCATGCACAAAATAAACTCAAGATGGCTTAAAGATTTAAACCTAAGACATGACACCATAAAACCCCTAGAAGAAATCATAGGCAAAACATTCTCTGACATAATTCGTACCAATGGTGTTTCAGGAGGAACAATGTTTACACCGAGAAGAGGAGCAAAGAGTCTGAGGGTGGTGGGCTTATGGTGAGTTTTGTTAACAGAGTGTACATTATTCTAGAGTGGCAAGTTTGTTCCTTAACTCAATGAGCATGTATATGTTGATGATTTTCCTTCCACCAGGCACTGTACTGGGTGATAAGGAAACAAAGACAACTAAGACACAATTCTCGTCCTCTAAGAATTATAAACTAATGAGAGTTCATGAAACATGGTCATAAAGAAAACTATACTAGAAAATTAAGTCGCCTGATTTTCTACCAGGTCATTTGTCATTTTCTTTTTGATTTTTGGGAGTTCTTTATATATTTTTGATACTAGCCCATTGTTGGTTACATACACTGAAAATCTCTTCATGTTTGTAGCTTGTTGTTTCCTATTCTTTGTGTTTTTAATGAAAAGTTCTTGTTAAGTAATTGAGTATATCAATATTTGCTTTTATAGTTAAGCTTTTCTGTATCATATTTAAGAAATCCTTCCCTCCCTTGAAGTCAGAATGGGGTATTCACTGATATTTTATTTTGAAAAATTTTAAGTTTTATTTCTTAAATTTAAGGTCTGAATGCATTTGAAGTTGATTTTTTTGGTATGGTGTGAGATAGTAATCTATTTCTCCTTTTGCCCTCTATATGAAGAGTCAATTTTTTGCAACTCTATTTGCTAGATAACCATACTTTTTCCCCAATGACCTGATATACCATCTCCACCATTTCTGAAGTTTCCTAAATTAATAAGTCTATTTTGGGTCTATTTTTTCTGTTCCATTGGTCAAAATGTATATTCCTGCACCAAAAACACACTGTCTTCATTACATCAGCTTTATAAGAAGCCTTTATATATTGAAAGGAAGTCACTCCTTTTTCTTCTCCTTCAGAAATATCTTGGCTATTTTTGGCTCTTTGCTTTTCTATATAAATTTTAGAATAAACTTTAAGTTCTGCAACACTTGAATGGGAATTTTACGGAAGAGTTAATGTTAATTAATTAGCCAGACGGCTAATAAACATGAAGAATAGCTCAGCTTCATCAGCAATTGAAGGAATGCAAATCATGACCACAAGGAGATATCATTTGAACCTACTGACAAAAATTCAGAAGTTTAATAATACTAAAGAGAGAATATGGACCAACAGAATCTCTTGTATACTCTGGTGGGAGTAGAAATTGGTACAAACACTTTGGGGGGAAAAAAAGGATGGAATTACATAATATTTAACATTTGCATGTATCTTTTTACCTCTCTAGATGCAGTCTCTAGCTTTCTCCACTTTGCTCTGTGTTTTGGAAGCTGATCTTTAGAGACTTTAATCAGTGGGTTCCCTGGCATTCTGGTTGGGTTGGGTTGAACTAATGAAAGACCCCGGCAAAACAATGGAGAGAAGGGTTGGGTGTGAGGTCAGGGTTTTAGTGAGATCAGCTCCCTCTGTGCCAGGCTGTTGATTGGCTGAGATCTACTAAAAGCTAGAGCTCTGTTGGGTAACACTCTCCTACAGCTGTAGCTGCCCTCTTCAGGTTCCAGTAATTCCTCCCTCTCCCTGCCTCTTCAGAGATGGGGATGCTTATGGCTCCCTGCCCTTGCTAGTGCTAACGTGCTTCATTAGCCCGTAATAGTTCCTTTATTTAACTTTCCTCAGTTATACAATTTGACCTTGTTCCTGCCAGGACCCTCACTGGTACCATCTAAAACTTAACAATTTCACTCTTAGGCACATACCCAAGAGAAACCAAAGCAGGAATGCTTTCCAGGAGACATGTACAAGAATGTTCGCAACACACTTGGCACAGTTTGGTAATAGCAAAAAACCAAAAACCAAGCGGGGAAGGGCTCAAAGCCAATTGTGATATATTTGCAAGCTAATATCATACAAAAGTGAAAATTAACCGTAACACATGCAGCAACACAGATGAGTGTCCGTAACCAAAAGTTGAGGAAAATTTTTTGAAGCAAGCCATAGAAAGCATGATAACCTTTTTATAAAACTGAAGATTATTTACATGTGCTAAAACTTTTTAGAAGTGAGCCATGACAAAAACAAATTTAAGACTGTGGTTACCTCTAAGAGGGAGGAAAAGGGTAAGATTAGGGTAGGCAAGGAGGACATTGGTAGGTTATTGGTAATATCATCCTATGTTATGAATTAGATGGTGGATTAAGAGGTTAAAATTAATAAATTGGTTAAATAAAAACAAATGTATAATTGATTAAAGTTAAAACATAAAAGCAGGTTTAGGAAGCCTGGAATTCCAGGATAAGAGTTTCATATTTATCCTCTAATCTTCTGAAGTTTTTGAGCAGAAAAGTGACATAACTATAAATTTAAGTTAACTTGCCAGAAGTGGACAAAAGCAGAAATTCAGAAGGATCCTTTGTGAACTGATGGCATTCTGGTCCTGGAGTCATGGCAGTGGCATCAGAAGGAAGAGAAACAGGGCTAAGTATTGATAGTATTCTTTGTGGAAATACAGAAGGCCAAAACAAGAGAGGACTGAAGTAGGAGGCCAAGAGTTAATTTTCCAGGTTTTGAAGCCTGAATTTTAAATACAGTCTTTTAAGGAGATATGAAGAATTTTAAATTGTTTGATGCTGTCTCCACAGTGGCTAAACTTATGCTAAATAAACTGAATGCCTCCATTTCTTGGGCTTCTCCCAGTCCTATTTACTGGGAATTAAATTCAAGAGTAAAGCTGTCACACCGCAGAACCACCGCTGGGTTTTAGCTGCATCCGTTCAATCAGTTATGTCTGTCTAGCTGATGCATATTATCCAAATTTGGGTGGGTTTTTTTTGTATTTTTGTTTCTATATGGGAGGGGTACCATTAAAAGATATACAGGGACTTCTCAGCTGAAAAACTGAAAGAAACCTTATTCCAAATGATAAGTTGTCACTGCTTGAATGTCAATCATTCTTAAATCCTGAACACAATTTCATAACCAACATTTCTCTTAAATATTTAAATGTTATCCTATTTCCTACATTCAATAAAAATAATAAACCTTATTAGCGAATTCAATCCTGTGGGTTGAGTTGTTAATCCCAGTACTCTATTTATACAATTATTTTCAAGTTTATTTCCTATTTTTATCTTGTCCTTCAACTGCAATATAGTTCAGGGTTGCCTATTTTTAGTGCACTCAAGTACCACGGGCAGAAATGCTTCAACACTTCACTGTATAACCATGGCAGTTCTGCACCTTCCCTCCTAGCAGGCGACCTGTGCTTATGTCATCTGTGTCTTCCAACTTAAAGGGTGAGTCTAAATTCTCCTATTTACCAATCATAAAGAATACCCATTTTGTGGCAAGAAGAAAAAGAGCAGTAAAATATTTTGATGACCCTGTATTTTAGAGGAGACTTCAAAAACCTTGTCTAAAAATAAGACATTTAATGCAAGTGCCAAAGATCAAGTAAATCATTTTTAGTAATCCTAGGACTTTTGACTGTGTCCAGGCTTGATTTGGGGAATCCTACTATAAGAATCGTTTTATTCTTTAAGAAAAAAATCTGAACAAAAGCCTGACTTCTTGCAGAATCTTTGACAACTTTTTCTTTTTTAAACCCTTATCTAGATGAGCTGTCTGTGAAGCAAGCTGACCTTCATTTAAATATGAATTTAAAATCTGCCTCACATGTCTGAGTGGGGGCAAAATGCCAGGTGTATTTAGGGATATCTGGTTAATATTGCTGCAGATTATCCAAATCAGCTCACTCCTAGAAGGCTGAGAGTACAAGCAGAAAAAGAAGTGACTGTAATTAGGACGTGGAGTTGTGGAGTGAGACAAACATGGTTGGGTGAATGGGGTTGTGCGTTTCCTCTTTGGCACTCAGGCTGTCCATGCCATCTGCTGCAGAATGGGAGGAACAACTGGGCTTGTCCTCAACAAACACTGGCAGTTGGTCTTTTCATTTCCTCCCAGAAGAATTTGTCTTTACTAGGACAAAGGTCTCTGGAGCATCACAGAGATTTATGCCTTAAGAAATGCAGTGAACCATTTGGAAATCAAGATTGCTTTCTTGAAACTTTAAGTGGTCATAAAGAAATGAGAAGTGGAAAAATAAATTATTCCGAGGATGTCTGCCCAACACAATGGTCCTAATGTGAAATTCCATTTGCTACTCGCTTGAAAGGGTACGATTTACCATAAAAATATCAAAGATTTTGAGACTCACTCACCAGGGACTGTGTGGAATAGCAAAGTGAAGTATGGTTTCTCTTGGCTGCAATAGAAGAAAGCGACACATGAACATTTAGAGAGATGTTATATCCATGTGATACTATTCACATTATACTTCCCTTAAAAGTTATTTATCCAATTATTTATTATTTTCCCATTACTAACTTTTGTTCTCCATGAGGGAAAAACCATACCCAGTTTATCCTCCATGCACAGTCCATAATACATAATAACAGCAGCAGTTAACATTTTGCCCTTACCATTCGCTCTTCTAAATGCTTTACTGATATTAATCATTTAATCTACTACAACAGGTATTATTACATCCATTCTTACAAATGAAGAAATTGAGGAACAAAGTACCCAAGATCATATCTAGTAAATAGAAAACCAGAACATAAACCCGGGTACTCTGACACTGAGTCCTCATTCTTCTATACTACCTGTCATATTGAGCATGTGATGTAAGTATTTGTTGAGAGAATGAATGACCAATTCAGTAAATTGCTTTTTAAAATCTTGACTAGGTGAGAAACAGGTCATTTAAATTTTTCGTCTCTCTCATTAGAAATACTGATCCACCTCCCTACAAATGTAAGAAAATAGTTATAGCCAACTGTATTGATAGCATGATAATGACAATAACCAAACTTCAATCCTGATACAACTATTGTAGAATTCCCTCCAATTCTAAAGAGACATCAAGAAAATCTGGATCATTTAGGTTAAATTTGCTTAAACCTGTCTTGATTTCCATTTAAACATATTCTGCCAGAAATACACACGAATACATTAGGAGGCACAGAAATCTTTCACAGTATTTGTAAAGTGGCTTACAGACTTAGAAATTTCTATAAGTGAGTTAATTGATTTTTAAAACCCTCATTAAGTGCCCACTCTCTAAAGTACTATGGCTCTAATCAAGTCACCACCTCTTCCAAGGCCTTTAATTATTCCTTCTATAGAGAAGGACTTCGAACAGACACTTTCTCCAAATTCAAATTCATTGTAATGATTATTACCTGTCTCCATTTTAATAGATTTTTCCAAGGGAATAGGTGAATTTCATTGTTTCATAAATAAAATTCTTTAAGAATCATAAGAAATAACATATGTGTACTAGTAAATACATTTGCTTGTTTCAAAACTCTACTTCATGATAAAAGTACAGTAATATTTAACTAAGGAGAGATTTTATTGGTTTTGTTCAAATCAGTTTCATTCAGGAGTGTTGAGGAAAGCAGTAAGGGTTGCACTCTGGACCGGGACACCAGAGAGCTGGGTTCTTGTCCTGGTGATGCTCCCAACTTACCGGGAGATCTTATCCAAGTCATTTCTCAGAGCCTCAATTCCTTCATTAGTAATACTAAGGTTCTATGACATGACCCTTGCCTCTTCCAGAGAACATATATTTTAATAAATTACAGAAGTACTATGAATTTAACATTTTAAAGTAGTCATTTTTAAGGGGCAAAAAACCATCCTTTCTTGAAATCTAGATTCCACCTAAGTGATACTGTTTCTCTATGAAGAGATAGAATGAGCTATGGTGAGGTGACTTGTGTAAATGATCTCATTCGGGAGGTACCGAGGGGACAGAGACTTGTCATTGCCAAGTAAGTCACATTTAAATTCCCTCAAGCCTTGAGAAATAATGTGAGGGAAAGTGCAAAAATAGCACAGTCATTCCTTTGGACCAAGTTGACTCCTAGGCCTCCTGAGAGCACCGCAGCTGTGTATTCATCTATACGCAAAGAGAAATAAGAATCTTCTATATTTGGCACACGGTACTCTTCTATATACCAATGTGCTCATCTATCAATATATTTTATGCTGAGCCTTTCAGTAAGGAAAGTTCCACCATGCACACTGCTTCATGCACAGCTACACATGTTGAAGATGCTTTTTTTTCCCCTGCCATATGGAAAACTGCGAGAGCACAGAGCCACACTGAACCAACCAGAATGAAGCTAGAGGCAGCTGTATCTGATTGAAACCGTGGAGAGAATCGAGACTGACAGAGTTGCAGGGCTAGAAGGTTAATGAGTCCATAGTCCTGCCTCCAGGCAGAACTGTCCTGAACCATTCCAGGCAAATGACAGCTCAGCCTCTTGGAAAATAAAATCTTCAAAACACGCTTCGGTAACATTTCATTGTCTAAAACGTCCTTATCCTCATAAAGTTCTGAAAGCAATATAAGTCCACACTCTTCTGTTTGATCTCCCTGTTGACAGATCTATAGAATAATAAACTGACAGAAATGTGGAAGATGATGAGAGCCTTAGAGGTGGGTCACAGACCTGGTTATCATCCTCCCAGAGACCTCAGAGGAGGGAATAATTAGCACATCTGTGGACTCTGGTTCTAGTTACAGTAATATTATGGGTCCAAGTATTTGTTTATTATAAATCAGATCTACTATTTATCATACATTACTAAATAAAATTTTGCCTTGCACTCCATAGCAAGAATCATAGGTTTAGCAAACACTATCTGAGCTGAAACATTTAATCAAGGAATAGGTTCTTACATAAAAAGGCAAAGGAAGTACAGACTGGTGTGCAAATAGCCCCATACTTCTTTATTTACTAATTTTGTTACAGCATTCCAATTTATGGTTACGTTCTTACATATAATGCTTCTATAAGATTACCGCCTCTTATGCCTCTGGGCATTAGGAACCATGAATGAGTTGGTGGCGTTATATAAAGACAAGTGTAGGCCATTTGCGGATCAGGGTTCAAATCCCTTGTCTGCTACCTACATCTGCATGGTTAAGTTGCTCTATCTGAGGCTTATTGCCCTTACCTGTAAGAAGAACTACTAATACCTATTTCACACTGATCTTGGAATATTAAATGGGAAAATATTGGTAAAAGCACCTAGGACCTGGCAGGCAGTAGCATAAGTGTTAGTTGACCACTAACCATGAATCTGATCTGCTACATGCTGCCTTTCTTTCCTCTTCCCCATTCCGTAAAAGTTCCGAGAGAGGGTGATTGAATGTGGGACAAACCTGCCTCCTCTGACTGTCACCAGGCTGTGCTTCTGCTTCCATTTGGCCTCTCGTCTATTGCTGATCCCCATGCTAACTTATCAGGGGATTTCCCTTAGGGACATAAAGGGTAAGAGCAAGGAGACCTTACGATGCCAAGTTAAATGCGATGCTGGATTTTAACTTGATTTTTAAAAAATCTGTGCATGTTACGTTTGTGCTAAGAGCAAGTATTTGGAATTCAGATTCTAAAACACTATATTCATTTTTAGAAAGCCGTAATAGAACTGCTTTGTGCAAAGGATAAAAAGACTGATTCAAAGATAGACTACTTTTTAGTTCACAGGAGTGAGCAATAAGAGGAACTATTATTCATTGTGAAGTAGAAATGCTAATATCTACAGGGTTTGAAATACATTTAAATAATGCCTTATTGTCAGAGAAATATGTTCTTATTACATAACAGATAGCTATAGAGACATTTTAAATCACCACTCCAATTTTATGATCCAGAAACCACTGATACTTGAGTACATTTTCTCTTTTCCTACACATATTCTGACAAGCAGGACTGCTTTTAAGTTCAAGTTCTGCCACTTCCTAGTTAGTTGGTGTTGGGCATTAGTTTCTTGAAGCATCTGTCACTGCATCTGAAAACTGGTATCAACTTCATAGAGTTACTGTGATGACTTGTGAAATAATGCATATGAAGCACTCAGTACTGTGTATGGTACATAATAAGCATTCAGTCATGTCAGCCATTGTGATTATTCTTTGTTGTGTATTATTTAAAATGGAAAAATGACAATTGAAGGAGAGGAAATGAAGGTCACTAGCAAGCTGTTTTGTCTTGAGCTCTTGGAGCCAGTACAGTACAGAAAGATTTCTCATGCAACAACATCAGAGACAATTTATTGAATGCTTTACTATGTGATTCCAGACACTAGGATATTATAACTGATTTAATCCTCACAACAGTCCTGAAACGGTGGTATTACTATCTTCATTTTACAGATGAGTAAACTGAGCCAAAGACGGGTTAAGTATCAATAATATGCAAAGTCTCACAGCTAAGTGACAAAGCTGGGGTTTGAATGCAATCAATCTAGTTCCAGAGTCCATTCTTGTAAACTGCTGGGCTGCAAGCCCTGTACTTATCCAGCCTTAAGACTTCAGAAAGAGCCCAGAGTCAGTGACAGAGGCATCAATGGTTTAGTGGACAGGGGGATCTTATCCATCTTATCCAAGGTCATACACGTCACCGTGTGCAGACGGTGGGAGGGACATGGCAACAGTCTTCGCTACTCAGGGGGAAAGGAGGCTACCGTTTATAGGGGGAATTGATGTCAGGTTGGTTCAGTTACCAGGGAGACTAGCACCTGGAGCATGGGGCAAGCACGCAGGCTGTTAATTAGGCCCTATAATTAAGAGGACTGGATAGTCATGTGAGAGAAGCAGGGCCTGGTTGAGCAGGGGACGTACAGAGAGAACAGCCATCTTGAATGGCCTCCATGCATTCCACCCCTACACGACCCTTACCATCTGGGTCCACCCCTCTTCCCTGATATGCCTGGGGTCAGGTAGGTAGAGGTGCACTACAATCAAATACCCCACATACCGAATAGACAACTGCAGCTAAAGAAAATAAAGAGTCCAAGAGAGGGACAATCTTTGGGGGCCATGTGCTTATCAGGTCAATTTTTCATGGAAGTCCAAAGGAGGATGATTTACTCCTCTAGCTACAGTGACCCAACAAACTCACTGCACAGTGACACCACCACAGTCACCCAGTCCGCAAACAGATTCCCTCCACTCAGACTAAGACAAAATATAAGACGTTTAACAGGCACAATACAGGGAGAATCATGACCACTAAGCAAAATACAAGCAGTAACAGCCTTATGAAATAATACCGTCTCTACCTGCGGTTTTCATCCTGGCCTGCAGGATCCCACCTGTCCATCCTCACTGCCCATAGCTGGTGCTAAATAATGAAGAAGTGGCATAACAGGCCACATGGTTAATATAATTGTGCCTTTCTCCAGTAGGGAGCCCGGATAAACTACTCTAGTAGTCCTAGGTGGGGCACGGCAGGAGACAGGTGAGCTCTGTTAAGTCCCTTTCTAGTCCTATTCACCACGGGGTGGCAAACCCAAACCATCAGGGCCTTACCTGCCAGTCCCAGGCCCATTTTATAAGGTGTTCCTCTGGGTCTAGATCCTGTGGCAAGGGCAAAAGCAAGTTAGGGTCCTGGCCAATAACTGACAGTGGGCCTTCAGTCCTTTGGTAGTCAACAGTCGAACTCGGATTGTGTTGGATCAGCTGCCTCTGGGTTAACGTGGCGTAAGCACTGGGATGTTTGCTCCCACCTTAATGGTTGTTTTAAGTAGCCTCGCAGCAGTGGGGTTGTAAGGCAGGTGGAAATGCCAGTGTATGTCATTTTTACTGGCCCATTCCTGAACTTCATGGCCAGGAAGGTGGATCCCTTGGTTCTTATCAATGTCCATGGCGGAGGGGGCGGGGTCTTATAGCATGCACAGCTGTTCTAGATCCCAAATAATGGTTTTGGGGTTGCTACACGACTAGGATAGACCTCTTGTAATGTCTTTTACCTGTTGTAGCGCATTGTAGACTGCATTTAGCTGTTGTTCCATCACACTACATCATTGTTCCATCCCCTTCCATGGCTGGGACCTGAGGCCCAAGGGCACTCTTATTAGTTTGCTATTGTCACAGGCCCCTAACAAACACTTCTGAGTAACTGGCCATGTCCAATTCACAAGCCTGTCCCTGAGTTAACATCCCTAAAGCCTGTGTCTTGCTTAGGGCTGGTGGCTCAGGGATATGCTCATCGTACCCAACTAGATAACAGCCAGGTACCTGATAATCCAGGTTCTTGCATTTTGTCTGTATTCACCAGCCATCCCTGGGCACTCAGATGAGTCACAAGCATGGGGCTGCTACTTTTCAACTGGAAAGAGGCTCTGAGGTTAACAGGATTTCATCAGCATAATGGGAGAGAAAGACATCTCTCATGGGAAACAGCTGCCACGGGGCTCCACAAGCTAGTGGCCAGCCACCTTAACCCCGCAACTTTCTGTTCCCCGTCCTTATTTCCCGGCATCTCAGCGCTCACGGGAGTTTCCTCGGCCACCTGGCTGGCTCACTAATTGTTAGGCTGCAAGCCTTGTACTCACTCGGCCAGCCTCAAGACGGAAGAAAAAGTTCGTAGTCGGCGACAGAGACACCAATGGTTTACTGGATAGGGGATCTTACCTGCCTGAAGCAAGGTCCTGGAGCGACACCCCACTGTGTGCTGTGCGAGGCAGACACTGAGCAGGAAACGCCAGCCATCTTTGCTACCTGGGGGCGGGAGCAGGGGCGGGAGGAGGGACCCGGGTTGGGGGAGCCAGGAGGAGGCCACAATCTAGAAGGGGAATTGACGTCAGGTTGGCTCAGTTACTAGGGAGACCGGCAGTTGGGGCATGGTGCAAGCAGGTAGGCAGTTAATTAGACCCTATAATTAACAGGATTGGATAGTCATGTGAGAGAAGCTGGGCCTAGTTGATCAGGGCCTAGTTGAAGCAGGGCCTAGTTGATCAGGGCCTAGTTGAAGCAGGGCCTAGTTGATCAGTGAGCAAGAGAACAACCATCTTGAAAGGCCTGACCATACATAAACAAATACAGAAGAGTTTAATATTGAGCAGATATTTTTGCAAATAGTACAGTTTAAGTCAAACACTCTAAAAAGCACTTAAATTTTAACAATTTAAATGCAATTAATTAGAAAAGGACCACAGAGATAAATACCAGGAAAAGAATTAGATGCCCTATTCTTTCAGAAAGAATGTTCCCAAGTGGCTTATTATGCCCATCCAGCAACGTTACAGGGCCTCATATTCGATCCATTTCTTCTGAACTTTGTAGGTAGCTAGAAATGGTTAGGCAGCAAGCAGTGTTCTTGGAAAAATAGATTCGTGTTACCCTTGGAAACAGAGTGTGTTGCAAGAAAGTCTCTGGCATGAAACAAGGCTGAGTATACACAGCCGTCTCTCAGATGGTGTGGGTTTGGAAACGTAAGTGGACAAGCCAAACCCTTTAAGTCTTCCTTTTCCTTTGAACTGAATTCCAGAATGTGTTTTTTATGTTACTGTGTAGCATTTGTGTTTATCCTTATTTATTCCTGCATAATATTTCATTGAGTGGATGTGGCTATTGAATGAAAACAAGATCCTTCAGTCATTCCAAACTGAGTTAAGTTAAAAGTTCCATGCTTTCCAAGCTCATCTACTCATCCCTTTTGGATAGTGAGAGAAACATCCCAAAGCATGGGTGTGGTCAAATGATAAAGGGAAATTGCTGTCAACTTTTGGGGAAAACTGATATGTTCAGATATTGCTGATGGAAGCATAAATTTGTATATTCCTTTTAGAGAACAATTTGGCAACATTTACGAAGCGCGCTATAAATATTCATAATATTTGGCACAGTTCCCCCTATTCCTGTGAATTTATTCTAAGGTAATAATTATAAAGAAAAAAAAACATAAATGGAGAGAGAATTCAAATGTATCATTAATTATAAATAAAACCTAAGGAACATACTGACTGTTCAACAACAGACAAATAGATAAGTAAAACGTCCATGGAATATTTTGTTCCCTGAAATAATTATAATCATGAACTGTGTAATAACATAGAAAAACAAGACGTTAAAAAGCAGGGCACTAGATGATCTGTTTACTTTGATTATACTATGTGATGTGAATAAACTAGAAGGTAACGTTGAATAATGGAATTAAAATAGGAATAAGGACTAGGTGATTTTTTTCTTCTTAAATTTCTTTAAATGTTGCTTGAGATAGGCAAAAGAACTGACAAATAAGATAAATAAATGGATGAAGAGTTTTCTTTGTCATTAGAAGAGCAGGTAGATTTTCCTCTTCCCACCCCCAGTGTCAGAAACCAACCAAACAAATACATCAAAAACGAAACTCCTTGCCATTTGCCTTTAAGGAGAGCTGCCATGTTTAGAGTTTACATCTCTAAAATAGCCACTCTGGTGAGAAAAGAGACTAAGAACAAACTTCTGGAGTAGGGTCTTCAATTTGCAATAAGATTTCACTTCAAGAGATCATACTCTCCTCCCCTCCTTTCCTTTCCTTCCTCCCTCCCTCCCTTCCTTCCTTCCTCCCTCTCTCCCTTCCTTCCTCCCTCCCTCCCTCCCTCCCTCCCTTCGTTCCTTCCTCCCTCCTTTCCTCCCTCCCTTCCTCCCTCCTTTCCTCCCTCCCTGTCTTCCTCCCTTCCTTCCTCCTTCCCTCTCTTCCTTCCTTCCTCCCTCCCTCCCTTCCTCCCTCCCTCCCTCTCTTGCTTCCTTCCTCTTTCCCTCCCTCCCTCTCTTCGTTCCTTCCTCCCTCCTTTCCTCCCTCCCTTCCTCCCTCCTTTCCTCCCTCCCTTCCTTCCTCCCTCCCTCCCTCCCTCTCTTCCTTTTCTTCCTTCAAATATAGCAGACATTTATATTGCTCCTCTCCTCCTTCCTCTTACAAATTCCTTTCCTTGATCATCAATAAGGCTTTAAGGCCCCCTTTTCAATACTTTTTAGTACTTTTTTTTCTTTACCTTCCATCTTTATGTAATTATTTTACCCTTTATTTCTATATGTTATTTACAGTTAATTCACTAGTGCACTTCTACTCTCCCCCTGTTTTGTGTTTCTTTTAAAGATTCCCTGGCTGACTAGCTATAATTTCATTTTCAGTAGTGGATATAAATGAAGGTTAACTTGACTCCAGCTCTTAAACAGCACTTTTATGGTTAAGTGGTTATGGCTAAGTTTATGGTTGTGGTTAAATAATTTCTCAGAAGAACTAAAAGTTAATGGCTTTGCGTCATTAAGAACATCTTCTAATTATTCCTGTCTTTTATTCAAATTCTGTTATAAACAGAGTAAATGCTTTAAATTTCTTTATATTTATACAGTATAAATAAATGCCTTGTGGGGAAATTAACCATACTTTTTCATCTGTTTTTAAAATAGTTTTGGTCACTTAGTGTATATAGTGTGTCACATTGTTGAATAGTATTTCTATTTTTCATTTGTGTGGCGTAAACTAGCCAGGTATGTGCTGCTTAGTCTGTTTGCAGTGATTATATCATCATTTTGTGTTGCCAGTGATTTATTTTCTGAGTTATTCATATTGAAACATTTTCAGTTCAAGTGGATCATTGCCCTAAAGCACTTTTCAACTTAATAAATATAAGTAGAAATTGGACTTTTCATTTTGTTATGAAGTTTTGATTATAGCCAAAAACTCTAATTTGACTCTTTTCTTAACTTAGTTCTTTTAGCATTTAAAAATACCAGATATCGTTACAAAAACTTACGCTTCTCCAAATGGGAATGTAACACTGTTACATTTTCTGTTTCTCTGTTTTCGTAGGTGACATGTAAGGCATGTTTCTCTGTTTTCACAAGTAACGTGTAAGGGTACTTCTGAGGCTTAATTTAACCATGATAGGTGACACTTGAGCAGTGTCATTACGAAATAATATGCAAATCCTTCACCTTCACTTAACAATACTCACCGAGAAGCTACTATGTATTAGGCTCAATGTGGGGCCCTAGGATACAACAGGAAGCAAGACTGTACCCTCTTCGCATCCTGTGCTCTTCACCTGCAAAATAGGAAACTGATATTTTTTAAGGCTCCTTTTAAGAGTAAAGTCTCTAATTGATTGTTTTTATTTCAAAGATCATAAAAGATTATCCATTTTACTAAAAGCAAAACTTTAAAAAAAATGAAGATATTTTAAGTGATACCTGGTTCAATATCTAGAGTTTACCATGGTAGACAATAACTGGTGAATGTTAGGGTTATCTCTGAATATGACTATAGATGTGTGTATTTATATTTTCAAATATATGTGTATTGCACAAAGGAATTTAAATTGTAGGTTGCCATATGCACTTAGAAAATTGAACAAAAGCAATGAAACATGGTAAATACAACAAAACACAACAAAACAGAAGTTAGAGGGTTTTACACATAGACTAAACCCATTCCCTGAAAAATTCAGGGCATACATTAAATATTTCTACTACCATGATACTGAGATGAGAGGATAGCCTTATGATATTACACACTGACTCTTCAGAAAATCCAATATTAAAAATCCTAAACGCATAAGAGAACTAAGTGTATTAGCTCCACGTTACACAAGGAGTCATTTGTCGGTTTTCTTTAAAAGGAACCATTTATGATCCCTCCACGAGTATATTTATAACATGATTCCATGTACAAAATTTCCCTTTCTGCACAGTTTCTCGGTAACAAATCTATTGTGTAAAGCATGGTCCACTTGTAATCTTCTTATACCGTACTAAGCTAGGCTGAGCAGCCTCAAGGTCATTCACACTGGTTTTGGCTTCTGTGTAAAGACGGCCCCAAGCTATTTAAGGAACATCTGGCTGCTGGAGAGCTTGGAGCCAAATTTGCTGTTCATCACTAGCAAGTGCCTGCTTTTTAGATACTAACCTCACTCCTGGCTCCATCTAACTTTTCCATTCTTATTTTTCATTTACTTTGTTTAAAAACACATATTAATTAAAAAGTTAAAAAAATTTTACATGTGAAAAAAACTCTCAATAATCTACCCTAAATTGTTTTGGGTGAACATCTAGATATAAATAAATAAAGAGGGGCTAAATAATTTGTGTGATCATTAGGAAACCCAAAAGACCAGAATTACACAATAGCCTATTGCTTTAGTTATGTTTACGCTAAAATATCCAAAATGAATAACCATAAAAAAGCATCACTTTTTGACAGACAATAAGTCACGTGTTAGTAAACACAAAGAGTTAGCATGGGTAAATGACTTATTAAAATACATGGTTTTACTTGAAGTAATCCTAATAGTACTTATTTGTAAATTAAATTCTAAACAGTATATAAATCTGCATAAATAGACTATGACACCTTGAAAACTGCTTCAATCTTTAAAATAGTACATTAAAGTTGATTTACCACATGATCCTCATGAAAATACCTATGACATCTACATTAATACACAGTGAAAGGATAGTAATCAGTGAAACGTCTGGGATTTCCACATGAATCAACACTGGTGCATTGCTAATGTAACACTCAATTACATCATGTTTAATTTATGTGGAAATGTTTGGATATGCCTAAAATGTCTGTGGTAAATCATTCTGGGATCTTAATTGAACATTTTTCTGTGATAAATTACTCTGTAAACACTGAAATAATATTCTTACATAACTACCAATTTATTTTGAAAGACTCCAACAACCCCAAATCATTATTTTCTTTGTATGATCCTAAGCTTGTATCCTTCAGGAATTTATTTTCCTTTCTGGTAGCAAATAATTTTAGCATTCATGAAATGCTTATTTCCATCCCATAGCTTGGTTATCATTTTTTAAAACTCAAAATATCTATGTTATTTTAATATACTAAAGATCATGGTGAGCTATAGTCTCTTCAGTAATGAAAAATGCTTAGAATTAAAAATTTGACACTCTTTTCCCCAGTAATAAGCTACTTAATTTAATATACTAAAGTAGTGATACTCTATTTCATACTCAATTACTTTATTATTAAGAATATTTAAGGGACTTCCCTGTGGTGCAATGGTTAAGAATCTGCCTGCCAATGCAGGGGACACGAGTTTGAGCCCTGGTCCAGGAAGATCCTACATGCCGCAGAGCAACTAAGCCTGTGTGCCATAACTACTGAGCCTGCACTCTAGAGCCTGCGAGCCACAACTACTGAACCCGCATGCCAAAAATACTGAAGCCCGCACGCCTAGAGCCTGTGCTCTGTAACAAGAGAAGCCACTGCAATGAGAGGCCTGCGTACCTCAACGAAGAGCAGCCCCTGCTCGCCACAACTAGAAAAAACCTGCGTGCAGCAATGAAGACCCAACGAAGCCAAAAATAAATTAATTTTTAAAATATTTAAAAAAAAGAATATTTAAGAAAGGAGCTCATTTTCATGGTGGAGACTAGTTGAAATGTCATTATTATAGTTAATACAGAAAAGATTTTATATGAAGCTGAGAAATATTTTTAATCATAAAAAATACTATGATACTAAAAATTAATAATTTCCCACGTCACTACCCTTCATTACCTGACGAAATGTTTAAATCAAATAAATGTTTAAATCAAATAAATTCTATTTTGAAATTTTTATACACCTGTTTACTTGAAATATAATAATTCTTCCTAGAACTATAATTAAAGTAATATAATTTAATTAAAATTGATGTAAATTTATATTATTCTAATAGTTATAAACTTAAATTGGACTATGATTTTTCTATCATTTTCCAGAAAGATGAGTCAACAGCAAATCTGGAGACTGTACCAATCAGAATTCTTGGCTGCAAACAAACAAACAGCAGCACCAACAAAGCAACATGATACAGCAAAGGTAATCAACCATGGGTTCTTCAGCTGAGGCCTTTAACTGGATTTTGTGACTCCCTTCCTCCACTCCACTTTCCTTGCCTTCAGTTTGAATCTCAGTGGGTCATGATTCTTTACCCAATATGGTGAGGGATCTGAGCCCCTGGTAGCCTTGCTTAAATCAGGTTGCAGTACACTGACATTTTCTTCCACCCACAACTGTGGCAGTAAGTCTACTTTCCCTTAAGTGGAACTGACAAACATAGTAACACAGCAACAACAGTAATAATCTTTTCTCTCTGCTTTTTGTTTTTGCCTGCTTCCACAGGGCATGAAGAACCCAAACTGATTAGGTGCGGCCTTAGCTTCCAATTCAATGGAATTCCAATCTTCATGTCACTATTCCATCAGAAGCCAAAATCAAAAGGATAGAAAACAAACAATTGGCAAGTGAGTTAGTAAATATAATCCTGAGAACCTCCACTCCAGTTTTAAACCCTACAATTCTAGACTTGGATATTCTGACCAAGTGGAAAAAAAACTCCATGTGGCAATCGTTTGTTCAAAATGTAAACCGTATCCTGCAAGAAAACACATCAACCCCCCACGCTGTTGACTCTTGGTTAAGCTTATCTGACTCAGTGACTAATTCCTTCTAGTAATGGGGTATGCAAGAGTATCAATGAACCCCTTGAATATCAACCCATTGCCTTCCTTGTTTCTTTTAAAAAAAATGAGTTCCTTTAAACTGCATCTATTTAGTGTGGGGTACCGTCGCCTTGCCTAAGGCAACCAATTAATCTACAGATGGTGTAATGACAGAGAAGAATGATCAGGGAAAGCAAAAACAAATTCAGAATAAATATCTACTGCAATAAGGAAAAACTGCTGCTCACTTCTCCCCATCCCATAAAGATGATAGGTATTCCCTGTAGACAACTTGATATCAAATTGTTCTTCGGTCTTTCTAGGTATAATGCTTTTTTAGAAGCCCATGATCAGTTACTGATGCTAGAAAATGGAGTGTTCACGGCAGCCGGATAGCCACTGATGAGAACTCCATGTTGTTGTAACCGCAGATAATCTTCATTCCCTCTATGATAAACATTTGGTTCATGAATCCGCTGGCATTGCTGAGAAAGGAGGTTAACCTATATTTACTGAGTGGGTCACCTTATCTGTTCAACATACCCTTTCCCCAAACTCCCTCCATAATCTCCAACCCTGCTCTTCCCAACTGTCTGGCCGTCCAGCTAGTTCATTAGCCACTGAGTTGGTATAGGTTCTTGTTCTGATTATCTTTACTGCATATAAAATTAACCTACAATTTAGTAGCTTAAAGCAATCATTCTATTATGATCATGGATTCTGTAGGTAAGGAATTCAGGTGGAACACTGGGGATGGCTTTCCCTTGCTCTATGATGTCTGCTGCCTCAGCTAGGAAGTCTTGAGTCTGGGGATGACTCAATGACTATGGGCTGGAACCATCTGAAGGCTCCTTCACTCACATATCTGGTACCTAGACTGGGCTGACTCGAGGACGAGGACTGGTGACTGAAGTAATTACATGTGGCCTCTCTTGGCAACCACATAGCATGACAGCCACAGGGTGATAGTATTTCACTCCCAGTGACCACAGGAAATAAGTTAATTAGCAGTTTCACTTTTTCATAGTAGAATAAGGCAGATCTAAATTCTATCTCTAAAATGACTAGAATTTTAAATTCCTTCACCCTCAACAGAGCCAGATAAAAGCCCTGGATCCTGCCAATTTCACCAAGATTCTGTGCTGCAACTCACTACTGGTAACAATTTCTGTTTCAATCGGGGTCTTGGTTGCACAGCAGAAACTGACTCTGATCCTACTAAGCAGAAAAGGACTTCACTGGAAGAAAAAAGGTTGGCTCAGACAGTCCATAAGAGGGCTAAAGAACCAAGCTCAGAAAAGGGCCCTGAATTAGAGACTGGGAAGCAGAGTATGTAGCTAAGCTCATATCTCAGGATCAGCCTGGAGAGAACATCTCCACTAACAGTGCCCCCACTGGATCCTGGCTGCTGCTGCTAACGTGAAGACCTACCACCGCTGTGACTGACTTAACTGTTCAGTCACCTCCAGAACAACCCCTAACTACCCCTGATTTTGTCACTTTCTACAGATCCAACATTCCCATATAGAGCTTCCTGCTGGCCAAACTTAATGACATGTCTGCTTCTTAGCTCTTGGGGTGAGAAGAGGGGATGAATGCTTCTTCTAGTTCCCCAGAGGGAAGTGGGACTCTGCCTCACCACACTTACACAACAGGATTCCTACCAAATAAAAACGGGGCTTAGATTATGGGCAGGCAAAAATAAACCATATACCTATTGAACATGCTTAATCTGATTATTTAATAATAATTATTATTTAATAATTAAAATGAATGAATGGGTGAATTAACAGTAAGACTTAATTAGTTCAAGCAACTACTTTAATAAAAAGAGCCCCAAGCTTCTAGCCTTAATGTTGCTGTGTGACTGGGTAAATCATTTAACCTCTCGAGTTCTTTTTTCTCATATATAATAAGAGGGCTTGGCCTCTGATCTCTGATTTTCATTAGAACTAACTTCTTTTTAAAAATTATTGTCAGTGTTATTTGCAGAGGCTCATCCACATGGTGGAGCCATATGCCTAGGACTTGGCAGTACCCACTGCACTAGCTTTATAATATTAAAAAAACTCTTAGTAAACCAAGTTGGCTAATTTTTTTGAAGTTACAAATGGATTGTTTTAATGTGTGTATATAATGAAAGATTATTGAACAAAGCTTGGTGAAATTTAATGGTTATGCATCCAATTTTCCATTGTGTGTGCAGAAATTTGGGGATTAAAAAAATTTTTTTTTACATGGTCTCATTTTGTTTTCTGAACTCCAACACAGTTTCATTGTCTGGAGATAGCCTATAGCCTGGAAAACAGCAAATTCAAGAAACACCCTTCCCAAAAGAGTGTGGGTTCTTGGTATAGAAATCTTTTCATGAGAGACTTGGTTCCAAGGTTCTCCATGAGGAAATTTGGGTACTTCCCATTTAATTCTCTCATCTGAGTCATTCCTTCAGTGGCCTAGATGTCACCTCTGAGGATGATTCAACCTTTTCAAGACAACACGGAATCTTTTCTATCCTCTTTGGGAAAGATCACAAATATGCTTCGGAGGAAAAGACGATGACACTCCAGACTGTCTGGCTTCCCCTTTCACAGTGATTCTATTAGGGAATCTCTCAAGCTTATAGGGAATCCCCCTTCATCCATCTTTTGGCAGCCTGTACTGAAGCAAGACCAAATCTTCGAAGACTTAACTCGTGGTGGCTCCCAGAGTCCATCCCTCACAACAGAGCAATGTTTTGTAAATTCAGAGAAGCATGTTTGCGCTTTGGGCAAAAATATGACTGGCCAAAATTCTGCAGTTTGCTATACCATAGGATAGATCCAAATTTCCAAACAGGGTTATGACAGAAAAATCAGACAATTGGAATAGGCATTCAGAAATGGCTGCTCATCTAGCAACATGAAGTTCCCATACTTGGGGACTTTTGGTTTTATTTACCTGACTTGAGTCATGTCTGTGTAAGGGAAATTCCTAGTGAGGTCCTGGATGTGACCACTGGGTATGCTCCAGTCTCCTCAAGCCAGCACCAGGTCAAAACAGGATCTTATTCAGTGAAGCTTACAGTCAGGCTGGTTCCCTCAGTCTTGCTGTGGGGCTGGCTCCATGGCTACAGGGAAGCTCGCACAGCACGAATATGCATTCAGAAGTTGCCTTCCAACCAGCTATATTAAATCCCCATATTATGGCAGACAATGGCTGTTATATTTTATCACATAGATGTAATCAAAGATTACTGGTTAGTTGAAGATTTAATACGAACAGATGATGGGTAAATTTCACAAGTGACACAGTGTTGTTTGGAACATTTTCATTTTCTCACCAACGTTACAAAAAAAAAAAAAAATCACAGCTGAAGGGACCAGTAATAATGATTTACTTCATGAGCTGATAGAAAAATCAAGAAGAGAGTAAATGTTCACACTTGTACTGTGTTAAAATTCTTCACACAGGGCCTGCCATAAAATGATCATAACAGTGAACTAGCATTTGTGTTAGTTAACTTTACGACATGGGCATATTATTACATCTATTTTTAGGGAGAAAAACTGAGGTACAAAAAAAAGTTACATTGCCTAAGTACATCCTGTTAGTTAGAGATGGGCTGACGTTTGAACTCAGGTCTTTTCTTACCACAGCCCATGGGCTTAGCCACACTACTCTGCTTGTGATGGATGCAGGCTGAACAGATATATTTTTTAAATAAATAAATACACTAAGCACAGAAATTATAGAATACATAACGCCTTCTTGGATTATGAGTGTTTTTTTTTTCTAAAGCTCTTTCTGTACTCAGCGTTTTTTTGTTGTTTTTTTTTTAGATGTTGGGGGTAGGAGTTAATTAATTAATTAATTAATTTTTGCTGTGTTGGGTCTTCGTTTCTGTGCGAGGGCTTTCTCTAGTTGTGGCAAGCGGGGGCCACTCTTCATCGCGGTGCGCGGGCCTCTCACTATCGCAGCCTCTCCTGTTTCGGAGCACAGGCTCCAGACGCGCAGGCTCAGTAGTTGTGGCTCACGGACCTAATTGCTCCGTGGCATGTGGGATCCTCCCAGACCTAGGGCTCGAACCCATGTCCCCTGCATTAGCAGGCAGATTCTCAACCACTGCGCCACCAGGGAAGCCCTTGGATTATGAGTTTTTAAACCTCCTCTTCATTCCTATTATATTCCTATAATTTTGTTAAGTTATTTTATTAGTGTCTCGAATTCAGTTGAGCAAAAATATTCTTACTAAACTTTAATAAAGTCTGTTGGTTAATAGAGACATAGCTTGCTTTGTGTTAACTTTTTATACATGAAACTGTGTTGACCTTTGATGTATATACTGTATAGTTGTCAATTCCCAAGTATATGTAAACAAAAACAAAATCTCTTGTATTTTTTAAAAGGTTAAATGAAGTGACAGAGCACATTGATGACCTATGTAAATACAATAGATTTGCTGAAGGGACTGTTTCAGTGGCCTTTACATACTGGCATCAAGTTCAACCAAACATGGTAAACTTGTTCCAAAAATACATGTCATTTTTAGGGGTCACATTTATTGCTGAAGTGACATTCTTATGTGCTATAAAAATGACAGTCTTTTTATGTAGACCCTTTTATTCATTTGCCACTATTCTGTTTCTTTTTAGGATTTCTGAGGATTTTAATTTCCTATTTCCTATATCCAAACCAACCTTACTGTGTCCCTTAAAAAGAACTTTCCAGAGAAGCATCCAGGAATTAATAAGCAAGCAATAGAATATTTTAGATAAGTTTTACAGACTGTTCAACTGTCACATATGCCAAAAATGTCACTGTTTTTATATAGACTGGTAATTGACCTGATAATCTGTATAGGAAGTGAGTTGTTTTATTCACTTACATATTTATATATTATACAATTATACAGGCATCCAGTGCTTTGGGGAATGAATACTCACAAAATAATGTTAGTTAAAAGGTCTTGTCAAGTAAGATGAAACTTATTTTAGTTGCAAAATCAGGGGTTGGCAAACTTTTCTGTAAAGGGTCAGATAGTAAATATTTTAGGCTTTCCTGGCCACATGGTTTCTGCTGCAGCTCCTCAACTCTGCCATTGCAACGCAAAAGCATACAAATAGTGCGACTGTGTTCCCATAAAACTTTACGGACACTGAATTTTGAATTTAATTTTCACGTATCACAAAATAATATTATTCTTTTGATTTTCTTCAACCATTTAAAAATGTGAAAAGCATTCTTAGCTTGTGGGCCCTCCGGCTGTAGTTTGCTAACCCCTGCGATAAACAGTGAAATGAGACATAGGTGAATAACAAAAATCTCCCAATGAAATGATTTTTTAAATGTTAATGATAAAGAGCTTCCCTGGTGGTGCAGTGGATAAGAATCTGCCTGCCAATGCAGGGTACACAGGTTCGATCCCTGGTCTGGGAAGATCCCACATGCCGCGGAGCAACTAAGCCCGTGTGCCACAACTGCTGAGCCCGCTCACCTACAGCCCGTGCTCTGCAACAAGAGAAGCCACTGCAATAAGAAGCCCACGCACCGCAACAAAGAGTAGCCCCCACTCGTCGCAACTAGAGAAAGCCCATGTGCAGCAACAAAAACCCAACACAGCCAAAAATTAAAAAAAAAAAAAGTTAATGATAAAGATACAAAGATAGTGGCATTTTAATTAGTATATTTGCTTTTGCTTTTAATCTCTGCTAGGAATTTTCATCTTCTTTGTTACCCCTTCTGAATTTACAGTGTTTTCTAAATCCACTATCTTTTCTTTTTACTATCGGTCAACCATTTTACCCTTGATCCTGTATTCTTCAAAACGTGCACTGATTTGCTATATTCTTATAATTTATAATAATTGATAACAATTATTGAGATAATTAATAACAAAGAATATATTAGCTTCTTCTTTATCCTTGTCCTGATGACAGTTGTCATTTTGTATGTTTTTAGGTTTTCATAAATGCAATAAGTATTCCTCTTCTTATTAATATAAAATTTTTTTTACTGATAGACTTCTCTTTACTGATAGATTATGTTTAAAATATGCTGATGTACTATGATAATTTTGGCTATTCTAATAATGATGTAATCTAAAATGGGGATAAATAGCTATTAATAACATTGGCCCTGAACACTGGCCCTTGTGGAACTGGTCAGAATATGGAAGACCAGAACCAAAAGTACAGGCAGGATTAAAAGCTGGGTGAAGACCTTAAATAGAAACACACAAGGATAATTGTTTTAATGATAAGGAGGTGAAGATGTGATATTGAAGGAGAGTTCAAAGTTGGCCATACATCCAGGGAAAAAGGACAGGCACATCACGAGAATAAGTGACAAAAGTTCTAAATGTTCAAAGGTGTCTTTTTAGAAATGGACTAGGCCACTGGTCAAAACTAAAGAATACGAATTAGTTGACATTTTAATACAGATTATGGGTAAGATTCATAAACAACATAGTGTCTGAAAAATGTTTGTTTTCTCATAACATTATCAATATTACAAAAAAACCCCAAAACCCTCAGAGCAGAAGAGAAAAGATCACTAAGTATGAACAAGTTGATGAGCTGATAACATTGGTTTGGCAGCTGGTAATATGGATCCTTAGCTAGAGAGGCCAAGGTTCAAATGTACGTGAATGGCAGGCATTGCATGGTGAAAAGCCCAAGTGTAGAAACTGGCACACGAAGTAGGAAAACTAGAGACAAGGTAGAAAGAGGAATGGGATCAAGGAAGATATTCACAACCTGGAATCTGAGTCATCTATCAAAGATAGATTGAAACTTGCAGGGAACAACCTGAATTTTGAGTTCCTACCAGCATTGGGAGAATAGTCACAGATGAGGTTCTTCTGCAGAGGAATTAGAATGGCAGGAAAAGAAGAGAGAGAGAGAGAGAGCTGTACTCTAAACAACATAAGATAAGAATGAAGCGACACCATAGTTAGATTACATACTTTTTATAAAGTGAAACCTAGGTCTTTCAATTTATTCATTTAAAGTATGTCACTATTCAAATTATGTGTCATCAATTAGAGATTAGTTGATGTTTATTTTAGTCATTTTAATGAAAAATATGGTCATGGAAAATGCATATTTGGTTGTGTACATCCTAAAATCCGGTACTCATGCCTGTTTGGAGAAGTCCATCTGGCCACATACTTGGCCTCACACCTTAACGACCCAGCACTAAGTCCTGTCCGAGCCCCTGAAACATCTCTCTATGCATCTATTTCTTTCCTCCCCGTTGCCTCAACTTAGTTCAGGTCTTTGTCTTATTTCACCTGGATTACTGAAATGTCTTCACAAATTCTCTCTTCACTCTGGAGCCAGAATGATCTTTACAAAACAAAAATTACCTCATGCCCCTTCCCATCACTTTTAAAAGCCCAGCTCCAATTAACACCCAGCTGCACAAGTTTGCTAATGTACTTTTACGTCTCCTTGCCACACTTTCATTATCTATCAATATAAAATCAGGAGTAGTAACAGTACCTAGAGCATATACCAGTTCCAAAGGCAAAGTGAGATAAGTTTAGAACAATGAGGAGCCCACATTTCTGTAATTGAAACTTGCAGAAATGCATTACGTGTTACTCTTATTATTGAGAATGGCATCCAAATTCCTTTGTAGGGCATTCAGCACCCCTCACGATCTTGCCCTTGCCTTCCTGTCCAGCATTAACCCTCTTCACTCTCCACACCATTCCCTCCTTTGCACCAGCTAAGCTCTGCTTGAGCTATGCTGAACTACTTGCAGCTATTTTGAACCTTCCATTCTTTCTCTTGGATTAGGGTCTTTGCACATGTAGCTGCTCTATCTGGAAAGTCCCATCTCGCGTAATTTGCCTAATTAAATTCGATTCTTTTTTAGGACATAGCTTCATGGTCATCTTTGCAAAGACTTTTCTGGTCTCCCATGCCTGGACCAGCTCCTCTTTCTGCCTAGATGCCCTGTGTACCTGTGTTTTCACCTGCCTTCCTAAAAATTCACCGTAACTGCTTGCTTCTTTGGCTTTCTCCCCATTTAGCCATAAGATTCTTGGAGGCAGAATTTTCTGAGGGCAGAGCCTATGACAGTGCCTGGCACATAATGCACATATAATAAATATTTGCTGCCTTCATGAGTGAATAGGATGGCATAATACAGTTGTTACTTCAAAAGTGAAACAAAGCAAAGCATATTGGGGGCAATTATATAAAAGTCCTACTTGTTTCCTTCCCAAAATATTCAAGCACGCTGGAAATACATAAGTAAATGTAGCATTTGGAATATAAATACGTCTTAAGTGAAAGTTTCTAATCATTGTATATCAAGCACTTTTAAAATGTACTGTAAAAATACACTTAATGTTACAAGCTGTAAATTACTGAACCAGATAGAAAAAATCAAATTGGCAAATTATGTTTCTATTTATAATTATTTCTTACTTTTTTTTGTTTTTCAGTTAGGGTTTCTCCTTTAACTTTGAGATAAACATGTTCACTGAGCTTGGCTTACTGGACTGTAACCCAGGACTGACTGAGTTGAAGCACACTGGGGAAATACAAATATATTTTTATTCATCATGGCAGATGCTCTTTGAAACTTGAATTGTGAGAACAGAAGTTCAATTAATATGTTTTTCACTTGTTCTTCTGACACAAAGAGGCCAAATGACACAGTGGAAAGATCCTCAACTAAGTGTCAAGAGAAAACCTTGTATTCTAGTGCCCTCTTTGCCACTTAAAATAGCCTTGTGACTGTGTGTCATTCAACATCTCTGAGGTTTAGATATGGAAAAGAAAGACATGTTGTAAGTGGCACAGCATGGGTGGTAGAAAGTCTCTGATAGGTACATGCCTGGGGAGTCCTGGTTTTGCCACTAATACTCGGGTGACCACTGAACCACCTGTTTTCATTTTCTCTTTCACTCATTTACATACTGTAAGTGCTCAGCATATACTGACACTTTGTTAGGGGATTCAGAAATAAAATACATTGTTCTCATCTAGAGTAGCTCAGAGTTCAGTGTAAAAGACAGAGATCCAGATCTCTGATAATATCATCTCTAGTCACACATCCCAAACATTTATGTGCATAAGAATCACCAGTGGATTTCCTTAAAATGCAGACTGTGATTCAGTAGGTCTGGGGTAGAGCCTGAGATTCTATATTTTTCACAGGTTCCCAGGCATAGAGACTGTGGACCAATGGACCACAGTTTGAGGAGCAAGTTCATTGGGATATGAACAGAGAGATGCTAAAGGAGCACAGAAGAAAGGAAACTAACTCAACCAGGAAGGCTCCACTGAAAAGGGAGGCATTATATGCATATGAGTAGAGGGAATATTTTATAAAGGACACAGAAGTGTGAATGGCTATGATGTGGGTGTGGAAGAAAAGATAGCAAATTGGTGGAGGCATGTGGCAGGGAGACCAATTTCCAGGAAGTGCAATAGTCCACGTGGGGGATGATGAGGACCTAAATTACCTTAATTCTTTCATCTGATTATTCACAGCTCAGTTTTGAAAATGGGGTGTGGTGAAGAGGGCCTCATGAAGGTGGGGATAGTGAGGATGAAAATGAAAGAGATTTCTCCCAATATATTTATGAGGTAAAAAATAACAGGACCAGGTTTCTGATTGAATGTGGTTGAGGGTAAAGGATGAGGCATGCAGGGATGTTTTCAGGGACGTTTGCATCAGGTGACTGAAAAACAGGGTTATTTTTAACTCAGGAATTTAACAGAAGAAGCAGGTTTGGATTTGGTGGGGGAAGTGAAAAGTGAAGATGAAGTGAGTTTCGAACACATAAAATTTAATGATTGGGAGACAGAAATTCATGTCCATTTAGCTGTAAAGATCCACTGTTGCTCCCTTTTCTTAAATCCATTGTCCTTGAATGATGTACAGAGTTACTACTTTCTATTTAGCAATAAATAAAACATCTTTGAGAACGAATTAACATTGTACACTCATCTCAGGAGTCCCTTTAGGGATTTTCTTTTCTCACTTATAAATGCTCTTTGTGTATCCTTAGAAGTTGACTATTATGACTTTTAATAGTATTATTATTTTTTTCTGAATACAACATTTTTTTATCTTGCCCATGGGTGGGTCATATAATACAATTCATTGTCTGTGTCTCTTCCTCTTAATTGTTGCGGCATCCTTTCAGCTGTTTTTGTTGAAAAGTGATTATTGACTTTATTTTCTCCTTTGATATTACCTTTTTATTTCTCATGGCCTTTATCTGATTATACTTCAGACTTTTAAAATAAGTCATTCTGAAATAATCTGTCCTGAGTAAATTCTCTTCGGTAGTCCTATAACATAGCTTATATACTAAAGTTGAAATTTATTACTTAATACTTCCCCAGTATAGCATGAAATATCTTGCCCCTTCACCTTTGCCGATATTGTGTTGCTGCACAACCTTCAAAACATAGTTTTCTCTTTCAAGATCTTTAAATTTTTCAAGAGAAGTAGAAATCTAGATTTTTATTTGAAGTCTACAGACCTTATTGATATTGGCTCAAATATTTAAAAAAACACTATTCATAGTTGTTATGGTTTGATCTGTCAACTAAAAAGATATGTTGAATTCTTCACTCCAGTGCCTGTGGATGTGACCTTATTTCAAAATAGGGTCTATACAGATGTAATCAGTTAAGATGAGGTCATTAGGGTGAACCCTAATACTGTATGACTGCTGTCCTTTTAAGAAGAGAAGGGGGGGAAGAAGAACTACAATCCTGCAGCCTGCAGAATGAAAACCACATTCACAGAAAGATAGACAAAATTAAAAGGCAGAGGACTATGTACTGGATGAAGGAACAAGATAAAACCCCAGAAAAACAACTAAATGAAGTGGAGATAGGCAACCGTCCAGAAAAAGAATTGAGAATAACGATAGTGAAGATGATCCAGGACCTCAGAAAAAGAATGGAGGCAAGGATCAAGAAGATGCAAGAAATGTTTAACAAAGACCTAGAAGAATTAAAGAACAAACAAACAGAGATGAACAATACAATAACTGAAATGAAAACTACACTAGAAGGAATCAATAGCAGAATAACTGAGGCAGAAGAACGGATAAGTGACCTGGAAGACAGAATGGTGGAATCCACTGCCATGGAACAGAAAAAAGAAAGAAGAATGAAAAGAAATGAAGACAGCCTAAGAGACCTCTAGGACAACATTAAATGCACCAACATTCGCATTATAGGGGTCTCAGAAGGAGAGGAGAGAGAGGAAGGACCCGGGAAAATATTTGAAGAGATTATAGTCGAAAACTTCCTTAACAGGGGAAAGGAAATAGCCACCCAAGTCTAGGAAGTGCAGAGAGTCCCAGGCAGGATAAACCCCAGGAGAAACAATCCAAGACACATAGTAATCAAACTGACAAAAATTAAAGACAAAGAAAAATTATTAAAAGCAGCAAGGGAAAAACAACAAATAACATACAAGGGAACACACATAAGGTTAACAGCTGATTTCTCAGCAGAAATTCTACAAGCCAGAGGGAGTGGCACGATATGTTTAAAGTGCTGAAAGGAAAGAACATACAACCAAGATTACTCTACCTGGCAAGGATCTCATTCAGATTTGACAGAGAAATCAAAAGCTTTACAGACAAGCAAAAGCTAAGAGAATTCAGCACCACTAAACCAGCTCTACAACAAATGCTAAAGGAACTTCTCTAAGTGGCAAACACAAGAGAAGAAAAGGACCTATGAAAACAAACCCAAAACAATTAAGAAAATGGTAATAGGAACATACATATCAATAATTACCTTAAATGTGAATGGATTAAATGCTCCAAACAAAAGACACAGGCTTGCTGAATAGGTACAAAAACAAGAGCCATATACATGCTGTCTCCAAGAGACCCACTTCAGACCTAGGGATACATAGAGACTGAAAGTGAGGGTATGGAAAAAGATATTCCATGCAAATGGAAATCAAAAGAAAGCTGGAGTAGCAATATCCATATCAGATAAAATAGACTTTAAAATAAAGAATGTTACAAGAGACAAAGAAGGACATTACATAATGATCAAGGGATCAATCCAAGAAGAAGATATAACAATTATAAATATATATGCACCCAACATGGGAGCACCTCAATACATAGGCAAATGCTAACAGCTATAAAAGAGGAAATCGACAGTAACACAATAATAGTGGGGAACTTTAACACCTCACTTACACCAATGGACAGATCATCCAGACAGAAAATTAATAAGGAAACACAAGCTTTAAATGACACAGTAGACCAGATAGATTTAATTGATATCTTTAGGACATTCCATCCAAAAACAGCAGATTACACTTTCTTCTCAAGTGCATACAGAACATTCTGCAGGATAGACCACATCTTCAGTCACAAATCAAGCCTTGGTAAATTTAAGAAAATTGAAATCATATCAGGGATCTTTTCTGACCACAATGCTATAAGATTAGAAATAAATTACAGGGGGAAAAAAAGGTAAAAATTACAAACACATGGAGGCTAAACAATACGCTACTAAATAACCAAGAGATCACTGAAGAACTCAAAGAGGAAATCAAAAAATATCTAGAGACAAATGACAACGAAAACACGATGATCCAAAACCTATGGGACGCAGCAAAAGCAGTTCTAAGAGGAAAGCTTATAGCAATACAATCCTACCTTAAGAAACAAGAAAAATCTCAAATAAACAATCTAACCTTACACTTAAAGGAACTAGAGAAAGAAGAACAAACAAAACCCAAAGTTAGTAGAAGGAAAGAAATCATAAAGATCAGGGCAAAAATATATGAAAATGAAACAAAACAATACAAAGATCAATAAAACTAAAAGCTGGTTCTTTGAGAAGATAAACAAAACTGATAAACCTTTAGCTAGACTCATCAAGAAAAAGAGGGAGAGGACTCAAGTCAATAAAATTAGAAATGAAAACAGAGAAGTTACAATGGACGCTGCAGAAATACAAAGCATCCTAAGAGACTACTACAAGCAAATCTATGTCAATAAAACGGACAACCTGGAAGAAATGGACAAATTCTTAGAAAGGTATAACCTTCCAAGACCGAACCAGGAAGAAATAGAAAATATGAACAGACCAATCACAAGTAATGAAGTTGAAACTGGATTAAAAATCTTCCAACAAACAAAAGTCTAGGACCAGGGCTGGTTTCACTTCGCAGAAACAGCCCGCTCTCCCTCTGAGAGTTTAAGTGTGCTTTAATAAACTTTTCTTTGCAAAAAAAAAAAAAAAGTCTAGGACCAGATGGCTTCACAGGTGAATTCTACCGAACATTTAGAGAAGAGCTAACATCCGTCCTTCTCAAACTCTTCCAAAAAATTGCAGAGGAAGGAACACTCCCAAACTCATTCTATGAGGCCACCATCACCCTGATACCAAAACCAGACAAAGATACTACAAAAAAAGAAAATTACAGACCAATAACACTGATGAACACAGAGGTAAAAGTCCTCAACAAAATACTAGCAAACAGAATCCAACAACACATTAGAAGGATCATACACCATGATCAGTGGGATTTATCCCAGGGATGCAAGGATTCTTCAATATACACAAACCAATCAGTGTGATACACCATATTAACAAACTGAAGAACAAAAACCATATGATCATCTCAATAGATGCAGAAAAAGCTTTTGACAAAATTCAACACCCATTTATGATAAAAACTCTCCAGAAAGTGGGCATAGAGGGAACCTACCTCAACATAATAAAGGCCATATACAACAAACCCACAGCCAACATCGTTCTCAATGGTGAAAAACTGAAAGCATGTCCTCTAAGATCAGGAACAAGAAAAGGATGTCCACTCTCGCCACTATTATTCAACATAGTTTTGGAAGTCCTAGCCATGGCAATCAGAGAAGGAAAGGAAATAAAAGGAATCCAAATTGGAAAAGAAGAAGTAAAACTGTCACTGTTTGCAGATGACATGATACTATACATAGATAATCCTAAAGATGCCACCAGAAAACTACTAGAGCTAATCAATGAATTTGGTAAAGTTGAGGGATACAAAATTAATGCACAGAAATCTCTGGCATTCCTATACACTAACAACAAAAGATCAGAAAGAGAAATTAAGGAAACAATCCCATTAACCATTGCAACAAAAAGAATAAAATACTTAGGAATAAACCTACCTAAAGGAGGTAAAAGACCTGTACTCAGAAAAGTATGGGACACCAATGAAAGAAATCAAAGATGACACAAACAGATGGAGAGATATACCATGTTCTTGGATTGGAAGAATCAATATTGTGAAAACGACTATACTACCCAAAGCAATCTACAGATTCAGTGCAAACCCTATCAAATTACGAATGGCATTTTTTACAGAACTAGAACAAAAAATCTTAAAATTTGTATGGAGACACAAAAGACCCCGAATAGCCAAAGCAGTCTTGAGGGAAAAAAAACCGAGCTGGAGGAATCAGACTCCCTGACTTCAGACTATACTACAAAGCTACAGTAATCAAGACACTATGGTACTGGCACAAAAACAGATATATAGATCAACAGAACAGGATAGAAAGCCCAGAGATAAACCCACGCACCTATGGTCAACTAATCTATGACAAAGGAGGCAAGGATATACAATGGAGAAAAGACAGTCTCTTCAATAAGTGGTGCTGGGAAAACTGGACAGCTACATGTAAAAGAATGAAATTAGAACACTCCCTAAAAGCATACACAAAAATAAACTCAAAATGGATTAAAGACCTAAATGTAAGACTGGACACTTTAAAACTCTTAGAGGAAAACATAGGCAGAACATTCTATGACATAAATCACAGCAAGATCTTTTTTGATCCACCTCCTAGAGTAATAGAGATAAAAACAAAAATAAACAAATTGGACCTAATGAAACTTAAAAGCTTTTGCACAGCAAAGGAAACCATAAACAAGACGAAAAGACAATCCTCAGAATGGGAGAAAATATTTGCAAAAGAATTGACTGACAAAGGATTAATCTCCAAAATATATAATCTGCTCATAAATATATGAGCTGCTAATGCAGTTCAATATCAAAAAAACAACCCAATCCAAAAATGGGTAGAAGACCTAAATAGACATTTTTCCAAAGAAGACATACAGATGACCAAGAGGCACATGAAAAGATGCTCAATATCACTAATTATTAGAGAAATGCAGATCAAAACTACAATGAGGTATCACCTCACACCAGTTAGAATGGGCACCATCAGAAAATCTACAAACAAAAAATGCTGGAGAGGGTGTGGAGAAAAGGGAACTCTCTTGCACTGTGGTGGGAATATAAACTGATACAGCCACTACGGAGAACAGTTTGGAGTTTCCTTAAAAAACTAAAAATAGAATTACCATATGACCCAGCAATCCCACTACTGGGCATATACCCAGAGAAAACCATAATTCAAAAAGATACATGCACCCCAATGTTCATTGCAGCACTATTTACAATAGCCAGGTCATGGAAGCAACCTAAATCCCCATCGACAAAAGAATAAAGATGATGTGGTATATATATACAATGGAATATTACTCAGCCATAAAAAGGAACGAAATTTGGTCATTTGTAGAGACGTGGATGGACCTAGAGACTGTCATAGAGAGTAAGTCAGAAAGAGAAAAACAAATATCGTATATTAACGCATACATGTGCAACCTAGAAAAATGGTACAGATGAACCGGTTTGCTAGGCAGAAATAGAGACACAGATGTAGAGAACAAATGTATGGACACCAAGTGGGAAAGCAGTGGGGGGTGGGTGGTGGTGGTGGGATGAATTGGGAGATTGGGACTGACATATATAAACTAATATGTATAAAGTAGATAACTAATAAGAACCTGCTGTATAGCACAGGGAACTCCACTTCGCTGTACAGTAGAAACTAACACAACATTGTAAAACAGCTATTCCTCAATGAAAAAAAGAAAAAAAAAAAGAGACGGGAGAAATACACAGGGAAAAGGCCATATGAAGAAGGCAGTTATTGTAATGATGCATCTACAAACCAAGGAAAAGCAAGGATTGCTGGTTGTCACCAGAAGCCAGGATGGGAGGCATGGGACAGATTTTCCCTCACAGCCCTCAGAGGAACCAATCTTGTTGACTTCTAGCCTCCAGAAGCACAAGACAGTAAATTTCCGTTGTATTAAGCCACATAATTTGTGTTGCTTTGTTACAACAGCCCTAGGAACGTAATAGAATAGTAAATAAACGCACTGTGAGTTTTATATATAATTTGCCACTCTGTAATATCAAGTGATTTTCTTACAGATACAAAACCCTAGGAACTTGTAAAAATACATATTTTTGGCTATGCTTTTCTGGAATATGGCAAGTTATTTCATACCATTATCAGCATCTCTATTTTCATCTGATGTTTCAGCCAAATAAATGACTAGAAAGTTAAGTATTTGGATTTATTCCTTCAGTAAATATTAAACACTTACCAGGTACCAGATATCGGACTAGGTACAAGGGATAAAACTACGAATAAGAACAGCTCTTTCCTTAAGAAACTTACCATTATCACCATAGTTATAATACAATAATGGTGATGATGGGAAAGTAGCACAGATTGCTATGGGAAGACAGAGGAGGGGCACCTAAAACCAATGAGAGATCAGGAAAATCATCCAGTTGTGATGTGCACAATTTAATTGTATAGGAGTGACATATCAGCTGATTTGTCTCACAACTAAGTATGTAACAGAACTGAGATCCCAACCCAGAATCTCTTACCCAAACGTCTTTCTACATCACCACACCACTTTGGTTTCTTCATGTGCAAAAATGAAGATAATATTACTCCTTAAAGCTTTTGTGAAGATTAAATAAAACTTATGAAGCACACTGGCCTGATGCCTGGTCCTGGCAGACCTTACTAATGTCCACCAGAATCTGGTTCTTTTAACTGTCCTGGATCTTAGTCTATCCTGACTAATACACTGGTCCATAATACACGCTCCACAAATTTTCTTCTCTCCTTTGACAATAATATAGGGCACAGGGTGATAGAAGTAAGCTTTAAATTAAAAAAAATTAAAATTTAGGGCACGAATTGCCCAGCTGCATGTAATATATTCTTATTCCAGGCTCTGAGACAAACCAAAAGCAGCTTACGATAGTTGAGAAAGTCACTATGCCCTAAGACCAGCTGAAATGAAAAATCCATTCGCTGTCAGAAAAAAGTCACCTCTCATTAAAGATCACTTCTTTCATTCTTCCAAACCAAATTATTTAAGGTCAAAAATAGCAAAAGAACCTTATGAAAAAACATATAAATGCTAAAAATCCCAGCTTGAGGTTTCGGCAACTATTCTTAACATACCTTCAGAGGGTTTGACTGTCATTACTACAAATAGAAGACTTCCAGGAAGGCATTATTCAACAAAAAGAAGTCTTTTATTTTCTCTACAAATCTGGGACATGGGGAGAAAGATGAGAGTAAATATAATTCCAAGTTTTCCACTCAAACAAATCTAAATGCTCCTGCCTAGCATTCAACGTCTTGATGATATGTTCTCATTTGCTAACTAACCGCATTTCCCACTTTTTTTTTCCAACATAGGCTCCATTTTCATCGTCTCCTCAGAGTCCACAAACAAGCCATATTCATGCTTTCTTTATGCCTTTATCCATTTGCCTGAAATGCTCTTTTCTCTTACTTGGAGAATGGGCTCTAGGTCCGCTTCCTGTAATTGTATTCTGTCCTCTAAGATTCAATGCTTTTAAAAAATTTATTGATTTGCTTTTATTTTACCTTTAAAAAAATTGAGATATAACTGAAATATAACATATTAGTGTCAGGTGTACAACACAATATATGTACATATTGCAAAATGATCACCACGATAAGTTTAGTTAACATTCATCAATACTTTGTATGGCTAGTAATTTTGTCTCTTATCCAAACTATGGGTTCTCAAGAACAGGAATGATTTTTTACAGTTCACCTCCACCTCCTCAGAGCTCTGGTACAGTACTGAGCACACCATCAGCAGTAAATAAATACTTCTTGGTTGATTGGTTTGTAAGTGCGTGTGGAGATGGTTGGGCAATGCAGTTTGAGGAAGAATGACAGAAAATTGAAGAGGTTCCAACAGAAGGACTTGTGACAGAAGTCAGAATTAGTGTCTAGGGGTGTGTGGAGGGCTTGAACATCAATCCTCCGCAGTCGTTTAAAGCTGAGTATTAACAATTAGTGACCATTGGACAGTGGGCAGTAGGATAACTGCCTCACAGAGAATGAAAGCAGGCGATAAAGCACTTCAAAAACTTTCCTGCTTGGGAATAGCTCTGGTGGCTAGAGAAAGAGGCCCTGAAAATGATACTGTTCCCATGTTAAACGTTAGACATTGCATTCTCCGCTGTCATCTCCACTTTTGGGAAGCAGATACGTGATCAGTGGGTATACTGTATGTGCTATTTCATTTTACCCAAACTGTCATCTAAGTTATGGATACAGCACAAAGATGTTTTATGTAACAATGGAGTGTCAGTTAATAATGTTGTGATACATACTTATGTGAAGTGTATTAGCACCAATTAATACTAATAAATATTTAAGATGTTTGGGCAGGCTTTTCTCAGCTGCCTAGTTGTACTGTACTATCCTGTATCCTGTTATGAAAGTAGTTTTCAGATATATTATGTTAAACCAGGTGTTGAGCTAGATTTCACATTCCTAAAAAGGAAAGGTCACATGGTAGACAGAGCCATGAACTGAGGGGTTTGAGTAGAAGCAGAGGAAGGAAGGATTGAAGTAGCTGTTACACTGACCTCAGTTTATTCATTTGAAAAGTATCTCTTATATGCCAGGTGCTGTTCCACACACTGAGGAGCTACAGGTGAACAAGACAGACACCCTCTGCAACCATGGTGCTTATGTTCCATTTGGGGTGATAGACAATCAATAAATGAATTAATGATAAAGACAGATTCAGACAGTGATTGATGCTATGAAGAAAAAAAAACAGCGTGTTGTAATAGAGTGAGGGAAGGGTTGACAAAGAAAGACTGTCTGGAGAGGTGACATGTAAGCCTAAATGACACAGGGGAGCTGCGCTGCCCTAATATGGGGGAAGAGTGTCCCAGCAAAGCCCTTTAGGCTGCACTGAGCTTAGTATGTTTGTGTCTGAGGAACAGAAGGCAGGCCAGTGTGATAGGAGCCTGGTGAAGGACACAGGAATGAAGCGTATGGGTCAGACCTGTAGGCCATGGGGAAGAGTTGGGCTTTAGTTTAATTAAAGATCGGACCCCTCACTACTGTTTTACTGACGCTGGTAGTACCTGAACATATTCCACCTGCTCCTAGGTTGTAGTTTCAGGTCCATGTTCTCTCCTTTCTCTTGTCCTAGCTGCTGTTCCAAGGACTCCATCATCTTTCAAACAGAAAGACTTAATGTCTTTGACTGATTATTTGGAGAAAACACATACCCTGTGTTTTGCATGAGTCTTTCCTTACAAAGTATACTTGGTCCTCATGTGTGGTTATTCTGCGACAAATGGTGTACTAGTTATGGCACTAAAATCTGAATGTGAGAAGCTGCATTTCATCTCTTATGGTGTTGGTGCCAGGGCCAACTTATCCATGTGGCACAGTGCCTAAGGCCCACAATACTCTATTTAAAACATAAAAATGTTTCAATTTATTTTAAAAATCAGAAGAAGTAAATGAACTTTTACCTTAGAGAATACAAGTAATATTAATATATTTATTTTTATGCCAATGCAGTCATAAAATATAATTTAAAATATTTTTATGGAAGAAGAGGCCCATGAAGGCAAAGTGTCTAGGGTCCAATGCAGCCCTTGTTGGTGCTTATGTGATAATAAATACCAAGGTACTGTTTAGTCTTCAATACAATTATTGTTTGCACAGAAAAACATTTTATTTTGTTCATTCTAGTTTAATGATTTAATAGACTCTAAACTCTTTGAATAGTAAACCCGTAACAGTGAAAAAATTTTGTGTATCCCATAGGTGTACATTTATTTATAATATATATATTATCTACTACTGTACTGTTATATTGTATGAAATATAACATATAGTTATAAGTATATAAATAGAAGATTTTAAAGTCTAGATTAAAGGTGAAATAATGTTTAAATAATTTTCAAGTTACTAATGATACATAAAATCTTTGCTCTTAAAGTTATTGATAATTATTTTTAGTGAAAACCATATAATTGAACATGCTGAAATTCTATGAAAGTTTTATTTTAACATTTAGTAATATGAAAGTCAAGTTAAAGGTTCAACTTTTTAAACTTGGTTTTAAAGGCTAACAAAACTGAAGAAGATATTTACAAAAAATGTTATATTCCAATGAAATGAGTACATCAAGGGAAATACTTAGGAAATCACCATACCCATTTTTCAATTCCATCTACCAATTACACAAACATTTTTTGAAATTCAGCAACTTGGTGTCTTCTTGAGTAAAAGTCACTTGTTTCTGACACCTAATCAGAAGTTGTTGCATTGTTACACTTTTAGCAAGATCCACTGAAATCTTCAGAAGATTGTTAAACAGATTGTAAAATTATTTTTTAAAATAAAGAGCAGTCATGAGAGTATTTATAGTTGTCATATTTACATCTGCTGTTAAAATGAAGCAAAATCATATATTTTCAGAAATACTTTCTCTATATCAATGAGTTTCAAAAACAATTACTAATCACTCATTGTTAAAACACCCACTTTATTTTGATGCGCTGGATGAAAACATGTCTTTTTTCAAAAAAATATCTACAAGGTAGCATTCTGTTGAGACCCACCTACCAGTGCAGAAAAGTACAGCAACTTTGAAGCACTTACCTAATTTGTAAAAGAAAAATGTATGACTCAATTTTTATTTCAACCACCACTTCAAGTACTTCAACAAGATAACTAGTGAATGTCTTTGTAGTACACAATTTTGTGGTCACTGTCTTTCTCATTACAAAGTATTTAAAGGTTGTAATACTTAAAATAATACATTTTCAAATTCACTTGGTGGGACAAGGAAATTGCAATACATGGCAAAATGCTGAAAGGGAACCCAGGAGTGGTGGAGCAGTGCTGGCTGTCACAGTGTGCTTTCCATGTACCTTGCCCTCATTGTATGATCCATGACCTCCTGATACATACAGCAAGTGAGGTGCCAGTGTCAATATCTATATTAATGATTAGTACAGCTGAATTTCTTTTCTACTTTTTTTTAGGCAAGAAATAAATATATTTGATGTTTTCATCTTGCACTATAATGGATTATTAGTCTTTGAAGAACATTCTGTAAAATTGCCAATGGGTGTTTCTCATCTTTAAAAAATTTTTTATTCTAGTTGTCTTCTCCTAACATATTTACTATGACATCAGTTCCTTTTTGTAATTTTTGCCAATCAAAATGTTCTTTAAGAGTAACAATAACAAATAAATATAGAGATTACTGACACTTTCTAAACAGTCTGTGCATTTACTAGGATTCTTTTTGGGGTTTCTCATATCAGCTGAAATTAATAATAGAGATTAATTGAAGAAAAAACTCCTTTCTCCGATTAAAAAGCAATTTTCCAAAGCCTCTGTTCATTATTCAGAAAGAAAAAGCTTACATCAGCAAAAAATATTCAGAGAGCTATGAAATATGCATATTCTTATTATGATTGAGCAAACACAGGGAATATAATCAATACTTTATAATAACTTTGTATGGTATATAATCTATAAAAATATAGAGTCACTATGTTGTACACATGAAACTAGTGTAATATTGTAAATCAAGTATACTTCAAAAAAAAAGACTGAGCAAACAAATTTTGATCTTGAGCAATAAAGTTATTTTTTCACATTTTGTCTGCTTTCTGTACGAGTATCACATACTTATACAATAGAAATATGCTGTGTGTTTATCAACCCCCCCAAAAATCTAAATATAGAACAGTATTTCTGTGGCTTTAGCATTATTACAGGTTAGAGAAGCAAATGTTACTTATGTCAAGTTGGAATTTTTAAAAAAGTAAAATGACATTATCTAACTTACCAAAGATTGGAAACCAGAGGGCAAATAGGGATTAGTATTTCAGAGACAAAACATTAGAAATAGAAAAGAGTACATTAATAGCTGGGATAAAGTCATTCAATTAATTGACTATTTTCAATTCAAAGCCGACTATAACATCAATTGCTAGTAATTCAATTCATATTTGAATCAAGTCGAAAACTCGGTTTAGAAGAATATTCCTGAATGTTTTAAGAATTTACCAGGAATCCTTTATCCATTAGTATTGCCTATTACTTTTATTCAAAATGGTGGTGGTGGGGAGGGAATGCCTGGGAAAATAAGCCAGTTTTGAAGTAGCATTGTAAAAAAAAAACTTTAAAAGTAAATGGCCGCAAAAAAAAAATTCTATTCAGCTCATCAAATTTGCCTTGGTCTAATCCATATTTACCAACTTACTTCCTCCTAGCTATTTCCATCATTTTCTATCATTAAACTAAGACAGTAGTTCTCAGTCTTGAAACTAGCAGAAATAACCTCCTGAGGGAAGTAATAACTACCTACCTCTTTGACCGCACCTTCTCTGTCTACTTTGAGGCTTCTTCCTCCTTCTGTCCCCTAAATGTTCCTGCCTGAGGTTTGTTCAAGTTTTTAGTTTTTGCTTTTCAGACCCTTGCCTCTGATAATCTCATTTACCCCATGATTTCAATTATTGCCTCCTGGCAGAAGAATCCCAAAAAGGTGACTCCAGCAGAAATTTTTCAAGCTATAGTCTCATATCCCAACTTCCTGCTGGTCATCTACATTTGGATATGCTACAAGCAGTACAAACTTAATGTCTACAAAACTAAAAGCATGGTCTTCCTACATCATCAATTTAACTCCTCTGTTTCTGTTAGTGCTTCATTCCCCTACCCATGTTGCCTTGAGACTCGGAGCTCTTTAAATTATTTGCCTTCTCCCTTACTGTTCCATCCTTACTATCGTTACTTGCACTATTTTCAATAACATCTTATCTAGTCTCCTTACTTCTGAGGAACATGTCAACTTGAATCACCATTCTAATTGATGATTGTGTTTGTGTGTTTAATTGTGTTTCATATCTTCTTTAAGAACGTGTGTTTGCTTCCTATTTACTTATAAAAGAAAGTTCAAATTCCTCAGTCTGCCATTCAAGAATTTAATGATCTGTTCTACCTTTCTAGATTCATTGTCCACCATCATATAACTTAACAGCTTATACACTTAAGTTGAACTTTATTGCTTAATATTTTCCCAATATAACATGCAATATCTTGCCCTTTCACCTTGGCTGATGTTGTGCTGCTGCACAACCTTCAAAACCTAGTTCAAATTAAATATTTTCCAAGATGCTTTACCTGATAACTCTAGCTAGCTGGGATCTCTGTTGATTTGTTCCTACAGGCACCATGATGCAATGGAAAGGGTATGGGCTTTGGAATTCTCTACATCTAGGTTCCAAAGTCATTCTGTTAGCTTTGTGACAACAGGAAAGTCATCTAACTAAGTCTTGGTTTTAACATATATATAAACTGAGAATAATACAACTTAGCAAGAGGTTCAAAAGAAATCCTGTGTGGTATGATTGATGTCACCAGAAGGAGTCCAGTTGAGTAGCTGGCTACCAGTAAGCCTAAGAAGGTAAAATTTTTCTTCATTAAGATATATCAAACACTTGGGATTTCCCTGGTGGCTCCGTGGTTAAGAATCTGCCTGCCAATGCAGGGGAACGGGTTCGAGCCCTGGTCCGGGAAGATCCCACATGCTGCGGAGCAACTAATTCCGTGCACCACAACTACTGAGCCTGCGCTCTAGAGCCCCCGAGCCACCACTACTGAAGCCTGTGCGCCTAGAGCCCGTGCTCTGCAACAAGAGAAGCCCGCGCACCGCAACGAAGAGTAGCCCCCACTCGCGGCAACAAAGACCCAACACAGCCAAAAAGAAATACATAAATTAATTAATTAATATATGTATAAAAGATATATCAAATACCAACTAAGAACTAGGCACTTTAAAATAAAGGGTGATGATGAAGACAAACACAGTCTCTGCCTTCACAGAGCTAACAGTCTGAATTCACCTCAGCCCAGAGTCTAGTCCTCTACTTTTCAGACTCAGAAATGATCTGGAATTGATTAGATTAATGCATATGATACTTGCTTAACACTGATATGTGAAACCAGAATAAACAATTTCTTATTTATACTGAATATGTAACTGTCAAACAAACTGACCCCTCAACGTGGTCTAACCAGTTAGCTATGGAATCAGAATGAGAAGGGGAAAAGATTCAAATATTTCATGGACTTGGGTTCCGATGGCCAGATGGGCCAATCTCTAAAACAGGAAGATGGACTTTCTTTCTTAATACATGTGTATTAAGAGATGACACCTGGCATATCAAGTCCAAGAGAGGCTACAAAACAATACACCTCTCCTACCTTCCTCATTTCCTAAAGAGTTTGCAGAAAAGGTTCCCAAATATTCCTATGGATCTTAAAGGTAGGGATGAAAATGCTCGCCATAGATCTCTGCAAAAAGTATTATCTTATGGTGAAGCTGGGGGTTATGCTGAGAGAAGTGGATAGAACTCTGGACTAAATTCTGAGCAGAACTTATGAATGTGAGGACAAGGCAGAGAAATCACTGGATAAAAAAGGTTGAAGTCAACTGAGTATCTGCCATTAGGCAAAATAGCAAATTTTGCTATTTGAAATCAAAGATTAGATTTCAATCTCAAGCCAAAAAAATGTCATTATTGTACTCCTATAAAATTATGTGTTTGGTAATATATTATCTCAATTTGTTGAAGGCTGATACAAGGCCTGGTTTGGCTTTCTATTAGAACACCATACCCAATAGATAATATGCTCTGCATCAATACTTAAGAAAGGAATGAATGACCCATCTTACCCTTAAGCAAAGGGCTTACTTATAATCTAGGCATTATCTGCACACTGGGTAAACCCGCTCATGAGGGAGATCTTTGGTGATTGGAAGAGGACATTGAAGTAGGCTTTAGATGGCATGAGACTTAAGTAGTACTAGGTTGGCACCACAAAGGAGGTTGAAATCTTAATCTCTAGCTTCCCTGTATCCCTCTGATATTTGAGTGTCCGTTAAAAGACAGATCCCCAGGACATATTGGCTGGGCATGATAAAATGGAAAATATAGAGTCAAAACAGCCTTAACAAAAAAAATTTTTCTGAGGTTTGTCTACACCCATTCTGCAGGCCTTTTAGCCCCTCACCAAACTGTGGAGTGCATAGTAATCATAATAAACTGTTAATTATTATTATTATTATTTATCTATCTACCCATCACCAGGTTCATTCCAAAAACTATTGATATTTGAGGTGGCTAGCACACACACAGCAAGATAACAATAAATATAACAGCAATAACCAAAATACACAGAAGGAAGTCAAAGTCAATGCTGAACATAAGGAAAGGAAAATAAGCTACAACCATGGGTAGTGCTCATACAGAGAATGCAGGCTTTGGGATCTGTATACCTGCTATAAATGGACTATAATAGTGATACTGAGCTTTCTTAGACAAGCATTTGAACGTCACAGGTATTTTCTGATTTGCTTGGAAAATCCAAGTTCTCTAGAACATGAGCAAAAAGAATCTTTAGGGAAAGAAGAGTATATTAGCCTTTCTTCAGGGTATACTGTCAGATTTCATTAGGTCTAAACCCACAGTGCACTGCTAGTTTAAAAACCACTACGTGAGATTTCAATTCCTGTAAAATGCTCCTTAAGTGAATTTTCATTTCTACTTTATCTTGCCACTATCTCAATCTTTTTGCCCTTTCTTCTTTCTTTCCCTCCTTCCCTTCTCCCTCCCTCCTTCCCTCCCTCCTTCCCTCACTCCTTCCTTCCTTCCTTCCTTCCCCCCTTTAAAAATCTAATCTTGGTATTCGCTTAAGACATTCATTCAGAGGCTAGTCTTTCACTTTGCTGGCATTGCTATTTAAATAAGAGATACCTAATTTGTTTATATTTTTTAAAAAATTAATGACAAGGGAACTATACTGAGCCACTGAAAGTAATAAAAATTGAAATATAAAATACTTTATACGTTCATAGAAAAAGTTGGCAGAATCTCTGTGAGCCATCTGGAGCTCAGGAGTTTGAGAGCGTGCATATTTTTGATCTAATGAAGGCAGGCACGCACAGGTGTGCTGGTAGGCACTCACTAAACGTCATGCTTCCAGGACTGGAGAAAAAAGTATGCTCCCTGGAGTATTGTTGTGGTTTTCTTTTCCACTTAAAAAAATGATATTGTGGGACTTCCCTTGTGGTGCAGTGGTTAAGACTCCACGCTCCCAATGCAGGGGGCCCGGGTTCGATTCCTGGTCAGGGAACTAGATCCCACATGCATGCAGCAACTAAGTTTGCATGCCACAACTAAGGAGCCCATGTACTGCAACTAAGGAGCTGGCTTGCTGCAACTAAGACCCAGCTCAACCAAATAAATAATAAAACAAATAAAAATTAAAAAAAATGATATTGTATGGAATGTAGCACATAAAAGTGTCAGACTGGTAGTTTTGCAGCCCCAAATTTCTTTCTGCAAAGCAAGAGCAACACAGGCAGGAATATTACAAATTTGCTGAAACATTTTTAGTAATGGGACTTAACTGGGGCATTATAGGAACTTATAAGCATGCCAAAAATTTTACATGAATCAGGTTGAGCATTTGAAGGCTCTGGTAAGAGATAAATGAATACATTAATAAGAAGTGAAGGTAGCTTTGCATATTAAGTCAATTATTGCTCCTAGAAGTTTCATTTTTAATTAGGCACAAAGATTATTCAAAATGGCCATTCATGGCAGAGGGCCACTTAACAGAAGATAATGGGATCTCCAGTAGACTGCGCTCCTGTAAAATAGGTTCCTGCACTGGCTGGCCATGGTGCTACCCTCCTATCTTAGAAGAACTTAAATTGTTACTATTATTCTCCTGTGCTTTATATTACTCGGGGGTAGACTTTTTCTTCTAAAAGCCACTGAAAAAAATGTATGGCTCCTAGATCAGAGAGAAGATGCTTAAGCTTTTCCCACAATTACTAATTGCTTTGCTAGCACAGCTAGCTGTAAGCAGTGGGGGAGGGGGGGGGAGAGGGGCTACAAAAGTCCTATTTTAAAGGAATAAAATATAGAATAGGCTAAGATTTGATGATGAAACTTCATTTGTCAGTTCTAAAGGATAGCTGAAAGGCTGAGCAAGTTTTTATACTCTTGTGAGAGCTATGACAATAGAGCACTATTTTTTTTTTTTTAATTAATTTATTTATTTATTGATGGCTGCATTGGGTCTTCATTGCCGCGCGTGGTCTTTCTCTAGTTGCGGCGAGCGGGGGCTACTCTTCGTTGCGGTGCGCAGGTTTCTCATTGCAGTGGCTTCTCTTGTGAAGCTGGGGCTCTAGGCGCGCCGGCTTCAGTAATTGTGGCACATGGGCACAGTAGTTGTGGCTCCCGGGCGCTATAGCGCAGGCTCAGTAGTTGTGGCGCACGGGCTTAGTTGCTCCACGGCATGTGGGATCTTCCCGGAGCAGGGCTCGAACCTGTGTCCCCTGCAATGGCAGGCAGATTCTTAACCACTGCGCCACCAGGGAGGTCCCAATAGAGCACTATTAAGGTAGAGAAAAGAATACTGGTTAACACCCCTTGATTTGGGATGGGTCACCAAAAGGATGAACTCTAGCAGTAATGGTGAATCAGAAGTAGTAAGTCTTTAGAGGACCTAGAGGTCAGTTTTGAATCATCAGCAGATGAGATAATTCCAGAGTGCTAGTGCTTCCTGGAAGCAGGCGGAAGCAATTACAATCTTTTCGAAAGGAAGTTAGCATCGTCCTAGGCCTCCAATTATTTCTAAAAGTTATTTTGCAAATCAATGTCAGGTAAACAAAAATAAATGAATAACCAGGAGTTTAAAGAGACAATAAGACATGAATCAAATATAACAAGAATAGCAGATAATAGACACATGGGGGTTCAAAGATTGGCATTATCAGACACATCTTCTAAATAACACTTATTAATTTCAAGGAGATAAGAAACAAGACTGCGAGTTTTAACAGGTATTTAGATACTAAAAATAGGATAATTTTACATGAATTTATGTATGAATGAATGGATCTATTAATATCTTGGACACAGCTAAAGAAAGATATGTCAGGAAAAAAATGTCTAGGATAAAGTATGAAAAAAAAATTTGGTAACACATGAGAAACCGTAAAAGACAAGGAAGGCACAGTGATAAGGTCTAAGATATATGTAATTAGAATCCCAGAAAGGGAGAAAAGAGAGAAAGGGAAAAGAGCACTATTTGAAGAGATAATGGCTAAAAACATTTCCAAATTGACAAAAAATGTTATGTCACAGATTCAAGAGCACTTACAGACTGCAAGAATAATAAGTAAAAAGAAATCCTCACCTAGGTACAACACAAAACAATTGCTGAAAATCAAAGTAAAAGGAAACCTTAGAGTAAGGGGAGGTAAATAGGACTCAAATTACTTTCAAAATAAATGACAATTAGACTGAGTTGATTTCTCAATATAAATAAGTAAGCCAGAGCAATGGAAGAATATATTCAAAGTGTTGAAAGAAAGTAGTGCCAACCAAGAATTCTATAGGTAGCAAAAGATCCTTTAAATATGAAGCTGAGCAGAAAAGAACACTTAACAAAATCCTATATGTCTTCATAATAAAAACACTCAAAACTAAGAATAGAAGTTAACTTTTTCAACGTGATAAAAGTCAAGTCTACGAAAACACACAGCTAACACCATACTTAATGCTGAAAGATTGAATTTTCCCCCCTATGATAAGAATCAAGACAAGGATATCTGTTCTCACTACTTCTATTCAACATTGAACCGGAGGTTCTAGTCAGGGCAGTTAGACAAAAAGAAAAAAAAGAATAAAAAAAGAAAAACAAAATAGAAGGTATCCAGACTGGAAATGAAGAACTAAAATAGTCTCTATTTGCAAATGACCTGATCTTATATGCGAAAAATCCTAAGAAATCACACACACACACACAAAAACACCCAAAAACCTATTAGAACTAATAAGTGAGTTTGGCAAGGTTGCAGGATACAGGATCAATATACAAAAATAAATTTTATTTATATAAAGTAGAAATGAACAATCCAAAAAATGAAATTAAGAAAACAATTCCATTTACATTAGCATAAAAAGATAAAGTACTTAGTAATAAATTTTTAAAAAGGAGTACAACATTTATAATCCGAAAACTAGAAAACGTTGTTGAAAGAAGCTAGAGAAGACCTAAATAAATGAATAGACGTATCTCCAAAGAAGATATACAAATGGCCAATAAGCACATAAAAGATGTTCAACATTGTTAGCCATTTGGGAAATGCAAATCAAAACCATAACGAGAAACCACTTGGCACCTACTGGAATGGCTATATTCAAAAGAGAGACAGTAAGTGTTAGTCAAAATGTGGAGAAATCGGAACCCTTTTATACTGCTGGTTGGAAAACAAAGTGATGCAGACACCTTGGAAGATATTCTGGAAGTTCCTTAAATGGTTAAACATAGAGCTACCATATAGCTCTGCAATTCCAAATAGAAGTGAAAACATATGTCTGCACAAAACCTTGTATGCAAATGTTCGTTGTGGCACTATACACAATAGCCAAAAAGTGGAAAAAATCCAAATACCCATCAAATGATGAAGGATAAACAAAATGTATACACATACGATAGACCATTTTTCCTCAGTAAAAAAGGAATGAAGTACTTACACGTGCTACAACATGTATGAACCTTGAAAACTTATGCTAGATGAATGAAGCTCTCACCAGGGAGCATCCAACTATGTTGAGATATAGCTCACATAACATATAATTCACCACTTAAAATGCACAATCCAATAGCTATCAATATATGCACAGATTTGTACAACCAACATTACAATTAATTTTAGAACATTTTCATTGCCCCCAAAAGAAACTCAAACCCGTTAGCAATCACTCTCCATTTTACCCCAACCCATGCAGCCCTAGGTAAACAATAATCTACTTTCTGTCTCTATAGATTTGCTTATTCTGGACATTTCATACAAAAGTGCTCTAATACCCTTGTGTTATCTGGAAAGATGGTAAAATTAAGTTAATATAATTTGATAAGTCAAGAATATATGCTGTGATCACTGATATAATCATGAAAAGAATAGTAAAAATGTGCATTAGTCCCAAGTTAATAATGAAGGAAACAGATGGCACATTCAAGCTGGGTAATTTCAAGAGAGCTTAATAAAGGAGCTCTTTATAAAGACGTGACCAAGTTTAAACAAAAAATAAAATATAACAAAAGGAGATAGTGCAGAACTCCACTGTGTCAAGAATTGTCTGAGATTTTGCTCAGCTTGCAAGCTGACAAATTATCCTGCTGTAGTTTCAAGGATGCTGGCAAAAGACACAAAACTCCAGGGTCAGAGACAAAGGAGAGTTTGTCATTCACAGTAATAGCAGTAGCCAGAGTATCAGCATTTGTGCAGTTCTCTGAGCCTGAAATTCCCATAGGGTTACATAAAGAGGTCAGGTAACACTTACACATGTAGTAGATTGCATTGCAGGAGAGGAACCATGCCACCTGACAGGGGAAAAAGCGAATAAATATCTCAACTTCTCATTCTTCCCACTTTTCAATCTCTTACTGGTGTCTTCCATTGAACAAAGCCAACCAGAAATCAGAAAGCAAGGAAGCTCTTTGATGTCATCCATAAAGTTGACCTTCCTGGGGCCCAGGGCAAGGTGGAAAAGGATGGAAAATGAATGAGTCAGATGGGACAAATGAATAAGCAGAGGGGAAAACACGAAGTAATACAAAATAATCCAAGAGAAGATAAGAAAGAAGGGGAAAAGGAAGACAGAAATGGTTAGATAAGGAGATAGCACTTCTTGGGATAGAGATTTAACCCAAAATGTTCTTCAATTGAAAGCAATGATCATCTACTTGGATAAAAACCAAATGACCAAAGAGACTTAATCATATGTCATTTACAAAAGACACTTCTAAAAATGGAGATAAAAAAAATGTTGACACAAAGTATGGACAAAAGATGTACCATAAAACATCAGCCAAACTGTATTAATATCAGACAAAAACGTGAAGGCAGAAAAGTTACTAGAGATAAAGGTGAACACCTCAAAATGCTCACTGCTTCAATTTACCAAGAAGACCTACTAATTCTAAATTTGTAAAATAATATACTAAAATTAACTTCTAAAAATATAGCTTTAACACCTATAAAGCAAAATAGAACGTATACAGTAAAAAAAAAAAAAATCCACAATCATACTGGGGGATTTTAATATAACATCTCTCAGAATATGGTAGAATAAACAAATAAAAAATCATTATGAATACAGAGAATTTAAACAACATGGTTGACACATTTGACCTAATTGACATGTTTTATATATATATGTAAAACAATAAATCCAACAACCACAGAAAATACCTTCATTTCAAGCACACACATACTATTATAAATGTTGATCATATGCTGGGCCAAAAAGCAAGTGTCAACAAATTTCAAAGGACTGAAATCATATATATTCTGTGACAACAAGGAAATTAAACTATATATTAAAAAAAGAGGGCTTCCCTGGTGGCGCAGTGGTTGAGAGTCCGCCTGCCGATGCAGGGGACGCGGGTTCGTGCCCTGGTCTGGGAGGATCCCACATGCCGCGGAGTGGCTGGGCCCGTGAGCCATGGCCGCTGAGCCTTTGCATCCGGAGCCTGTGCTCCGCAACGGGAGAGACCACAACAGTGAGAGGCCTGCGTACCGCAAAAAAAAAAAAAAAAAAAAGAACAAAACAAAAAGACAGCTAGAAAAACTCTATCATAATGGAAAACACATTGAACTGAATAATAATCAAAATACAGCTCATTAAAGCTTGAGAGATACAGCTATGGTCATACCTGAGAGGAAATACATGTCTTTAAATGTGAATATTAGAAAATATGAAAAGCTAAATATCAATGAGCTATAAGCATCCACATGAAAAATTTAGGGAAAGAAAAAGAATAGCAAATAAACCCAAAGAAAGTGCGAGGTGGGAAATAGAAAAGATAAGAATAGAAATAAACAAGACCAAACACAAACAGACAATAAGGTCATTCCTGAAAAGCTTTAAAATTCATGGTGAATATAACCAAGAAAAAAAAGAGAAGGCACAAATATCCAATGTTAGGAATAAGGAACAGGCCAACACAATAAATTCTTTAGGTATTAAAAAGTTAAGAAGAAAATATGAATAATTTTCTGCTAAAACATTTGAAAATTTAGATGAAAGAGATGAATTCCTATAAAATGCTACTTGTCAAATTGACACTAGAAGAAATAAGAATATTAGAGTAGTCCTATAACTATTAAAAATATTAAGTCATTTATTAAAAACTTTCCCGCAAAGAAAACCACGGTGTCAAATTACTTTATAAGTAAACTGTATTAACTATTAAGCAACAAAGAACACCAATGTTATATATACATTCTTTAAGGAAAGATAAAAAGAGGGACACTCCTCATCTATAATAAGGCCATCATAATCTTATACCAACCTCATAAGAATATTATGAGAAAGAAAAATTACAGGCCAATCTCATCCATGAACATAGATGCAAAAATTATAAACAATTATCAGCAAACATAAAAAAAATGTAAGAAAGAATGAGTAGGGTTTATTCTATGAATGCAAGTTTAGTTTACCATTAAAAAAAGCAACATAACTCATTACTTCAATAGAATGAAGGAGGAAAACCATATAATCAACTCAGTAGTTGCAGAAATGCTGTTTAATAATATTTAATATCCACTCATGATAAAAATTCTTAGCAAACAAGGAATATGAGGGAACCCTCCTTCCTTATGATAAGGGTATGACAATATTATATTTAGTATCTATCCATTTGAGATGGGGAATAAGACTGGAATCTGTGCTACCAACATTCATATTCAACATGGTTCTCAAATTCCTAAGCAGTGTAGTAAAACTAAAAAAAAGACATAAAAGATATAAAAATTAGGATGATGATTAAAACTGTCATAATTCACAGATAATATGGTCATGTACATTGAAAACCTAAGAATGTTTTCAGTAAAATTTCTAGAATTAATGTGTGAAAGTAATTATGTGGTAAAAAAAAGATCAATACACAGAAATCAGTTGTTTTTCTCATCAACAACAAATGATAGAAAATCAAATTTTAAAAAGGTGTCCAAAATAGTGTAAAAATATCAGATATCTAAGAACATGTTTAACAATATATGTGTAAGGTATCTATGAAAAAAACCATGAAGCATCATTGCAACAAATTAAAGATATAATCAAGTGAAAAGACATAGCAATTTCATGGATTGTACCTTTTTAAAAATATTACTTCTCCCCAGGTTGATTTATAGATTTAATATAATCCAGTCAAAATCCCTGCAGGTCTTTGCAGAACTTGTGAATCTAATTCTAAAATTAATAGACTGAAGAAGAATAAACTGAAAAGTCTTGTTTTACTGAATATTAAGACCTTTTATATATCATAGTAATCAAAGCAATGTGATATTGGCATAAATATTGATAAATAAACCAATGGAATAGAAGAAAGAGCCCAGAAAAGACCCATGGGTAGATGAACAATTGAATTAGACAAAAGAGGCACTGTAAAGTTGTGAGGAAAGAATAATCCTTTCAATGAATAAGCCTGTGACAATTACCTATTTATGGGGACAAAAATAAAACCACCTCTATACTTTCACACTTTCATACCATTAGAAAAAAAAATCAGGTGGATCACAGATTTAAATGTGAAAAGCAAAACAATAAATTTCTGCAATATATAGGGAAAATTTCTAAGCAGTATACAAAAATATCATCATAAAAAGATAAATTTGGCTATATTATATTAAGAACTTCTGTTTATCAAAAGATACCATTAAGAGGTCTAAGATGTAAGACATAGAATGGGAGAATAGATTTACAAGACATAACTAAAAAATAGCTGGTAACTTGAATATAAAACAAATAAGAAAAAAGACAGACAACTCATCATAAAATGCGCAGGAGAATTGGTACTTAGCAAAAGAGAATGTCCAAATGGCAAATAATCACATGAAAAAGTGCTCAACCTCATGAGTCATCAAGAAAAGTCAAATTCCACCATGAGGTATCTCTGTACGTGCACCAGAATATCTCTTGTAAAAATTCTAATAATATTCCAATTGTCAAGGATGTGAAGAACTGGGGAAAGGTATGCATTGCTGGTGGTCGTGAAAATTGGTACAATTAATCTGAGAAACGGGCAGAATCTACAGGAGATGAGCATAGACACACCATGACCTCACAATGCCAACTCCTGCATACATGCCATGCAGAAATGCATGCATATGTGCACCAAGAGAAGGGTGCAAAATGTTCACTGCAACAATACTAATAACAGTCCAAATCTGGAAATAGCTCAGATGTTTATCAGTAGTAGAATGGATACATGAATTGTGGTATTTACACACAATAGAAGAGTCAGAAAAACTACAGATACTTGTAAAAACATGGAAAAATATGGTAAATAACGTGTAAAGGGAAACAAGTCAAGCACGAAAGGATCATACTGCATGAATCCATTTAAAGTTCCAAACCAGACAACCTACTCTATTGTGAGAACGGATGGGTTAAACTATGAGTTGATTACTCTGAAAATCTGGATTGGAGGGCGGGACTTTTGGAGGACTGACAATAATGCATTTCATGATCTGACATCGGTGTTTGCCTTGTGATAATTCATCACACAATTTTGTTTGTGAACTTCTTTTCTGTACATGTGTTATCTTTCCCAGTATAAAGGGTTAAGCCATTTGATTTGATGAGAAAGGGAGAGAATAAAGCAAGGAGGACATATTTTTCTTAGGGGTAGGAAGGCCCTACCTTATGTTATGTCTTGTAAATCTCTTCTCCCATTCTATGTCTTACATCTTAGACCTCTTAATGGTATCTTTTGATAAACAGAAGTTCTTAATATAATATAGCCAAATTTATCTTTTTATGATGATATTTTTGTATCAAACTGCTTCCTTTGCCCTTTTACAGGCTGAAATCAAAAGGGACAAGGGCCACTAGGGGAGGACTCGCTCTTTGGTGCCAAGATATCTGCCTTATTGTTTCAGATATCTTCGTTATGGGAAGGAAAATCTCTTTTTAACTTCCTTTTGACAGAAAAAGGCCTCTGTATTCTCTTAGGCTGTACTAGGTCTAGTAGTATTCTGCACCTTTTATATTGCATAATTCTTTATTTAGAATCATTTTTTTGTAAACCTCCTGGATACAAAAGCTAGTTTTTTTGTTGGCTTGCTTCAAAAATGTGAATGAGGGAATTCTATCATTCTTGGTATAGATCTTCAAGGTGTCTGGGAGTAAACTCAATATTAACGTCAATCTACAAGACAAAATTATTTAGGTTCTCATTCTTCAGAGATTTGTTCTTTTTCTTTTTGTCCCCAGTTACCACAGGTGTAACAATTTTTACCCATGGAAGTTAGAGAAGGAGCATAAAGCCTGCAAGTGGATACTCCCTGGACTTCCACTAAATGAGAAAATGCCCAGAGAGGGGAGACACAAATGAGATTTCATTCTAACCAATGAATACTCTTTCTCGAGGTTAAAAATTTATGCTGGGAAGTGGAATACTACTGGGCAATAGTATTTCCAGTGATTCCAAAGATACAGTTTCCACCTACCCTTTTCTCTGGCAAAAAAGACTGCTCTCTCTCTCTCTCTCTCTCTCTCTCTGTGTGTGTGTGTGTGTGTGTGTGTGTGTGTGTATGAGAGACAGAAGGAGAAAGAGTTGTTGAGAAGAGAGAGGGGATAAACACCAGCCATTGATTCACTTTCCTGTTAGAATGCTCAAACTATATCATTTTTAGAAAGGAGCGATGGTTGCCTGCAGGACTTTTGGATGAAAATAGGAATGATTGATGATGATCATGATGATGAAAGTATACTTCTTTATGTCTTTAGCTCAAGTTATCTGCAAATACATGACTCTTTTTTATTTTGCTGGAATGACCTCAACATATCTGTATGCTTTTACATTAAACTCTCTTAAAACCCACATACGGAATCCAGACCATACTTCAGGGAATGGGATGGGAATGAGGGCTTTGCCTGGCACACAGCATCAATATGTTAGCTATAATGATTAGTAGTACTGATTTTATCCCTCAGGGGAACTACTGGGCTTAGCCATTGCATTGTATAAAGTGTCCTGCAGACCACACCCAATGTGTGACCCAGGCCAGTACTGCTCTTTATTGGGTCTTAATTTTGACGTCAGAAAAATGAAGAACTTGGATTCTGTAAGCTCTTTGACTCAAAGATTTCCTGCCTCAGTGGAGTACTCCAGGTTTCTCACAGGCTGGGGGTGAGCAAACCCTGGGTGTCAGCAGTGGTTGGTGCCAAGGGGTGTGTGTGTGTGTGTGTGTGAACACACAGATATGGAGGAGGGGATTTTGCCAGTTTCTTCAGGAGGCAGTGTTTGCCTTTCCCTGGGCAGAGGTTGTGAAGGTTAAGAAAACCTGGTGTAACAGATGCCAGGGACAGAATGTTAACCTAATTTGGTCAAAGAACAAAGAGTGTGTGAAACATGTGAAAATCCCAAATAGTGCAGTGGTATGGGGGCACTTCCAGAAGAGCAGAAACAGAATTACTACCCAAGAATTCAGAGTAGGGTTGCCTTATCTCAGAGGGTGAGCCTAATGTAATTACCACTTCAAACAGTCTGGATGGTGAGGATGGAATCTTCTGGGTTGGAAGCCTGACTGCACTATTACTAGCCCTATGTTGTACCAGGTACTCCATGACACTGAGCCCCAATTTCCTTGACTGTAAAATGGGGTAAACATGTAACTTAAAAGGCTGTTGTGAGTACTAGGCAGAGTGGGGACTCAGCAAATGAGAGCTACTCTTATCAGAAGAAAATTAATAATTTTTCTAATTCCCAAGATAACGTCAGGTTTACTCATACCTTACTAAGAATCCTCAAACATCTCAGTAGTTTTCTACACTGATTGTACTCCCTGGTCCCCGTCCACCCCTTCCCCACGCCCGTGTGTTTAGCTGCGGAGTGGAAGGAAGAAGAGGCACGTGGGGTAAAGACTGGGACAAACCTGGCCCCCTGGTCCCCTGGCCTCCAGGCACGGTGGGGCCTGTCATGGCGGCCCGGCGACAGCTTAGGTGATCTCACACAGCAGAGCAGGAAGAATGAAAGAGTCTGGGGGTCAGGGCTGCCCAGACCCCTGCCCCGCCCACGGTCGGCCAGGCCAGCCCTGCGCGAGCGCCGGCTCACACGGGTCCCACCTCCCGCGGCGCGGGCCCGCCCCGACCTCGGGCTCAGCCTCGCGCTCGGGCGCCCACCTGGGGAGGCGGCGGCGCGGACCTCGGGCGCCGGTAGCCAGGGCCCCGCGCGGGTGGCGCGGGCTCCGAGCCAGCGCCCCCCAGCGCCCCAGACCCCGAGCGGGGTCCGCCCGGCGCCCTCCCCGCCCCCACTGCGCCTCGCCCCGCCGCCCGCGGCCCCCACCCACCGGCCGCTCCTCCCCTCTCCCCACCCTCCTCCTCCGCCCCCTCCCCTCCCCCGCCGCCTCGCCTACCGCCCGGCCGAGCGTCTGAGCCGCCCCGGCCCGGAGCGCAGGCGGCGAGGCCACCGCACCTGCAGCGTGCTCGGGCTGCGGAGCCGGCACCTCGCCTCCCGCCGCCCGACCTCCTTCTCCCCACGCGCCGGGTCTCCCATGACGCCCGAGCTTCCCGGCCGGCGACAATGACCACTTCCCTGCAAGATGGGCAGAGCGCCGCGGGTCGGGCGGCTGCCCGGGACTCGCCGCTGGCCGCCCAGGTGTGCGGCGCTGCCCAGGGGAGGGGCGACGCCCGCGACCTGGTGCCGGCACCCTGGCTGCACGCGCGGGCGCTCCTGCCCCCTCCGGACGGGACCCGCGGCTGTGCTGCAGACAGGTAGGCAGCCCTCGGAGGGCGCGGGGGAGTGTCCTGGGTTGGCAGCCGGCGAAGGGGTGAGGAGGCGGTCCTAGGGGGCAAGCCATGTGCCCAGAGCGGGGCCAAGTTTGTGAAACTCTCTGAAGACAATTGCCTTTGAGCTGGCTCCTACCGGATCAGCAGGACATTGCGATCTCTCGGCGCCTTATAAATAGCATCACCGTTTCATTGAGAGCTTCGGATCTCTCTCGCCTCTGCCCGTCGGTGTGAACTAGGAGGCCGAGCCCCAGGCTGGCCAGCCCCCTTCCTTCTTGCTTCGTGGTCCTGCATTAAAAAAAAAAAATCCTTTTCTTTCATATATTTAAAAAATCATAGAATAAATGAGTTCACCTCCCACATAGAGTCTTACAGCGACCCTGGAGAGGCAAAGCACGGATTGACATTTGAGCAGTCTTGCTGTTCAGCAGGAAAGAATAGAGGCTTTAAAAGGTTTCCCAGTCTCCATAGCATTCAGCACTAAGTGCCTGTAGAGTTCACAATTTCGCACATACTTCAGGAAAGAAAAAGGATGCAACAATACAAAAATCTGTAGTCCTTTATATTCATACATTTAAGTGGTGCTTTTTTTTTTTTCTTCTTCAGATTTTCAAAGTGCTTCAACTTCACTGAAGTTAAAATTACTCCGCAGTGGACTCGAGTACATTAACACTAGCAAGTTCTATTCACTTAACCTTCTCAAAAACACTGCCTTGCAGTTTAGTATCTATAAGCACTTGAAAAATCAACAGACTGTGTGTGGGCAACATTGTGAATGAAATTTGAAGTGCAATGAACCACCGCTATAATTAATAAACCATAACTTCCAAAAGTGATTAGTAAAATAGCATAGGGATGAATTCAGTAAATGTTTATAGACTTTGTCAATTTAGTGGATGCAAAACAGTGTCTAGCTCCTCAGGATGATTTTTGCATCAATAATTCTGCAGTCTGTATTTCAGCTTCAGGAAAATTATCAGAAGTGCTGGAAATGGGGTTTCCAGGCCTGGTGATTTTTTTTTAAAGGCCCCCAAAAAAGGAATACAAAAGAAGATTGATTTATATCAATTAACTAACTTATTTTGACCCATAGAAAGTACACCACAGACCTTTGCCATATACTTTATATAATATTAGTGTTGTCACAGAGTGGTGCATGCTGGCCTTAACTTTTTAATCCTGACAGCAATTATATTTTACATTCTGTTTTATGTAAATTACATTCTATGTTCTCTTGGTGTAGGAGAAAAAAGAAAGATCTTGATGTTCTGGAAATGCCATCTATTCCAAACCCTTTTCCTGAGCTATGCTGCTCTCCATTTACATCTGTGTTGTCAGCAGGCCTGTTTCCCAAAGCAAATTCAAGGAAAAAACAGGTATGCATTTAAAAGTGTTCTAATTCAAAAATCTTAGGAGTTCTACATCCATTTAGTCTTTAAGATACTCTTACACTATTAACAAAGTATTAGCATGGCCTATTTTAAATAACTCTATTGACTGATATAGTTCGTAGCCATTAGTTTCCTTCAGGGTCTCAGTTTTCACATCTGTATAATGGGAACTTTAAAACTTACATGTCAGGCTTTTGGGATGCGTTAAATGAAAGAATATATGTAAAGTACAGAGCCTGGGAGCTATTATTATTCACATTGTAGGTGGGAGAATTATATATGATAACAGCTGAACGATTTTAAGTCAGAAATTGGAAGGGCTGGCAGTGGTGTTGGGGTGAGAAGGGGATTGACTGGTTCTTTTAATACCTTCTTTAATCTTTCACCTTTTCAACCCAAGCCAATGTTATTTACTAAAGGAAAGTGATAATGGTGAACTGTGGTGACAGGTAATAGGAGTTTCGGACTCCGCAGGTTTTCTTTCATTTCAGCGAATTCCTCAGTTTGGAGGCTACTGGCTGCAGAAGGCAGATGACTTATAAGTGATGATTAGCTTATGAACTTAATTTTTATTATTTTCTTTCTTTTCAAGTTTCTATTTTGGGACTGACTTGAGCAAATTAAACATCAAGGACCAAGCAACTATGGGGAGATCCAAAACAATTATACAGTTTTTGAAAAAAAAATTAGTGTATCCTAGGATAATCCCATCTCTTGAATACGCTTTCTCCCAATTTTGAATCAACAAAACAAAGAGAAGCTTCACTATGTAAAATGTACTTTGTTCTTGCAAGGGTAGAAACAATAAATTTAAATAGTCAGATGCTTGCAACAAGGAGAGGGATAATGAACAGAGAGGAGAAGACAGTCAATTATTTTCCCCCATCTGTTGTTCTCTTTTGTTTTTTCAGCACTTTTACTACCTGTGATGGGTTTAATAATGTGTGTTTATAGTTTTAGGAATGAAGGAAATGCCCCAGGAAATAGATGAATTCTTGATAACATACAGTAATAATAGAGACAGTAGAGAAGCATTCCATGGGATGTTGTATTTTGATGGATGTCTGGTATAATAAGGCTTATATACTTGTTTTTTGGGGGGGAGGGAGGGGTTTGCAGTTTAATTGGTATATGTGCTTTTTGGATAAGGATTGGAGAAAGTGGGAGTAAATATTCCCAGAGCAGAGGTATGTTCTGAATTAGAGTCTTTGATGGGGGAGGCAAGTCCTTCAGTATGTGGGACTGAGACTTTGGATGGGGAGATGATCAAGGAGGAGACTCTTTCAAGAGCTGTAAAGACAGAGCCCAAGGAAAAAACAGCCCTGCTGAAATGTCTGGGCCTTTTAAGAGCTTGGCTTTGGGGTTAAGATATAAGATGGGAATGTAGATGATAGATTTGTCTGTGCGTTATGGTGGTGGAAAAGATCGATTCTGGACTGTCCCTATGATCCAGAACGGGAAAAGGAAATATCTCATGATGGCGTAATAGGCATTTGGGGAATTTAATACATTGTTTCCCTATTTATGGAGGGCCTGCTATGTTCCTTGCACCATCCTAGGCACTGAGGCACTGAGCTGGGCAAAAATGCCATTCGAAGGGTGTTTATCAAGGTGTGACTTTGATTCGGGGTTGGGTTAAGACTTAGGAGTTGAACAGAGGAAGGAGAGAGGATGGGGTCTACTCCGACTTTAATTTTGTGAATGAGCACTGGGAGAATGCCTCATCTACCAGATGTGTCCAAGGGGCAGCGTTTGTTTTGAATAGGGAGAGAATGTTTTATGCTTGAGTTAATAGAGGGAGAAACACGAGAAAGAGAGTGGGTGTGAGTGTTAGGGTCAAGTAAAGGTTGTGGCCTAAGTATGGGTAGTCATCAGCCTAGAGTAAGACGTCTGATCTTGGGGAATAACATTTCTTCAGATCAGGTTTAGCAAATCGGCAACATGGGAAAAGGGTGCTATGCTACCCTTGACTCTGACCAGTTTCCTGCTTCGGCCTTGTGTCCTGTTTCCACGGTGACCTTTTCAGAGAGCACTGCGCCCACACAGACAGCTGTGCTGTTGCAGGAGCAGAGTTCTGGCCTGACTCCTGGAGACCAGTCCCAAAGGGGTGTTTCCACCTGAGAAGTGCCTTTCCTGCTCCCTCTGTCTTCCTTGGCCCAAAGGTTGGGGGTCCCCATGAAGAGAAGGTTATCCCAGAGTTGGGGAAGAGGAAGGTTCCTTTTTGCATTCTTTTATGTTCCCTTTTCCCCACCTGGACTTTGCATTTAGAACTGATCCTTTGTTTTTATTCCTTTGTATATGCTCAGTTCTTTGGAATGAGGGAGGTTTTGGGAACAGATGACTCTCAGTAATTCTCCCAAGCTCAGTGTCTTTGTGACACAGATCACCATTTTACAAGATGATATTTCAGGCCCAATTATCTCTGACCTTTGGCTGAGATGAGGTAAATGACTATATGTGCTAGGTTTCTATTGACTATTATTTATGACTGAAACATTATAGGAGACGATGTCTCATTTCTTTATAGTCTCTCTTTCATTTGTTTTGTTTAACCATTCCAGTCATTTTAGCAATTCTTTTCTCCCCATAGAAAAAGTGAAGAATTGCACTTGTTACTTATAAATAAATGACCAGAAAGTTTGAAAGAATCCAGACTGGAAACGTTAAATTTCATGTGGCCTTTCAAAACCACAGTCAAAAATCATTTTACAGGCCATAAATTTTTTTTTTTTTTACAATTTGAGATGTCTCCATAATGCATGAGTGGTAAAATGCATTGAAGCTGCAAATAGGATATGCTTTATCTCTTTTTGCAAATAAAATGTCTCAAAGTATACAATACTGTATGCTTGCAGTATTTTTATTTTAAAATAAGAACTAGATTGAGATAAAATCTGGATTCTTTATTCCCTCTCCCCACTTTTTTTTAATAGTACTGACCAGATATATTTTTAAAGCATATTTCTTTGTGTTTATCAATGAAGCAGATTTAAAGTGTATGTTCCATATACATGGTTCAGAAAAGTTACCTGCAATTTAAACTTTATATGAAAAGTGACTTAACCTATGAATTTAGGTGTCTTACTTTTTTTCTGATTGAAATTTACCAGGAAATCATGCTTTAGCACTTATTATTTGAAGAAGGAGAAAGAATAAGATATATTTACCCCTTGCAAAAGAATCAGTTCTTTTCTCGAGTTTGTCTCGCCCCAGGTTATTTTTGTGCTTGGACTCAGTTTGTGTAGTAGCTCTGCTTAATTGCTTTCCAGGATTTATGTAGGATAACTAATTCAAAATAAAGCTACTGAAGATTTTAAAGATAAAAAATCACCTGTGAAAAACAGTGTGTCATGGAATGTTCAAGCTGGAAGAGATCTTTGAGATGATCTAGGTGAAGCACTCTTCTTTTACAGATGAGTAAGTTGAGGCTAAGAAATGCTATGTGGCTGATGGTGTCACAGCTAGGACCTGAAAATCAGATTTCTTTTTTTTTTAATTTTTAAAATTTCTATTAAAATTATTTTTAAATTGAGATATATAAAGTGAGATATAACATTATATTAATTTCAGGTGTACAAGATAATGATTTGATATTTGTATATATTCTGAAATGATCACAATAAGTCTAGTTAACATCTATCCATACGTAGTTACAAATTTTTTTTTCTGGTGATGAGAACTTTTAAGATCTACTCTTTTAGCAACTTTCAAATATACAATATAGTATTATTAACTATAGTCACCATGCTGTGCATTACATCCCCATGACTTATTTATTTTTAACATCTTTACTGGAGTATAATTGCTTTACAATGTTGTGTTAGTTTCTGCTGTATAACACAGCGAATCAGCTATATGTATACATATATCCCCACATCTCCTCCCTCTTGCGTCTCCCTCCTACCCTCCCTATCCCACCCCTCTAGGTGGTCACAAAGCACCAAGCTGATCTCCCTATGCTATGCGGCTGCTTCCCACTAGCTATCTGTTTTACATTTGTTAGTGTATATATGTCCATGCCACTCTCTCACTTTGTCCCAGCTTACCCTTCCCCCTCCCCATGTCCTCAAGTCCATTCTCTACATCTGCGTCTTTATTCCTGTCCTGCCCCTAGTTTCTTCAGAACCATTTTTTTTTTTTTAGATTACATATATATGTGTTAGCATACGGTATTTGTTTTTCTCTTTCTGACTTACTTCACTCTGTATGACAGACTCTAGGTCCATCCACCTCACTACAAATAACTCAGTTTCGTTTCTTTTTATGGCTGAGTAATATTCCATTGTATATATATGCCACATCTTCTTTATCCATTCATCTGTCGATGGACACTTAGGTTGCTTCCATGTCCTGGCTATTGTAAATAGAGCTGCAATGAACATTGTGGTACTTGACTCTTTTTGAATTATGGTTTTCTTAGGGTATATGCCCAGTAGTGGGATTGCTGGGTTGTATGGTATTTCTATTATTAGCTTGTTAAGGAACCTCCATACTGTTCTCCATAGTGGCTGTATCAATTTACATTCCCACCAACAGTGCAACAGGGTTCCCTTTTCTCCACACCCTCTCCAGCATTTATTGTTTGTAGATTTTTTGTTGATGGCCATTCTGACTAATGTGAGGTGATACCTCATTGTAGTTTTTTTTGCTGTACGCGGGCCTCTCACTGCTGTGGCCTCTCCCACTGCGGAGCACAGGGTCCGGATGCACAGGCTCAGTGGCCATGGCTCACGGGCCCAGCTGCTCCGCGGCATGTGGGATCCTCCTGGACTGGGGCATGAACCCGCGTCCCCTGCATCGGCAGGCAGACTCTCAACCACTGCGCCACCAGGGAAGCCCCCTCATTGTAGTTTTGATTTGCATTTCTCTAATGATTAGTGATGTTGAGCATCCTTTCATGTGTTTGTTGGCAATCTGTATATCTTCTTTGGAGAAATGTCTGTTTAGGTCTTCTGCCCATTTTTGGATTGGGTTGTTTGTTGTTTTGATTACAAGCTGCATGAGCTGCTTGTAAATTTTGGAGATTAATCCTTTGTCAGTTGCTTCATTTGCAAATATTTTCTCCCATTCTGAGGGTTGTCTTTTCGTCTTGTTTATGGTTTCCTTTGCTGTGCAAAAGCTTTTAAGTTTCATTATGTCCCATTTGTTTGTTTTTGTTTTATTTCCATTTCTCTAGGAGGTGGGTCAAAAAGGATCTTGCTGTGACTTATGTCTTATGCCTATGTTTTCCCCTCAGAGTTTCATAGTGTCTGGTCTTACATTTAGGTCTTTAATCCATTTTGAGTTTATTTTTGTGTATGGTGTTAGGGAGTGTTCTAATTTCATTCTTTTACATGTAGCTGTCCAGTTTTCCCAGCATCACTTATTGAAGAGGCTGTCTTTTCTCCATTGTGTAATCTTGCCTCCTTTATCAAAAATAAGGTGACCATATGTGCATGGGTTTATCTCTGGGCTTTCTATCCTGTTCCATTGATCAGTATTTCTGTTTCTGGGCCAGTACCATACTGTCTTGATTACTGTAGCTTTGTAGTATAGTCTGAAGTCCAGGAGCCTGATTCCTGCAGCGCCATTTTTCTTTCTCAAGATTTCTTTGGCTATTCGGGGTCTTTTGTGTTTCCATACAAATTGTGAAATTTTTTGCTCTAGTTCTGTGAAAAATGCCATTGGTAGTTTGATAGGGATTGCATTGAATCTGTAGATTGCTTTGGGTAGTATAGTCACTTTCACAATGTTGATTCTTCCAATCCGAGAACATGGTGTATCTCTCCATCTGTTTGTATCATCTTTAATTTCTTTCATCAGTGTCTTATAGTTTTCTGCATACAGGTCTTTTGTCTCCTTAGGTAGGTTTATTCCTAGGTATTTTATTCTTTTTGTTGCAGTGGTAAATGGTAGTGTTTCCTTAATTTCTCTTTCAGTGTTTTCATCATTAGTGTATAGGAATGCAAGAGATTTCTGTGCGTTAATTTTGTATCCTGCTACTTTACCAAATTCATAGATTAGCTCTAGTAGTTTTCTGGTAGCATCTTTAGGATTCTCTATGTATAGTATCATGTCATCTGCAAACAGTGACAGCTTTACTTCTTTTCCAATTTGGATTCCTTATATTTCTTTTTCTTCTTTGATTGCTGTGGCTAAAACTTCTAAAACTATGTTGAATAATAGTGGTGAGAGTGCACAGCCTTGTCATTTTCCTGATCTTAGAGGAAATGGTTTCAGTTTTTCACCATTGAGAATGATGTTGGTTGTGGGTTTGTCATATATGGCCTTTATTATGTTGAGGTATGAAAATTGGATTTCTTGAGGCTTTGATGGCCCTTTCTTAGGAAGGTATAATTTCCACAGAAATTGAGAACCATAAGAGTAGCACAGTAATAAACCTATATCAATTGTTGTTAGTTACAACTCTGCCCATAATACAAAAGCAGAGGCAACAAATGCCATTTGATAATTTCCACCTAAGGACCTGGATTCCTTTTTTTTTTTTTCCTTCCTCAAATATAACTGTCTCTGTGTTTTTTTCCTCTAGCTTTCTTCTATCTTCTCCCTAAAATTGATACGAAAAATCTATCAAATAATTGATCTATCAACAAGTAAGGTTTATTAGTTTTATTAATAACCAGATTTTGTGTGTAGTTTACAGTCCACAGTCACACTAAAGCCAGGAAGTGGGTCTGTCATCCACATTTTAAGATTATTTTTTTAAAGTACATAAACAGGAAGTGATTTGCCCATGCTTCCACAGTTTAGACAAAGGGAGATAAAAAAGAATGTCATTTCTGAATGTGTTTGCCCCTCACCACACTGGTTTTGGTTTAGTCCGTATTGAGTTAAACCTTTTTGTATATCTCAGGAAAGTAAAAACTATCCTCCAAATAATTAAGAAATTATTTTCCACATGCTCTGCCTTTGATTTCGTTTTCATCTCACATGTCAGGTACTATCAAAAAATAAGTTCGTCTCTGTCCCCAAACTAAACAGCCTCTGATGTCATTCCTTCATGATGTCAGTAACAATCTTAATTTGTACCGTGCGAAACTTGTATGTGTGGTTCTTGTGTGGCTGCTGCATTATCCAAACTCAAATACTCATTTCTCCAATATACACAGAAGTAGAAAGCAATGAACTATGCCCTCATATTCTCGTTTTCCAGATTCAGCATTTATCAAGATTTTGTCTCATTTACTTCATCTATTCCTTTTTGAAATTTTTATTGTATTTGTTGAAGTACAATAAATAAATTACTTAAAAAAAAGTAAAACCTGGACATCCTGTCACTGAATCCCTACCTAGTTTTGTATGCATTGCTGAAAAGTACATTTTTTCATTTAACCAACATGCCATTATTCCCTAACAAAAATAAAAATTCCTTGGTATCATTTAAAATCATTCATAATCAAATTGTCTTAGTTGGAATGATACATGAAATCCTCAAATTACAAGCTGGTTATGTTTCAAAATCTTTTTAAATTAGGTCTTTGGCAATTTAAATTTATGTAAACAGCATATCAATTGTATTTAGGTCCCCTTGGCCATTTTACAAAATCCTATATAATGTAAAATGAAACGTAAATTTCATATATTTGCAGAAAATATAAGACACTTTCTCCACTCTCTCTCTTTTGTTTTCCCATAAAAACAGCACGTAGTCTCTGCTTCTTTTTCTAAATCCATTTCATCCTCTGACATTTCTCTACAGTCTTGCTTGTCTTGATTGTATGTCACTGCCTGTGGCCCCCAGTGGCCACCCTGGTTGGAATAAATATCTCCTCCTATTACTGGTTTAGCATGTGGTAACTGACTGGAATCTATCTTTGGAGAGAGCTGTTAGCCCAGTGTGTTCCGCTCTTATTCAATCAGCTTTGGCCAAGGGGACACAGGGACCTGGACCGATGCTCACTCAGCAAGCGTTATGGAACAAATTCTGTGAGTAGGAAGTGCGAGTTCAGTAGGTATGATGTATGGAGGTGGGGAAGAAACAATGGACAACTAGTACCCTAGGGAAAAAAAGCTGAAGCAAAAAACAGTTGACATACAAACAAATTCTTATAATATATGAATGATACATGGTAACCCACTGATTAATTTGGCTGACTTAGCCTCCACAGTTCACAGTATCCAACTGCTTTGCCTCAAAGCATTTAATTCATGTGAAGGGCATTTATTTGACAGTGGTTTCAGTTGATGCCACCCTACAGTGATGGTCATCTTCCTTGGTCCTTGTCCTGAGCCTGCATCTTATTGAGGTCCCTTAGCCTCTGATGACAGGAGCTATCAACTCAGGATCCTCCCTACTTCATGCTAGTTACCTTTGTCTGTAACAGAGACAGCTGTCTCTTCCTATTTTAAAACTTAACTCACCTAGCAGATCTTCTGCTCATCAAGGTTTTATTTCCAGTTTGAAGGTTGCCTCTAATTTTTAGTTAATTTGCAGGATACACTTGCAGTCCAACCTTTATCTGCAACATAACTTTTATTTTTTACTTCTTTGAAAGCTCAGCTTCTGGTTGGTTTTTCCCTAGGGGCATATATTATGTTCTATCAGGAGAAGGAAAATTGGAGTCATTCATGGTTCAATATAAATGTGGATCTTAATATAAAAAAGCTTTCTGCAGTTTTATGGTTGTTGCTTTGAATCATGTCAGCTTATATGGCACAGTAATAAACTCCAATAAACACTGATTTGAGTAAGGATAAGCAGACTTGGGAATTGTTCTTTTGGTACTCTAGGTAAGGGATGGCTCAATGGAGAACCTAGGAAATGGCCACAAGTCTTTGCCAATGAAAGGGAGCGGAAGGGAAGCTTCCAGAATCAGTTTAGAAGACAAATGGGTGAGCTGACATAGGGAGAGCATCTTTTACTTCTTGTCCTCCCCTTTGCTTCCACTCATTGAGTAGTTTTCAAAGCCACAGAGAAAATAAACAAAAACAGGAGGATTAACATTCTTAACTAGTTTACAAACGCTTCTGTCTGTTCCAAAAGATCCTGTTTAAGTTGGTTGTTGATTCACATGTATTTTTCCATAGATGTAATGTTAGATGTGGTGGTTAGGTTGTTAGGGCAGGCAGTAAAAGTTTTTTTTAACCCACGATAGCTCCCCCAGATGGTAGATTTACAACATCCTGTGTGCCAGTTTTTTAATACAGTTTCTATGGAAAGATGTGGGGCCATATGATGTAATTGAAAGATGTTGGACTAGGAATCCACAAACTTAGTTTTTAATATGGTCCTGCCACTGCTGAGTCATGTGATATGAGCCTATTAACCACACTTTCTGGGCCTGAGAGTGCTACAATTTTATTCTATTCCTAAAGCAAGTGATTCTAATGGCTGTTGAAGTACTAATGATTCCGTAGTAGACGGGAGGCTTTTTTGGTCCCATTGGCCCCAGCAGTTCCCTCTCAGTCTTTGTTCAGATCTTCTCACATGGTTACCACACCTCCATTGATGAAGAGAACATTTGGGTGCCATGGGGCAAGGTGCACAGGAGCCACCTTTATGGAGATGATGTGGGCAGGAAGGGGCTAGTTAAACTCGAAATTGTGCATCAAAGTCTAGGTCAAAATAATAGAGAGTCAGAAAAAGTATTGTATCTGGGAGGGGCCAGGTTGGGTGGTGAAACTGTATTTAAACTTAGAAATAAGGGTATGAGATTAGATATGAACATCGGAGGCTGGCATAGGTTCAGTATGCACCTGGTTGTGCTTGGCTTACAGGGTTTGAGGTAGTTATAGCTTCTAAGTCCTTCTCTAAAAATCTCTTGCTCAAGTCATCCATTTGATGGCTCAGGTCACCCACTTGATCACTCAAGCCAAAAACCAAGGAGTCCTCTTTCTGGCCTTCTGTCAAGTACTGCTACATCTTTCATCACAATATACTTGAACCCATAAACTTCTCTCCGTCTCCACCGCTACCATCCCAACTTGAGCTACTGTCTTCTGACATTTAGGTACCTTATAAATGGCCTCCTTGCTTCTTTTGATACTTTAGCTTATTTTGGTCCATTTTTCATACACTTGCTAGAAATGCACTTTTAGAAATGTAGATCACATTATCTCACTCCCTAGTTGAAAACTTTTTGATAGCTTAGGATAAAATTCAAAATTCTACCTTGGCCTACAGGATTCTATGTGGTTTGGCTTCTGTCTATGTCTTAAACTGTACTTGCATTCTACTCTTTATTCGTTATACTCCAGCCACAGTAGAAGGACAGTCCTCCCTGAATGTGAACTTGGCAAGCTTTTTTCTACCTCAGAGCCTTGAGCTTGGCTGTTTCCTCCATCTGGAACCTTTTTTCCTGGTTCTTTACAAAGCTGACTCTTCTTTATTCTTTAGATATCAGCATAAGATCATCTCATCAAGGAGGCTTTTTTTGACTAAAGTATCCGTCTACACAGTTTTTTCTTTTTTTTCCATCCTATCACATTTCCTAGTATATTTCCTTGGTTGTACTTACCATAATCTGAATTGTCTCATTTATTTATTTGCTCTAATTGCTGTTTTTCTTTCCAAATAAAATACTTTGGTTTTGTTGTTCTTGGGTTCTTTCCTTAAAAGAATTAATGAGTAAATGGATTAATGAAGATAAGTAGTTAAAACCAATTTAACAAATTATATTTTGACATATTTATTCTAATCATGATTAATCATCTTCTTCCTCTTCATCAAATTTTAAAACATATTTCTAATTTTGTGAAAAGATTCTATTAACAAAAACAAAGTTATATACTAGGCTCCTGGACCAGTGAGATTTTAGCAGTATATGTCTTTTGCTTCCGTTACACGCATAGGAAATTTTGATTATGTGCAATGACATTAACGGATGTATTTCTGATTTTAATCATTATTCTTATCTAATGGAATTGTAAGTGAAAAGTGCATGGTGAATTGTTATACTTCCAGCGTATAGTGTTAAAAATCCACACATTTAGAAAAAAATTAAGTGGAATATCAATTGGGTTTATAATACGGGTCTCTTAGAGCAAGGAGTAGATGTTAAGCAAATGTTTTAATTGTTACCTGTTAACGTCATTGGTAAATGATTTAGGCCAGTGCTCATGCTTTAGAAATGGGGAGACATATACACCATGGATATACATGAAGACTTTCCAAGAGATTTACAAACTCAAATATTTAAGATAACCAGTTTTCAGATCCTCATCTTCCATTTGTACTTTGTCCTAAAACCCACCTGTGTTCACAGTAACCTTCTCACTTGGTGCATTACCCCGGGACATGTAAACCTCTAGGGCATCACACACAGGGAAGGCTTCCTTTAATGATTAATCAAAGTACCATGAATCAGAAGGGGTTCCTGTCTTCTTATGCCTTATATTTCTGTTAAGGGAAGACATAGTTAGAAATAAGGATTTTGGCTAGTGTTGAAACATTCTGAATTCAGATATATGATGATGTGATGGGAGTAATGACAATTTTCATTTTTCATTTTTCAATGTTCATTTACTGACTTCAGTTCTTCCCTCTACTGACTGTTTTCAAACATATGTAGCCTTTGAGGGAGAGTTTCCTAAGAACAAAGCAGGTAGCGCACCAGTGGGAAACACTGAATGCTGAAAATGGCCTTTTGTGATGTATTTTCCACTATTCTCACCACTTGAGACACATCCACAGCTGAAAAAAAAATGCGCCTACAAACATCTGATGTTATATATAGGTTAGTGCTGTGGGTGAGGGAAGTTCTCTGGGAAGCTGACTTGGAGCCTAGGTTTGCCTGCAGGAAGTTTACTGGGGCTCAGAGCCCTTGGAAACAATGCCTATGGGATGGACACAGGGACAAGTTGGGCTGCAGTGCAGCCACAAGAGGCATCAGCTGATCCCCTAGGAGCTCAAGTTGGGACGGCCTTACAGAATTGTTCAGAATTAGGGCACAGAGGCTGGGCTGCCCTGCAAGGACGTGATCTTGGGTATGGTGGCTCTCTTCAGCTGAGAGCAATGGCAGGCAGGGAGGACTTAGCTGGGTCTTAGTGACTGACACACTAAAAGCTGGGAGAATTAGTGCTTCACTCCTGAAGGGAGCAGGCTTGGACGGCATGCTGCAGCATCTACAATAGTTAGTAGTTGGGATTATTTTAAATGTAACAGAAATCCTGTTTGAGGCTACCAAATTTTTGAAGATAAATTGGATAAAACTCAAGGATATAATTTATACATAATTTTTTTCAGATCTTGTGTCTTAACATTGTCCTGTTTTATCAAATCATATAATGAAATATTAATTCCAGTCAGTTCCCATCCTATTTTATCATAAAATATGTTAACATTTTCCACTTTCTATTAATAAAATATACTAGCTGCTAGACTAATTTTTAAAAGTATATACCATTTGCTTTCATTAAAACCATAAGAAAATTTTATCATGATGAATACTACAATTAATGAAGCTGTTTCTAATTTTATACTTAATTGTTAAAAATTATATCCAAAAGCTGAAAATCAAGGTAGAAATGTACACTCACACAATTGCCAAAGGAACTCCATGGCCTTCCTAGCACTTTGTCATACTCCTCAGAACTCTTAATTCTGTATTATTTTAATTTTGAGAGCTTTCAGCTATTTCTTTTAAAAGATATATTCCATAATGAATTTTTAGTGGTCTTCAAAATATTTTTTCTCAGAATGCTTATTGATAACTCTGTTTGAATTGAAAAGTAAAGTTGGTCTCTATTTGATAGAACATTAATCTAATTTGGCTGATTGATTTGAGAGTGAGGACTAACTTTTCCAATTATATGGTTGACATTTTTCTTAAACTGAATGAACTAAATTTACAGTCCTAAACTTTTTTTTTAATGTTTAACTTAGAAGGATTAAAAAAAATATTTTTATTGAAGTATAGTTGATTTACAATGTTGTGTTAGTTTCTGGTGTACAACAAAGTGATTCAGTTTTATATATATGTATATATTTTTTCATATTCTTTTCCACTATGGCTTATTACAGGATACTGAGTATATAGTAGTTTGTACCTGCTAATCCCAAACTCCTAATTTATCCCTCCCCTATTCCCTTTTCCCTTTGGTAACTATAAGTTTGTTTCTATGTCTGTGAGTCTGTTTCTGTTTTGTGGATAAGTTCATTTGTATCGTATTTGAGATTCCACATATAAGTGATATCATATATTTGTCTTTCTGTATCTGGCGTACTTCACTTAGTATGATAATCTCTAGGTCTTCCCATGTTGCTGCAAGTGGCATTATTTCATTCTTTTTATGGCTGAGTAATATTCCATTTCTATATACATATCACATCTTCTTTATCCATTCATCTGTTGGTTGCTTCCATGTCTTGGCTACTGTAGATAGTATACATCCCTAAACTTTTGATGAAAATACATTTAAAGCACATTATAAGACAAAAGCATTTTATTAAGAAAATTGGAAATAATGCAAAACCCTCATCAGTATGTTGGTTTAGCCAAAGTGTGTTAAAATTAACACTTTTCCCTCATATTTTTCTGAGTGTTTTACTTTGAACAAAGTATATTTAAGTGAAAGAGTACCATATTGTTAATGGTAAAACCTTGTTGATAAATTGTCCAGAAATTGAGAAAATGAATGAATACGATTGGGTAAGAAATCTTTTCCAAGTCAGGTGGTTTACATTCATTGTTTTCAGTTACATTATAAGAAACCTTAGTTGATTTACTGGATGATGGGTCATTAGAAACTATTTTTAGCTCAGATGGAGTCATTTCCTTCTACTACCTCTGCACTCTTTTCTCCCTGACTCAGCTTAGTTTTTCTCTCTAGCACTTACTGTAATCTGGCATATTACATGTTCACACATGTATCTGTTTATTCTTCCATTGCCTTTTCCCACGAGAACATGAGCCCTGTGAGGGCAGGGACTTTGTTTTATATACTACTCAATCTCCAGCAGATAGAGCAATGCCTGGCATTTAATAGGCCCTCAGTAAATTTTACTGAATGAAAGAATAAATGAATGAATTAATGCATGGGGAAGGAGCAGAGGAAGTAGTTATTATTAAGGGAAGGAATGAGGGAATATTTGAGAATGTACTGATAGTTTAATATAAATGATAAAGAGTTTGGAAGGAAACTTAGGAATGTGAATTTAGTTTAGTTACTGGGAGAAGTCTGACATTGCTAGATGTTAAAAGAGATCCTCATCAGGATAAACATTTGAGTATTGATTTACCACTATTAGCACATTCTAAATTTGGATAACCCCTGCTTAGAATAAATACTGTTCTTTGCCTCTTTGGTCTCCTTATAAGCGTTTTCAGTCTTACCAGCCCAGGAGTGCCAGTTAAAAAGCATGTATGCTTTATGGGACTAAGCCCAGTAAAAGCTTTTCAATCAACCCACATTCACAGTGGAAGATTACTTTCATTCTTGGGAAGGATGACACATGCGTGTGAAGCCAGTATTCAGATGAAAGGGGTACTTTCATATTATTTAACTGTGTATTGGCAAGACTCGGGCCAGTATCTAGTTTCTCTTTAGAGACATTTTGCGTTATATTACAGTACTCGTACTGTGCTGTGCCAGGGAAATTAAGATCAGCTGGAACACTCTGTAGGTCATTGGCTTAGACTCTTAGGGCACTGGGAACTTGATGTTTTGTTTTCATGACCTCATTTAGGCTGAACCTGTCTTTGTCTCAAAGGCATAAGGGCCCCTTTACCAAACCATGTCTGTACCTTGGGAAATGTATGGGAAAGGTTTAGAGAAAAGCAATTTGAAAGTATTGGGTCAACCTCCATGTAAAGAGTACTTGATAAATTAGGACTTTTTAGTCAAGAGAGATGAGGAGGTGGTATAATTAAAGTCCCCTCAACATGGATGTAGCCATCCAATTCCATGAAATCTGAAAGATACTTTGAAGGTTAAAGAAGATAGTTTTAAGAAAAATGAAAGGAAGACATGTTTACAGGTCATGTTGCAGTTCACGGGCCTTATGCTCTGGCAGATGCTTTCTGCAGAGATTTCCAGAGGACGTCACTCTTGTGGAATGAAGCACCTCCTCCATGTTTCTCAAAGTGGGAGTATATGGCGTGTATATGCATATGGGGTGTGTGAGGATTGTGGGAGGGCCATATGGGAAGTTGCACAATAAACACGGAACACTTTTCTAGAACAATCATTTTAATTGAAAATAGGAGAAAACAGTTTTATATTAAAATAAGCATTCCTGTTTTTATGAATAGAATGCATAATTTACATGGATTTTTAAGGACAAATTACATACCTTAGAGTTATTGCCTACCCTGAGATGGCAAGGGCTGTGTAATGACTTTCTTTTGCATTTTTGGTAGTTCTGATGGAAAAATTTGAGAAACACTAGTGTGGTTTTCAGGTCTGTGGGAAGTGGCTTTTTGTAATCCTCAGGGGGATAGGTTATCACCTCTCATTTCCGTCTCAGTTCTTCTTTCTTGCTAAAGCTTCTCTGATTTTATTGGTACCTATATCATTAATATCGAGGATATTGGGTTATTAAACAGTTGAAGAGTTTTTCCTACTCGGCTTTCCTGCAGCTTGGCCGGAAATTGACCTCACTAAAATCTCTAAAGACCACCATATTCCTGAAGACCTACTCCAGTGCTTATTTTGATATCTCAGCAGTTTGGGGCATTTTTGACTACTCTTTCCTTCTTGAAACATTCCCTTGGCTTCTACTTCTTATAGGTCTCTGTTGGAGGATCTTAGTGTTGGTGTTCCTTAGGGTTTTATGCTACAGCTTTTTGTTTTCATTTTATTTTCATTTTACTGCCAGAATGATCTCATCTACTCCCATGGCCTCAATTACAGTCTACATATAAGTCTAGACTAGGTTATCCTGGGCTGCTTGCAAAATATCTTCATTTGTACAGTCCATAGACATTGCACGCTCAGCATATTCCAAACCGAATTAATACTTTTCCTCTAAAACTTACTTCTTCTCCTGTGTTGCCCTTCATTGGGAACGGCATGCTCTCTAATTACACTAGAAAATCAGAAACCTTGGTTCTCTTTTGGCTGCTCTCTATTCCTCTGTCTCCTCATTCAATTGGTTACAAAGTCCTCTTGGAAAAACAACTGTTGAATGTATCCATTTTTTACAACCTCTCTGCCATTGTCAGAGTTCAGACTGAATCATCTCATAATTACTTTGACAGTCTCCTCACTGATTACTCTGTTTTTAGTCTTGTTCTACTCCTAGAAGTGTAACATGCTTAAAACAATTTTTTTAAAATTGAGGAGCTAACATTCATGTAACATAAAATTAACCATTTTAAAGCATACAATTCAGTGGCATTTAGTACTTTTACAGTTACTTTTACAGTGTTGTGCAACAGTTACCTTTATTTAATTCCATCACCCCAAATAGAAAGCCTGTATCCATTAGTCACTCCCTACCCCTGCCTTCCCCCAGCCCCTGGCAACCATTAATTTGCTTCCTGTCTCTATGCATTTAGCTAATTCTAGATATTTCATATAAATGGAATCATATAATACATAACCTTTTGTGTCTGGTTTCTTTCACTTAGCATGTTTTCGAAGTTCATCCGTGTTGTAGCGTGTAATAATATGCTTTCAACCGTGAAATAATTCCAAACATGTAGAGAATTTCATAGTTTTTCTTTTGAAGAAACAGGAGGTTGCTCATACATGGTAGCGCCCCTCTTTGTTCCTTTGTTCTCAAGCTTGTTTTGTCTCTCCTTTCCCCCTGCTATGAGGGAACCACTGTTCTGAGGTTGGTGAGTATCCTTTCCTTCCATGTTTTTATACTTTTGCAATATATAGCACCGTACTGTGTTTTAGTGATTTATGTAAAAATGTATATTGAATGTATATCTCTGCAACTTGCTGTTTCATTCAACAATTTTGATTAATCCATGTCAGTAAATGTAGATCTAGTTTATTTTATTTCATTGTAAGTATATATTACAATTTATTTATCCTTTCCCCATGGAAGAAAATCGAGAATCTTCTTAATTTCTATCATTAAAAAACACACCAAAGTGTAAGGGCTTCTCTACTGTATGTATTTATAAGTGGGATTATTTGCCTTTAGAGCAGGTATACGACCAGTTTTACTAGATATTGCCAAATTGTTCTCCAAGTGGTTGTACCCACCAGCACTATATGTGCCTCCATTTCCACACTTTCTCATCAACAGCACTTTCAGATTTTAAAGTTTTTGCCAATGTGATGAGTGTAATGAAATTTAATTACGGCGTTAATTTGCTTTAGCTTGACTACTTGTAAGGTTGAGCATCTTTTCGTTTGCTTCTGGCCATTCATATTTCTTCTTTGTGAATTATCTATATTTTTCTATTGTGTTTGTCTTTCTTATTAACTTGTAAGAGTCCTTTACGTAGTATGGATACTAATCTTTTTGTAATTAGAAACACTACAGTAATCTTTTCTCAGTAATTGTGGCTTGTCTTAACTTTGTTTACACTGTCTTGTGAAATAAAATATTTTTGTCTTAATTTAGTTAAATCTAGTTTTGTACTTGTGTCCATCTTACTTAATAAATTTTTTCCTCCTGTGTCATGAACATATTTTCATCTAGTCATTTTAACATTTTACTTCTCATACTTGAGTCTTTAACACAGCATGACTTGTTTTTATGAATGATAGGATTCTAATTTTTTTCCAAATGGGTATCTACTCATACAAATACCATTTATTAACCACCTCTTACTTCCCAAAGCATTTTAGCATTTCTTTGATCATGTATCAAGTTCTCTTTTTTATAGTGAAGTGATGGTTTTAAAGGGCAAATCAGATAATTTCATTCTTCTCTTAAACCATTCCTCAGATCTCCATCATTCTTCGCATACTGATTTTAATAGGGCTCTTGGGGTACTACATAGCTGGACCACCTTTCTAATCCTGTCACCAACCCTTTCCTCCTTATACTCTACTCTGTGCTTTAGCCACACTGAACTCCTTTTAGTTTTCTAGTATATCATTCTTTTGCTTATCTGACCCAGTGAGGATCAGGTCTTTATGTAAGATGTTCGATCTTCCTGCATCTCTTTTCTCCTTAATCTTTAAAAAGCTAACTTCCAATACCTCTCTTCGAACACTTAGCTGAGTGAGTCTTCTCTTCCTCTCCCAGATCTGTGGTAGGTGCCCTGCTACTAGGTCAGTTATGTTGCATCATCCGTCTGTTGATATAAGGGTGTTCCACTATCCAGGAAGCTCTCTGGGGACAGCAGGAACCAAGTTTGCCTTAGACATCAATGCATTTCCAGACCCTAGCATTGTGCCTGGCACATTGTAGGCCCTCTATAAATACTTACTGAATTGAACAGATGGTGCAGATAACATTTTTTACCTAAAGTAGCATTTGTCTTTGAAATATCTGATAGATGATCTATATAGTCTCCTTAAACATTTTCAGTGATGAACTTAATTTTCTTGTGACCAGTAGAACCGTAATAAAAATGCTTTCTTATGAACTGCATGTAAACCAAGATTGTGTATAATTTTTAGAAAATAATTTAATTACAATGTTTTGTAGGATTTTACCTTTCCCTATTTAAATTTGAATTTTGATCTATTCTTCCAGGATATTATTGAGTTGCATTCTTTCTTTACAGTAATTGGCCCTCTCAGTTTTGCTTCATATGCATATAGGTATAGATGACATTAGTGTCTTCATTCAAGAGTGAAAAACAGGGCTTCCCTGGTGGCACAGTGGTTGAGAGTCCGCCTGCCGATGCAGGGGGCACGGGTTTGTGCCCCGGTCCGGGAAGATCCCACATGCCGCGGAGCAGCTGGGCCCGTGAGCCATGGCCACTGAGCCTGCGCGTCCAGAGCCTGTGCTCCGCAACGGGAGAGGCCACAACAGTGAGAGGCCCGCGTACCACAAAAAAAAAAAAAAAAAAAAGAGTGAAAAACAAAGCTTGCTACTCTAGCCTGCTTCAAAGGTGATGCTAATGGAGTAGCCAACACTTTTTTTCTCAACATGTTGCTAATCATTCAACCAATATTTATTGTGTCTGCTTTGTACTAGTCATTGTGTTTGGTATATGTATAATTGTGTCATCATTCTGGTCTTATTCCTGTTTGGTCTATCAGGAGTGTCATGAGATATTCCTCAGTTATTCTTTAGAAATTAAGATATTTTAGTCCTGGATAGTTCTTTGACCTATCAGTCTAGAGGCTTATTTAAAGATAATAACTTAGCAGTTATTACTGTTATCAGTAATATTTATTCAGTCCTTACAATGCACCAGGTGTTGTGCTAAGAAGATAAGTTTTATAACATCTACTTTTCCCAATACCTCAGTGAAGTAGATGCTGTCATCATATCCATCGTATAGGAAAGGATGTTTAAGAAAGATTGTATTTTTTGATCACAATTTTACACAGACGGGAAGCGACAGGGGCAGGATCTGAACTCAGACTCCCCTGTATTAGTGACATTTGCAGACTCCTGATGACCCTTCCTTTCTTCCTCCCTTCCTCCGTTCTTTTTTTTTTTTTCCCTTTAAAATTTTTTTAAAAACAAAAAGGAATGTTTTAAATAGACCAGCCCCCTACTATGAATAGTTTTGCAAGGTAGAATTCTAGAGGGGGGCATTGCTAAGACATCTCTCATACATGGTGTAACCAGTGTGCCCGATGGAACAGAGCCAGTTTTAGATTTACCCAGAGGTTCCTTTCACTCAACATTAGCTTGAACTTGATCAGTTTATCTCGAGATATATGAAATTTAGTAATTGTACAGAGTTTAAATATTAAAATGCTTTTTGCTTCTTTGAGAAGAATGACTTTTCAAAACTATTAAGATTGACTCCTAGATTGTGGAGGTCCAAGCAGTTTAGCGCAGCGTGACTTCTCTTCTGCTGGTTCCTAAGGGTACATAGAGCCTCCTGCCTCTGTGTTAGTGACGATACAGTTTCCAAGGTACTTTCAAATACGTTATCATTTTTATCCTTTTAACATCTGAATGTTGTCAGTAGGAGAGTTAGTGTTATCTCAGTTTTACAGATGGAAAGAAGCAGGGTCAAAGATCAAGTGTTAAATCCTATAATATTGCATAGCAAGGACTTGAACCCATATTTTCAGATTTCAATGCCAGCCCCGAGTGCCTAACACAAAATTGATAGGTGGCATTCTACTTAAAAACTACATATAAAATTCCTCCTTTGTGCTTTCAATATCACCAGTGTTTATGTAGTTGGACATAGATTGTGACAGTCATAAAGAGTTGTCCTTTAAATTTCACGTGAAACCCAACCTTACTATGTTCTGATCTCCTTCTACCTCCAGTGCTTTTAATTTTTATGGTATTGGTATATTGCTTTCAATAAATATAAAAAAAATCCTTTTTATTGTGGTTTCAGGAAGTGTTAGAAGTCCTTATTATTTTTTAAAGTAGGATTTTGGATGATTTTTTGGAAACTACCAGGGAAATTGGATCATTCTCAAATCAGGATGTATTCTGACTGAGAGAGCTTAGCTGTGCTCTGGGGTGTTAAATTAATTTTTCATTGACAACCTTTGCCTGGAATTTAACTGAGGTTTAAGTTAGTAAAAATCCTGCCCTGTGACCTAGAGAACAATTGGATGAAGTAGATGAAGTGGAGAACAGTGTATTTTCTCACTCTTTTTGTTGCATTGGACAGAACCCAGGTCATCTGCAGAGATAGTAGAGATTTGGTATGGACCTGTCCTGCCACTACATCGTCACCTTTAGCAAGTCAAATACCCATTATTAGACTAAATGTAGGGCTGTAAATATCAGTGCAGAGAATACTGGTCTTTAAAGCATGGGATCAAAAATGGTATAAGTGTTCAGAGATTGAATTAAATTCCATTAAAAAGAGAAGTTAGGGCTTCCCTGGTGGCGCAGTGGTTGAGAGTCCGCCTGCCGATGCAGGGGGCGCGGGTTCGTGCCCCGGTCCGGGAAGATCCCACATGCCGCGGAGCGGCTGGGCCTGTGAGCCACGGCCGCTGAGCCTGCGCGTGCGGAGACTGTGCTCCACAACGGGAGAGGCCCGCGTACCGCAAAAAAAAAAAAAAGAGAAGTTAGTATCCTTCATTTATTAATATGATTACCCTCCAATCCCAGAAAAGTTGTTTTATATGTGTAATGCATTAGGGTGGCTATTCTCAAAGCTCATCAGGCATGTCACATACCTAGAGTGTTTGATATAAGTGAAGATTCTTGGGTCATATCCCTGGGGAGTCTATTTCCATAGGTCTGGAGTGGGGCTGAGGTATTAGAACTTCTTTTTTTTTTTTTGTGGTATGCGGGCCTCTGACTGTTGTGGCCTCTCCCGTTGCAGAGCACAGGATCCGGATGCGCAGGCTCAGCGGCCATGGCTCACGGGCCCAGCCGCTCCGCGGCACGTGGGATCTTCCCGGACCGGGGCACGAACCCGTGTCCCCTGCATCGGCAGGTGGACTCTCAACCACTGCGCCACCAGGGAAGCCCAATTAGAAATTTTAAGAAACACCTATTAGGAGATTCTTATGATTCTGATGCAGGTTGTCTGTAGACCACTTTTGAGGAAACCTTGGGATCATCTGATTGAATCAAGTGTTGAAAGAATGGCATTTTCCTTACAGAGGAAGAATTAGGCAATCTGCCATTAGTATGGAAGTGTTACTCCATGTGTACATCCACATGCTTTAGATGCATTTGTGGTTCTGTAATATAATTTCTAGAGGATAACACTTGTCTAAGTATTTTTGCTTCCTCTCCAAGCTGATTTGAAATCACATTACCTTTAAAAGTAAGGTGTATTTGTGGCTTAATAAAGAACTTCTATGGCCATGGGAATTGGCACAGCTCTGTGACTGGTGAAGTGGTTGCTGAAATAGATCACACAGGAGGGTGCTGTTGAGATATGGTTTTGTCTGTAGTTAGTTCCGAAAACAGACAGCAGAGGGGGCGTGCTTTAAATGACCCAGAGAACCTGTGACTGGATTATTTTAATATGAATTATTCTAGATTGTATCATTAATTCATTTCATTTTGACCATTAGAAAAGTATCATTTTTGAAACAAATGGTCTATTTAAAGAAAGACCATGTGATCAGACATTTTTATCAGTTATTTGAGGAAACATATTTTATATGTATATTTAAGTAATTCTGGTTTCTTTTCACTTACGTTGTGAACACTGGTTCTTGCTAGCATCTCTTACAGCTAGGTTTTTTTTTTTTAGTTGTAAGAATTAAGAGTCTGATAAGTGGTTAGTTGATTATAAAATTAGAATTGACAGATACCTCCTACAGATTATTTGTTGAATAAACTTTTGTAGGATTTGCCTAGGAATTGAAGATACATATCCTTCAGACTATATTATATCATTAAAAAATTGGAAATGAATCCCATATCCTAAAACTTTTTTCTTTCCTTCCAGACTTAGTGCATATGTAGACTCTTTGTTCATAACTTGGTGTTTTTTTTTTAATGTGGCATTTTCCAATACATGCTTTTATCAGTTATTAACTAATGTTCTATTATTAACAATAGAATAAATCAACTTGAGTTAGGTAACTAAGCAGAAAAGGAATGCTTCCTTTGCCGTTCTTTTTGTCATATTGTGACCTTTTTGAAGCCAGGGACTGTTTGTTCCTTTTTATCTTTTTAGTTTCTACTGTGAAACATTGGACAGAGTAATGAGTGTCACTGTTGGTGTTAATTCCTAGATACAGGCTATGCTGGATTAAAAATGCCTATCGATTCTTTGCTACAGCCCCCATTGAGAGGTGGTATCTGTATCTTGTCCTCTAGAATCTTTGAGGGATCTGATTATTTGGCCAGTGTAATACAGTGGAAGTGATACTGTGACAGTTTTGGGTCCAAGGCTTTGAGAGACTGGTAGCTTCCATTTACTGTTTCTTGGAATACTCTCTTTGGGAGCCCCCAGCATTCTTATCTGAGACCAGTCTGACTATATTGAGATCACCATGTTGGAGAGGCTCCAACATGCTTCTCTGATTGATAGTCTCAGCTAAGCCCAGCTTTTCAGGCATCCCTGCCAAGGTGCTAGACACGAGAGTGAAGCAATCTTGAATCCTCCAGACCCACCCATCCTCCAGCTGATTACCTGTGACCTCTATTGACATCATATAGAACTGAAGAATTGCTTAGCCAAGTCCTGTCCTGATCCACAAAATCATGAGATACGATAAAAGCATTCTTGTTTTAAGTCACTGTGTCTTGGGACAGCTTGTTATGCAGCAAGAGGATGACCAGAACACAAGCAAAGTTCCTGAGAGAGCAATAGATGGTGGTAAGTGGAAGGAACTTTGGAGAACATCTTATCTAACCATTCCCTTTTGTAGGGAAAAACTGCATTCCAGAGACATGAAGTGACACGTTCCTTTCAAGTCATGCAGAGAGTCATGGTCACGGTCAAGCTCTAATCTGACTTTGTTTCATTTGCTGCTGGAAGACCCTAGATCATTAATTTTGCACTTTACAACTGGTAAGCGAAGACACATGGATATAGCCTAGAGACACCTAAAAAAATAGTAACATGAGAGAAAGAACTTTTGCAACCTTGAAAAGGATCCCAAAACAGCCTCTGTTCCAGGAATACCCAGGCCAGCCATTTTGTATGACTTAACTACTATTAAAAAAAGTTACATTCCAGTGTAAATGGATGTTTCACTTACTATTCAAAGATAGTAAGTAGGGCTTCCCTGGTGGCGCAGTGGTTGAGAGTCCGCCTGCCGATGCAGGGGACACGGGTTCGTGCCCTGGTCCGGGAAGATCCCACATGCCGCGGAGCAACTAAGCCCGTGAGCCATGGCCGCTGGGCCTGTGCGTCCAGAGCTTGTGCTCCGCAACGGGAGAGGCCGCAACAGAGAGAGGCCCGCGTACCGCAAAAAAAAAAAAAAAAAAAAAAAAAAAAAAAGATAGTAAGTAATGTTAGAAAAATAAGCATGCACACAAATAATGGCTGCTGATTTCCTATATAAGCAATCTCAACATTTATGCAATCTGTATTCCAGAAACTCCTTGGTAAATCTGGAAACTTTGAATGCATTTTTCCATGGAAACAATGATAATCAAATTTCAATTTAACATATAATATGCCTAATGTATAGTACTTTAAATAATCACCGTATTTATTAATTTTCTATGGGAAGATGCTTTTCAAATTCCAGCTTGTTATCTGTGAACCCGTAAGTCCAACCTCCCCTTTATTTGACTTTGACAGAGGAACTGGGCTCCACTCTTCCCATTAGCAGTGGGAGTGAGCACCTTACCTTGCTCTTAGCATCAGCGGGTGGAAGATGTCTTCTTATGCTTAAGGAGGAAGAGTTCTGGGGGCTCTGTGCAGGTGGGGAGTGTGCTCTACTTGGTGATAAGGAGAAGAACGGGAGCAACAGCATAGCTCAGGACTTCTTGCTGTTTAAATTTCTTAGTTCAGATCAGCTCCTAGTGCTTTTCCTCCCCTCTTTCTTCTAAGAATCCTAGAGACTGATTTACTTGCTTTCTATTCCATCATTCCCGATAGCTTCCAGTGCTGGAGAGGGTGTGGAGAAAAGGGAACCCTCCTACGCTATTGGTCGGAATGTAAATTGGTACAGCTACTATGGAGAACAGTATGGAGGTTCCTTAAAAAACTAAAAAGGATATGATCCAGCTATCCCACTCCGGGTCATGTATCTGGAGAAAACCATAATTTGAAAGGATGCATGCACCCCAATGTTCATTGTAGCACTGCTTACAATAGCCAGGACATGGAAGCAACCTAAATGTCCGTCAACAGAGGAATGGATACAGAAGATGTGGTACATACTACACACAATAGAATATTACTCAGCCATAAAAAGAAACAAAATAATGCCATTTGCAAGCAACATGGATGGACCTAGAGATTGTCATACAGAGTGAAGTAAGTCAGAAAGAGAAAGACAAATATAGTATAATATCATTTATATGTGGAATCTAGAAAAATGGTACAGATAAACTTATTTGCAAAGCAGAAATAGAGTCACAGATGTAGAAAACAAACTTTTGGTTACCAAGGGGGGGGGTGGGACGAATTGGGAGATTGGGATTGACATATATACACTACTGACACTATGTATAAAATAGATAACTGATGAGAACCTACTGTATAGCACAGGGAACTCTACTCAGTGCTCTGTGGTGACCTAAATGGGAAGAGAATCTAAAAAAGAGTGGATATATGTATATGTATAACCGATTCACTTTGCTGTACAGCAGAAACTAACACAACATTGTAAAGCAACTATACTGCAATAAAAATTAATTAAAAAAAACAAGGTATCAATTCTTAAACTCACTAGAGACGGGATGAAGTCTTTCCATTTTTCTATACTTTTCTATTTCTAAAGGTAGGACAGTGATTTTTCTATTCTTTTCTTCCCTTCCCTTCTCTTCCCTTCCTTTCCCTTCCCTTCCCTTCTCCTTTCCCCTCCCCTTCCCCCCCCTTCTCTTCTCTCTCCTCGCTCTCTTCTTTCCCTCCACTCCCTCCTGCCTCCCTCCCTTCCTTCCTTTCTCTCCACTGATTGTCTTATTTCTCTTAAAATCAACCTAATTTCTTTTATGCCCTGGGAATTGTTATCTGATATAGTTAATTAAATACTTCAGTTTATTTTTAGATTTAGGGAAGGTGAGTGGCACCTTTACTGCTTATATAACTAAGACAAATTATAGGTGCTTCTACTAAGTTATAAGCCCTTGATAGGAGGGACTACATCTAATTTTTCTCGGTAATCCCTTTTCACACAATATTGAAATACTCATCAATATCTACTATGTAAATGAATAAAGATTAAAGATCACAGTTCTGACCTCTCTATGGTTATATATCTGTGCAGTCAAAGAGGGTGAAATGCCCTGAAACTTATTTTAAAAATCCCATGAATGCTTGTATATTGCCCACATTCCTAGCCTGCGTATTTAATGCAAGTGTATGTGAAGATTTAAAGTCAAATTTTGCCTTTGGTTTTCTCTTTTACCTTTATTACTGCTTGACTTTCTTGTTACGATATCATCAAACAGTGGAACCATGTAAAGCCATAAGTGAGGTGTGGTTAATTTAGTAATAATAAGGGCAATATCTGACATTAAATCCTTCTATTCCTTAGGGTAAGATTAAATAAATGAAGGTTTTATACATTAGTTCAAGGATTATAGACTACAACTAGGAATTGTATATTTTTTTTTTCAGCTGGTTTTTTGACAAGTGAACTATAGTTCTTTACTCAGAACAGAATAATTTGCACTATGTCAGTTCTAGCTTTCCTCAAGGATAAGACAGAAATTGTGCAGAAAAGTTCAAGGTAATTTTTTTGTTTTATGTTTCCTTGAGCCTGGTTTGAAGTGTAAAAATAAGATGCCAGGAAGCCCCAAATTGAAGAACATATTATTCTACAAAATGTTATCTTCAGGTATTTATCAGTTTTGGGCCCTAGCCATTCTAAACTATTTGCTATTTTTTTATCTTCTTAGACCAAATGTCCTTTAAATAATTCTTCAAGTTATCGAAAACACAACTGTGAGAGAATCCTAAATAGTAATTTTGAGAGAAAGTTAGAATAATATGTAAGGAAACATTTTATTAAAGATCTTGGTTAATTCTTAGTCCTTTTTCTTTTTTTTTAAAGAAAGCTGGCATTTTAATGACTTGAGTGGTATTAATTATCTACTTCTTATGTTACGGTTCAGGATTCTTTAAACATCCATTAGGGCACAAATTATTTAGACACTCAGTATTTGAAAAGAGGAACTTAGCTCTATTTGCTTTATTAAAACTCGACTCATTTTTGTCATAGATTTTATAAAAATTCTTGTGTCCCTTCTATCACTGTTGGATCAGTTATGTTTGGGAAAAATTTATTTGTAATTGTGCTTGGAGTGGAATACCTATAGTATAGGTTCCCAGGTACTAATTCCCAAATACTAGTGCCCAAGTTGGAAGTTTATATGTAGGTGCCAAATATAGAATGCAGCTTTTGCCTGCATTTTCCCTGAGCATATTTTAATTAGACTCGTGACCTTATTCTGCACTATGGCAATAGTCCCTAAATGCCATCTAGTAGTCTCCCAGACCATACCTTTCTCTCTTTTGTTGCTAATGCTAGAGTACACTTTCTAAGAACCTAAATCTGAACATGACATTCTTCTATGTTAATCCTTGAATGAATCTCCAATGGTGGAGATTGTTGTTGAGAGTTCCAGTTCATTCAAAATTTCAGTCCTTTGTGACCTGTTTGTTCCTCTTGGGAGGCTTTTAGGATAGTCTCTTTATCACAGATGTTCTAGAATTTCATGATGAAATGTCATGATGTGGGATTTATTAAAAAAAAATCATTGCGTAGGGTACTTTGTAATCTGGAGATTCGTCCTTCTGCATTTTTTTCTGTAATATTACTGTGTTATATTCCTACTCCCTGTTTTCTCTATTTTAGAATTAAACAAGTCTGAGTTTGTTCACTTTATTTTGTTCATGTATATTTTTCTATTTTCTGAAATAATATATATTTTTCCTTTAAAAGTGGGAATGCATTTAGAAATATCATCTCTCAAGTAAAAAAAAAAAAATTCTACCAACATATTATTTTTGTGTATCTGTATCTTAAATGTCCCATAAAATGTCTTCATATTCTAAAAAAAAAAAAAAAAAAGCCTATTTAAGTGATCTAATTTTTAAATCATTTCTTCCCTCTCATCCTTCTTTTGGTCTTTTTTGTTCTACTTTCTGGGTGATTTTCTCAATTTATGTTTCCATTTTGAAATAACCATTTTTTTAGTAATTATATCTTTAATGTCTAAGAACCCTTTTCTAAGTATTCCTTTTTAATTTTTGTAGTATCTTGATGCAATTTCTGCCATCTCTGGATATTATTCTTAGCTTCTTTGAAGTTATCGTCTGTCTCAGTCATTGTGTCTGATTTTTTTCTTTGTTTACTTGTTGTGCTCCTTTCTTCTGTGCTGGAGATACTTATCAAATGTCTGTTGACTTTTGGCTGCCCATTCATATTTAAAAATGAGGTTATAAAATGATTATTGAAAACTCTGTTTGTTGACTAGTAGTTTTCATGGTAGAGCAGTATTAACCAAACTTACTGGGAAATACACATGACTGTGTGCGTCTTATATCTGAGGCCATTTAGTTCATCCAGACAGGGATTCTCCAACATTTTTGCTTGGGGATATAAGCGTGGCAGGCAGTGTAGGAGATAGGTGAGGGTAGAGTGCTTGGAGAGTGGATGTCCTACTATTTGGGATATAGATTTTCACCCCCAGCCTCCTCTGACCCTGGAGCCAATTCCATTTCTCTTAAGACTATATCTCCCTTGGGGCTTGGTAGAAGTAGTGGCCTGACTCTGCAGCGTGCAGAGGGAGGATGTAGGAGTGTAAAGGCGCTTTATACAAAATTTCAGGCCATGACCTTTTTTTAAATGTCTAATAACAGCACCTCTTCTGTACATGCCTTATATTTTTAGTTTCTGAACATATCAGGGGTTTGCAGGACATAATAGATTGCTTTTCGTTGCTTCTGCTCTCAGGTTTGACCTCCCTCCGTTCTCCTAAGTCATGTACTATTCTTTCAGCCATTTTGTGTTTTCATATTTTAAAGTTTGTAGTTAAATCTTCTCCTTGATCTCTTTGTAGCCAGAGTATTTTTGTTTATTGTGCTTGTTTGGGGGAATTTGAAAAGGAGGAGAAAATGCATTACACTACAGTCTTGAAACTTTAAATCCATTGAAAATGCATTCATGCATTTATTCATTTAATTTTTAATTTTATTCTCTTGAGTAGCTATAACATACATATACTTCACGATATAAAAATATATTAAAATTATTCATCGAGAAGTCTTGCTCTCGTTCTTGAATCCATTGGTTTAGGACATCTCCCCCCAAGCCCTACAGGGATTCACTTTTATTAATATCTTTTATATATCCCCTGTATTTATTTATGTAAATATTAATAACTATAAATATATATTTATTTGTAGGCATACCCTATTTACTTTGCCTTTTGGCTTAACAGTTTCTCTGGATATCTTTACCTGAAAACACTTTAAAAGCTACAAACCACTATATATCATAAAGTGATTTGTATTAATTTAGAGTTTAGAATTAGTTCTTAAACACTTGCAATCACATTTTTATGAAATTCAAGGATTATCCTGGGGATTGTGCAGAAGATTGGGGAATAAAAGATCAAAGAGGCAGGGGCATGGAGGCAGAGTTGAGATGCGTCGAGAGAAGCAGCACAGTGTTGAAAGGAAATGAGGAAAATAGAGGTGGGTATTTAGGCCGACTTTCATAAACTGAAGAGTATTTCCACACATGGAAAAATTAGTCTAGGTAGTATAGTGTTCAACTACATATAAAACACATACAAAGTAAGCAAAGTAAGTATATGGTGAGTTTTACCATATGCTTCCCGAAATATCTAGTAAATAGCAAAGTTTGCATCAGAAAGTCTTAGCACTTCTAAAAGAGAACACACATCTGTACACATCTTGAAAAGTTTTGGTAGCCTCAAGACCATTAAAGGATTTCTGTGGCTTTTATGTAATACATGTATATTCAGCAATAAATATTCATTCAGTGATTCAAAATGAGGATGATGCCTTCAAGGAATTTATTTTCTGAACATCTATATCAACATTATACAAAAACAATTACTCAAAGACTTTGCTGGTTGTAATTCAGTTAGTAATGCTGAGTAAATAGTTCCATCATGTTTCATGTATGTGTAAATGAGAAAGCTCTACTAAAACAGCTTCCTGGTCTACACAACAGAAAAAACAACGCAAAAAATATTTGGTGATTTGGAAAAATCCTGCCTGACTGATCTTAAACATCAGTCTTTAGTTGGGAAGTAATATAACTTTATTTTATATTTTAAAGTTAAAAGAAGTATTTAAATTTAAGTAATTTATTTAAATTATTAAATATTGTGGAAGACTATAACCTCTATACAAACAAAAGATAAAATTAAAACCACTGAACAAAAATAAAAGTACAATCCCATTGCTTAGAAATAACTCGTGCTAAAATCTTGGGTACCTTGTCTCTTTCTACCTCATTAATGCATCTAAACATACTTTAAAGTTTTTCAGTCAAATACTGTATATTGATCTAGAGTGATAAGCTTTTAGCAGGAAGGGTCCTATTAATAATATTTTTTCTTATTTTACAAATGTACCGACTGAGACCCAAGTGAATTAAATTACTCTCCAGTACTGGGCTCTGATCCTTTATCAAGTGAAGTGGAGGCAAGAGGAGACCTCAGGTTTTCTGATGATCTTTCTGCAGTGTCACTAAACTGCGAGTCACACTATTCCTTTAATTTTTCAGATTGTTAGCAGGTTGCCATGCACACGAATGCCAGACAGTGAAGAGTCAGGCTGCTTGAACACAGTGTGCCGATGCCAGCCACCTGCCTCCCAGCCTGGTGGTGCCAAGAGGCAGGGCCTCCAGGTCAGAGCTGGCCTGTTCAGGGTTGGGTCCCAAAGGCCTCACTGAGATCAGTAGCCTACGAAGGCTATGAAGTGGCCTATGAAGAGCAGAGGCCCTGAGCCAAGCTTTTACCAAGCGTGTCCGCTCAGCCGCCCAGAACAATGGATAGTGCTTTGGAGAAGGCAGTGGGATCAGGAAATAGTTTCTGAGGATTAGTGGGGAATGATAGGGAGTAACCTGCCCTAAGGCCTTTGGAAACCTCTGGTTTCCAGACCAACAGCCCAGAGGGCTGGAGGAAACCAGGCCTTCCTGTGTCTGTCCTCTAATTCTCTGAAAATTAGCAAAATAACAGCATGGTATTTCAGGACTCATTTGGACTTGGGCAGAATAGCCTTTTCTTTTTCCCTTTTTTATTGAAGAATGTAAGTACAATTAAGGCACTCAGGACCTAAGCCTCTACTGAAGGTATTAGCGATGTGGGGTGGGGGGGGTGGGTAGGTGGGGAAAGGAAAAGGAAGGGAAGGAGGAAAAGGTGGTTGTTTTTTTTTTTTTAACTTTTGAAACATTCTAAGACTTTTGCCACTCAGTAGACACTTTCAATGCAATGTTTTGGTCAAAACTGCTTACTTTATGGTCTGGGGCGGAAGGCACCTTAGTGAGATACTGACAATAGAAGTGAATGCTAGTATAATCTTCCCCTGTACTCTTTTTCCATCTCTAGTCTTGGAAAGTCTACATTCTACACAGAAGACTGATGTGGAAGAGTATTTTTAAGTGCCAGTTTATCCCAGCAACTGCTGGGTTTTAGAGGAACTCTCAATTAAATACATAGAAATTTCTATGTATTATTTCTCATCAGCTTAATATTAGAACTGAAAGCAATTTTCTAGGGCTGATAGAAATTCATTAGGCCAAATAATTGTACTGCGTTAACAAACTGCATAATTGATATAGGATTATAGCCAAGTATTGTCGTGTTATTACATACGTGTTGTAGCTGTTTACAGAATAAATCAAGTGGCAGTTTTACAAATATGGATTAGAATAGAACCAGTGCAGTTGTACATTTAGAGCACTTGTAATACCAAAATAATGGATTGGATATTTTCTTTTCATATATTGCAGAATATGATTATGTCTTGTTTGTTTAAAAAAAGTGAAACGACTTCTACAAAGCACTATAAAAGTAGTTTCAGCCATAGGTTCAGATGAAATAATACTCTAGAAAAGACATGTATAGTCTTGTAGGATTCATCCAATGCCTGGGTGCTAGGTACTACATATAGAGCATAAATTAAGTGTCAATTTGCATTAGATTATAATCTAAATAATAGTTTTGTTGTTTTGTCCCCCTCCAAACTATTGGATTTATCTCCAATTGAGTGTGGCTTAAGGTCATGCAATTTATTTATTTTATTCTGGAATTGATACATCCGAATGAGTGTAGTCTCATTCAATATAAACACTGATGTATCTTGAATGAGATGACATTGATTCTCGTGATGGTGTTACTGCTCAAAAGTTTGTAACAACTGACTTGCTTTTAGAGCTTTATAACAATCTTTTAACCATTCCCACTGGTGACTGATCTTCATTCCTCTAGACTGTTTGATTTTGAGAACTAGCAAAAAGTTGTTTTGAATCAATTCTGGAGAATGATGTGAACACTCAAACTAGGAAATACATAAAGAAGTTAATGAGGCTCTGAGTTTCTTGCTTGACCTGAACACCTTGGTATTTCTTAGGAAGAATGTAAAAATTGCTTGTGAAAAAAAACATTGTTAGAATAAGGGTATAGGATGTCTAAAACTTCTTCTGTGACATTTTCTTTGGAATTGCAAAGTAGAATATTTTAACTAGGATAGTATTTTTTTTCCAAGGGCAGGGTATTATTATAGTTGTAATTTGAACTAAATACATCCTAGTAGGACAGTATTGTGAAAGTAAAAACACAATAACCATAAATCACTATAAATAGCAGTGGAATACAGTGACTATAAAATGTACACACTGAATCCAGCAAAGACCCTCTATGTACTGTGATGTATACATTCAACCTACCAAAAGGGCAATTCTACCTCATCAATTTTGTCATGCAACTAATATGTACCATTAAATGAATGCTATTCAGAGAAAATTTTTGGAATGATTTATCTGAATTGGGAATTTTAATAAACATGTCTGGGAGGTTTAAACAGAAACCATCTTCTTCTCATAGCTTTCCCAGTAGCAAACTGAACATTCAAAACTACCGCATTGACTTTAGAACCATGTTACTTAAAATAGCTTACAACTCCTCCCCATTTATGCCAGAAAATAATGGTCCCTTCTTAATAAACTGTTTCGTGGATAAAGGTGGCTGAAAATAAAAATATAGGTTTATTTTAGACAATTTAGAATGAAGCTCCACGTGATGAGATCTACCTGAATAACTTGTGAGGATTTCACTCATTTGCCGCATCTATATGTTCTGGTATATTTGTTAAATCAGGATCGTTATCACATAGTCACACCTCATAAATATTTGAACTTGCAGTCAAGAGAATGCATATTCTCTCACAATTATTTAAAAGTTAAGAATACTTTTCTCTCTCCACCTACATACAACTCTATAATGATGTCCACATTTGCTTTCTCAAAGTTTCTGCTGTGACCACTGGCAGAAACAGCATAGCAGACCAGATGGTCTGTTGATTTGAGTCGAGAAATTCTTTGGCCCTTATTTAATTCAGTAGTTCTACTCAATCTGCTCAGGAGAGTTTACTGAGAGAACATAAGGATGCTGCTGTTAAGATGAGGTACATTGGCAACGTTTCTGCATTTCTTTCCTACCCTTGGCTGGGCATTGTCGTTAGTTCTCTTATCTTTGTAAACCGTTAAATGAATCATTTAAATAATAAAATCGTTTCTCCATGTGGCATAATATTTTAAAAGATGGCTCTATGATTAAATCCTGTTACCTACAGAAAGTTTGTGAAGATCGGAAACAGATTTATCTGTTAACAACTGATGAGAAGTTGACCATTTCATTTGGCTTCCGAAATATTTTGGTGACCTCTGTGGATCTAATGTGGAAGGGTTGGAATGAGTAGGAGCAAAGTCCTAAACAAATGCATGGACTGTCTTTGGAACTGGATGTTTATATCAGAAGTTGCCGTGACAAACACCATCTCTGAAGAGCTCCTTCGTGAGCTCACCTCCTTCTAGTGTTGCCTGCAGCAATTCCATGGTACCCCCATTTTGTATGAGAAAACTTTTATGTCAGGTACAGTTTTCTTCACAGTCGGTCCTGATATCTAGAATGAAACTTGGGAAGATAATACTAAATAGAGTTTCTCTTTGGTAAGGTTGGCAGACTCTGAATTGGAGAAAATAAAAATGAGTAAAGATATTTGCCTTGAATTATTTGTTGGAATTTCAACTTACTGACTCCCTGGGTCTCCTTCCTTTCCTTTATTGTCATTAGTTATTTGTTATTTGTCTGTCTGTGGTATGAGAGTTGGTACATATAAACAAGATTACATTATTGTGTCAATCCCAGTATTAAAAAATACCTCATTTATAGAAATATTGGAGTTAAGCCTGTTTGGAGAATACGGTGTTCTAATAAACTGAAATTTTTTATTAACTGTAGGAACACTCTTTCATGTAGAAAAACTGTCTTGGACAGAGTAGTTCACCTGAAATAATGAATGCCTGGCACCACACCTGAAACAGAAAGGGTATTCATCTATAATTAATAGCGAAAGGGGCCCTATTTTTAAGGATGTCTTCATTTGACCCTCACTCTTGTTTAACAATTTGGCTAGGTATAGAATTCTAAGTTCAAAATAATTTTACTCTCAGAACTTTGAATATATTAATCTATTGTGGTAGACTAGTGGTATATTCAAAGCATGGACTATTTCTTTTATTGTTGGGGTTATGATATTTCACTAAAATATGTTTAAAAATTGTCTTAAAAACCCCACTATTCCTGCTCTGTACTTGGTAGGTTCATTTAATCTCAAGTTCACAGTCTTTTCTTCAGCTAAGAGAACATTACGTGTTTCATTATTTTCTCTCTTCTGTTTTTCCCTTCTGGGCCCAAATTTTGCCAAGCATTATGTCAGCCTTGTGGTTTTGGGCTAGTTAACCTCTAACATCTTTGATCATCAATTGCATTATTATAAAGTGGAAATTATAATCCCCAGGAGGCTAGTACCCAAAATGGTAATTATTTTTTCTCCTGCAGATACCTTGTTCCTCTGAGCTTATCATTTTGATCAAGGCACTTGAATCTAAATATAGACTTCTGGCTCTTAAAGTGATGTCTGGGCTGTTTTTAGCATGAAGGTTATTGGACATGACTCTGGTCTTCCTGAAGGTAGCACTGGCTCATTTCTGAAGGCTTCTTTGGATACCGTAGCTGTGTTATATGGCAAATACAGAGAAAAGAGTCAAAGTATATGTTGAAATGGGAGATAGAATGTTAAATAACAAGGCGACCCCATTTGTTAGAAGGTAGACGTCTATACAAGAAAGCTGTGGGATCTATAGTATTTCTGTATGGATTCAGCTGATGAATGCCTGCCAGATTAATCTTCCCAGAAGAAGAGCTCTGGTCATGTCACCGCTTCTTAAAAATCTTCATTGGATCCCCATTGCCTACAAAGTTAACATCAAGTTCTTAATTTTCAAGTTGTCCAAAACACTGGCTCCAGTGAAACTTTCCAATCTTATATCCTACTATTCTCTACATACTCATTCTAATTAAAATACATTATTCTGTTTCCCAAATCTATCCCATGCTGTTCCCTTTGCCTAGAATTCTCCCTGCCTCCTATTTATTCTAGTGAAATCCTTCTCTTTTACGGTCCAACTCCAGAGCTTCTTCCTTTGCAAAGCCTCTGGCAATCTCTGCACAGAATTTGTACATCTCTTATAGCACCTAACATACTGCAGTGAAGTGACTTTAGGTAGAAACTACGTCATATTCATCTGTGATTTACTAAGGTCTAACGATGCCTCTTTTGTAACCTGTGTTTGGTAAATATGGTTGAATGATTAAAAGAATGGATGCATTATAGTAATGCTGCATTGTAATGTTTTACATGGAGGAAAATAGATTTGGAGATTGTTTTGTTTTGTTTTGTTTTTTGATGGAGCTGACTGGTGACCAAAATTGTGCCTTGTTGACTATTTTGATTAGAGATTTTTAAAAAAATCATTTATATGATCACTTCTTGATTTTTATAAATAGCTATATGCACTTGCTAATGAGACAGGAATGCGGTCAGATATTTGGGAAATATTTACTCAGCTTTTAATCCTTCTCCTTTTAAGAGTCTTTATGAAGAAAAATGAAAATCAGATATAATACTGCTTGTGACTGAAAATATTGTGCATTTTAATGAAATTTCTTATACCATCTAACTTGTTTTGCCTGTGGACATAGTTTGGAACTAAACTGACTTGTTGCTTGGGATTAACCATAATAAATCTGCTGAGAGTTGCGTTCTATTTCAAAATGCATCCTCTCTTCTAACTTCTTTTCCACTGATGAAATTGAAGATATGAAATATCTTATTCTTTAAGTTGCAGCATTCCCTGTAACTGAGTATGTAACTTTTATAAATGCACTAGCAGTTTCTTGATGGCTGTGAAGAAGCAGAGCAGAGCAAGACATTACATGGTAATTTGTTATGTGTGACTTATAATATTTGGGGAAAGAGCAGCTATAATTTTGTGTCTTCAGTCAGCAGGGTGGCCTTGATTTGTGGCAAGTCAACATATTCCTCTGAATTTTTGCGATGATGACAGTATTTAAGAGGAAAACACTTAAGTCTTCTGGAAAGAACTTTTAAATTGTAGGGACTTACATCTAATCACCCCTCTGATATCGTACAAATATTTTTGTTTCTTTCAGGAAATGAGTGTGTTTTTAAGTTTACGTTAGTTTTTTCCCCCTTGTAAATGGAAAAATACTTAAAGACCATTTTGTACAACTACCTCACTTTGCAGAGAAGAATAGATGCTCTGAGAGTTGGTAGAGGACCTGGGACCAAAACTCAAGTCTTCCAACTTAATGCTAACAGTATTAACAACAACACATAATAGCAGCTAATATGTATAATATTTTCATATACTCTTATTATAAGGAAACTGAGGCACCGAGAAATAGCTTGCTCGAGATCACACTATCAGGGCTTCTCTGGTGGCGCAGTGGTTGAGAATCTGCCTGCCAATGCAGGGGACACGGGTTCGAGCCGTGGCCGGAAGATCCCACGTGCTGCGGAGCAACTAAGCCCGAGCGCCACAACTACTGAACCTGCGCTTTAGAGCCGCGAGCCACAACTACTGAAGCCCACGCACCTAGAGACGGTGCTCCATGACAAGAGAAGCCACCGCAATGAGAAGCCCATGCACCACAACAAAGAGTAGCCCCTGTTCACTGCGACTAGAGAAAGCCTGCGCACAGCAACGAAGACCCAACGCAGCCAAAAATAAATAAATAAATAAATTTACTAAAAAAAAAAAAAAAATTATAACCTGTGACTTCAAGAAAAAAAAAAGGTCACTATCAAGTGGTAGAGTTGGGGTTCAAAAATAGGTTGTCTTCCTTTGAGTTTCTCAGTATAACCCAGAGATGTGGTAATATGTGGTTTCACTTTTTAAAGGAAGCTTTTGAGTGCATTTAAGTGCCCTAAGAAAATTTAAAGGAAGCTTTTGAGTGCATTTAAGTGCCCTAAGAAAATTAGGATTAACTTTAAACCTAATATCACAACATGAGTATTAGTAATAGTTTTGTAAATGTCAGTTCATCTAATTGCAGAGCATACCTAAGTTACAATTCATAGATAGAAAAAAATTCTATTATTGGGCTGAATAAAAATTTCTTATTTAAAATAAAAATATGATGGAAATTGAAATTGGGTTAAACCTTTCATAGTTTATAAATTGAATTCAATGTAATTCATTTCAAACTCTGGGTACTAATATAGAATTGATTATAATGCATAAGTACCTATGAGGTCACCTAATCATGTATATTCACAGGGAGGCAAAACAAGTATGATTTTCAGCACCAGTAAAGAAGGAAACTCCCTCAAATAAGAAAAGCTCCACTTTATTCAATTTATCTAGAATGTTTACAGTCAGAAAATCTATTAAGAAATTGTCAATTTTAATGTTTTTTACATTTACATTTTACTATTTGTCCCACCTATTTTATGTTCCTTATTTCTTGTTTCCTGCCTTCTTTTGGACTAATGAAGTATTTTTAAATTATGTAACTATTTCACTCTATTAGCTTGTAGGTTTACACTATTTTACTATTCCTTTTGTGATTATTCTAGACTTTGTAACATGCATCCTTGACTCCTTGAAGTGGTACTGTTATCACTACTCAGACCAGTTGACTCTATTATTGCCCTTCCATCCTTTGTGTTAATGTTGTCATATATTTTAATTCTACACATATTTTAAACTTCATAAGGCATTAATATGTTTATTCAAAATTCATTTTGAATTACCAGTATATTTACCTTTTTCATTTCTCTTCCTTGCATTATGCATTTAAAAAAAAATCTGGAATCAATTTTCTTTTGCCTGAAGAATTCCCTCTTGTACTTATTTTAAAGCTGTTCTGCTAGTGACAGGTTATCTCTGGTTTTCTTCCTGTGTCTCTGTTTTGAAGGGTATTTTCACTGGGTGTAACATGCTAGGTTGGCTTTACTTTCTATTAACATTTTACAGTTGTCTTTTCATTGTATTCTGACTTCTATCATTTCTGTTAAAACATTATCTGTCAATCTTATTACTGATTTTTCAAAGATAGTTTGCTCTCTCAGGCTGCTTCTAAGATTTTCCTTTGTCTTTAGGTGAGCCTAGTTATTATTATTATTTTAAAATATTTATCTGCTTGGCATGAGTAGTGCTTCTTAATTCTTTGACTTAATGGCGTTCCTCAGTTTTGGAGTATCTTGACCATATGAAGAAAGTTATTTAAATATTGTTTTTTCCCAGTTCTTTCTCTGCTGACCTCATGATCTTTTTTCTTTGCCTCATATATACCTTTTGCTCTTTTTTCCTTTTTCTTTGCTCTTCTTATATCAATCTGAATGTTTTTACTGTGATATTCCAGTTCACTAATCTTCTCTTTGGCTATATCCAACCTGCTATTAAAGCCATATTTTGAGGTTTTTGTTTTATTATTGTACTTTTCACTTCTACAATATCTACTTTATTTTTATAGATCTGAGTTCTTTTGTGAATTCTCCATTTTGTCATTTATTTTCTTGAACACATTAGTTACAATTATTTTGAAGTCCATATCTGATCCAATATCTAGATCTTTTTGTATGGTCTTTCCTCCCCTCTCCCTCTGCCCTGTTTTTTTTTTGTATGCCAGTTGATTTTTTAAATCAAATGTTGGACATTGCATACAAAAATTGAAGAAGTTTTAAAGAAGTCACCTTCTTCCTGAGGCTGTTCACTCTAGTCTCTGATTGGATGGATAACCTCAATCCATTCGTGAGAGTATCTGAGATGACCAAAGACAACTGCCACAAGGAGGAATAATGGGTGGCATAGTTTAATGGTAGAAGATTTAAAGCTAGGAAAATTTAGAAAAGAGGAAGGAAGATATATCTAAAAATAGCAATGAGGGTCAAGAAGAACCTCTGCCCACCTCTGGGCCATGAGAAGTGTGGAACAGTGATCTTCAGTGATAGTGAGAGTTCAGTTAGAATGAAGGCAAAGTTGAGAGAAGAGATTAAATTTCGTGGGATTTTGTTCATGATTAATTGTGAGATCCAGAGGCATAGTAAAAGGATTTCAGCAGTTGGGAAAGTGTGGGGTGACAAGGGGGTGATGTACTGATCCAGAGAATATGGGGCCTGAGGATGGATGACCTGGGAGTTCTGGGCTTGGAGTAGCTGACGTAAACAGGGAAAAGTGCATAAAGAGATTATTTTGAGGAACTCTCAGACAGATACTCATGGTGAAACTGTAAGGAGGGAGAATCTTTCTACCAGGACACAAATTTCTGTATTCTCCTATTAGCTATTCTGATAACAGTGTGGAAGAAGAGGTGTGTGAAGATCTGAAGCTTCCGCTTAATTCCTAGAATGAACTATAAGAGAAGAAAATAAGTGGATTGATTTTGGAGATATTTGCAAAGTAAAATTAGCAAGACTTGGTGATAGAATGGATATGAGGTGTGAACAATGAGGCATGTCCAAAATTACACCCAAATTTCTGGCTGTTGCAGCTGAATAGATGGATGGTAGTGCCATTCACTGAGCTAGAAACACTAGAAGAAGACCAGATTTTGGTGTCAGATGGTGACATTGTGAGTTTGATTTGGACTTTTTGAGTTTAAGGTGCATTTGAGTCATCCAAATGGGGATATCAAATATCCAATTAAATACATGTGTCTGTTGCTTCACAGAGATATCTGACCAGGAGATGTGAGTTTGTCGGCATCTGCTTATACGGTGGTAATTGAAGTTTTTGGACAGAGTGAGCTGGCCAAATGAGAGTCAACAGGGAGAAGCTAGCCAAGAATGTTCACATATGCTGAAGGGCAAATAGAAAGGAGGATGAAAATGTTCATTTTACTTAGCTTCAAGGAGATCATTGGTAAGAGGGTTGGATTAAGTCCTTCAGAGTAGAAGCCTTAGATTATAGTTGGAGAAGTTTGTTGTTAAAAGAAAAAATGATATTTTAGCTGGAGAGAAGTTTTAGTATCTTTTATTTTTAAATCTAGGGGCTTCAGTATGTTTAAAAGCCAGTGAGAGAAATCTGGTTGAAAAAAGATTAAATATACAGAAGAAAGAAAAGAGCTCTTAGGAAACTGGAGAGAAAGGGGGATGTATTAGTTTCCTATTGTTGCTGTAACAAACTACAGCAAAAATTAGTAGATCAAAACAAGACACATTTATTAACTTACAATTATGGAAATCTGAAACCAGGTCATTGGGCTAAAATCAAGGTGTCAGCCTTTTTCCTTCTGGAGACTCCATCTACTTGCCTTTTCTAGCATCTGGCTCTTGGTCCCACATCACTGACCCCTGCTTCTGTTTTTACATCTCTTTATTTCTGTTTCCGTTGGCACATCACTTTTTCTGACGCTGACCCTCCCTGCCTTCGCCTTGTAAGAACCCTTGTGAATATCTTGAGACCACCTGTATAATTCAGGATAATCTTCAGTTATCAAGATCTTTAACTTAATCACATCTGCAAAGCCCTTTTTATCATGTAAGGTAATATATACAGAGCCACAGATTCCAGGGATTAGGATGTGGACTTTTTTTTTTTTCATGGAGGGTAGCGTTATTCAGCCTGCCAAGGATAGAAAGGAGCATTTTCTAATTTAATTGGAAACAAGGAAGGTAGAACATGTGCAAGACATGGGTATGTCTGTAAAAATATATTTTGGGGCTCATATTACATATTTTCTCTTTAAAATGGAGTTGTTGCACTTGCTTGAGGGGAGAGGCAGACAGGAAATTCAGGGAAGAAAGTCCTAACTTAACAACTAGAGCACTCCTTCATTTAGCCAATAGTTAACAAGAACCTGCTGGGAACCTGATGGGTACAGGGGTACAAAGTTATAAACACACAGCAGTTATTATCTTTCTATACACAGTTAGAGGTTTTCAAGGTGTGCTAAATGACCATTTGACCAGAGGCGTTTAAAAAGGATTCCTGGGTACTAAGTTACAGATGACCTCACAGATAATGCTAATATTTACTGATTGTTATCAGTAATGTGTACTTCCTAAAAACAATATATTTTAAAGAAATGGGTAACATATCATAGAATGCATTAAATGCTAATACCAGAGATAATTGCTCAGAAGTAAGGAGTGTAGTAAGTATTAAGGAGTCCTTGTCAATATTTGAGCAGTCAGAGCCATGACACTCTACTTTTACTAAGTACTTGAACTTTAACTTGAATAATCTTATAGTTCTTTGCATTTTAAGTTTTACATGAATAGTACATGAACTATAAATATTATAAAAAAATAAATACATTAAAAATAACCACTTCGTGATCACAGGTCTCCTCAATCTCACTTTCTTCCCTAGAGATCAAGATTGTTAAAAATTTGGCATGGATTCTTTTAGGTTTTTTTTTTTCTTATGGGTTTACTGACACATGTATATATGAAACTATATTTTCTTTGTTTTTTACACAAATGGGGTCATACTAAATTATTGCTCTATAGTTAAAAAAATTCAACATTATGTTTTTGCAATCTTTTTTGTTAATCGTATGTTCTGTCAGTTGCTACCTACTAGTCCATAGACTGAATGCATTATATTTTATTAATATGTAACCATTTTCAATACATCAGTTGTTTCCAAATTTTTCTCTTGTAAGCAATGATACAGTGAACATTCTTCCAGATGCCTTTCTAATGTTTATGCTAGTTAGTCTAGAGAATCGGGAAAGGAGTAGTTATATCAAAAGGCGTGGCTTCTCAAGGTTTTTATAGATGCTGCCAGATTTCATTCCTTAAAGTCTATTCCCATTTATTCTACTTTCTTTTATGTCTGACAGTACCACTTTCTTCCTAACACTTGTGCCAGCATTTGACATTATCAATATTTAAAAGTTTTTCCAGTAGTGAAAGTGCCTTATTTTAATGTATGTTTCTTTTGTTACTAGTGAGACTGAATTTTTTTTTCAAGTTTTTATATTCAGTGGTGTAATATGTTTGTTCATATGTATGTGAATTGTGTGTTCATATCTGCCTTTTGGTTCGTTTTTATTTTGAGAGGTATATATTTTTTCTGTTCATTTTTAGGAACTCTTTATATATTCTAAGTATTAGTCCTCTCTTAAATATGTTGTACACATATTCTCTCAATCTGTGCCTGGTGTTCGAATTTTATATATGGAATCTATCATACTATAAACATTAAAATATTTATAAGTTTAATTTGTTGAATTTTTTTATGGCTTCTAGGTCTAGATTATTAAAATTCTTTGGTTATTTTTTCTAACATATGTAAATTAGTTAAATTAGTTAAATTTTGGGAATTTCTTTTTAGTTTTCTAATTTTGGAGTCCATTTTAGTATCAGGTTAAAGAATATCCTTTGTGTACTCAAATGGGTAGAGTCAGTCTTTTTTGAGTATCTCATCCTTTCTCCCTTGATTTTCAGTACCAACTGTTGCATATACACATGGATCTGTAGGTAACTTTTTAAAAATTGGATGGCTGCCTTTTTATATTATGTTAGGTATGTCAGGTATAGAAAGACACTCCTCATTGATCTTGTTCTTCTAACTTTCTTGGCTATAATTACATATTTTCTTTACTCTGAAACAGTTTGAAAAGCAGAGACACCATCTGTTCCTTAAAGAGTATGTAGAATTTCTCTGTAAAACAAACTGTCTGTACTGGCCCACCTTTTTGGGGAATAGCTCTTTGACAACTTGCTCTCTTTCTTCTATCGTAATTAATGTCTTTGAATTTTCTGTTTGCTGGATTCAATATGTATAAATTATATTGTCCTACAGAATTATCAATTTCATCCAGATTTTATTTACATAAAGTTGTGGGAAGTATTTTCTTAATATTCTTTTAATTCTTCATTTCTCTAGTATTATTTCTTGTATTATATATTGTTACTTTCCCTTTTTTCGCCCTTGATTTGTTTCACAACTTATCTATTTTATTTTTTTCCCCCAAACATCAGATCTTGGATTTATTTATTAGTTCTATTTTGCTTTTTTTCCAAGTTCTAATTTCTACTTTTATTTTTACTAAATTTCTTCTTTCTGCTTTCCTCAGATTTTACTTAATGATATTTTCTAAATTTTGGATACTAATGAATTTATTTTCATTCTTGTTTATTAATAGATATGTGTTTAAGGCTATGAATTATAGCGTGAGAACTGTTAGCTGTAGAAGATGTGATGTGTAGTGTTTTCATTAAATTCATTATTCTTATTTGTAGTAGTATTATTATGTAGATATTCTGCAATTTCAACTTTTATTTTTTTCTTTGGAGAGTTATGTAAAGAGTCTTAAAATTTTTCCTAACCCCAGATTTTATTAGTAATTTTTCATTTTATTGTACTGTGATCAGAAACTGTTGTCTGCATTCTTTCCACTATTAGAATTTATTGGGATTTTATTTGTGACTTAAAATGTGACCAAGTTTTTTTTTTAACCTTTTAATTTAAAAAAAAATTTATTTATTTTATTTTTGGCTGCATTGGGTCTTCGTTGCTGCTCATGGACTTTTCTCTAGTTGCAGCGAGCAGGGGCTACTCTTCATTGCGGTGTGTGGGCTTCTCATTGCAGTGACTTCTCTTGTGCGGAGCACAGGCTCTAGGCACGCGGGCTTCAGTAGTTTGTAGCACGCAGGCTCAGTAGCTGTGGCTCGCGGGCTCTAGAGCGCAGGCTCAGTAGTTGTGGTGCACGGGCTTAGTTGCTCTGCGGCATGTGGGATCTTCCCAGACAAGGGCTCGAACCCATGTCCGCTGCATTGGCAGGTGGATTCTTAACCACTGCGCCACCAGGGAAGCCCTAAGCATTTTCTTATAGAGAAGTTATATTCTCTGACTTAACATTAGAATTCGAAATGTAACAGTTAAATCTATTTTGTTGTTTATATTAGCCTACTTATATTTTTCATATTTATATCTACTTTTTAATACACCTGTTCATCATGGTTTGAGAGGGTTGGATAGTAGTCTATTAATAGTGTGTCTATATCCGATTTTCCTTATATTTCCTATACCTATGTGTATTGTATGACACCTAGACATTCATAACCAATATATTTTTTATTGTGAATCACATCTTTTAGTATTAAAGTTTTCTTCATTGCTTGTTTAGTGCTTTTCTGTCCTGAGTTCAGTCTTGCATGATATTGACCACTGTATTCTTTCCTTCCCTCCTTCCCTCTGTTCTTTCTCCGTCCCTCCTTTCTTTTTTTTCTTTCTCGCCCCCCCCCCCCCCCCGCCTTGCCCCCACCACATTCTTTGTTTTCAAACTTTCTCAGTCACTGGGTTATAGGAGTCTCTTTCCCACCGAATAGAGTGGAATCTGCTTTATGATTCATACGGAAAGTTTGTTTTCTTTCAGTAGGTAAGTTTGGCTCTCTAACATTTATTGAGATAACATAAAAGTTTGGTGTTAATACTGTTATACTATTTTATATTATGTTTTAAAATTTATAAGTTTTGAAGAAAATTTACAAGGTGTTCTGCCTTCTTAGCGTTGTGTTCTTTTAATTAGAAAGGTTTATATTTCTGTTACCATTATGGCTATAACTACATGGAAACCCTTAAACCTCTTATTTCTTTAAACCTTATCTGTTAATCCTCTCTAAGGAGCAATAATAAAATTAATATTTTTCTTCTTCCTCCTCCATTTTCTACCAGCTGATTTTAGCATTACAAAATGATTTAGTTAAATTCTCCTGTGATTTATCAGTTTTAAAATAATATCTTTTGATCTCAGTAACATTCCATGTTTTTCCTCCTTCAGCTTTTATCTTTCCATGTTTCTTTTATCATTTCTGCATGTTAAGGCTTATATTACTTATATTTTATTATAGCAGCATAATTACATAGGGATTTAGTCCCATAATTAGTTTTGGTATTTATTATAGTCCTTTTACTTTGAATTTTCCAGCTGGCTCTCGGATGATTGCAATTTATCTCCTAGTAAATTCCTCAAGAAGGTTCCACGGGAACAAGATTTTATGTGCTTTCATATGTTCAAAACTTTTGAATATTGTCTGTTACCTTTACAGTCAATGAGTTTTGCTAGATTTAAAAATCTCATTTCTATTTTCTTTCCCCAAGGATTTCATGAGCATTACTCCATCCAGTGGAGTAACTAAAAGACAGTGGGGTCCACTGAAACTTGTTGAATGTTATTGTGGAGAAATACTGCAACAGATTGATTTCTCCCTTATGAGCTACTGGGGCTTTTTTGCCTTGATGTCCAAAGCATTCTGTAAATTTCAAGTCCAGTAAAGTAGGGCATTTTACCGTTGACTATTAAAATGAGTTTCTCTGGGGATGTGTGCCCTTCAATATGTATTTTATTTTATTTTTTAAGCATTAAAATAGTGTTTCAGATTTATTAGTAGTAAATTTGGAATAGGGAAATCAATATAGACCATAAGGAAAACTTGAACTTTCTATTCGTGTCCCAGCTACCCACTCACTTTTCATACAAAACAGACCTTGACTCCCACATCTGAGTGAAATGGGTCTGCAGAATCTTTCGGGGAATGATAGGGTACCAGTGGCCAGCCTCAAACCTTGTCAGGTCTGAAAATAAGATTACAAGAAGGAAATAACATTTCAGTCTTGTCTTGAGAGACATAACCTAGGTTCAGTTACGACTACGTTTGCCATGTGAGGGTAAAGAGCTCAATGTCCATTTATTGGTCAGTGTGGCAGAAAAGATATGCAAGATGGAGCCAATTGTTTGAGCTAAATTAATACAGTTTTTTTTTTTAACTCATTGTTACCTATTTTGTAACTTACTCATTCTTCTGTAGGGGAAAGAAAGACGGTGGAAGAGTATGAAGAGATTAACTGAGTATAGTAAAATATGCATCCCTCAATAGAAATATAAGGAATGGAATGATAATTGTCACCCTTTCCCTAAAATCTTGTTTGAAATTTCCCTACTGTTACACTACACCTGAAGCTTTCACACCACTCTATACGGACTTCTACATTCTGTATTTTATAGTTAGAAATACACTAATAACTTTTTACAAAATATCACATATGCTTACTATTGTTCCTAGTGTATTGCTAAATACCTATTAAGCTATGGACAAATTATCAATGAACATTACACAAGTAGCTTAATTCTCCATGTTGGGATTATAGACCAACCCACTGCACAACTCTATTCTTATTTTCAGAGAGTGGAACTCTTATATTGCTTTTCCCTAAAGTATACTGTCGTGTTTTATTTTAGTCATAATCATATCTACACAGAAAGTATGAAGATGTCCTTCTCTCAACAGAGTATGAAACACGCCTTTAGTGGAATGTTGAACCCTCATTTCAGAGCAAAATAATATATGGCTATCAGAGCCTATTAAGAGAAAAATACTTAAATTCTTTTAGAAGTAAACTTTGTATGGAATGAGTTTCTGATGTGCCCCTCTAATATTTTTTTTTTTAATTGAGGTATAGTTGATTCACAATGTTGTGTAAGTTTCAGGTGTACAGCAAAGTGATTTCAGTTATACATATATATCTATATATCTATTTCAGGTTTGAGTAGGTTTTTATTATTAAAAGTTTTCTTATATTTTATTTTTATATATTTATTCCTTTCCATTATTTCAATTTTCTTCTGGGGAGATTCCAGTTACACATGTATAGATCTCCTTTACTTGCCTTTAGTTCTCTGTTTCTAATACTTCTTAAATTTAAAACAGTTTTCTTCTCTCTTTGGTTGCGTTTTTTGTATCTGTCATCTGTTACCTCGACTTTGATAGATTTCAATACATAGCATTTAAATCTCTGGAGCTCTGCTAGCTAATGTTTCATCTCCTCTTACCGTCTTGGTGTTCCTTCTCTATCCTTTTAATTGTCTGCTTTGTGTGTGAACAAGTACGATTTTGCTTCATTAATTATTTTTTGTTCTTGGTTTAATGTATGATCTTAAATTTTATCTGTTCTTTGGCATTACTTTTCTTGCAAGTAGTCCTCATCTGCCATTTGTTGTTCCTGTGTCTTTTCTCCTTTCTTCCCATTCATAGTATGTTTGTACAGATTCGATGATGGTTCTGTTTTGTTATTCATCTTCAAAGCAGTGGGTTTTTCTTGGAAAATATTTATGGGAGATACATGAGGAAGACAGTCACAGTTTAAGTACTAAGTTAAAAAGACTTTTCCTTTTTTGTGTTTGAATTTTGTTTTCAGCCTTTAATTCTTCTAAGCTAAGGGATATGGGAAGGTGTGAAATTTTTCTTAATATAATGACTTCCCACTGCTACAGAGGTATGGTGTTCCTGCAAAAATGGATTTCTGACCTCCTTTTGTTTCCGTTATTTTTAAAGGATTTTTGTGCCTATGTTCATGGGGGATATTGAGAAACTGGATAATATTTTGATGCCAGTCTGATTCTCATACCTTGCAGGTAAACGATAATTCCTCTCTCAGGAAGTGTTAGGAATTTTATCTTTTCTCTTTGAATTTATCACATTTCCCACTATTTGTCTAACATGACTACTTTTTTGTTCAAATTAGCCATCGGGGGGCACTTTTAGTTTAAAATTTGTAACTTTATTCAGCTCAGGGAACTTCTGTCTTTTCTTTCTTTTTCCTTGTGCTTTCTTTTTTTACTCTTTCTGTAACTCATATTCTATGTGTGTTGATCTTTTTAGATTGTTCCTCCATGGTTTCTTTTTCTTTTCATTTCTTTGACTTTTCCCTTCACATTGTGAGAGACATTTTCTCAACTTTATCTTCTATACTGTTTATTAGTTGTTAGCTTTGTTTATTACAGTAATGTTTGGAAGTTCTGGGTTGCCTCATCCTCTACATTCCTTTCCTCTTAAGTATTTATGTAGTATTTAAGATGACCTTGTATTTTCTCTAAATATACTCTAAACCTAAGTTCTCTGGATCTGTCTTCACCATCTTTTCTCTTATACACAAATTCTGGCTATAATTTCTTGTGCTCTTATCAGTCTAATACCAGTGATTTCTAGCTTCTAGAAATTCTTTTAATTTATGGTATACTGAAGGTACCTTTCTTATATACCAGCATGGCAAAAAAAAGAAATTATTTCTTCTTTCTTAGCAAGGAAATTATCTCTTTATTTTCTTTCTCTTCCTCCTTCTTCTCCTTCTTGTCATTTTAAGGTTTTGGGGGCATGAAGAAAGTTAGGTGCTTGTTTTCTGTCTGCTTTCTTGATCTAACTATTTTTCTTAAGAGAACCTTAAAGTATATGAAATTTGAAGAGTGTAGATAAGACATTTATCTTTTTATAGCCTATACTTCTGTTAATTTATGTTGGAAGCTCAAATACAGGGAAAAATTATAATTTTATTTATATTTGTTAATGTATTTGATCACTTGAACCTGTGTTTCTACTTCCTTGTCATCTTTGAAATCTTGACTTCCTTCTAATCTGGTAATTTCCATTTCTCTCTAAGACTCATTTCTCTGTTTCTGTTTTCCTTCCTTCTAGTCACTATTCCATAGTTTGTCTTTCACACTGAGGTAAAATTCACATCTTATCAAATATTACTACCCTTGAGGATGAGAGTCAAATTTCTGAGTATGACATAGAAGGACCATTCTTGTCTGGAAGCTCCTTCCATGTTTTTCATCTTTGTATATATTTCCATTACTTGGAATTACTTTCATTCTTGGATCTTTTGTCCACTTAGGGAACTTGTCTGCTATCTCATGGTGAAATTAAGCTCTTTCTTTTTTATGGTTCTAGAACTTTATTTATACTCAGTTAAAGAACTTAACATATAGTTGTAGTTATTTTTAAGTGTCCATCTGCCCTCCTGTAGACAGTACAATACATTATGCCTCCTTGATAGGCAGCCATAATGCTCCTAGAAAACTATGTCAGGTGAAGAATACATAGGCACTTTTAAAATACTTGACTGAACTGTAGATTGGTTATATTTATCATGACTAAGGCTTATAAGTCATTCAGTAATTTCTTTAAAAGAAGAAACTTTCTATCAGAGTTTAAATCAGTAAGAAATCCTAGGGGACTTCCCTGGTGGTGCAGTGGTTAAGACTCCACACTCCCAATGCAGAGGGCCCGGGTTCAATCCCTGGTCAGGGAACTAGATCCCACATGCACGCCCCAACTAAAAGTTTGCATGCCGCAACTAAGGAGCCCTCGAGCCACAGCTAAGGAGCTCACCTGCCGCAACTAAGACCTAGCGCAACCAAATAAATAAATTAAATAAATAAATATGAAAAAAAAGAAATCCTAGACATTTTTGATGGAAGGAAGTAACTGTCAGAGTAGAGGGGGAGAAATAGGGTAGAGGAAGATCAGATCAGGCCCATCAAGTGTAAAGAATGATGCCCTGTCGTATACCTGGAGAAGCAAAAGGTCGTTGAGTAATATGAGCTGATAGAACTAGAGGTACTGAGTTTGTGTCTAAAGATCTAGACTGTTTATTGCTATTAAATGCTATAACCAAATATTTTAAGATTTTTCTAAAACGGGTGTTCTTAGGACAACAATTAAATTTAGTGTCGACACTACTGACCGCTAACAGAACTATGTCAGATAGCAAAAGAATATCCAAATGATCCTGTGAAGAAGACTGTGTGCTTTTGTTCAGAATAAATCATAAGGCTAGCAACTGTTAAGACGAGAAACGGGGCTTGTCCACCATGTAACCGGAGTGACTAATCTTTCCACATTGATTGTGAGTGAACGTGATGCCTACTGTGTACAGAGAGCATCCTGCTAGGTATTCTGGGAGCAGCACAGGAGATGAAATCCTGGGTCCCACACTTAAGGATTATAGTCTCCTTAGGCAAACAACTGGGGCCTATGAAAGGATTTATTAGTTATCAAAGCAGTGTATTAGTGTGTGCAGAGAAAGGTATGAGGAATGGAAAAGTTTAAGTCCTAAAAAAAAAAGTACAAAACAAGGAATGATATAATTTAGATGGAGGAATGACTTCTTGGAGGGGTCAATTTTGATCTGTATCTTTGGGGGAGTTAATGAATATGGAGGGGCAGTGAGCTACCCCAAATGGGTAGCACAATAGCACAATATACAGGAGGAAAATGGAGGGGCAAACCAAGTTGTGTTTTGTGTAAAGCAGGAGGCTGGTCGATTGGTTGGCTGAAGAAGTATTTGTAGGAATTAGTAATCAAGAAGCATTCTTGTGCCTTACAGCATTTTCCCCCCATGTATAAAGCCACTTGGGGTGACAGAGTGATGGTTAAAGGGAAATTACACATGTCCCTACTTTCAGGGAGCCTACATTCTAAATGATATAAGGTGCTCACACATAGAAAACAGTAGCTGAAGCTTGACTAAACTGGTATATGATGAAGGGTAAAGAGATAGTCTGGAAAAAATAGATATGGTTTGAATCTGTAAAATGGGAGCAAATGATGCCTGCTTTACAGGTTTGTTAGAATAAAATGAAATACCATATGTAAAGTGCCTAACACTTGACAGGCACTCTGTGTTTGTTGTCGCTGCCTCCTTTTCTACCTCTCAGTTCTAAAGTAATATGTGCAAAAAGAAAAAAAAAGAAAGAAAAAAAAAGGAGAGATGCTTGAAGGATGCGAGATCAGTGAAACTTTCAGAAGAGGTGGGACTGGTCTTGGGCCTTAAAAGGTTTGTGGGTTTTAGAGAGTGAACGTTACGAAAAAAGAGGTGGGACTCGAACGTGCTTCAGGGAGCTCCAAGGAGCTTTTGTTCATGTTGAGTGGGAGAAGAGGTCTGAAAGGCAGGCTTGGAACCTAGACGTTGGCTGGTGCTTAGGTTGCATTCTTCTGCCCAGATTCCACCTTGTACACTGCTTTGACCAAGTGTTGACATGTTGCCATGTGTCAGCTCCTCTGATACGCAGGAGTTATCAACTTTGAATTCCCCATAGCAAATAGCATAGTACTTTACACATACTAAGGCCCTCTACGCATATTTATTAGGTGAGTTAGTAAAACAAATGCTTAGGAACATCAGAAACAAGGGTGGTATGAAGATGACATTTTATGCTAATACTACATCAAATTACATAGTACAATGTGGGAGAGAATATTGTAGAGTAGAATAGTAGAGTATCTTGGAGAGGGCCAGATGTGGTTTTCACCTTGGCTGATTGACTTATGTACTTCGTGGACTTGGATAAGTTTTTGCAATATATACTTGTATCTGAGACCATTTTTAGCCCTCTGCTCTTCTGGCCTCAGTTTCCTCATCTATTGAATAGCTAGTACCTGCTTCATAGAGTTGTCATGAGGATTCAATGAAAACTAGCTCAATGCCTGGCTCGTACTGGGTGCTCACTTAAATATTATTAATTATCATCATAATACTTATTATATATTATTTTTTGTGTTATTCTTAATTCACATTGAAACTTTGATATGCATATTTTGAGTGACAAAATTCACTCTTGTTCTATCAAAGTGTTGAGCAAAGAACAAAATAATGTACAGTGCTATTCTATAGTATTTCATTGTTGACCTTGCTATATTGTTTGCAACCCTGTTATATCAAAATTTAATTTGTAGGACTTCCGTGGTGGCGCAATGGTTGGGGGTCCGTCTGCCGGTGCAGGGGACGCGGGTTTGTGCCCCGGTCCGGGAAGATCCCACATGCTGCGGAGCGGCTGGGCCCGTGAGCCATGGCCGCTGAGCCTGCGCGCCCGGAGCCTGTGCTCCGCAATGGGAGAGGCCACAACAGTGAGAGGCCTGCGTACTGCAAAAAAAATTAATTAATTTGTAAATAATGATCTGTGACACAGTCTGAGGAGAATGCATCTTAGGCCCAGTCCTCTGCAGGAGCAGTTCACGGAGTATTTTTCATCACCTGCCTTGGGCTCTTCCAGACCATACACAAAACTGATATCCTTGATCCTCATAGCAATCCCCAAATTGTTGGCCATAGCTTTTTATCCCCATTTAGCAGCAGCTGAAGAAATTAAGGCTCAGGTGACAAGGTTAGTGAGTGGTGCAAGCCATTTATAATAATGGTAAAAAAAAAAAAAAGCATGGGCTCAAGTTAAATTTTGAATCAGTGTCTACAATAACTAGGAAGTGAGATAAAGCACAGTCACTAGGAACACGTGGAAAAGATCGCTGAAAAATGAGACTCTGCCTGTTATTAAGTGTGAGTGTTGTCTCATTAGTCTTTCAGCCTGCTGACTGTGAAAAGTGTATTTGAGTTTTTTTCAAAGACCTGTTTGGCAACATAGAGTCACAAAATGCCACATTTCGCTCTTATGGTTTTCACTGAAAATTTATAAACTTCAACTTTTAAGAGTTCCAAAGAGATGACCTATCATACTTCAGCAGTTCATTGTCTGTAGAATAGTTTTTAAGGACAGGTATGTTGCACTGTAATGAATATAGAGCCTGGACATTGTTTTGACTTGAAGGATGCATTTTAGTGTTTAAAAAGCTCTATCATGTGATGTAAAACAGCATCTCTGACTCCCCATTCGCCTAGACTTCAAAACTTGCAGTCGGCTTTGAGAACCTCACTCTGTATCTCCATCAGTTATCAAGTTCTGCATATTCTTTTCTCTTACTCACTTTTCAAAGCAAGTGTCGTTTCCTCCTTGAAGCCTGCCATGATCTCACCTCTGATGTGTAGTTTCTTCTAACTTGGTGCACCCCTGGTACTTGGCATTTAATCACAGTGAGACTCAGCCCTTTACTGAATGTGATTTTTAATTTAAAAATGAGTATCTCTATTCCACTATGAGGCAGTGACCATATCTTACTCATTAGCATGTACTTATCACCTAACACACTGCCTGGCACATAGTGGGTTCTTTGCCTCATGATTTAGTGGAATGAATTGCTTTGATTGTGGTGGAACCCTTTCTGAGACCAGAGATAACACTTCTTTGTAATATTCAAAGCCTAAATTGAGAAAAGAAGAAAGAAAAATTGTAGATAATAAACTTGAAATTACGTAGTAACCATGGGCTTTGTTATTGTGTGCCTGCCAAAAAAGTGACTCAAGGTTAAACCAAAATCTTTTCCTTCACAAATGGTGACTCCCCTCCCAGTATTAGTAGATTTTTGTTGGTAGTTTTATTTTAAAAGACCATGATAAACCTAGTAGGATAAGAATAAAATGAATGCCCACAAATTAGATCTGCCTGTGACTTTTTTACTAAGTGAATTCCCCCCCAGCTGCCATTGTGAGCGAGCTGTGTAGGTTTTGAAATTCAAAGTAGGGAACCCTAGAGTTTGTAGTGTCTCTTTTTTTCTTTTGAGGAATATGAGATCACCGTGCACATAAAACACACCCAAATGAACTCTGCCCAGTAGCAGTCTAGATAATGAAATGGAAAGTTTGTATCTGAGTTGCCGAGAATCTCCCATTTTGCCCTGTTACTACGACAACCACTTTGTGATCTAGAAGTGACAGGGAGCTCCCCTCAAGCTGAACGCAGCATGTCATGCTCTGTGTCCTGGTTGAAGAGCACTGAGTAGGTGCTTGTTAAGGAATCGGTCCAAAGGGATTTTATAATATAAAAACTCAGATTAGTTTTAATATTGCAATACTTTTTGTCATTTTTGTGTTTCTCTTACTCTTTATTTAGACATTATTGAAAATTTTCTCATTAACCAGAAATGGACCCTTCTCCAACCCTCGAAAATACTGGAATACAATTTTTAGTTATTGTAAGAAAAAAGGCAAAATGGTTGTGTTAAACTTTTGAGAATGCTTTGAGCATGATTATTTAAATGCTTTGAATTGAATGAAATGTGCTCAATTACACAGATCTGTGCTTTTAAAAGACATTAGCATTTGCAATTCATACGTTGTAGTTTAATGCCCCATTTATATTTAACAGTATTATTTAGGTTGATTGTTAAGGTAATATTTAACAGGAATAGTTAAGTGTGTAGCTTCAAGGACAGCTAAAACGTCCATAATACAGAAATTTTAGCTGTTTAGGAGACGAAGTACATAAATATATATTAAAATCCTTTTATTATGACTTGTAAAGTTTAACACTTTTGGACCAATTCTAACTTCAGGATTATTTTTTGTGCCTCATATAATATGTTTCAATCTACCCATTTATCACTTTTATGAGTAGCATAAGTAAATTTAGTACATCTGCATATTTATACACTTTAAATAGACCAATGTAAACAGTTTCTTATCTGCCATATGTTGAAATGTTTCAGTAAAGTAAAGACATAACTGCCTAGTCAACAAAGAATGGCATTGAATTGCACTGTTTTGGAAAAAAAAGTTAAGTGAACTAGATGGCTGTTAATCTGGTTCTTTAAATATCATAAACAAAAGTATCAGAATGTGTTTCCAAGGACAAAGGCGGAGTTTTCTGGGCTTTGATTGGTTGCTGCCTTGTCCTGTCCCACAGCCATCCTTAATTGGCTTTGGTAGATTGGAATCACATAAGCAGAGTGACATTTATTACTTTCCTAGTTGTTTCTTTGCACTGAGCCCCGAGATTCCTAAGGAGTAACTGTAAAAGATTTCTTTCATTTCGTCCATGATCTACGGGAGGGGATCACTCTAAGAAGAGCAGGCATGAGTTTGAGTGCAAGAAGAGTCACTCTGCCTGCAATAACGCCCATAGTTCTACAGAAAAGGGTATGTGACTTCTGCTTTTTTTCTTTTCTTTTTCTTGCTGTTTTTTAATTTCCTGTTACTGTGTTTATTAATGTGTTGGAAACTTTTGTTACATATCCTGAGAGAGGCTATAATTCATTGAGGCTATAGGTGATTAAAGGATAGATTATTGAAATTAGACTAATTGTTGAAATTAGACTATTAAAAAAAAAAGCTGGGCCAGAACATCTCTGTAGTACGAAAAGCTCCATGTAAAAGTAGTTTGGTCTCGATTTCAGGGCATTGTGATAGAGACTGTATTGAAGATTTTTCTTTCTTTTTTTTTTCCCCTTCTACTGTAACTTCAGGCCTCTTTGCCTTTAGTTCAATAGGCAATCTGCTAGCTATTATGTTTTATATTTGTTTACTAAGGAGCAGATTCTTTGTTTCACTATAATTCATAATACATCCATCTTCATTGTTGAATGGACGATATAATTGTTTTACTGTTTAAAACATATGGCACCAGTTTATTTTCCTCTGGTTTTCTACCCATTTCTATTGAGTTTCTGCTTACTTGCTTAAGAAAAACTTTCCATTAAGTTGCCTTGTGAAAAGGCTTTCTGTTAATTATTAATGCAGTCAATCCTGTGTGTGAAATATTTTGTCTGTTAGTTTTTTGTAAAGTTTATTTCTGTGTCTTACTTGCCACATCGTATTTTATAAGGTAATAAATAACACCATGTGATGTAGCATTTAAGTAAAGCTGAATATACTAAACTTCTCTTGTAAATATACCAAATAAGAACCGTGTATTGAAATCCTTAAAGAATCAAATCTGTTGTATAGAAAAGAAAAAGCACCAAAACACATTTTGACACTGTGCTTTCTGAATGGTTTTGGTGACACTAGAAACTGTAATGTTTATTTCCGTACCTGACTTTTAATGGTTAACTATTAGTGTATTTTATTAAGTCAAAGGTCATGGTTTAATTTATTTGAAAATGACAAATCTTACAATTAGGGTGTCTTTTAAAAGAAGTGTCTCTTTTCATTGTTTTTAATTTTTAGGTTTTTAATTTATTTTTTTATCCAGTTGACTACTTATTCACCAGGGACATTCTACTTGGCAGTAAAACAGTATATGATAATTTTGCCAACATTTGTTCTTATCTTTCTTGATGTCTTTCTTTCATCTTAAGCAAATTTGATTAAAAATATTTTGCATTGAGCTGGAGTCTTTATTTTGATGTAGACTTACTAGTACATTAATAATGACCATATAGATTACCTGAGTCACTGGCAATGTGAAAAGGTATAATAGCGTATATCAAATCTATATCCTTATGTTTGGATTCTTCTTTATCCAGTAAATACTGCAGTTTGGATTAACCAAGAAATTTTCATCATGTAAAGTGTGGTTTTTTTGCACAACATATTGGTGTGGTGGAAAGCATGCCACCTGGATTCTCCATTTCCTAGCTGTGTGATCTTGGGCAAGTCATTTAAACTCTCTGAGTCACTACTTTCTCATCTATAATATAATAGTGGAGAGATTTTCATTAAATGCTCTCTTCAGTCTTTTTTGTGTCTATAATTCTGTGACTCAAATAATATATTTTGAATTTTCATAAGTATAATAAAATATTTAAACCATTTCTTATTAGAGTATAAAACGTTAGAAGAAGATGCTATCATTTTCAAGGATTTGGAGCAGTTAGTCTAGGGGAAATTTGTATGAGTAAATTTGTATGAGTAAAACTTAGCTAGAAAATAACACCCAGCACTGGTTCGTAAGTAGCAAAACAGGATTACTCTGGAAAGCTGTGATTATAAGTGATGTTAGGTCTGAGCTGCCAATGGATACATCATTGTGATTTCTCTTGGTTCTTTTATAATAAGCTTCTAGTCAGGTTTCTATTATAATAATTAACATAAGTCAAAATTCCCTAAGCCCAAGTCCATGTTATTCCTTTCCAGTTGGTACACATATTAAATGTTCATATAATTTAGCGCATCATTTGCTGAAAATACTTAATGCTATTTCTTTCTCCCGACAGTTTAATCCCCAGAGGACCCATTGTTGATAAGACTGTTCTGAAAATCTTAGTATCTCTTATTTTAGAAACTGGGTGTTTTTCTGACTAAAAAATACCCATCTGCTCTGGTCACACCATGCCTTTGTTTTCTAAGATAGGAAATTATTCCACACTTGTAATTAACTTGTTTTCTATATGCACCATAGTTTAAGATGATACAAATTAATACAAGGATTTCTCAGTATTTTGGGGCAGCTTCTCATTTTCCAAAGAACCTAGGTGCTTTTTCCACAGGTTTGGCATAGAGTTGGCTGGCTCATCCTGAACGAGTGATTCTTGCAAAATAATTTGTCAACTGGAATCCTAATCATTTGAAAGGCTGAGGGTATTTCTGAAAATGCTTAATAGTTTTAGGGAGTAATTTTCTTATCAGCAAGTATATCTGATCTAAGTGGGCATAAGATCTCCTGAGATTGGTTGGGAACTTGAACTTTAAACACGGCTCTTAACATGGTATGGGTCTTTTTCGTAGCACATCAAATATACTTTGATCTTTGAGGAACAGACTAGTTCAGTGGACTCTGTCAAGTAATTTGGAAATAAATTTTTGACTTTTTCTAATTCTATCACGATCCGATTTCCTTGATTCTAGTTAATCAAGGTTCCAGTGAAGAAAGTTTCATCATCTCTCTCAGAAATGATCGCATCCTCATCAAGTGTTCTGAATGAGCTCTTCACCTCATAGCATTTTTCTCAGATAACTAGGTTATGCCTTTTTTTTTTCAAATGAGAAGACTGAGTCTCTTGGATGTTGAGTGACTTATGCAAGGTCACCCAGAAGGTCAATGGCAAAGCTAGAAATAGAATCTAGGTCTTGTGACTTCCACTGTGTTTCTCTTATTAGATATGTGTTACCTCCTGAAATTAATATGTTAATGAAATTGCCTTATGGTGTGTATAACTGCCATTCAACTTCTAGTCTGGAATTAGCTTAGGCAAATCTTTTCATCTTCCTCTGCACCTCCACCAACTCCCATATGCTCTAGTGTAGAAAACATTTTATTCAGACAGCAATTGTAAGCAACAAAGTGTGTGTGTGTGTGTGTGTGTGTGTGTGTGTGAGAGAGAGAGAGAGAGAGAGAGAGAGAGAGAGAGAGAGTATGAGAGAGAGAGAGAGATGGAAAGACAGTTTTACCCAGTGCTCTAATTGGGTTCATTACATCAAGAAACTATTTTAAGGTCCCAGAGAGTTAACAAAAACTCAAGCATTGTAAGGCTTATACTAAGTGCAATATAAAACTCACATTCTTTTTATATAAAGGTTGGAAGGTCTGAAGGCCAGATGCCCATATTCTGATTCTGTGGGTAGGAAGATTTCTACCTCTGTCAGATTAAAATTGTTCTGCAAATTGTTTCCAAGCATTTCTACATTCTTTAGCCATACTACAATTATGAGAGACTTTCATAGGCACACAGAATTCTAACGTGTCTTCCAGAATCTCAGAGAAAAAAGGAATACTTTTTAGAGTATATTTTTTATAAGATTCAAATCATTTGAAAATCCAAAATTCATGAGTATAATATGGAGCAATGCCATTTATCAAAAGATCCAATTCCACATCTATACAAGAGAATAGTTTGTTATATTCATTTCCCTCCTCATACAATTAGAATTATTGCTGTGAATTTCTAAAAACAATTTTGTAAAGAATGAAAGAATATAGATCATCATTATATCACTATTTTGCCCAGAAGCTTTTAAATACATACAAAATCAGTCCAAGCGAATGTAGCATTCACTGCTTTGCGGTCTGGATGCATGGGGGTTTCCTCAGCTTCATATGAAGCCTCCACTCCAGCACATCGTTTTTCTCCTTGTGCTCCAAACAGGGTTTGCTGTTTGTCCCATTGTACTTCTGCACCCAGTTTTGTGCTCCATGACCTGTAGACAACTCCAGGATCCTGTTATTGTCTGTGTCCCAGCTCAGGCTGTGGTACCATCCTGAAACCTTCTAAGACTGTTTCTTATTACATCCGTCTTAATGGTGTCTTGACTCAAGTGTCCATGGATGCACCTTTATGACTCATTTATCAATGCAGTAACTATTACCATGTGACATCAATTTTGTTATTACCTTTTATGATATTTAAGTCTTATTAGCACTCCTTAGGTGTGTATCTTAAGCTTTCTGGCTTTTCATATTTGACTTTTAGTTTTTTCTATGGACCTTGTGTATGTTTTATATATCTTGCATTATTTGGTTTTCAAAATTTGTTTTTACATTTTTAAGGGAAAGACCCTTTAAATAAAGTGCTTTGTCAGTTACAGGCTGAATTTAATTTCATGTAACCGGAAACCTCAAATGACAGCATATTAAACAGGGGAGAGATTTATTTTTCTTTCACTTTACAAGAAGAATTGGTCCCAGGCTAATGTAGCCGTCCAGCAATGTCCTCAGGCAACCAAGCTCCTTCTTGCTTTCTATTGTATCTTCCTTAGTGTGGGTCCCTTTTCCTTTTATGGAAAGATAAATGCAGATTGCTAGCCATCCGGCTCACATTCCTGGCATACAAAATGGGAAGAACCAAGGGCATACAGGCTAGTTCTGCCAGTTATTAACGTGCCACTGGGGAATGACCGGGAGCTTCTGATCATATCTTACTGGCTAGGATTGTGTCACGTGGTCTGGATCCAAGGGAAGCCAGGAAATGTAGGCCTTGACCTGCACGCACTGCCCTTCTCACCAGAATTAGGAAATGGGGAGGATGGCTTTTGGTGGGGAACTAGCTGTCTCCACTGCCAGTGACTCCTGTGTATTAGGCATGCAGAAAATGTTTGTCCCTTGGATTTTTATTATTGTCTTGCCAGGTATAGAATATAGTTATGCTTTTTGAACAAATGTACTCTATCGCTTGATTGGAGATAGTAGAAGCTGTAGTAAGTGGGGAGAGAGCAGATTTCCTGTGTAGGGGAGGGTAATGGAATGCATAGATGGTGACCTGAGTTTAGATGGCTGGCTTGCTTGGAAAGTGGTTGTGAAGTGGGAGTGAGTACTATTATTGCTGTTTACCTGGAGCTCTCATTCTCCCTAAACCTTGATCTTTCTTCTGCCCTTTTAATTTTTATACAGGGTAACATAGTTGCATATTCACCCAGGAAGGGTACCACATAGATGAATGGATTTTGTGTTTTCACAAAATGTTTCCTTTCCCTAAAAGTGAGTTTTTACGAAGTGTGCTGTAGTGGAGATTGTTTGTGTGTTTTAGCCAGGAAACCCTGAGTTTGAGCTCAGCTCTGTCACTGATCAGTGTCGTGACTTTAGGTGTCTTCTTGTAAACCTTTCAAAAATTCAGTTTCTCTGTTTTGCGGATAATGATGCTTCCTCACAGAACAGGTGCAAGGATTAAATAGGATAAATATTTAGAAGACCTTGACACGTAGTAGAAGCTCAACAAATGAGAATTTCTTTTTTTCCCCCTCATCTGGGGAATGGCGTGTGTTACTAGTTTCATAAATGGTTTAAAGTCTCCCTATTACTGTGATTTAAAATTTTTTTGGGGGGTGGGGGCTCTATCCTATTAAGTATTGATAGCTATTCAAAAGTTTTCTTGTAGCAAATGAATCAAACAAAAAGTAGTTGTCCTTGATACAATGCAGCCAGGGAACGAAAGACAGTATGCCCCTCAAATTCTTGTTCCCTCTGCTTACTTTCTGTATACAGACTTTAATTTGAATTAAAAAAAAAATTAATCCAACTACTATATGCTGATAAATATTTTTTTAAAAAGTCTGGGAATGTAGATTTAAATAGAATAAGATAGGTGGTTAGATTACTTCTTTCACTCTCCTAGGGAATATCAGGCAGGGACTTCTGGCTTACATATTTGCAAGAGGTACAGTTGTACCTAGTGTTAAGACATTGTTTCAGTAGACAGAGGTGACATTACTGGAATGTGAGCTATATGATGGTAGGGGCTGTGTCATCTTTGATCATCATTAGTCTCAAGTGCCCAGCACAGGGAATGTACCAAGTTGGGATATAATTACTATTCATTGAATAAACACAATTTTTGAAAAAACAAAATTGGGCTTTTTTGATACTGACCTGTCATTGGCATTTCCATCTCTGCATTTGTGTCTCTGTGGCGTTCATTTCCTTTTTCCTGGATGGCATACCTTGTGGTAAGAAGCTGTGCACTCAGGGCCCACCTCAGCTGGTCCACCTTGCTTTTTCATGAGCTCTGTCTCCACCCCTCCCTCCCTCCCAGCTCGTTCCTGTGAGTAACTTTGAGCACTCCCTGCCTTCCACACCAGCAGAAATAAAAACAGCTATACTGTGTTCAGCGTTGATTACACTCTCTTTAATCCTCATAAGAACCCTACAAGATTGGTGGACAAACCCAGGCTGGGATGAGAAAAGTGAGCCCTGGAGAAGTTAAGTGTCTTACCCAAAGCACAGTGCTAATGAATGACAAGTCAGGACTGAGCCCAGGTGGGCCCCGCCCCGCACAGGGGCTGCCTGTCAGAATTGATGGGCACACATGTGATGCAGAGCTGCGCTCCATTGCGCGGCTGCAGCGTCCTTGCCTTTCACCTATAGTCTACTCATGAGACAAATCTCACCTTTTTTTTTTTACCTGTCTGTCTGTTGCCCTCCTAGCTATTTTTTCCTCGTTGTACACTCCAGTCTTACCTCACCTCAAAGATATAGTGAGTAAACCATATGTCAGAGCTCCTTGGAGCTCAATAGGAATCTCTTGGGACTTACTAATTTTGCTTTAAAAAATTTATAATAATAGTCACTATTATGAATTGAGTGCTATCAGTTTGCCATCATTTTGCCCATTTTACAGGATGAGGAATCTGAGACTCATCATTGATAAGCTAATGGTGTAGGATCTGATCCCAGAGCAGATTCTGGAGTGCACCATCGCCACAAGCACCTGGACTGAACCTCCATGAGAATGAGGGCCATGTCTCATATTAGTTTGCAAACGACAGTGTCTGGTCCACATTTGGCAATGAAGGCAGATTAAAAATAGCTGGGCTGATTAACGGTCTAAGACTCTTGCTTGGGGGGAGCAGTCTTAGGGCTGGTTCTCCTGGCGGCACCCCAGCACCCTAAGCCAAATCTAGAAAATAAGAATCTCTTTTGGCAGAAAAAAAGAAGTAAGTCTTTTGGTTATTTCAGATATTTCGGGTATTAAACCCTCTGAAAGATAAAGATTTTCTACCCCTGTATGATATTAAAAATGCTTTCTCTTAAGACAGTTTCAAAAGAGCAATTAAAAAACCATTTTGGCTGAACAGCATTGTCCTATATTCTTGACAGCCTCCTCATTGAGCCTGCGTATTTGGGCATATACATTCAGTTGTATTTGTGAAATATCAGGAATATTATTTTATAGTTTCAGAAGTCAAATGAGTTTGGGTGGTTCTGTCAGGGTTTGAAGAAAATTTTGACATCACCATTCTAAATGCCAAGGAGGATCTCCAGCTTGAGTTACAGGAAAGGGGACTTTATATTATATACCACCTGAAGTGACTATATATATGCCACCCCAACCCATACCCAACCCTTCTTATTAAAGATATAGACATAATTTATCTTAAAAATTCAAATAGTTAAAAATGTTTAAAAATATATTTAATTTTTTTAGAAGCTTGCAACTAGTTTAAGCAGTGCCTCTATAGGGTTAACAATGTTAAAGTTGTAATTTTCAAAGCATTGTTTTCTTTCTCTATTTGCACCAAGAAATAAAGACTCCCTCTGCTGGCTGTTTCTATATATGCAATTTTTCTGGCAAGTTGTGCTAAAAAAAGTGAAACACAAAGAATAACCTTTTTTGACATTCAAAAAGCTGGGTGCTTTGGGACATACATGCAACTTTATATTTGGGTTTTTAGTTATCTAATGCTCTTATGCAAGATGTTGTGTCAAAGCAGCAGCTTAAAGCTGCATGAAAATTAGGTAAGCAGAGTGGAAAGAACAGGATGAGGTAGGAGCCCAGAGATTGGGGTTCCCAGGCTGGTTCTGCCAGTGACCAGCTGGAGATCCCCCGGCAAGTCAGATCCTCTTCAGTCTCAGCTTCTTCACTTGTAGAATGAGAAGATTTCAGGAGATGTTTTCTAAGAGTCCTAACCTTTAGGATTTTATGATTCTGACAGTATTGATTCCATTTCTTTTACAGGAATATACATGTTTTACACTGATGCACATGCTTTGCACTGATATAAAATAAATATTTAGAAAAGTGAGGGAAAGGTAAAATGACAAAAATGGATATAAATCAGTTATTCCTAGTGCTATCACAGTATGGGAATGTTAGATCTAGAAAGTGATAGTTTGCATGGTAAGTTCATAAAATAATACCCCCCAGATGTACCAGAAAGACTGAATATAGCATATTTCATTGATTCTATGGCACCTTAAATTACAAGAAGCATCATTATCTTATATGCTTCCAATTAAATTATGACATACCATTGATGGTAAGTTACATCTAAGTTACAGAGAAGTTAAATGTGAGAAGGTGTGCTTTTAAAAATCAGTGAAACAAGGTAGTTCCTAAAAGTGCTTCAGTTGATGCCAGAGAGCTCAAGAATTAACAGTAAAAAGTCTGATGTGTCCTGGACTCTGATAAATATTCTCTTTCCTCTCCTCGTGTTTTCCCCTCTCTTCTAAACACTTCTCCCTTCACCCCTCCCCAACTTGTCCTTCTTTCTCACTGTGTGAAACAGTTATTAACTTTTTCACTTAGGCATGTCTTATGGTTATTCTGGGAACAAACGACTGCTGAAAAACTGAAATGAGATACTGGAATAACATTGTGTCCAACATAAGCATGACCAGTGGTTTTCTGCTTTGAATATGAATAAGCATTAGCACTTGTGAAGGGTTTTTTTTTTTTAAACTTCAAAGGTGAATTAGTCAGCACTGGCATCTTCACAGGAATTACATGAGTTTTAAAAACACTGAGGCTTCAGAGAACGCTCCTTTGATGAAGTCACTGGAAATGTTAGAGTGGGATTTGTGATCTGACCCTCTTTATTATTCGTATTGGACTTAGGTCCTAAAATAACATGAATATATACATATGTATATGTGTGCGTCCATGGTTTGGGATATTTTTAGGCTTAGTTTTTAATGTTTGCTTTCCTTTATAATGAAGTTAGAGCTGTTTCTTTTGCCTTTTTTTTTTTTTTTTTTTTTTTACCATGTAAGAGCACACTGAAAGGGCTTCTGATTTCTTGCTTTATAAAATTGAACACCCGCTTGAGTTAGGGTCTTTCTTGCTATCCTCTAGGGAGAAAGAAAGCCCAAGGAAGGCGCAGGCTGCCTGGCTCTTGGCCTGAGACAGAGAGCAGAGAGGGTCAAGAACAGAGTAGAGCACAGGGGCTTCAAGGACACTTTCTGGGCCCCCCTTTGCCTGCAGACCGGCTTTCTTCTCTTGGTTGGAAGCCTAGACGTGGCATGATTTGGCAGTGTCATTGATCTAGACAGTCAGGTGGGACAGTGCTAAATCCCCTGCCGTGCCAGGTTTGGGGCATTTCCAGTAGCAAGGCCACACTGGGCCTCGTGGGCCTGATGCTGGATGGGAAGTGAATTCATACAGCATAAAGCTTCATCTTTGCATTTTGAATTCATACAGAACTTGCAGAAGATCTGTATGGATCCCCAGCCACACAGGTCCTTTAACTCTGAATTAGTTAATCTCTTTATCCCCGCATGCCCTCTAATGTTACTGCTGAAATGTAATGACCTACAAATGTGTACAAGTCCAGAGTTTTTACAGAGGTGGTGTGGGGATGATTCATCTTGTGACCTTGAGGATTGTGGAAAGAGCCTGAATCCGTGGTCATTTGATGGAACTGCCTCACCAGACCCTGAGCTATCCGCCTCTGGTTTCAAATGTGAGAAAATAAAACCAGACCTTTAATTTGATTAATAAGCCATTGTTGGGTAGATTTTTCTATTACTTAGAGCCGAATTTGTTCCTAAATGATTAGCTCACCATGTAGTTACTTATCATTATTTTCTTATCACTTTATAATCTTATTCTGGTAAAACTGTCTTTTTAAAATTGAATTCTTTATTTCCAACCATTGAAAAAAGCTACTTTATCATTTGTGTATCTTAAAAAGGATCCCCTCTTGAGGTGGCCTCCTTGCTAGTTTGCACTGATAGAAACCAGTGTCTAGCAGTGCTGGGCAAAGACGCTTCTTCCACAGACCTTCCAGCACCTGTGCACCTGTGCTTCCTCACCTCTTCCTCATAACTCAGTCCCTCTGATCTCAGGACAGTGGTCTGTGTGCTGTTCCATGTGTATTTTTTGCCTCTTCAGTCCTTCGTATCTTTGCTCATGATACTTGTTCCACACAGATGTTCTTTTTTTTTTTTTTTTTTTTTAATTCTCAGAGTTCCAGACTTAAAATGGGCCAGAGAAGTCACCTTATCTACCTTTGTTCAGTCCGCAGATTTCTTGAAAACTTGCCTATGTTTTCTCTTTGGTCCCATGTGTGTCCTTTCTTCCCTAGAGGTTTTTAAACTCTGTGAGGTTTCCAAGCTACTGTTTTGGAATCCCTAATATTGTCTCCTATAAGGCCATTCATGACGGTGTCAGTCGTCCCTAAAGGGATATTTACACTGTGCCAGGCCCCATGCTGACTGCTGGGGACACAATGGGAAGCACATATTGACATTATTCCTGGTGTCATGCAGCATGCTGAGTAGTAGAAGCTTATGGATAATAATTATGTAGTTGCACATATGCATACGTGAAACAAAGGGCCTGGACCTAAACTGGGAGTAGCATTGAAAACTTCCGCACAGAATGAATGGTTTATCTGAAGGATAAGAAATAGGAGGTGGGTGGACAGTATTCTAGGCAGCAGTAGTAGGTGCAAAGGCCCTGTGTCAGGAAGGAGCATAGCTATTTCAAGAAACTGAGAAAATATATGGTCAGAGTTAGAGAATAAGGAAAGGATTATAGGGAATAAAGTTGAAAGGGGCCACATGGATATGAAATGGACCTGTTTATGTCAATCAATTCCTGTAATTCTGATATTGGTGACAATATCTATTTTGAGTTAATGAACATGCACTGCTCATGCTCAAATATGTAGTTGAATATCTCTTTCAGTGGAGATAATTTGATTCCCTATGACCTGATTTCTCTAAACTATGTGCTGTTTTGCTCTTAATAAATATTTGACAGCTAGCAAAATAATGAAGGAGAGCAATATGGAAGCAACAGCTTTTCCTGAGCTGTTGGGATCTTTGGGAACAGTCTTTGTTTTTAAATATAACATTTTGTTAGAGGTTTCGAATAAATAATAATGAATATATTATTTGCCGTTTCCCTTCAGGGGAACATATTGAGTTGCTTAATTCAAAACATCTAAGACTGTCTCCTCTTATCTTAGGACACTACATTCCTCATTTAGAAGAACATAAAAATCCAGGGCTGCTCTGACCTCTATATAAAAATATTTCACTGATTTAGGTACATTGCCTATCTGTTAAAAATAATGGAGAAAAAAATCTGAAACATTAAAAGATAGCTTTATAATCTTACTGTACTTGGATGATAAAATTTTAAAGAGTGGGAGAAATAAGCTTTACTTTGGGACCTAGTTGAAATCAAATTTCTATGGGCCTTGTTTCTTATTTTCTATTAATTTTATATAAACAATATATATAATTAATAGATATAATAAATGCATTTATTTTTCTGTTGAAAAGTTGTATACTTTTCATTGTGGTAAGATCTTGGTATTTAAATAATGGTGTTTAAATTATTTTTAATTAAATATTAATTAATAAGAATATTTAATTAAATATTAAATGTGGTATTTAAATGTAGTTAATCTAAAAATCAAATTTAAATTCTCCCCAAATAGAAACTTTGAAACCCAAGATAACCATGCCCAACCGTCTTTTTCCTTCCCTTTTGCTCTTTCTTTCTTCTTTTTCTAAAAAAAAGTCTCTCACTTCATCCTGTGGATTCTTGCTCATATAGTTATGTTTAATCTGTGCTCGTTTTTTACCTGCTGAATAATTATCCCATTTTGCCTCCTTTCTTCTCTGAAGAAACAAAGGATAAGCGATTAAGTAGCTAGTTACTTACCAATGGGTCCAATGCCCCTTTCTGCTCTGTGGCATTGCCAAATGACCAGATGAGAACCCTGAGTTTTTTTACACATATTCTAGGATGAATCCAGTTTGGAAAGGAATGAGGCATCCCATTCCATCACTTTCTTGGGTCTGCAGGAAGGAGGAGAAAGGCTGACCGCTTAGCCTCTGCCCAGTGCTTTCCTGAAGCTTTCCACATAATCTGTTCTGAGAATCAGAATTTCTGGGGATTATAGCAGATGAATACTATGTGTGCTTTGGGGAGAAAGCAATACATATTGAATTGATTTTCAACTTCAAGCTCTGTGTTTTCAGAAATGGCCTTTGTCTTATATTTTAAATAGTTCATCTCTTTTAGTCCCTTGGCTTTAGGGGCCTCAAACTTCTTTTCTGAAAAGTTAACCATTTCTTGCTCTGTGTGTTTCAACATTGTTGTGTCTACTGCTTTCAAAATGAGTTATGTTAATTTTTTAATCTCTTGCCTCCGCTTACTTTTCATGGAGGGCAGCCTAGGGGACTTGAGGTATAAAGTATATAAACTGCCTTGATAAGGATGTCAGCCAAAACAGAGATCTGCTCCACCCACATTCCAGCATATTCTCTGCAGGGGCTACTGTGTCTTTATATTACATTTTCATTGCTAGATGCCATATGCTCCCGGCACAGTTTTTGAAGCTGTAAACCACTCTAAAGGCCAAGGTTGCTCTGATTGTCAGGATTACAGTGACACTGAGGGCTTCCTCAACACAGCCTGTGTGTACACTGTTGGCTGTCCTTGGGAGCTCTCTCTGTTCCTGCTGGTGGGATGTTATAGACAGATCTTATCAATGCATGTTTTTCTTGCTAATCAAGTGTGTTTGCTCATTGATGAGACAAAGAAAGTTCCTGTTCTTCTTTAGGGTCCAGGCAGGATTTCTTCCTGCTGGCATACAATTGCAGATGATCTCGTGGATCAATTGTTATGAATTCTTCTTACCCTATTTTTTACTTTATATAGCAAGGTGGGGATTTGGGCCACTGAACTGGGAATGTATAATATCCCTTTATTAAATAGCATGATTATATGACCTTCAGATGTCTTTTTACCTTTCAGTATGTAGAGGAAACAGGATACCACTATTTTACTCTAATGATTCTTAAGAGCAGCCCTGCCATTTGGTTTTTACATGATCACAAAAGTTTGTATCTGGTGGCGCAGTGGTTGAGAGTCTGCCTGCCAATGCAGGGGACACGGGTTCGTGCCCCGGTCTGGGAAGATCCCGCATGCCGTGGAGCGGCTGGGCCCGTGAGCCATGGCCTCTGAGCCTGCGCGTCCAGAGCCTGTGCTCCGCAACGGGAGAGGCCACAACAGTGAGAGGCCTGTGTACCGCAAAAAAAAAAAAGAAAAAAAAAAGTTTGTACCTTAGTTTTAATCTGTACTAGTCTTATATCAATATCTTTACTTATGACTTGACTTTTTTTCTTAAACAGGAAGGTTTAGTATACTAATATTTTTGGCATATTCAACTCTACTAGAGAGTTAAGGCTTAGATTATCTTTCCCTTTTCCATATATTTCAAGGAGAAATAAATAGAAATAAAAATGAGTTTTTTTAATAAAGGCTCCCCATCAGTAGTGTAAGGAATTTTTCATAAGTACTGAATAAATCTGAGAGATGACAGGGACTTACTGCTGTGGAAGATCAACCAAAATAAATTTTTATCGTTCATAGATGAATGTGTATTTTGGACAAATGTCAGCATTAAATGGGATTATTTTTTTAAGAAGAAGAGTTTGAAATGGAGCTCAAACAAAAGTATTGTTTTTTCCTAACAGGTGTTATTAATTTAAAAAATGAGTACATGCACTTATTCCAGAAATTTAAGTTAGCCTCGTCCTTCTAAATTTATGTGTCTCAGTTCTTGGCAACTTATTTCTTTCCAATTTGCAGCAAAATCAACTGAAGAGATTAATGGCATTTCTAATTGGTTAGGTATCTTTTTCATTTTCCCCAACTTTACCTCTTACTCTATTCTTGCCCTCTTCTTGAATTTGGCTTAGACTTCAGAATGTCTCCAGATTTTCATTTGTTAATTCCTCTGATATAAAAACTAGAGCATGAAAAATAAGAGGCATGCTTCTGTTACCCCAGGTGATGGGCATTTATTGTAAGAAAGCATGGGGTAGTCGGGAAGTCTCAGGAACCTGTCCCGTGGCCACCAGGTCATTCCCAACCCCCTGTTTCCTGGCGTGGAATGAGCAGTGGCCTCTGAGGGCACTGAAATGGCAGCTCATCATTGCTCCACATGAAGGAGCAGCCCCAGGGTCGGATCTTCTTTTCCTCTCAGGACTGGTTGTCTTCATGTTGCTTTTGGCAAGAGCACCCACCAGTGTTTGACCCAGTCAGTGTTAACCACAGCATCATGGTGGACGGCATTTCTTAGCATCTCAGCAATTGTCTGGCACTGAGATTTGTCTGAAGGCACAAACTTAAAAACAATAGCCTACCCAGATGCAATCATGGGAAACACTGAGATTCCAAAGAGATCTTGGGATCTTCATGAACCACATGTGTTAACCGAAAAATGAAGGAATTGAAGTGAGAGCTCAGACACTTGCACCTGATTTTGGCAGTGTATTTTCATAGCCTTTTTCATATGACTTCACAGCTGCCTCAATGACTTCAAAACTCAGAACTGCCTGCTAATGGCAATATTAAGCCAGTTCTTACCTAGGATTATTTATAAGAAAAATTGTATATCTGTTGCTCTTTGAGAAGAATTTTAATTTCCTGAGGATTAAAATTTAGTCAATCATATACTTCGTGACAGAAAAGATTTTTAAATTAAAATTTACAAATACGTATTGAGTACCTGTTATGTGCAAAACATTTTGGTAGGCTTTGCAGGGGTACAAAGTTCATTTGTTCCAAAGATCTTTATTAAGCCATACACTGGCTTGGGCTAGGTTCCTGGGATATCATGTCAAATGGTGAGTAAATGTAGATTTTCCTTAAAGGAGCTTACTAGTGCAGTTGAGGAGAAAGATATTCAAGTAGAAAATTACAAAGCAAGAGCTCTAAGAGGGGCACATTATAAAGCCATGGGCAGTCAGGGGAGACTTTCTGGAGGAAGTGCTGTGGGAACTGGGGCCAAATGATAAGTAGGAATTTGCCAAATAAAGCATATTGTTGGTGGCTGGGGCAAAGATTTCAGGTAGAGGATACCTCATGAGCAAATAGAAAGAAGAGGTTGCAAATGTTTATCATATTTGGCTAAGGTCAGAGTGACCTGTTCCATAGGCTGATTTGCTGGGGAGTGTGCATGCTGTGTGCGTGCTGAAGAGTTTGGACTTTATTCCATGGGGTCCCACTTCCCTGGTTCTCTATCTCTCTTTATCTTTCAGACTTTCTTGCCTCTAACTCACCATTAAATATTGCAATTTCTCAGGGTTCAGCCCTAGATTCTTTTTTTTCTCATGCTTCTTCCTTTTCTCCCTTGTCAGATATATCCATATCCACAAGTTTACCACCTATAAGCTCAATGATTCTTAAGTCAATTCTGAGCTGAGGATCTTGCATACTTATTACTACGGTCATGCTTACCACCTCATCTCCCTCAGGGCCATGCTCCCTGCTTGCTGCACTTGCAGTTCCTGACGCCTTTTTTTGTTTTGTTTTGTTTTGGTTTTTTTGCAGTACGCGGGCCTCTCACTGCTGTGGCCTCTCCCGTAGAGGAGCACAGGCTCCGGACGCGCATGCTCAGCGGCCATGGCTCACGGGCCCAGCTGCTCCGTGGCATGTGGGATCCTCCCGGAACGGGGTACGAACCCATGTCCCCTGCATCGGCAGGCGGACTCTCAACCACTGCGCCACCAGGGAAGCCCCCTGACTCCTCTTAATCGTTAGAATCTGCCAAGTTTCTTCTTGCCCCGCGGACTTTGCATGGCTTCGGTTCCCTTAGCTTGAAATGATCTTACCCTCTGTTTGCCTAGCTACTGCCCACTCCTTCTTCAGGTCTTGGCCTGAATATCACTTTTTCATGGATATCTTTCAGGTATCTCCTAACCCCCATTATATGATTTAGTAACATACTGAATTTTTATGTCCTACTTTGTGACTATTGTTTTTAATACTGCTTTCCCCACTATGCTTTAGCTCTCTGAGGGCAACAGCCAACTCTATGACAGCCTTGTATATATATATGTTTTTTTTTTAAAGGGAATTTTATTTTTATTTATTTATTTTTGGCTGCATTGGGTCTTCGTTGCTGCGAGCGGGCTTTCTTTAGTTGAGGCGAGTGGGGGCTACTCTTCGTTGCGGTGCGCGGGCTTCTCATTGCGGCGGCTTCTCTTGTTGCAGAGCAGGGGCTCTAGGCACGCGGGCTTCAGTAGTTGCGGCACGCGGGCTCAGTAGTTGTGGCTCACGGGCTCTAGAGCACAGGCTCTGCAGTTGTGGCGCACAGGCTTAGTTGCTCTGCGGCATGTGGCATCTTCCCAGACTAGGGCTCGAACCCGTGTCCCCTGCATTGGCAGGCGGGTTCTTAACCACTGTGCTGCCAGGGAAGCCCAATGACAGCATTATACTAAAACACTTAGCAAAGGATGTATGCTTTGCATGGGGTCTTAATAAACACAATGAGCTGCTTGAGTTAGGACAACAAGGAGCCATTGAAGAATTTTAGAAGAATGACCTGATGTGATTGGCTATTAGAAAGTTTATTCCCCTAGCAGTATGGAGAAAGAGTTGGAGAAGGTCTTTGGCTAGAACAAGAGATATAAGTAGGTGGATATTACCACTAGAAACTTACAGCTTCATGGCACACATATGATTAAAAAACACAATTCAAGTATTCCCTGGTCCAGGGGCCCAGTGATATTCTCAGGACCCTTTTCATCTCTTGGCATGGTTTACTCCATGTTGGCCCCATTTTCCCACAGTCTTTCTCTTCATGAACAGTAGCAGCTTCACCCTACACCTGCCCAGTGGAAAAGAGGGCTCACTTTATGGTTATGTGAACGGATGTCTAGATTGGCCCTGACTGACTCTGATTAGGTCATGTGCCCATCTCTGAAGTAGTCACTGTTGCCAGAGGGATTCTGGATGTTGATTGATCAATCTGGATAACAACTATGTGAAGCTGAGGCAGTCATGTACTGGTAAACTGGCTATAAGAATAATATTTTTTTAAAAAGGCCTTATTTGTAGCATTTGCCAGTTTCTTTGGTGTACTCCCACCATGGCTGATATCAAGATGCCTGGCTTGCAGAGTTCCTGAATATTTAACAATCACCTCTCGCAAGCCAGTTCCAGCAGCTCCACTATACCATCACTGAGCTGAAAGTAGAGCTGCCAGAATCACAATGACTAATGGTGAGGGAGGGAGTGGGTCTCTAAAAGACAATCAGAATGCTCTTAGAAGAGGGATAGGTGCCTGGTTGCCAGTCCAACAAATAAGCCTGCACTCTCCTGCGTAACTTATACTTTGGTGTCGTGATCTCATTTTACTTAGGAATTTTTTTTAAAGTTCTTATATTATTTCCTTGAATAACATTTTTAAGTACCTTATAATATTCCATTTTGTGAAAGTACTATAGTTTACCATTCTTTTGTTGTTGTATATTTAGGTTGATAGAATTATACATAATGCTTTGCTGGGTAAGTCTATGCCTAAAGCTATTTTCCACATTTATGACAGATTTATTGAGATGGTTTGCCTAAGGGAAATTACTGAGTCAAAGGAATGGACCTTTTAATGCTTTTGATAAATACTTTCCAACAGGTGTACAAAATAGTTTTACCAATTTATATCACTCCTGTCATTGTAAGAGAGCAACTATTTCATTCCACTGTCATTACACATAATTAGAAAAATAATCGATAGAGAATTGACACATCATTTTAATTTTCATTTGTTTGAATTACTAAAAATGTTTAAATGTCTATATTTTTATAAGGTGTATTTCTTATATTGAATTTTCTTACAATTTCCTACTTCTGTGTGTGTTGATCTTACTATACTATTTTCATAGGTATTTAACTTATTATAATTAATTTAATTTATATATGACATATCACAGTTAGTAGTGGAAATTCTAGCACATAGCATAACTTGGTAAATGTTGAGGGGAGTGTTGTATGTAACTCTCTACTTCTGTATGATTTGGGGTGACATTAGCTGCTGTAATAGATAAAGAATCACAGTGAGTTAACAGACTAAAAGTTTATTTCTTGCTCATGTCAAAGTTACATGTGGGCATTCCTAGTTGGGCACCTTCCATGTGGTCATTCAGAGACAAAGCCTCCTTCTGTCCCATGGCTCTGCTCTCCTCTTTAGGTCTTTGTCATCATTTCCATTCAGTGAGAGGCTGGCGTAAGAGAATGGATGACAGTATATGGGAAATTTTTATGGATTAGGTCTGGAGGTGCAACACTGCATGTGCTTACATCTCATTGACTAAAACTCAATCCCATGGACACAACTAATTGCAAGGGAGAAAAGAAAAAGGATTTGGTGAACATCTAGCCAGTCTTTGCCAAAATTTCTATAACCTGAAATAGAGAAATCTTTATATTCTATTTACTGCTGTTACAACATGTATATCTGGGAACAAATCACCCATGTTACTTGGATTGTTTACAGATTTAAATATGGAGTGGAAAATTTAAAATATTGATAAGAGATATGTAGCTTTTTAGTAGATCAGAGTGGTGGGAAATGACATTGAATGGTCATTGAATGGCCTCCAGTTTAGACACTGAAGAGAAGAGTTTGGAAGTTGTCAGACAGAGTGACTTTGACACATATTATAAACAAGTCTTGGATGGGCAACATTTACTCCATGTATAAGAAAATTAGATGTAAAACAAACTGTATAAGGAATTTGTAATTAGCTCAACTGATAAGTTTGATGACTTACTAGAATGATATTTTTAATAGACTATTTTAGCTCATTTTTAAATTTCTACCTACACAGGTAATTAAAGTATACAGTGAAGATGAAACCAGCAGGGCTTTAGAGGTACCCAGTGACATAACTGCCCGAGATGTTTGCCAGCTGTTGATCCTGAAGAATCATTACATTGATGACCACAGCTGGACCCTTTTTGAGCACCTGCCTCACATAGGTCTAGGTAAGGATACAAAATCATAGTCATACCATTGCTTTTCTGTCCCTTATAGTTTGATCATATGGCAAAGGTTTTCTTCACTTGTAGAAAAATAGAGGACAATTATGAATAGTCCTTTTCTTTGTTTTTTATTTTTGGGTTGGTAGTTGAGAGAAAAATAAAGTAGCACAAAATGGAAATAAGAATAGAAATATTAAAAATTTACCACCCTTCATGGTTTAAAAAATGATGTGTGGAAATTTGGGAGCTAAACCATAGAGTCTAAACTGATGGGAAGATACATCTCATAATAACCTTTAGTAGCACAATTAACATTTTTTGAGAGGTCAGTAAAATATGCTGTTATTTGGACTACTTTTTTTAAAAAATAAATTTTTTTATTTATTTATATTTGGCTGTGTTGGGTCTTCGTTTCTGTGCAAGGGCTTTCTCTAGTTGTGGCAAGCGGGGGCCACTCTTCATCGCGGTGCGCGGGCCTCTCACTGTTGCGGCGTCTCTCGTTGCAGAGCACAGGCTCCAGGCGCGCAGGCTCAGTAGTTGTAGCTCATGGGTCTAGCCGCTCTGCGGCATGTGGGATCTTCCCGGACCAGGGCTCGAACCCGTGTCCCCTGCATCGGCAGGCAGATTCTCAACCACTGCGCCACCAGGGAAGCCCTGGACTACTTTTTGAATTGATTGTAGTGCAGACATGGGAAATATCCACAGTGGTAGTTCTCTTTATGGGACTGTACACCCTAAATTTTTCTTGAAGAATGAGTAATCCTTCACATTTTAAAGTCATAAACATAAAAAATAATCGTATTTATTTGCAGTTGGAAATATATCTCTGTATTGTGAACTGTAGAGGCTTTTCCCCTCATATCTTTTAATAAGTTATAAAGAATTTTCATTCTTCTGCTAGTGTGGGACAGAATTTGGTGACAATTTTGTCTCCCCTTTCTTATTTTTACAAATACTGCTGTTAAAAAACATGTCCCCATAATAGGTAGATGAGAAAGGAAGGAGTTTGTTATGGCAGTGCCATTTGATTCTTTGAATTTTGTATTAGTTTCCCTTGGCTGCTGTAACAAATTAGCATAATCTCAGTGGCTTAAAACAACCAAAGTTTATTCCGTTACATTTCTGGAGGCCAGAAGTCTGAAATCAGTATCAATGGATAAAAATCAAGGTATCTTCAGGGATGAGCTTCCTCTGCAGGTTCAAGGAGAGAATCTATTTCCTGCCTCTTCTAGCTCCTTGTGGCTGCTGGCATGCCTTGGCTATGGCTGCATCACTCTAATCTCTACCTCCATGGTCACACTGTGTTCTCTTCTGTCTGTGTGCAGTCTCCCTCTACCTCTCTCTTAGAAGATAGTAGCATTTAGGCTTTATCCAGAATAATCCAGGATAATCACTTCATTTCAAGATCCCTAAATCAATGACACCTGCAAAGTTTTGTTTTGTTTTTATTTTTTTACCATGTAAGGTAACAGTCACAGGTTTCAGGGATTAAGATGTAGGTATCTTTAGGGGGCTATTATTTAGCCTACCATCAACTTCTTTGCATTGTAAGTCAAACAACTTTTAGTAATAAACAACTTATTCAAAATTATTTTAAATAAGTTGTCAATGACAGGACAATTTGTCCCTTCAATTTGTTTAAAGAATTGAGAATTTTATACCTAGGCATGAGAGTCATTCACTTTCTTGCATAGCTAGCTACCAATATATAAAAATTTTCCTTCGTTTGATACATAGAGAGTTTACACCTCAGAGCAGCGTACCAAAGTAAGGTTCAGTTCGGATGAGAAGTTTGCCTTTGTCTTATGAAATGCAGTAAGGATGATGTTGGCAGAAAAGGTATGTTCTTAGGAGGATCCGTTTTTAAAAGATTCTGGAAAATGGTTCATTTAAAGTCCCTTGCATTCCCTGAACCATTCAGGAAGTGTCTATAGTACTTCCAATTTGAAGACTGCTGTCCAAGGATATGTCAGGACCTGAGGAAGAGGACAGAGGGAAGCCTGTGGAAAAGAAGTTTGGATAGTTCGACAGTCTCCACAGGCATTCTGAACCTCAACCCACCCTCCCACCCCCTGTTTGATAGTTGATGAGCTACAACATGTCAGCTGATCTCCACAGCTGAGCATGTACCTTCCAAGAAAACTTGAATTCTGAAGGTATGCTAAACTGGTCTGTGTGACTTGCTGTCTCACCCTCGTAGGGCAGAGAAAGTTCAACATATATTTTCTTCATTGCCATTTGTAACTAATTTAACTTCTATTCATGATCATTACTCTCAGAAATATGGTGTTAACTCTCATCAGATACCTGCCGTAATTCCAAACTATTTTGTTTGCTTATGCTTCTAGAAATATAGCTCTCAATTAGTATAATATATAATTACAGTATTCTATACTCTTAAATTTTTCTTTTAGAGAGAGTTTAAAAGTCATTAAACATCTTTTGCAGTTATAGTCACTACAATTTATCCCTAACAAAGAGCTTGAAGTTCAGTAATAAAATCTACTTTATAAATCAAGAAGCAGTTTTCACAAGAGACCGCGGCAAGTCATGTGAGGAATAAAAAGATTTGTGCAAGTCTTTTAATGTAGAAGCTTAAAATGGGACGTTGAGAATTAATTTGAGCTACATGCTAAATTTAAACTTTTAGGCATTGAATAGAAATATATTTCTCCATTACTGTATTTTCTGGAAACTGCTGAAATAAAATCAAAGATGTGAGAATATTGTCTCATAGCTTCATTAACCATGCATTAGACCAAAGCTTATGAGAAGGAAATTTAGTTCCAGAGCTTTTTTTGTGTTCTTTTTTTTCTCTTTGTTTTTACTCAGATAAAAACTTTATACAGTAGAAAAATTGCAGACACTAATGCTACCCAAATACTAATGTATATTAGATTTGCCACCTTCCATTCCTTTTTAAAAAAAATCTGCTGCTTTATTTCTGTAAGGATACACTGAGATGTTAGATGATAAGAGTTAATGAATATCCAACTAAACTCTTGAGAAACAGTTTTTATTCCTTTTCTTTCTTCTACTTCTTTAACAATATAACAAGAGAATAACAACTCTTAGGATGCTGTGGTCTTCCTCAGCATCAAATGTAAAACCAGTGTGTCTCTGAATTTTATTTGTGTGTGTGTAGCTTATAAATACTCTTGTAGGAGCTATTCAACCTAAGAGTAGTATTCAGGAACATCTTTGCTATTTGCATATTAAAATGAACTAAAAGAACTAGAGTGGGGTGTTTCTGCCCCTTAAATATGCTGTGCAGCTGCCGATGCCCTTTGTCAATAGAATGAAGCACTGACATATTCAACCGCAAATCTTCTTTTAGTGGTGATGACGTAAAGAACCAAAGGACAAATCATTTCCAAAACTTTGGTGACCAGCTAGTGAGCTCTGCATGTTGTTCAGGAGACATTCTTGACCTCTCTTTGATTAAAATGATGAGTTTTCAATGAATAGAATTCTAAAAGTGAAGAGGTGGTCTATTATTTTAAAAAAATATTTTTAATACAAAAATAATTCAGCTCACTGTAAATAACAGAAATAAAGATGTCAGGAATTAAACAATACTATCCATTATTTCACAATGCTGAGATAACTTTCTTTAGTTTCTCTATTTTAACATAATCTCTAGCCTATGAGTTCACTTGTGTAGATTACCTTCTTTTATATATGTGTGCATCTTTAAAAAATACTGATTATTTTTAGTTTTTTTTTTTTTTTTTCCTTTCCACCTTACAGATTCCACAAAAGCTAGGAACTAACTCCCCCTGCCTTTCCCTGTTGCTTTCCTCCAATAGTTTAACAAATATCTGTTGACTATTTTGCACCAAGCCTGTTTTGTGTGTGGATCCCGGGGGTACAGTATGAACACAATAGACAAAAAGCAATGCCCTCATGAGTTTGCATTCTAGTGGGAAGAGAAAGACAAGAGATACATGACTAAAATGTGCAATCTTTTAGGTGGTGATTAGCACTGGGGAGAAAAGGAAGGCCGGGAAAGGGATAGGGAGTCTGGGGCTGGTTGGGAGATGCACTTTAAGTAGATCAGGGAAGGTGTCCCTGACAGTGTGATGTTTGAGTAGAGGTCTGAAGCAGACAGGGCAGGTCTTGTACTTAAATAGAAGATTGTTCTAGAAGGAGGGAACAGCAAATGGGAAGGCCTGGACATGGCAATGTGCTTGTGTTCAGGAAACAGGACTTAGGGAGTCAGTAAGGTGGAAAGTAATGGAAAGGGACTGCACAGAGCTACCGCAGAGCCAGCTCATGCAGGGTCTCCCAGGCCATGGAGGGGACTGGACTTTTACACTGAGTGAGGGAAAAAGTAACTGTAGGTCTCTTCGTCAGAGAGCAGTATGGTCTGACTTAGTTTTAAAGTCTACTACTAAGAAGACCCGAACGCAAGTTTTGACCATTTGGAGGCTAAGCAACTTCCTTTTGCTTTTACATCAAATTATCTGTGGCTTCCGGGCTTGATCCTTGCCCATCTCTCATTTCTGCCAGTCGCGCATGCCACATTGTACCATCTTCATGTCATGGTCTGCACATGTACAAGGCTTAGTGTTTGTGAGATCCTGAAGCCTTGTAGGCAAGAATATTGTGACTTAGGAGATAGATGAGAGTGGGGAGTTTTCTGCCTCTAGTTCACTTTAATATCCCAGATAAGCTTAGGAAAGTTTCAGAGACATGTTATGTGGTTAATAGATGTGCTACTGTTGTGTGTGATCCATTAAAACACACCACAAATTACTAAAGTCAGAAGGGGGAGCACATGACATTCAAAATATGGTTATGGAATTCAAAGTCTGTTTTCAGAATGACACTTTGTGTGGCAAAAAACCCTCCAATTTTATTGGTATTTTTAATATGAATGCATATGTATGATAGCTACTATTAACGTGCATCTTATGTGTGCAGGGCCCCTACTTAGAGGTTTCACATTCATCTTGATAGACACTCTCAATATTTAGCCTCATAGCAACCCCGCAATGTACATTTATTTCATCTCCATTTTACACATAAGAATACAAAGAATCGGTGATAAAAAGTACCTGGCCCAGAGTCAGCCTTGCACAAATCTAGGTACCTGTCAGATTCTCAAGTGTATGCATTTTCTGTGGAAGAAAGTTTGTTATTTCCTCACTTCACTAGGTCAGGCCAGTGTTTTCGGGATTCTGTGGTTGGTTTGTCTCTCTCACTTTCCGTCTGCATCTCTCACGCATGCTATAAATACAAATTTAAATTCTGAAACCTCAAGAACATTTTCAGACAAACCTAGGTAGTACTGAAATTATTGGAATCAAACTGAGCCAGCCTGGTCCACTTTATAGCAGAGCCAGCTATTTATCTTGGCTGAGAAGAGGATCACTTTGGAAATGGGCTGTTGTTGAATTTATATACATTGTGAATGGTAATATGACATTTGGAGCTTTGAATATGATATCAATATTTCATATCCTCTGTCCATAGTTCTTAATATATGCTACCAAGAATTTTCATAGGTAGAGTAAATCATGGAAGGCAGCTAAATATCCTGATTTTGTTACAAATTGCTGATTTGCCTGATTTTGGGTCGTGTTATTATGAGTTTCTAGTACTACATACAGCTTTATAGACATTGGATTTAAAATACCAGTATATCACCAAATATTTCCCCTTCTCTAATGATGTAACAACCCGTTTTGTAACTGGTGTGTTTTACTTCACAGCCACTGGATGTCACTATAGTTCCCCAGATGGAGTCCCCTGCCTTTACAATTATTGTAAGAGGATGGTGGGTGGGTGGGGGGAAACTTCAGTTTTAAGTCTTCTGGAACTTAATGGGATCCATGTTTGCTTTGCTCCCATTTTGATTCCTAATTGAAGCCATGGTATGAAGCAGCGGCAATTAACACAATACCTCAAGCGCATACGTATAGATTCCTCGGGAAGTGGAATTAATTGTATTTTAGTGTCATTGCTAGGGACCGCTGAGATTTCTATTGTGAGTATCATTGTGGAGTGGCTTTAATAAGCAAAATGAATGACTGCAGGCTTTTAATGAAACCATTTTTATATGTGCAGCTATACCCACATGATCTCTTTAAGACTGAAGCAATGCACAGCAACCGCCTGCTTTGAAGCTGCTCCTTCACTCTTTTCTTCTTTGCAAAAGAAACAGAAGTGTTTTTTCTGTTGTCTGGCACTGATACTGATATGTAGTTGTACTTTCTGTGCCGTTTGGAACCTACCAGCCATCAGAGTTGTGACCACCCTCGTCACCAGCGGAAATAATTGTGAAACCCTTAGGACATGTGTGCTTCCTTCTCTATCGAGACTTATGTAGCCCGGATCTGAGGGTTAAGGCGACATGTGCTCTGGTAGCACACTAAGGCTGGAGATGGGAAATGTGAAGCCAGCGAAGAGTGCTCATAACTAAATCTGCCTTGTGGTCCAGCTGATTTTTCCTTTTCAGTATTCTCATAGCCTGAGTTCAGCTCTCATCATCTCTCTTCTCAGCAATTCCTTTAGCCTTACAGTTGGTCCTTCCTCTTGCCTCTGGTCATACCAAAGTTATTCATCTGAGTGCAGACCTTGATTCACCTTGCCTTAGGGTCCAAGGTCCTTTGCAGGCCTTGTAGTACCTGTGACCTGACTACCCTTCCTACCTCAAGCCTTGTGTCTTGCACCTCCCTCCTTTAAGTTTATACATTAGAGAACTGCCTGTAGTCGCCTGCATTTCTACTCCTTGGGTTCCTTGCTCATGCTGTTAAGATTCTCAGGAAGCCCTTTCTCACCCATCTTTACCTGGTTAACTGCTATGCATCTTCCAAGGCTTACTCGGAATGTTAGTTAAAAATAGCAATAAAGTATAACTGTATAATAACTGCTAGCCATTTCCTAAAAATTCCTATGAAAACAAAGATGGAACCCCTCAGCTGTTCAAGCTGACTGACAGCTAACCTAGCGCCACGGTCTGGGGAGAGGAGAGATAGAAGAGCAGTTGGAGGCATCCCATGCTCAGTCTTACGAAGTAGAGTCACCCTTTCCATTTGAGAGCACCTGCCCCTCTCATATGCCTGGGTACAGACTTTGGCTGCTCAGAAGCTAGTTGTTTTTTGAGGCAATTGGCATACTTGCTGGCACTACCTTTTCTCATACATCCATTAGGAAATTACAACCTCCCCCCAACCCCACCCCCCCAAAAAAGAGTGGTGCAGGAAGCACTAGGAGTGATAGAGGTAAATTGTGTCCTGGGAGGTGAGGCTCCCACAAGTACACACTATAGGTGGGTGTGGAGAGCAAGCAAATCTGGATAAGAAACAGATTTAAGGCTGTTCAAGCAGGATTATTTACAGTATCAATTAATGAGAAAAATAAAACCTAATGCTATTATAATAGGGGAATGTTATAAATTACAGTATATTAATAGGATGTAAGTTATGCTGCTTTTAATCATGTTTTTGGAGCTTTTCCTTTGAAAACTGATGTGGACAAACGTAAGATTGTAACAGTGATTGAATAAAGTATATATTTTTCACAGCATTTAGGAAACATTGTATATATGTTTATATGTGTACAGTGTTTTCTAAATGCTGTGAAAAATATATACACATAAACTCACGTAGTCCCAAAGAAAAAGACAATAATGTAAAGTGCTTATTCCTGACTGACAGTTTTAAAGATGGACTGTGATTGTCGGCTGTGTTTTTCAAATTTTCTATAATGGAAATGTATTATTTTAGTAATCAGGGGAAAAAAAGAAATAAACACAATTTTTAAAACTTATTAAGAGATTTTTAAAGACTTAGTTCAGACAACTTCCTGAAGCCCCAAGTTAGATCAAGTACCCATCTTCTATACTGCTATAACATTTTCTGCAACTGTCTTAATAGTGATCATACTATTAAAACTAGTCTATAATTCCATAAGCAATGGAACTCTCTGTATATGTACATCTTTGTAACCCAGGGTCTAGGACAAATAAATGGCTTTTGAACTAAGGTATACTAAACTGTAAGTTGTTATATCAGGTAGTTCAAAGGATGGATTACAAAGTACATAGAAGGAAGAGACTTGAAAAAGAAGCCAAAGAAATCACATGCCATGCCCAGATGGAAATTTACTCTGAGTCCTTAAAGCGTTCATTGGATAACTTAGAATTCATAGAAGCTGTTTCTAAGCTCTTCAGGTATTAACAGTCAGCTTGAGATAATATATATGCAAACATTTTGTGGAAAAATAAGGCTTTCTATGAATACAAGTTGTGATCATTGAGTCTGAGTTAATATGAGGACTGTTTCACTCTGTTGAAGAATGATCCACAAGGCCTTTATACCCATCAGCTTTCATGTCAAGATTTTCCTATTATTGCACTTGGGAAGCTGAATCTGGCAGTGGCAATTTTCCAGGGAATCTTGCTGGTATTAAGTAGTTTTCTTAGGTTAAGGAAACTTTTAGAAATTGAGCCTTGCTTTATTCTTTGCTTCTCCAGTTTTTGTTTTGCTTGGTCAGAGGCTGTTCATTTTTATCTGAAAATAAGATTGACAAAATGTATGTAGTTTCTACCTAGCACAGAGAAGTACAAGGACCATTTGTCTCCTGGAGTTTCCTGTAACAAAGGTATACAAAGAATTGTTTTCTGGGTGAATTAGAGCTAAAAGCCACTTTTGTTTCTTCTCTTATCAAGTGATGAGAAGAGTAGGGACTCCAGTTTCTATTTGATCCTCACGCTGTACTTTCAGTAGATTCAGTGAAGAAATCCAGGTAGAAGGTCACAGGTGAACACTTTCCATTCTGGGAGGATTGAGGTTTTTTAAAAGACTTTGAAGTTAAATCAACAGTTTCAGAAGAAACTTCTCTCTTCTATTTTTTTTTTAAAAGAAAAAGTTTTGTGAAAATTAAATAGAAAACAGAATTATGTGTAGTTATCACTGTTCGGTAGTATTTCATTCTATTAATGTAAGACTTCACTGATCTATCAGAAACAAAAATAAAACTTAAAGTGATATGAAGCTTTCGTTGTTGTTTTAAGAAAGCTTTTTTTTCACTCTTTTTGAAGGCTTTTTTTCTTTTTTTCCTCCGTTTTGGTTGCTGTCTTGAAGTGACTTAAGACAGCTTCTCTCCTATTTTTCTACCTACGTAAGAGTGATATTTGATCATTGTAATAATTCACTTTACAATCCCTGAAAAATTCTTCAGAAAGCTTTTTAAATAGACTTGTATCTGTTAAATTTTAATAATACATCTTAATATAGTATTTTAGATGAATTTATGAAGTTTTAAAAGTAAGGTTTTTTAAAGAAAAATCACGTTGAATTTATTTGAATTTTACCAGGGGTCATTTCTCAAATGGTAGCTCAAAAAGTCTCTGAGTTCATTCTGGGTGACAGCTCCTAATATTGTTTTTTCAAACATTACAGCAAAAAGCCCCTAAATATAGAATTAATAATTTTTTTTGATAATTAAAAAATATAAGTTACTTAGTAGAATTACTGAGTTGGTTAAAGTCTGCTTGGTTTTAGAATGGGGCTATAGAGGAAGAGTCAAGAGAAAGTTATGGGAAGCCATCTAGACAAGGGTTTTGTTTTGTTTTGTTTTTCCTTTCTTGGGTGTTGGTGATGATGTCTTATACTACGCTTAGTCCTTGGCAAAACAAAGCTGGTCTTCAGCCACTTTTCACCTCCCTTTTAAGCATTTTTCTTTTCCTCTCAAAGTAATCCATCTAGGCATCTTATATCCTCTTGTTGAACTTTCTCCCTGTTAAGGTCTGTATTTAGTTCAATATCTGCACTTTAAAAAAACACAAATTTTGGGAATTCCCTGGTGGCGCAGTGGTTAAGAATCTGCCTGCCAATGCAGGGGACACGGGTTCGAGCCCTAGTCTGGGAAGATCCCACATGCCACGGAACAACTAAGCCCATGCGCCACAACTACAGAGCCTGTGCTCTAGAGCCCGTGAGCCACAACTACTGAAGCCCGTGCGCCTAGAGCCCGTGCTCCGCAACAAAGAGAAGCCACCACAATGAGGAGCCCGCGCACCGCAATGAGGAGTAGCCCCCACTCACTGCAACTAGAGAAAGCCTGCGTGCAGCAACGAAGACCCAATGCAGCCAAAAATAAATAAATAAATAAGCTAATTTTTAAAAAACCACAAATTTTCTGTAAGATGTGATTAGCTGATAATCAGGCTTCTTAGGGTTCTTTATTTATTTTTAAATTTTATTTTATTTATCTTTTTATAGAGCAGGTTCTTATTAGTTATCCATTTTATACATATTAGAGTATACATGTCAATCCCAATCTCCCAATTCATCAAACCACCACCACCACCTGCCACTTTCCGCACCTTGGTGTCCATATATTTGTTTTCTACATCTGTGTCTCAATTTCTGCCCTGCAAACCAATTCATCTGTACCATTTTTCTAGGTTCCACATATATGCATTAATATACAATATTTGTTTTTCTCTTTCTGACTTACTTCACTCTGTATAACAGTCTCTAGGTCCATCCACCTCAGAACAAATAACTCAATTTCGTTTCTTTTTATGGCTGAGTAATATTCCATTGTATATATGTACCACATCTCCTTTATCCATTCGTCTGTCGATAGGCATTTAGGTTGCTTCCATAACCTGGCTGTTGTAAATAGTGCTGCAGTGAACATTGGGGTGCATGTGTCTTTTTGAATTATGGTTTTCTCTGGGTATATGCCCATTAGTGGGATTGTTGGCTCATATGGTAATTCTGTTTTTAGTTTTTTAAGGAACCTCCATACTGTTCTCTGTAGTGGCTGTATCAATTTACATTCCCATCAACAGTGCAAGAGGGTTCCCTTTTCTCCACATCCTCTCCAGCATTTTTTGTTCGTAGATTTTCTGTTGATGCCCACTCTAACTGGTGTGAGCTGATACCTCATTGTAGTTTTGATTTGCATTTCTCTAATAACTAGTGATGTTGAGCAGCTTTTCATGTGCTTCTTGGCCACCTGTATGTCTTTTTTGGAGAAATGTCTATTTAGGTCTTCTGCCCATTTTTGGATTGGATGGTTTGTTTTCTTTGATATTGAGCTGCATGAGCTGTTTATATATTTTGGAGATTAATCCTTTGTCAGTCGATTCACTTGCAGATATTTTCTCCCATTCTGAGAGTTGCCTTTTCATCTTGTTTGTAGTTTCCTTTGCTTTGCAAAACTTTGAAGTTTCATTAGGTCCCATTTGTTTATTTTTGTTTTTATTTCCATTACTCTAGGAGATGGATCAAAGAGTGTTCTTCCTATGTTTTCCTCTCAGAGTTTTATAGTGTCCGGTCTTACATTTAGGTCTCTAATCCATTTTGAGTTTATTTTTGTGTATGGTGTTAGGGATTGTTCTAATTTCATTCTTTTACATGTACCTGTCCAATTTTCCCAGCACCACTTATTGAAGAGACTGTCTTTTCTCCATTGTATATCCTTGCCTCCTTTGTCATAGATTAGTTGACCATAGGTGTGTGGGTTTATCTCTGGGCTTTCTATCCTGTTCCTTTGATCTATATTTCTGTTTTTGTGCCAGTACCATAGTGTCTTGATTACTGTAGCTTTGTAGTATACTCTGAAGTCAGGGAGTCTGATTCCTCCAGCTCCATTTTTTTCCCTCAAGACTGCTTTGGCTATTCGGGGTCTTTTGTGTCTCCATACAAATTTTAAGATTTTTTGTTCTAGTTCTGTAAAAAATGCCATTGGTAATTTGATAGGGATTGCATTGAATCTGTAGATTGCTTTGGGTAATATAGTCATTTTCACAATATTGATTCTTCCAATCCAAGAACATGGTATATCTCTCCATCTGTTGTATCATCTTTAACTTCTTTCAACAGTGTCTTATAGTTTTCTGCATACATGTCTTTTGTCTCCTTAGGTAGGTTTATTCCTAGGTATTTTATTCTTTTTGTTGCAGTGGTAAATGGGCGTGTTTCCTTAATTTCTCTTTCAGGTTTTTCATCATTAGTGTATAGGAATGAAAGAGATTTCTGTGCATTAATTTTGTAGCCTGCAACCTTACCATATTCATTGATTAGTTCTAGTAAGTTTTCTGGTGGCATCTTTAGGATTCTCTATGTATAGTATCGTGTCATCTGCAAACAGTGACGGTTTTACTTCTTCTTTTCCATTTGTATTCCTTTTATTTCTTTTTATTCTCTGATTGCCATGGCTAGGACTTCCAAAACTATGTTGAATAATAGTGGCGAGAGTGGACATCCTTGTCTCGTTCCTGATCTTAGAGGAAATGCTTTCAGTTTTTCACCATTGAGAATGCTGTTTGCTGTGGGTTTGTCGTATATGGCCTTTATTATGTTGAGGTAGGTTCCCTCTATGCCCACTTTCTGGAGAGTTTTTATCATAAATGGGTGTTGAATTTTGTCAAAAGCTTTTTCTGCATCTATTGAGATGATCATATGGTTTTTATTCTTCAATTTGTTAATATGGTGTATCACATTGATTGATTTGCATATACTGAAGAATCCTTGTATCCCTGGGATAAATCCCACTTGATCATGGTGGATGATCCTTTTTTTTTTTTTTTTCAGTACGCGGGCCTCTCACTGTTGTGGCCTCTCCCATTGCGGAGCACAGGCTCTGGATGCGCAGGCTCAGCAGCCATGGCTCACGGGCCCAGCCGCTCCGCGGCATGTGGGATCTTCCCGGACCAGGGCACGAACCCGTGTCCCCTGCATCGGCAGGCAGACTCTCAACCACTGCACCACCAGGGAAGCCCAATGATCCTTTTAATGGGTTGTTGGATTCTGTTTGCTAGTATTTTGTTAAGGATTTTTGCATGTATATTCATCAGTGATATTGGTCTGTAATTTTCTTTTTTTGTTGTATCTTTGTCTGGTTTTGGTATCAGGGTGATGGTGGCCTATAGAATGAGTTTGGGAGTGTCCTTCCTCTGCAATTTTTTGGAAGAGTTTGAGAAGGATTGGTATTAGTTCTTCTCTAAATGTTTCATAGAATTCACCTGTGAAGTCATCTGTCCTGGACTTTTGTTTGTTGGAAGATTTTTAATCACAGTTTCAATTTCATTAATCGTGATTGGTCTGTTCATATTTTCTATTCCTGGTCCAGTCTTGGAAGGTTATACCTTTCTAAGAATTCGTCCATTTCTTCCAGGTTGTCCATTTTATTGGCATAGACTTTCTTGTAGTAGTCTCTTAGAATGCTTTGTATTTTTGCTGTGTCTGTTGTAACTTCTTGTTCATTTCTAATTTTATTGATTTGAGTTCTCTCCCTCTTTTTCTTGATGAGTCTGGCTAATGGTTTATCGATTTTGATTATCTTCTCAAAGAACCAGCTTTTAGTTTTATTTATCTTTGCTATTGTTTTCTTTGTTTCTATTTCATTTATTTCCTCTCTGATCTTTATGATTTCTTTCCTTCTACTACCTTTGGGTTTTGTTTGTTCTTCTTTCTCTAGTTGCTTTAGGTGTAAGGTTAGATTGTTTGAGATTTTTCTTGTTTCTTGAGGTAGGCTTGTATTGCCATAAACTTTCCTCTTAGAACTGCTTTTGTTGCTCCACATAGGTTTTGGATCATCGTGTTTTCATTGTCATTTGTCTCTAGGTATTTTTTGATTTCCTCTTTGATTTGTTCAGTGATCTCTTGGTTATTTAGTAAAGTACTGTCTAGCCTCTGTGTGTTTGTGTTTTTTACGTTTTTTTCCCTGTAATTGATTTCTAATCTCATAGCGTTGTGGTCAGAAAAGATGCTTGATATGATTTCAGTTTTCTTAAATTTACTGAGCTTGATTTGTGACCCAAGATGTGATCTGTACTGGAGAATGTTCCATGCACACTTGAGAAGAAAGTGTAATCTTCTGTTTTTGCATGGAATGTCCTAAAAATATCAATTAAATCTATCTGGTCTATTGTGTCATTTACAGCTTGTGTTTCCTTAGTAATTTTCTGTTTGGATGATCTGTCCATTGGTGTAAGTGAGGTGTTAAAATCCTCCACTATTATTGCGTTACTGTCGATTTCCTCTTTTATACCTGTTCGCAGTTGCCTTATGTATTGAGGTGCTCCCATGCTGGGTGCATATATGTTTATAATTGTTATATCTCTGTCTTGGATTGATCCCTTGATCATTATGTAGTGTCCTTCCTTGTCTCTTGTAACATTAAAAGTCTATTTTATCTGATATGAGTATTACTACTCCAGCTTTCTTTTGATTTCCATTTGCATGGAATATCTTTTTCCATCCCCTCACTTTCAGTCTGTATGTGTCCCTCGATCTGAAGTGGGTTTCTTGTAGACAGCATATATATGGGTCTTGTTTTTGTATCCATTCAGCAAGCCTGTGACTTTTGGTTGGAGCATTTAATTCATTCACGTTTAAGGTAATTATCGATATGTATGTTCCTATGACCATTTTCTTAATTGTTTTGGGTTTGTTTTTGTAGGTCCTTTTTTTCTCTTGTGTTTCCCACTTAGAGAAGTTCCTGTAGCATTTGTTGTAGAGCTGGTTTGGTGGTGCTGAATTCTCTTAGCTTTTGCTTGTCTGTAAAGCTTTTGATTTCTCCATCGTGTCTGAACGAGATCGTTGCTGGGTAAAGTAATCTTGGTTGTAGGCTCTTCCCTTTCATCACTTTAAATATGTCATGCCACTCCCTTCTGGGTTGCAGAGTTTCTGCTGAGAAATCAGCTGGTAACCTTATGGGAGTTCCCTTGTATGTTATTTGTCATTTTTCCCTTGCTGCTTTCAATAATTTTTCTTTGTCTTTAATTTTTGGCAGTTTTATTACTATGTGTCTTGGCATGTTTCTCCTTGGGTTTATCCTGTATGGGACTCTCTGTGCTTCCTGGACTTGGGTGGCTATTTCCTTTCCCATGTTAGGGAAGTTTTCGACTATAATCTCTTCAAATATTTTCTTGGGTCCTTTCTCTCTCTCTTCTCCTTCTGGGACCCCTGTTGTGCGAATATTGGTGTGTTTAATGTTGCCCCAGAGGTCTCTTAGGCTGTCTTTATTTCTTTTCATTCTTTTTTCTTTATTCTGTTCCGCAGCAGTGAATTCCACCATTCTGTCTTCCAGGTCACTTATCCATTCTTCTGCCTCAGTTATTCTGCGTTGATTCCTTCTAGTGTATTTTTCTTTTCAGTTATTGTATTGTTCATCTCTGTTTGTTTGTTCTTTAGTTCTTCTAGGTCTTTGTTAAACATTTCTTGCATCTTCTTGATCTTTGGCTCCATTCTTTTTCTGAGGTCCTGGATCATCTTCACTATCATTATTCTTAATTCTTTTTCTGGAAAGTTGCCTATCTCCACTTCATTTAGTTGTTTTTCTGGTGTTGTATCTTGTTCCTTCATCTGGTACATAGCCCTCTGCCTTTTCATGTTGTCTGTCTTTCTGTGAATGTGGTTTTTGTTCCACAGGCTGCAGGATTGTAGTTCTTCTTCCTTCTGCTGTCTGCCCTCTGGTGGATGAGGCTATATGTAAGAGGCTTGTGCCGGTTTCCTGATGGTGGTGGGTAGAGCTGGCTGTTGCCCTGGTGGGCAGAGCTCACTAAAATTTTAATCTGCTTGTCTGCTGATGGGTGGGGCTGGGTTCCCTCCCTTTTGTTTGTTTGGCCTGAGGCGACCCAACACTGGAGCCTACCTGGGATCTTTGGAGGGGCTAATGGCGGACTCTGGGAGGGCTCACGCCAAGGAGTACTTCCCAGAACTTCTGCTGCAAGTGTCCTTGTCCCCACGGTGAGACACAGCCACCCCTGCTTCTACAGGAGACCCTCCAACACTAGCTGGTAGGTTTGGTTCACTCTCCTGTTGGGTCACTGCTCTTTCCCCTGGGTCCCGACGTGCACACTACTTTGTGTGTGCCCTCCAAGAGTGGAGTCTCTGTTTCCCCCAGTCCTGTCGAAGTCCTGCAATCAAATCCCGCTAGCCTTCAGAGTCTGATTCTCTAGGAATTCCTCCTCCTGTTGCCGGATCCCCAGGTTGGGAAGCCTGACATGGGGCTCAGAACCTTCACTCCAGTGGGTGGACTTCTGTGGTATAAGTGCTCTCCAGTTTGTGAGTCACCACCCAGCAGTTACGGGATTTGATTTTATTGTGATTGCGCCCCTCCTCCCATCTCATTGTGGCTTCTCCTTTGTCTTTGGATGTGGGGTATCTTTTTTGGTGAGTTCCAGTGTCTTCCTGTCGATGATTGTTCAGCAGTTAGTTGTGATTCCGGTGCTCTCTCGAGAGGGAGTGAGAGCACATCCTTGTACTCTGCCATCTTGAACCAGTCTCTCTTTGGGTTATTGTAGCATTAATCCTTTAACATAATGAGACTTGGTTGGGGGATGGTATTTATGACAGAACATCTAAATGGGGATGGTGATATATAAACGTAAAAAAATTATTTAATATTTTCAAAAGCCAGATTCTATAATAAGTAAGTTGTATCTCCATTACGAGATGAGTATAAGAGGTGAAAACCTGTAGCTGCATTTGATCCTCTGGATTTTGATTTTTACATGTTTTCTGAGTTTTCAATAGAAGAGTGCCAGAAATCTTCTTTGAAGGAATGGGAAATATGTCTTTTGCTTTCCCACTTACTCTGGTTTTAGCCAGCTTTATTTGAAGACATTTTTCTGCTTAAGATTACCAGGCTATTTTCATGATGCTAGTAATTGCATTATTGAAATATTCGGTGTTATAGTTCTATGAAATTTTCTGCAAATATTGTATCCCTTATTTTTTCATTGTAGATTGGTACGCTGGGCTTTATTTGTGTGTAGCCAACAAAACCCCAACTAGACTGCTGCTTTTTTTGTGACTACACATATTACACTAGTTTTTTTGTGACACATTTGTCATAGCTGTTCAAATGCAGCTTGGTTTTTCCATTCTTTGTTTTATTTTCTTTTTTGATGTAATCCAAATTCAAATGATTTATGTTACTTTCATGTGAGGTTAAGATTGATAATAATTTGAAATATTGCCTGTTAAATTCTTTCCCCTTACACTCAAAATGTGGTGGTTTGTTTTCAATTAATTAGCAAATAGTTATCGAACACATTTCAAGATAAAAGAATTTGAGGCAATCAAATTTTGAGAACTGAGGAATGTGGAAGAGATTTGAGCTGATACAGAAAGAATGAGTAGGATATACACAGAGGATGCCCTTCCAGTGGGAACTGTAGTGAAGGCAGAGGCAGTGCTGTGCAGAGGAAGGAGCAGAGACTTGGGGTCAGACATGTGGCAGGCATTCAAACCCTGAGACGTTTGCTATCTGTAAAATGGAAATAGAATTTGCTCTTTAGGTTATCCTCTTAGTTTCCTAAGGCTGCTGTAACAAATTACTGCTAGCTTAAACCAATAGAAATGTCATCTTTTAACAGTTCTGGAGGTGAGAAGCCCAAAATTAATTTCACTGGGCTGAAATCAAGGTGTTGGCAGGGCCACACTCCTTCCAGGGGCTTTATGGGGAGGCTGTTCCTTTCCTCTTTCAGCTTCTGGTGGCTGCCATTATTCCTTGGCTTGTGGTCACATCATTTGAGTCTCTGCCTCTGGTCACATTGCCCTTTCCTCTTATTTCTCTGTCGGATCTCCTTCTGTCTCCTAAAAGCATACTTGTGTTTGGATTTAGGGCCAACCTTTGTAATCCTGGATAATCTCCTCATCTTAATATCTTTCAGTTAATGACATCTGCAAATGCTTTGCCATATAAGGTAACATTTAGATTCCAGAGATTAGGACCTGATGTCTTTGGGGCCATATTCAGCTTACTTCAGATGCTATAAGAATTAAATACAGTAATGACAAAGGTCTCAGATTGAGATATGCAGAGATGTAGCTTCCTTTATTTCTATAACTTGAATTAATTTCTAACTCTGAGTCTCCTGACCTCTTAATGGCAGACAGTTTAATCTTCTGTTACTGGCTTGCTTTATGGATTGTTATAGTCTTGTTGGGGTAAATAATCAATTCAGGTTATATAAATGAGTTACATACAGGTTTAAGATACACTCAGTTGAAGGTTAAGACCTAGTTTCACTCTTGCAACACTCTGGTGGGGCATTTACGTCCCAGGAAGGGTATTTGTCTAACTTCTATCCAACTCTTCTCTTCGTGTTCTAGAAACTCTTATTTCTCTCAAGCTTATTGCCTGTATCATAAAGCCCTCTAAATTCATGGTCTTCTTTTAGCCCTTCCACACTTCTTCTGGAGAACTTGGTTCTGCAGTGCTCTTTCCTCATACTTGGATGCTATGGACTCATCTTCCTCAGCATTGCACTTAGCTATTGCTTTTCCGCCATGTTAGATGCAGGGCTTCTACTTGAGGGTAGAAGCCTCCTAAGGCTACTCTTTGGTTTGAACCACACACCACCATTAAACTTACCTGGGATTTTATTAGCATCAACTGCTCATCCTGAAAGGGTCCTAGTTCCAGAAGGGGCAGGATGTAGGGTCACTGTGACCTAAACCATCCAGTTACTATCTAGCCTCCTCTCAGGCTCCACTCCACCCTTTCCTCCACTAACCCCTTAATTCCAGATCCTTTCCCAGAGGACAGAGGGTGCATCCCTGTATGAGTCAGTGGAGGATTGGCTGGCCATTATTCTCCCCAAGTGATCATATTTGTCAAAGATGGATAAAGTCTAATTTGAAGCTCAAAAGTAAAGAAAGTGCATCTCTGTCATTTTTTCCTCTCTGTATAGTTTATCTTCAGGGCAGAACATGTGCTGTTTCCTTAGTGGTAGAGATAGGTGATGGGTACAGTGAAACACAGGTTGGTAAAACAAATAAGCAGACATATTGCTTAATACCTTGCAATTTTCTCCCACTGTGGTTGCAATAAATACAGATACAGTGAGTAGCACATAGTATATTTAATAATGTGAACCTATGCTTCATAAGGTTGAAAATATCAGTTGGGGTTGTGTGAGAAGTAAACAAAAGTAAGGATAATAAAGATTGTTAGGGATGCAACTTCCCACTCGATATCTCGGTGACTGCTGGATCTCCCTGCAAACTGCTTCTCTTACAGTCTTCTTAGCTCATTAATGGCAGTAGTCCTTCCAAATGCTTAAGCCAAGAATCTTGGTGTCTTCCTTCACTGCCCCCTCTCTTTCACTCCACATCCAATTTGTCAACAAATCCTGTTGGCTCTACCTTCAGAATACATACACGCAGATTCTGTCTACTTCTTACATGCTGCCATTCTCATCCAGGCCACATCATCTCCCCTTGTTAATTGCAATATTCTGCTAGATGGTCTTCCTGTTTCTACCCTTAAGCCTTTTGAAATCAGTTATCCACTCAGCATCCAGTGTGATCCAATGAAAACGTAAGTCAGCTCATAGTAGTCTTATGTTCAAAATGGATTCCTTTCCCTTGTGCCCTCCTTTTTCCCTCCTCCCTGATCCATTTTTCTCTGTAGTGTTTATTGCCACCTTTTAAGGTTTACATGATTTATTGTCCCTGTCTTCCCATTAGAATTGAAGCTCCATGAGGCAATGACTTCTGTCTTGTTCACTACAAAATTCCAAGCCCCACAATGACTGTCTGACACATGGTAGGCCTTCAATAAATATTTGTCAAATGGACAGATGAATGAATAAGTTAAAACTGCCAGACTATATGGATTTATCTCATAACAAGTAGGAAGTGGACAAGTTTTTGAGTGGGGGTCACATTGATACAAATGTTTTATGAGGTTTCCTGTGATATCAGGGTCCAGGTTGGATTGGAAGAATGAGAAAAACAGAGGTTTGGAGATTAGTTAGGAAAAAGTGAAGGTCTAAATGGGAATGGTGATAGTGGGAATGGGTTGGGGGGTGTTGGGTGTGTGAGAGACACTTGGACAAAGTGTCTGATATCTGGGGTAACAACTGGAGGATATTGGAGTGGACATAGAGAAAGTTGTAATGGACGTTGGAAAATTTAGGAAAAAGCAGTTTGAGAGAGAAAAAGGAAGATACTTTGTTTCATTTTTTTACATTTTTTACAAATTTTGGTAGAATGCATGTAACATAAAATTTACCATTTCATTCATTTTACGGGTAAAGCTCACTGGCATTATGTACATTTATTTATATTTATATTGTTGTACAACCATCACCCCCATCCACCTCTAGAACATTTTTATCTTCTCATACTGAAACCCTGAACCCATTAAACAATAACTCCTCATTCTTCCCACACCCCGGTCCTTGACAACCACCATTCTACTTTGTGTCTCTATGAATTTGTCTGCTCTAGGTACCTCATGTAAATGGAATCATATAATGTTTTTTCTTTTGTGTCTGTCTTATTTTACACAGTATAATATCTTTAAGGTTCATCCATGTTGTAACATGTGTCAGAATTTCATTCCTTTTTAAGGCTAAATATTCCACGGAATGTCTTTACTACATTTTGTTTATCCATTCATTTGTTGATGGACATTAGGATGTTTTTACTTTCTGGCTATTGTGAATGATGCTACAATGGACATTGATGTACAAGTATCTGTTCCAGTCCCTGCTTTAACTTCTTTTGGTTATGAACTCAGAAGTGGAATTGCTGGAATTGTTTAATATTTGGAGGGACCACCATACTGAACTTTGGTTTTAGACAGATTATGTTTGAAGTGGTGGAAAGTCTAGCAGTTAGGATTGGAGTGCTAGTGAAAGCAACTGTAGCTGGAGATTTCACTTCAGGGAACTTGACAGACATAATGGCTGAAGAGGGGAGAGTTAATTAGTTGAGAGAAGAGAAAAAAAGAGTCCAGCCAAGGACTGCATCTTAGGTGGGAGAAGGAGCTACCAGAGCTAGTCAATGAGACCGAAAAAGAGCAATCTGAATTAGGAACAGAACCTGGGAGTGCTGATACACACTTAGCTCCAACTCATTCTTATTCATATATTCATTCAGCACTCTTAGAAGAACTCCCTTTCAGATGAATAAGCTTCTATTTAAGTGTGACATTACTTTCAAGGGTTTGGGCGCTGCAGGTCACAGATTACTCCTGAGTGTTGAATTTCTGAGACATAGGTACTTTTCAAAAAGGTCCTAGAAGCACCTAAAAAAGCAGGGGATTTCTATATTTCTTGTTTGGCTGTTCTCCATTTCTTATTTTGCATTAATAATTTCACAGTCACTTTTCTTTAACCTTTTATTGAAGTATGACATACCTTAACATAAGTGAACAAAGGTGGACAACTTGGTGAATTCTCAGATATTGTTTCTACCTGAGTATCCAACACCCAGATTAAAAAACAGAATATTTCTCACCCCCAGTGGTTCCCTCATGCCCCTGCTCACTCACCCACTATCCCTATTATCTTGATTTCTAACACCATAGATTTATTGTATCTGTGTTGAACTTATATAAGTGGAATCATGTAGTATGTACTCTTTGTGTCTGACTTCTTTCATTTAGTATTATGTTTGTGGAATTCATCCATGAAGTTGTGTTTTATTGTAGTATATATTCCATTGTGTCCTTTACACAGTTTATATATTCATTCTCACGTTGATAGGCATTTGGGTAGTTTCCAGTTTGGGGCTATTATGAATAGTACCGGTATGAACATCACAGTTTCTTATTAAAATAGGAAATCTGCATGGTATGTTCACCTCTTTAAAGTTGCCATTGCTTTTTTCATTTAAGTGCCTTTCCTCCTAAGTGCCTTCCCACCCTGCCTAATTATCTTCATTGGTAATACAAACTACATTTGCCTGAACACTAGTTTTGAAAGTAAAAAGTGCCACAAGAAATCAGGTTTCTTAAAAAATTGTATGTCCTTGCATTAAAATTTTCTTTTTAAAGCATTTATTTTAGTTTTTCTCAACTATCCAGATTATGTGTCTTAAACGCATAGTGAACCTGTCAAATTTTTTCAGCTCTTAATGGGATGAATTGTTCAACCGTGAGGCAAATATTTTAATTTTGGCACCATGATGAGTCGGAGAAAAAGAATCGTTCCCATATTCTTAATGCAGTTTTGTTATCAAACTTATAATTTACATAGCAATAAAAGGAGATTGAGAATTAGTAAAAAGTGCATTGTGATATTTTATGTCATTTTTCTCTTCGGGTTACAGTCTGCTTTGGTATAAAAATCAACATTACTAATTCAAAATTAATGAAAATTTTATCAATCTGATTATTCCAGAATTGAGTTGAAATTTTCTATGTTTAATAAAGATACGTACATAATATATTTTATATATTTGTATGGATATATACGTCCCTATGTTTATTTGTCTACCTACCTGTCTATCTTTCTATCCATCCATCCATCCATCTATCTGTTGACATGCTCACTGGAACATTCTTTACAGAAAGAACAATAGAAGACCACGAGCTGGTGATTGAAGTGCTATCTAACTGGGGAATGGAAGAAGAAAATAAGCTATACTTTAGAAAAAATTATGCCAAATATGAATTCTTTAAAAACCCAATGGTAAGTGAAATCCCTATTAATAGTTATAGAAAATGAATGAATTTAGTTAAATTTTATTTTATTTTACGTGAAGAAAAATATCACTATGGATAAAATACAAGTCCCTATTTGGTAAACTGTAGGTAAGAATTCTGGCCCTTTAAAATTATAGTCACACTTCTTCTTACTCTAACAATGATTAGCCAACATCATCACAGAAGTTCATATACATGGTTTTGGGGAACTACTGCTTCTTTTCCTGCTTTTTAAGAAAAAAAACTACATTTGATTTGGGGAATTATTAGATATCTCCAAGCAGGTTCCAAAATATTATGGTAACTCTTTTCACAGAATTTAGGAAATTAAATAAGAAAAATTCTAAAGGAAAAACAGATTGATGTTTGTTGGATGTGTTGAAACTTAGCCAGAAGTTTAGATTGACATGCATCTTGCTGTTCCAAACTATTTTGTTTTCAGTGCAATAATTGAGCTAAGTAGAAATGAGATAAAGACCAGTGCATTATCTAGTAACTAGTAAATACTACTTTCATTATAGTTCTTTTTAAAAGAAAGTAAATGTATGTCACATTCTAATGAAGACTAGTGATCTAGAGAAGTCAGAATAGCCTCTGGGCTCATTATTTTAAATTGTTTTTGACTCTGCAGCTGTAGCATATTTTTACACTAAGCTTTGGATAATTGGATTGAAATGATACTTTATGAAAAATATATGATACACACCATAATAGAATATTTTCAAACTCTGAAAGACCTCTTACGCTCTCTTTTATTTGAACTTATTAATAGAAACATAGTGGGATGATCTTTGACAAAGAAAATACGAGTCCTAATAAAAATTAAATAGAATTAGAATTAGAAAGGAAACTTTTTTCTTATTATGAATCTTTATGAAAAGCAAGAATTTAAAAGTCATAGTTAAAGACATAGGGTTTAGTGCTCAGTTTTAGTTTTTTTTTTTTTTTTTAATTTAAAGGCTGTAGATTCATTTTGTAGACTTAGAGTAGTGGTTCTCAACTGGGGGGTGATGTGGTAATGTCTGGAGACATTTTTGGTTGTCATACTGGGGGGATGGGGGTGCTGCTAGTGGGTGGAGGCCAGGAATGCTCTAAACGTCCTGCAATGCACAGGACAGTCCCCCCAACACAGCGTTATTAGACCAACGTTAATAGAACTACGCTTCAAAAACCCTGTCCTAAAGGAAGTATGGTGGCATATATTTTCCTAAACTTGCCTGATCATAAAAACTCCCTGGGGAAGGGGATAGTGGTTGTTAAAAATACAGGATCCAGGTCCTACCCTGACCTACTGAATCAAACACTCCAGGAAAGAGGCCTGGGAATTCCTATTTTTAAACAGCTTTCCTGGGTGAATTTTATGATTAAACAGGTTTGGAAAGATAGTGGGTGGAAAAGACTGTCATTTTAGCTCCCTGGCCCTCTAGTTTAACTCCTTGTTCCTCTACTCTATGGGCTGTGACCTTGGGTATATATATCCTTTACTTCTATGAGCCTTGACTTTATAAAATGGAGCTGATAGTCCTTCAGTACCTGCTAGAGTGGTTGCAGGACTCAGGGAAGACGTATGGGAGCTAGCACACTGTCAGCCTGAGGGCAGTGTTTGTAACTGGAGGTACATGGATCTCTGTGTATCAGCACCATCTGAGGGTGTTTGGCTAGTCTTTGGGCCCTGCTCCTACCTTCTCATTAAGATACCTGCAGGTAGAGTCAGAGACTGGCATGTTTAAAAGTGCTTTGGGTGAATTTTCAACACACTGATTTAAAGAGCTTTTGCTTTAGATGACTGTGTTGGTCATAGTTCAATCTTTCCTGGCATGGCTTTGGGATAATATAACATGTATCTTTTCGTCAGTATTTTTTTCCAGAGCATATGGTGTCTTTTGCAACTGAAACCAATGGTGAAATATCCCCCACACAGATTTTGCAGGTAAAATATATATTTTCATTAAAATATGTAAGTACTAAATAATGAAGGGAAACTGTAAGGTCCTTATTTACTTATTTATTTATTTTTCTAATTTTATAAGTAGATATACTCATTTATCTTGCATTTCCATGCTTTTTTTTTTTTTACTTCATGAGAGTTGATAATATTCTTTTTTTAAATTGAAGTATCGTTGATTTACAATGTTGTGTTAGTTTCAGGTGTACTGCAAAGTGATAAAGTTATACACACATATAGAGTTATTTTTTTTCAGATTCTTTTCCCTTATAGGTTATTACAAAATATTGAGTATAGTTCTTTTAGCTATACAGTAGGTCCTTGTTGGTTATCTATTTTATACATAGTAGTATGTATATATTAATCCCAAACTCTTAATTTATCCTCCCCCTTCCCCTTTGGTAACCATAAGTTTGTTTTCTATGTCTGTGGGTCTATTTCTGTTTTGTATATAAGTTCATTTGTATTTTTTTTCCTTAGATTCGAATATAAGTGATATCATATGATATTTGTCTTTCTCTGTCTGGCTTACTTTGCTTAGTAGGATAATCTCTAGGTCCAGCCATGTTGCTGAAAATGGCATTATTTCATTCATTTTTTATGGCTAAATAATATTCCATTGTATAAATATACTACATCTTCTTTATCCATTCATGTGTCAATGGACACTTAGGTTGCTTCCATGTCTTGGCTATTGTAAATAGTGCTGCAGTGAACACTGGGGTGCATGTGTCTTTTTCAGTTATGGTTTTCTCTGGATATATGCCCAGGAATGGGATTGCAGGATCATATGGTAGCTCTATTTTTAGTTTTCTGAGGAACCTCCATACTGTTCTCTATAGTGGCTGCACCAATTTACATTCCCACCAACAGTGTAGGAGGGTTCCTTTTTCTCCACACCCTCTCCAGCATTTATTATTTGTAGACTTTTTGATGATGGCCATTCTAACCAGTGTGAGGTGATACCTCATTGTAGCTTTGATTTTCATTTCTCTAATAATTAGTGATGTTGATTGAGCATCTTTTCATGTACCATCTGTATGTCTTCTTTGGAGAAATGTCTATTTAGTGAGGTCCATATTTATACATGTCCAGATTTTGGATGGTATGCCTTGAGTGGTTAATTTTTGCTGGAGATAAAGTTGGAAAAGAGAAGAAGAGGAAAGAAAAGAAAAGAGCACAATCTAGATAAAGAATTCTGTAAATCAATAAAGACCCCTAACTATATTATTCTTCCCAGTTTTGAACAACTGTCAAAGGATTTTAAGCATTTAAAAAATGTGTATCATGAAAGGAAACTGGCAGAATTTTCTCTGTGATGTATTTAAAGATTGTTAGTCTTCGAAAAAATCAAAATTTCCAGTAAATTATAGACATTTTACCAACATATATTTAGTGTTAACTTTTATAATAAATGCTCTCAATCCTATTTATGATAAAATATTTAGCAATTAAATGAAATATTATCTATGATGGAAACACTTGATTGGAACATGAAATAGCTGAATAAAGAATACTAGTTATGGGCTTCCCTGGTAGTGCAGTGGTTGGGAGTCTGCCTACCGATGCAGGGGACACAGGTTCGTGCCCCGGTCCGGGAGGATCCCACATGCCACGGAGCGGCTGGGCGCGTGAGCCATGGCCGCTGAGCCTGCGTGTCCAGAGCCTGTGCTCTGCAACGGGAGAGGCCACAACAGTGAGAGGCCCGTGTACCGCAAAAAAAACTAGTTATTTAATTTAAAACTTCCTTAGTTTTGCATCTATTGAGCTCATTTCTTACAAACTGGCAATGGCTGTAGGCTGTAATTTTCTTAAGACACGGGGGGGGGGGCATAGCAGCGAGAGGCCCGCGTACCGCAGAAAAAACTAGTTATTTAATTTAAAACTTCCTTAGTTTTGCATCTATTGAGCTCATTTCTTACAAACTGGCAATGGCTGTAGGCTGTAATTTTCTTAAGACATTTTCATTACAATAAAAATTTTCAGTTATTTTATATTTGATACTATACTTGTTAACAGGTTAATGGTGAGCAATGTCTTTATAATGGTTGCTGTTTGATCTAAACCCAAGGCATCCCCGAACCCACTCAATAGTCTCTGATCTTTAATGAAGAAAACTTTTAATAGTTCCAGTGTAGATATTACTTTAAATATGTTGGTATTTGAATATACTGGTAAATATATTGGGTATCACAAATTTGTTTTCTATGGGCTTTTTATTTGTAATAGGTTATATTTCATTTTTTGCTTCAAAATATTTTAGAACTATGATTATTAGCCTCAGGATTTCTCTAAAAGCTACTTATATGCTACTAGGCTGTCACAGACACCCTGCAGAATGTTAGGGTGAATGGCAGCAGCGGCAGTGCCCCAGCACCCCTCGCTCTCACGCCTCTTTATACTTTGCCTTTGGATTATGACAGGGCAGTGGATTGGAGTTTTTCTTCTGCCTCCTTTCCCAAATTCTCCTATAATTTAGTTATATTACTTTAATGTTAAATTATAAAAACAAGAAAAGTCATAGCTTTGGAATCAGATAGTCCTGCACATGCCCCTGACCTCTTCTCTCCACTGAGGCAATGTTTCCACTTTTTAAAACGTTCCTTCTTTTTCTAGTGTGACCTCTATGACTCCCTTTTTAAAATTTAATTGGTTTGGTTTAATAACTTGGAAAGCACTCAAACTAAAAAACCTACTTGCCTGCTTTGCATGTCAATTAATATCTGTGGCTCATTAAATTAAAAGTTTTTTTATTAATTTACTTAAAAAACATTATCTACTCTCAGCATTTCCCCGAATAGCCTTTTAAAACTATGTTACGTTGGTTTAGCTAATATTTTCTCTTAGTTTCAGTTTTAACATTTTGCATTCGTTTATTCATAGGGATTTCCATTTCCTTCTTTTAGTGAGACACTAATGCGTTTCCACTGTCTTATTAAGGATGCTGAGCACAGCCACTCAGAGCTATTCCTTTTCATTCTCAATTTCCTGACCAACACATGCCTGCTGTCTCAGTTAATTATCACTGGGTAACAAACTATTCGAAATCTTAATGGCTTAAGTACCCACTCATATTTTGTCAACAGTTTTGTAGGTTCGTATTTGGGAAGGCTTTAGCTGGATGGGTCTCTGAGGCAGATTGACTCCCAAAGGGATTGTGGATCTGCTTCTTCTGAGATAGCTTTTCACTACATGTGTCTGGTACTCCTTGGCCTCTCTCTCTCTCTCCACATGGTGTGTCATTTTCCAAGGCTTTTCCAGTTGCGTTGTGCTTCTCACCACATAGCCATCTTAGGGTAGTCACGTTTCTTGTATGAAAGTTAGCTTCCAAGAGTTAAGGAGTGGAAGCCATCAGGCTAGTTAAGGGACTACAGTTAGAACGGCAGCCTGTCCCTCCTGCCATATGCTATTGGTCAGAGCAGTCACAAGCCTTGCCCAGATTCAAGGGGGTGGAGAAACTTTACCTCTTTGTTCAGTGGCAGGATCACATTTGCAGAAGAGCACGTGGAATGAAAGATATTGTTGCAGTTCTCTTTGGAAAACACAACCTGCCCATACCCACCCACAACTGAGAACCATAGAGGACAAAGACATTGTTTACTTTACCTTCATCGAGGAGGTGAACTTGGCTCAATTTCTTTAATAATTGAATAATGGAAGTCCGGATCATGGTCTTACATATACCATAATGAAGTTGAAGTTGATAGGTCAATCTATAATCTCAAGGAAAATCATAGACAGGGATGAAAAGTATCAGGACTTAACTCTGTAGACAAAGTTCAGCTTTTCAAATGGACATTCAAATAGCTTGTAATTTTGGTGTTTGACTAAGTACTGATAACTTAGAATATATATTTCATGAGCATATTTTCATTTGGAACTTGCCTCAGGTTTTCACAAGACTGATTTATTTTCTGTTATATATATCGCTATTTCTGTAATGGTGTATAAGTGGTATCAATGCTGTTTGATTTTGCACATTTCTATTTGAAATATAAAACTACAATATCATTGATTCAGAAACTGTATGAGAGTGTCTGATTTTTCTTCCAGATGTTTCTGAGTTCAAGCACGTATCCTGAAATCCATGGCTTCTTACATGCAAAAGAACAGGGAAAGAAGTCCTGGAAAAAGATTTACTTCCTTTTAAGAAGATCCGGTTTATATTTTTCTACTAAAGGGACATCAAAGGTAAATTGGAATATCAGTGATGTGCTATATGAATTATATGGAAGTTGTAAGTTAAAATGGGTTTTACTTTGTTTTATTCATTATCTTATTGCATGATGTCAATAGTTGGTAATTTTTTTTAGATTCCAAACATTTGCCATAATCCATTTAAAAACTAATTATTCAGCTTTATTTCCCACTAGTTTCAATATACATCCTTTGATACCATCTGGATGCTCTTGTTTCAGTACCACATTCCTTGCCCATTTCTCCCCCTCTCTGAATCTACCCCCATTCTCCTTATCAAGGCTGGTATTTTGAGGCCCAACAGAGTTCACCTCTTTACTTTTTACCCAGGTCATACTACTGACCTTGCCCACCTCTGAACTTCTGTTGATGCAGTTAGTAACACACAGCTGAGTCTGTAACTGCTTATTAATTCCTTTGTGTGTGTTAGTTTTGTCTCCTCACCTAGATTATGAATTCCTAGAGGAAGTTATCATGTTATGATCAGCGGTGGATGTATGTGTGTGCTTGCTTATGTATACCTATGCATACAGTTACATAGACATTCCTGTGCAGATGTTCATACACACATACATAATCACTTATGAATGTAATTCCCTTAGCACTAGCACGATGTAATCTGTTTCTGTGTAGTCTAGTTGTTGCCTACTATGCCATATGCCTGTGTTTTATGTCTTGACATTTTATGCAATGCATTGATTTCCTTCAAGTAAAACTACTTTTGAGAGTTTAATTCTATGTTCATGCATCTGTTCTGTCAGTGACAACACTGTTGCTTCTTTATGGGTAATCTGTCATTTTTCTTTGGCTCTTTTTCAAATTTTATTATCATCATTGGTATTTAGTCATTTTCCTGCCATATTTCTAGGTATGTTCAAATATATTCTGCTATACATACCTTGCTTGATTCTTAACATACACATTCAATCTTCAAATTCATATTTTTCTTTTATGCTGAAAATGTTCATTATTTATTCCTCATTCTCAATATTTGGTCCTTTAAATTTTTAGTAGGATTTTCTGTCTTGGCTAGTCATGGCCCTAGGTGTCCCTTTGCTTGTGGCTGCCTAACTCCAGTCTCTGCCTCTGTCTTCACACAGCCTTCTCCTTTCTCTGTGTGTCTCTGATAAGGACACTTGTCATGGATTCATCTCTAGATCCTTAGCTTAATTACATCTGCAAAGGCCCCTTTGCAAAACAGGTCACATTCACAGTTTCTTCAGGTTAGGACATGGACAGGTCTTTTAATTTTGAGTGAGAGAGTGAAATGATCATGTTGTAAGAAGATGAATATGGCCACAGGGAGCTTAAAAAATCAACTAGAGAGACAGAGAATCGGAGAGGGGAAAGGAGCAGGGGAGGCAGGGGGGAAGGGATAAGTGGGCAGGAAGGGAGAGAGATTGATTGATTGAGTTGAGGCACAGATGCTAATTAGTGCTAACTAGATGATCATTTCAGTAAACAAGGGTGGAGGCAATGGGATCTAACCTAGGATGAGCAGTGGAGAGAGAAGGGGATGGATGTAAGATTAAATGACAAATGGTCAGATTTTGTTGACTGGTTGATATGAAAGAAGAGGAAGCACTTAATGTTCTTAGAGAAAGACATAAGGAAAATAAAGAAATAGAAAATGATAGAATAGGGCTTCCCTGGTGGCACAGTGGTTGAGAGTCCACCTGCCAATGCAGGGGACACGGGTTCGTGCCCCGGTCTGGGAAGATCCCACATGCCGCGGAGCAGCTGGGCCCGTGAGCCATGGCCGCTGAGCCTGCGCGTCCGGAGCCTGTGCTCCGCAACGGGAGAGGCCACAACAGTGAGAGGCCCGCGTACCGCAAAAAAAACAAACAAACAAACAAAAAAGAAAATGATAGAATAAACAGGAATAGGAGATTTGAAGAAATCAAATCTTAGAAGAAAGATACTGATCTTAGTTCTAGATATAGTGTGTTGATGGTGAAGTATCCAAATGGAAATGCCCAGAACACAGCTAATGATAGAGACTATAGATATTTGGGCAGTGGTATGGAGATATGGATTTGCAAAGGAGTGATACTTCCCATATTTTCCCCAACTGTTCTTACATAGTTTCCTCCCTTCCCTGATATAGAGTTTTCCTTTGCTGCTATTCACACGTGTGTGCACACACATGTGCAAGTGTGTGTGTGTATGTGTGTTTTAGGTTTAAGTGGTGGAATACTTCATGGAAAAGGCCTCTACTTATTTAGTAATCCATTCCTTTACAGAAATCTTTTATTTTTAAGTATATATAGTTTGACTACTAGTGTTCTATCATATAGATGCATTTAATTTTTCTTGAGGATTTAAACCTAGTTTTCAAATTTTTATATTATAGATAATGTTAGGATGAATAATTACCCATTTTTGTAATTAAGGTTTTAGACTTTTTCTTAACCTTTGTAATGAAGTTTCTCTTTTCCCAGTTTTCCTCATGTATGAAGTAATATTCGAAGGTGGTTTTAAACAAATGTGTGCTGGATCATCTTTTTACTTTTAGCATCAGAGAAAAGTGGCTTCTAAATCCAGTAATCACATTTCTTTGACTGTCTTCCCAGTGATTCTTCACTGGAAGATATGACAATATCTCCTTAATTCCTGAATTCCTAATCCTTTAACAGGTTTCGCATGAAAATCCACAGCCCATTGTCTTTTTACTTCACCCTCCACCTCCTTTCCTTTCCCACCTATTACATAACAAGACAGCTCCTATTCCATCTACTGAAGCGATACTCTTATCCTTGCAGTGGTCCCCCCTTGGCTGGGCAACATTATAGGCATCAAACCTCTGTTCTCAGGTCATACCTCAGCTCTCCTCAACATGGTGTCTAACTTTGCTGTGCATCGTACATAATAGTGTTCTCTCTAGCCTGTGCTGAATGAGCATGTGTTCCATAGTCTATATATATGAAAATGATTTTACGTTCCCCCTTAAAAACGAAATTCAAGATATTAGATAAACTCAAGGATTATGACCTCTATAAAAATCATGTAGGTTATCTAATGTCTAATATGACATTTCTACCTGGCAAAGTGACCATTTCCTGCCCTTTTTCTATGAGAAGGGTCTTGATTTATTTTACTTTCTAAAGATGTAGGCTGCACGGGAGTTAAACACTTACGCAAGCCTTGGAGGTGTGGCTATGACTTACAGAGAAACATCTAAGTACCCTGCTCTCCAACTTCCCCCTTATATACACGTTTGCATGCTTACCTTTCGCTAACCATGCCAGCTCAGCCTTAGTCTTGTACTGTCATAAGCTTTGATGTGTCTGCAGTAATGGAACAAAAATCAGTCAAGAGAAGAAACTCATCATGTCTCTTATGTCCTTCCAGTATTTCTTAAGCTGCCTTTTTCTCACGTCCAAATGACTCAGCTACATCGACTTCTACAGTATCAGTGGGCAGGGATGGTTTTATTCCATCTTCATAGAAATCAGACATTTTTACTAGCAAATCAGTTTCTATCAAGGAATAAAGTTTTAAAGGCCTTGCCAACAAGAGTACTTTTCTCCCTTCTCCTCCCTTGTTCCAAGGGCCCTAGGCTGGGTCTCTTTTTTTTTTTTTGCCGTACGCGGGCCTCTCTCTGTTGCGGCCGAATCTGGCCGCGCAGGCCCAATGGCCATGGCTCACGGGCCCAGCCACTCCGCGGCACGTGGGATCCTCCCGGACTGGGGCACAAACCCGTGTCCCCTGCATCGGCAGGCGGACTCTCAACCACTGCGCCACCAGGGAAGCCCTGGGTCTCTTTTAACAATTTTCTTTTCTGCCTTATTCTCCCATGGAGTTGGGAACTTTAGTCATCCATTAGATCAAAATGCCTCAAGAACAGTGACACACAGAGAAACAGTTGCATACACAGAAGCTCTTGCTCTACTAATCATCACTGATGGAATAGCCAGCCTACTGGCCAATGACTGAAATTTGTTTGGATTTGAATGGGTTGTTCAAATTGCTGAATGCTCTGCTTTATCTTTTTGTTTTAAGAGCACTGCTTCTCAAATTTCAGAGCGTATGCATCACCTGGGTTCTTGTTAAAATGCAGATTTTGATTTTGAATCAGCAGATCTGGGGTGGGCCATGAGATTTTGCATTTCTAATAAGCTCCCAGGTGATGCTGATACTGCTGGTCTGGGACCACGTGACTAGTAGCAAGGTTTTAAAGAACCAATGCGTTGTGGTCAGTTTTGATTACACATTCAACCCCAGAATTAAACATTTCTCCAGGTTATTAACCTATCACAGAATAATGTGACCCAGTGATTTCCCATGACCAGCTCTAAATCTTATGGATCTCCCAGAGAAGAAATAGCCCTTCATGATTCCACTTTGCCTTGAAAATCAGACACATTCCATTGCCAGGTAATTTCCCTGAATTTATCTGTACAGGTTTCCTTCCTTTTGTAAAGGAAGGTGGTCATGCCGCCTGTTTCATTGCTTGCTGTGGTACGTGAGGCAGTACACAAACAGGAGGGACGATCATTTCTCAATGAAGCAGGAATCATCATCTGTTTTTTTTTTTTTTTTTCTTTAGCTGCTGTAAAAGCTCAAACCAACCTTCTTCCCTTTGTGGAACTACCATTATTTAAAACCCAAATAAGAAAACATTTTCAAAAGCCATGCTTTGCTCTCTTCTCTCCCTCAGATTCCTTGAAGTTGTGGTTAAAGCAAGTAATTTTAAAATAGGAAGATATATTTTTTTGTATATTGGAAGTTAAATTATAAACAAATCACTACTTCTCAAATTAAATAATCTCATATCCAGCTCCTGGTTATTTAAGGATATAGTGACTTAGTTTTCCTTTCCTTTTGTATCTGTGACATTATTTGGAATACTTTTTGCCAAGGTATAAGTTATGTAATGTAATAAAAATACAAAAGGTATTGTAAAAATATGTATCCATTTCAACATACATATATATTTTTTTAAGGAACCACGGCATTTGCAGTTTTTCAGCGAATTTGGCAATAGTGATATTTATGTGTCACTGGCAGGCAAAAAAAAACATGGAGCACCGACTAACTATGGATTCTGCTTTAAGGTACAGGCTTAATATTTTGCTAGATGAATAAAGCAAGCCTCAGCCTTTTAGGTAAGCTTGAGTTTCTTTTAATTTCTTTTAAAAAGAGACAGCTTTCTCTTATATATAGGAGAATTTTAGTGGCTTTTATTTCAACAGGTCAAGATATGCATTAACGATAAACAATGTGCTGTGGCCTTCTAGCCTAACAAAGCAGGAGGGCCTCGAGACCTGAAAATGCTCTGTGCAGAAGAAGAGCAGAGTAGGACGTGCTGGGTGACCGCGATTAGATTGTTTAAGGTAATCTCACTGCAGGTGTGAATTTCTATTAAACATTGGGAGTACCATCAAAGTTTGAAAATACCTGTATTTCAAAATTCAGAAGACTTACTATGAATGCATGTGGGTATGTGAGGAAGAAGAAAAATAACCACCACCAAATGCGTGTATCTTATTTTTTATCTGAAAAATCAACATTTCCAGAGTAGAGTGCAATAACCTAATACATTTATCTTGTGTGTGTGGAGTATAAACAATTTTGTTTATCCACTGATGGGTCTCAGGTTTTCTCTCCCCTTCCATCAGAACCCTGTAAGTCCAGCTATGCTGGTGGAAGAGATACTTTCCAACCTTGTTAGCCAAGTCTTTCTCCCTTCTAAGGGCCTCAAATTCAAACACCCAACACAGAAGCAGGTGGTAAACCCACTTCCTTTAATCAGTCTTTCAGTGACTCTGACATGCCATTGATTTTACTAGGATGCTCTATTATTTTTTGTGTAATTAGATGAGAATTATGCCAATAAAATTGTGATATGATGTTTCATATCACTTATAATTTTTATTTTCATTTGAATATTTAGGTTTATTTAGGCCTATAGTCCTGATTTTCATCATTTTTGTTGATGTTATCAATTTTGTGTATATACACAGATATATATGTATGTATGTGTATATACATACATATATATGAAATAAGTTAGTTGAGGTATTCTTAAAACTTCTTCATATTCTCAATCTGGCTTTTCTGAATCATTTTCATCTCAGAGTCATGGATACTCATATTTTCCACAGATTAACCAGCTCTGTGGTTCAAGAGCTTTGGGGAGGCATCATCTCTCAGATGAGTGCTCTGCCATGGTCCATGGGGTTGTCTTTCTAGCTACTGGCATTCCTTTTGCAAGGTTTTCATGCTAATGACTTCTTAATCCCATATCAGTTTCAGGCAATGGCAAGTCACTTCATCCACAGTGAATATGAGATGCCGTAGATTATAATACAGATTGTTAGTTTGAAAACAAATGTGTGTCTAAGAAATGATGAAATGTACTAAAAGCTTTCTTTGTTCTTTCTATATCCAGAATGCTCAGTTTCTGGAAGACTGTCTCCTTCTTACCTTTTTTTTCCTCTCGTTTGACTCTTCTCAAAGCCTCTTTCAAGTCACAGATGCCCAGTTTAAAGATGCTCTGTTGTATTAGTTTTCTATAGCCGCTGTAACACATTACCACCAACCTAGTGGCTTAAAACGCAAATTTATTATCCTATACCTCTGTCATTCAGAAGTCTGAAATGGGTCTTATTGGCCTAAAAGCAAGGTGTCAACAGGGCTCCGTTCTCTTTTGCAGTCTCTAGGGGGAAATCCATTTTCTTGCCCTTTCCAGCCTTTAGAGGCTGCTCATGGCAACTTCCTCCACCCTTAAAGCCAGCAATATCCAGCTGAGTCCTTTCCATGCTGCCATTTTTCTGGTTCTCTCTTCTGGTTCTGGATAAGGACCCTTGTGATTACATTGGATCTACCAGGATAATCCAAGATAATCACGTCATTTCAAAGTCAGCTGATTAGGGACTTCCCTGGTGGTCCGGTGGTTAAGAATGCACTTCCACTGCAGGGGGCACAGGTTTGATCCGTGGTGGGGGAACTAAGATCCCTCATGCCACGCGGTGCGGCCAGAAAATAAATAAATGAAAATAAATGTAAAAAAAAAAAAAGTCAGCTGATTAGCACCCTTAATTGTATCTGCAACCTTATTTCCCCTTTGCCAGGTAGCCTAATATATTCACAGGTTCTAGGGATTAGGGTGTGGACATATATGGGGACCATTATTCTGCTACCACATCTGTGTTCCCTGTTTATTTCAGTTATGGCAAAGTGTTTCCAGATGAGGCTGGAAATAGAGGCCAGCATCAGTGAGGTCCTTTATCGTGGAGCCGATGAGAAACCACCACGGTTTCAAATAGGAAAGTGATATGATCTGTTTTACACTTTAAAATAATCAGTTACAGGAAGCCTTGGCCTGCCAGCACAGACACATTTGAGGCTCTCTAATAGGGGACTGGCAGCTTGTCAGTGGGGCACTGGTTTGATCCCCCTGGCTGGTGCAGCTGGGCTCACCTGGTGTTAGAGGTGTTAGAGCTTTTGCTCATCTCCTTTGGTTGTCTATTGTGTTATTTCCAGAGTTTATCATTGTACCTAGTATCGAGGAGCAGGGAAAGACTAGTCTATGTTATGTTGGCTGGACCAGAAGTGTCCTTCTTCTTTTCATTATGTGTTATTTATTGGATATAGCCTCCCCCAAGAATTTGGCCCCTTGTTTTATTTTCCTTTCTTTTTCATATACACATGTAAACTCTTCATGTAGCATCAGATATTCCCATTTTCTTTGGAGAAATTCCAGTTACATATAGAATCAGAAAAATCAGAAGACTTAGAAAAGGGGAGATTTGCTCATGTACAGTGTCCTAGTTACATGTTGTCTTTTCCCCTTCCCTTCAGTTAGAACTCTGCTAGTTTCTCTCTAACACATTTTGGTCCCTTATCTGCCCCTCCATAGGACAGGGAAATGTTAAGGTGACCCATGCCCTACCCCTTAGCCAGAGTTAACTTTCAACAGCACAGAAGCAACTTCCTAACACCACAGGTACCAGGGACAATACATCTTTGAAGGAAACAGTCTTATTAGTAGGTAGCAGGCTTTTCACTGCAGGTAAATAAAAGGTGTCCAAGCAGCATGTCCTTGTGAAAGTGTGGTTGCAGGCTATTGTATATTCTCCAAATGAACTTGACTAGGAATTAAGCTCCTCTGTCTTCTTTTTAAAGTTACTGTAGGCTTAGAGTTGATTTAAAATAAATTTCATTAGGTCCTATTAATGTCAATCAAACCTTAAATTAAAAAATAATTTTTATAAGTTGGGAAATAATTGGATAAAGAAGTCAACACAGAGAATTTTAAATGACTGTATTCATGTTAAAAGCAAAATCTTGAAAACAGTGACTCCCCTCACCTCCCTCTGATTTTCTGCCTAATTACCAAATATATCCACTTTGCTGCAATTGCTTTTAAGAAAATAGTTTTTAGTAGAGAAACAGCTCTGTTAGAATGTTTAAATGGAATTCATCCTAAGGGTAAGATTGGTTTCCATGGTGTCTCTTCAATCTCTTCTATATCAGACCTACTTTTAAGTTCATAATGGCTCCATGAAATGGAGAGAATTATAGAGGGCCATGGCAGTTGGCGTTCTTAATGTTTCTCAAACTAACAATCCAATTATACTCTAGACTCACTTTCCAATTGTAGCCTAGCAGTCCAGTTCTTATGATGCTACCTCTTGAAAGTAAAGCCTCTGTAGTTCTTATCTACTGCTCTTTACACTGTATGCCATGACTCTTTGTCTGAAATTAGCCTGGTTCCCCACCATTTTGATTTCCCTGAATTTAAAGCCAAAAATTAAACAATGCCCTAAGAGTACTGTTACCAGAGGGTGATACAGTGCCAAGAATCTTCAAAATAGGATCAAGTTTATGGATTACAAAAGACAATGTAATTCATCAATCAGTCACTGAAGAATTATGGTAAATTTTACCCAGTTTTGCTGAGGATGTGTGTCAGATCCTCAGAGTCTTTGTACCATAAAGTCGGGCACCCTTCCCAAGTGAGCTTTCTTATTGCTAAGCTCCAAATGGTTTTGGTGCTATTGACACTAAGAATAATGAGTAGGAGTGTCAGTTCCAGATCTTTATATTGTGAGCTAGAACTTACGTGTGGGTCCAAATAAAAGACACTGTCTTTTAAACTGTACTATTTAGGACACTAAAAGTTTACCATTCAAAAGTATGGCTGCTTTACTTGTTTTAAGGAAAGCTTATAATTTTCAGTTTTTATATTGATGATGTATAATTAATGAAAGTGTTGATATTCAAAAGTTGTAGTAAAACTCTGTGTAGTAAAAGTGGCGGGAATGTGTTTTTATTATTCTGCAGTATGGCATGCAGCTGTACCAGAATTACATGCACCCATATCAAGGTAGAAGTGGCTGCAGTTCTCAGAGTATATCACCCATGGTAAGCACCAAGTTTTTGAACCTACATTTTATTTTATATTTACATTAATTTGCAATCACATTACATTATAAATGTACATTTCCATTCTTTCCTTTTGGCCAAGTAAAGTAACTTTTTGGCACCATCCTACTATCATGTTATATTGAACTATTTTTTTTTTGGATTTTATATGATTGCAGCCTATGTGATAAAATCACAATAATTGAGCACACATGAAGTATTCAGTTACAATCATGTTTTATGTTAAAGAGAAACTTTAAATATTTGAAAGAATTATGCGAGTGATTCTTTGTCATTACATTTGAGGATTAGATTTTAATAAGATAATTTATAGGACATTGTCCTTGAGATTGTAGATCTTTCTTAATTATTGATTTGATGGTGGGTTTATTTATTTATTTAAATATTCATTCTGGGATTATCATAGCCTGTGAGCTCTTTTGCAGTCTGACTTTCTAACAATTAAATTTTTGAAGTTCCAGGTCCTTGAAAAGCATACTGCTCTCCAGGAAACCCAAAAGATGCAAGCCAAAATACAGGTCGTGCATTGCGTTAAGACTAGCACCGCTTCACAGATTTATACTAAATGCCACTTGGATATTTACAGGCAGATACATTTTTTCCCCTCTTTGGGACCTAATTTTAATTTCCTGTGCATTAACACAAGAAATTTATTTCTGAACTCCAAGTTTATGTTCTGCTATTTTTGCTTGTGCTCCTTAATATTGAGTGTATTAGGAATTCAGAAGTATGAGCCCATGTTACAGTCAGCTAACGTGCTACATTTCCACTTAGGTTAAAACATGCGTTTCATGGCTGTGACCAAAGAAGGTGCATTTCCCTACATGTAACGTAGCATATAAATGCTCAGCTCTAGGAATGAAGCATGAAATAATGTTGATTATGAAGTCTGATAGACCAATATGGAAAAAGAACTCCAATGCTGTAGTTACGTTGCTTTACGTTATGGAAGAGTAACTTTTCATCTTTGTATCACATTACTTTTTAGCCCTAAAATAAGAAACTAAGGAATGTAATGAATTTTTATAAAAGCAATAGCTTTAAGGTGAGAATTTTTACAATTTGTCAGCATACTGTAATCTTTTAATTCATATATGTATATATGAATAATGAATTTTATTATCTTAATCCTTTCCTAAATCCTTCTAAATTTCTTTTAAAGTCATTAGGATGAGCATGTTAATAGCAGCCATGATTTGGAGGCAGTTATTATTTGGTGTCCTCTTAATCACAGAAAAAAAAATGTTATAAAGTAAGTACTTTCTAGTCTCATCACTGTCATTAGTGTACAAGTATGGTATTATTCTTGCTTCTTTCCGTTGCAAGTGATCCTACTGTTGATCAGTATGTCTATGGCATTTTGGTTAATGTAGCTTTACTTGTTCAGCACCTTGTATGAGAGAAGACACTCCTTGAATGAATTGGCTGTAAATAGGGATAGAAGGACAAGAGGTTTAAGTCTCTGTGGTGAGGAAAATGACCTGTCCTGTATGGCAGTTGACATGATCAGAGAGAATAGCATCAAGAATTCTATCTCTACTCTTCTTAATTTTCATGAAGGAAACTAAAAAGGTTGGGGAGGTATTTGCGTTTATTTTGGTGTCTATACAGAATCCCAGGATAATTTCTACATTATCATGAAAGAATCAGTGACCTATATCCTGGATGCCAGTGTCTCTCACCTGCCTCTGCTGGTTTTCATTGAGGCCCCATGTTCAAGAAACAACAGGGAAAAGTTCACATACTTAGTTATAGTTTTAAAGGAACAATATTGTCTGCTTTTCCAGGGATTCATTTTGAGAAGGGAAATGAGAAAAAAATTATCATACCATAATGAACATCATAACTATATATAGCACATAATAGCCATCCCATCAGCCTTTGAAATGAGAATCATCAGCAGATATTTCAAGAAGCCAAATGTATTTGGTCCTTTTTAGGATAATAAAAGGGATTCATTTAAAGGAGCATCTGTTAATATGGTCCTGGCCAGAACAAGGGGATGGGAAGAACAAGTCAACTGAAGTTCTTATTATTTTTCACATTTGACTCTGAGCTAGACATCCCAAACTGCACTTTCTTCCCTGTACCTCCCATTCTGTGGTACATAAAAGAACCTTAGATAGGGCCTGTTACTATCTTTACCGTAAGCGTGACCTTGATTGAGTCACTGCCGTCCTACAGTATAAAATAAGGGGGACAGTTGCGTGATCTCTAGAATCGATTACACCTCTGATGTCCTGTGGCTCTGTATGACACTGATGAGAGAACAGTGTCTGAGGAAATTCTGTGCCCTCTTACTAAGGCCTGTGCTACACGTTTATGTAGCTCTTTCAAATGGGGTGACAGGGAGTGAGTGACTACGAGTCGCTGCTTAGCTAAGCTGCCTGAAAAACATTTCATGTTCCAACCTCACTAAAAGTGTTTGGATCTGATCTCGAGGTGTGGTCTGGATAATCCAGGATATACCCAAGCCTCTTCTTTCTTAAAAAGAGAGGCATGCCATTAAAATCATGGACACTTTTTTAGGGCTTGCCCTATTTATCCCACCAGAAGGAAGAAGTAGAAAAAGGGACAAATATTTGAGAAATACACTGATTCTGAATGTTATCAACATCACTTTTCTATGTGAAAGAAATTGAGCTGAAAATGACCTTTTGGTTCAAGTCAGATTTTGCTTCACTTCCATTTCTTTGTCCACCAAAGGTAAACTATTAATTTTTCATCCACCACCTGCCATTCAGTAGAAAACATTTCTATATTCCTGTGTTTTCCCCTAGTGTAATGTAGCAAATGAAAATACTTATTTGTATCGTAGACTCCCTACTTAGGTCAAGTAATTATGTAACATGGGATCTTATTTTACATTTCAGCCTGTCATATTATAGGAGAAAAATGAAAAAAAGAATAAGAACTGGTTATGTTTTTGTTTCCTAACGGTATTTTTATGTTATCAGAACCTTGTGATTACAGAGCCCATCTTGGCATGTGAAGGCAGAGATATTATAAGGATAAAGCTATCATTATGATTGAGATTAGTTACTCTCTGGCTTGGGCAGGTGGAAGCTTTTCATTAATGTCAGCAAAGCAAAAGTATATCCATCTGGTCCACAGCCCAGCACAGAAGATCATGGGGTGAGAAGGGCAAAGTAAGGTGTGACAGCAAATAGAGATTACAGAGACAGCATCTGTTTGGAAAGAGCAGCTGTCAGTTATGAAGGCTCCTATAACAAATGAAAGATTGCACGCCGAATATCCAGAAATAAAGATGAACCGTAATAAGATTGTGGACCACTACAGCAAGGTTTCAAGAGGAAATAATAAATGCTAATAAAGTGGGATGTGTAATGCAGTGATAAATTATCCCCCCTCCCATTTTTATATGAACCAGGTTTTGTTTCAAGCAGACTTTTGTTTGTTTGTTTGTTTGTTTTTTTGCGGTATGCGGGCCTCTCACTGCTGTGGCCTCTCCCGTTGCGGAGCACAGGCTCCGGACAGCGCAGGCTCAGCAGCCATGGCTCACGGGCCCAGCTGCTCCGCGGCATGTGGGATCCTCCCGGACCGGGGCACGAACTCGTGTCCCCTGCATCGGCAGGCGGACTCTCAACCACTGCGCCACCAGGGAAGCCCCTCAAGCAGACATTTGACTAGAGTCTGTTAGACCAAGCAGGGTATGGCTGAATCCATGTGGAGAGAGAGAAAATGGTCTTAAGCCAGGAGACTCCAGGTGTATCTTGGCTGATCCTTTACAATGAGAACTCCGGTTTTTGTGTTGCTCTTCTATTAATGACGAGTGGGGAAAAACTATTAAACATTGTTCATGCTGGTTTTGGATGTTTTGTCTTTTAAGAGTTTTAATTCTTATAAATTGAGTGACACTTTTTTTTAAAAAAAATCTTTATTGGAGTATAATTGCTTTACAATGGTGTGTTTCTGCTTTATAACAAAGTGAATCGGCTATACATTTACATGTATCCCCATATCCCCTCCTTCTTGCATCTCCCTCCTACCCTATCCGACCCCTCTAGGTGGTCACAAAGCACCGAGCTGATCTCCCTGTGCTATGTGGCTGCTTCCCACTAGCTATCTATTTTACATTTGGTAGTGTATATATGTCCATTCCACTCTCTCACTTCGTCCCAGCTTACCCTTCCCCCTCCCCATGCTGAGTGACACTCATAACTGAAGATTCTGACAACTGTTTTTTTTTTAGGATGCATGACTTGGGTTGGCACACTTTTTGAAAGATGGTTACAAAGTAGAGCCCTAAACAAAGAAAAAAATAAAAATAAGGTCCAGGTTTTGGATGTTTTATTTTCACCTTCAGAGACTATGAATACAAAAAGTAATTCGCAAAAAAGATGACTTTATTACTTGTTTAAAATCATGTTTGTTTACAGAGTATGTCTTCCTTTTATATCAGTTCTTCTTTTGTCACTCAGACTTATTTTTGAAGCTCTCATTTTGCCATGTTCATGCTCACAAGATGAAAAAACATTCACGTATTAAATCCTAGAAATTTTAGTATTATGGAGTTACCTGAATTATTTCACTAAATTTCATTTTCTAAGTGAGAGAAAAGTTGATGTGATAAACTTTTAAAATACATATTGTTGGTTATAAAATATGGGTACTATTTGTTTCTAAAGAAGTGATGTAAGTCAGTCTGTTACAGCTTTAGTGTATCTTGAATCTTAATAAGTAGATAGATTTGACATTTAAATGGTCATTGATGAATCTCAAACCATAATAGAGAGGTGAGTTTGGAAGTGATGGATCTTCTTAGCCACAGGAAAGGTTATTCTTTTCTAAATATGAAGAGATAGGGTTGCTTTAGAAGAAAGACATGCTTACCTTGAAAGCTTTTAATCTCTTTATTCAACACTTAATTCAATGACCTTAACAAATAACTGTATAACTTATTTAACCAAAATATTTTATAGCACCATTTTCTGTTGAATATGTATTGTTAACTTTTTAATTTCCTGCTAGCCACCTTTGGAACCACATCCTAAAATGGAAACGTACTGCCAGCAAAGCACTGAAAGGTAACTTCAAAGATGTTTTCAAGGTAAAAAATGTGCTTTTTTTTCCAGAGAAGTATATCAGAGAATTCCCTGGTAGCAATGGACTTCTCAGGCCAGAAAAGCAGAGTTATAGAAAATCCCACTGAAGCCCTTTCAGTTGCAGTTGAAGAAGGACTAGCTTGGAGGGTACAAATTAGCTTCATGTTCTTCAAAATATTTATGATTTGAATTTGTTTCTCCCCGAAAGTTAAAATTTGTTTCCCACTTCCTTGCACAGAAAAAAGGATGTTTACGCCTGGGCACTCATGGTAGCCCCACTGCATCTTCACAGAGCTGTGCCACAAACATGGGTATGTCTCTGCATATTCAGTGTGACTAACTGGGTGGCAAGATGTGCATTTAGATGTAGTCATTGAGGGGTTAGGGTAGAAAGTACGCATAATTAAATTGTGATCATTTCAAACAAACCTTTGTATTCCTCCACTTTATTGCTTCAGCTATCCACCGGTCCCAACCATGGTTTCACCACAAAATTTCTAGAGAGGAAGCTCAGCGATTGATCATTCAGCAAGGTCTAGTGGATGGGTAAGTTTGATTTTGAGTAGCACTGATTTTGATTTCTCCTATAATCAGTAATGACTTATTCAACACACACAGAGAGTTTTGACTTCAGCTTATTAAAACAGAAGTGACTTTATTCTATAAGGATGGTTGTCATTGAATCCTAGCAATACCTATACAGTTCCTGTTACATAGTGTGTGCTTAGTATTTGCGCATAAGGAGAAGATAGCTGAACAGGATGCTCTGCTCTTAACCAGTGATCACTAATATTACCCATTCTGTGCATCTCAGGTATTAATTGATGGGGGGAAAACTGAACTTGTTTTGGCGTGTCAACATTTTGATTTGAACGAGTAATATGTTTGCAAAGTATGGTTTGTGTCATGACACTATCTTACGTATTATACATTTTTTTAGGTTTGATGCAGGGTGTGTTAAAGTAAAAAGCTGTTTTTACATATTTAGACTGTCTTATTTTTTTCTTTCTGTTTACATCCCTATTTTCTTTTCTCTAAATTTTAACAGTTTAAAGGAATATAAACCTATGAAACCAGTACTTTTTGACTGTTCTCATGTTATCTTTTAGTGGGATACCACAGAAGAGACAGGAGAAACAGAAAATTTATTATGCAAGATTTATGATCTAAAGAATTTTCTTTTTCTCAGATTACTCAGTATTTCAGATATCAATACTTCCTATAATACTAGCTGAATTCTCTTCCCAAATGCAATACAAGTTAAGGAGCTTGTATTGAGGTTTGGATGAGAAATAAAACCAGCATCAATTTAAACAAGTGGTAATGGGATCTTATATCTTCATGGGTTGGCTTAAGATGATGGCAAAATTTCAAGGTGATTTAATACTGACATTTGGATAAAAATGCACCTTCACATGGAAGATTATTAATAGCAAGTCGGCATTTCAGTAGACTCTAAATAAGAAAAGATTTCAATATACTTCTCTGCATGGAACACGGTCTTTTCAGATATAAATCTGAGCAATCAGCAGAATTACCATCTAAGACCAAGAAAAGAAATAAATCACAAAGAATTGTCAAAATGTTTTGGAGGATTATAATTTCCCTTACTTCTGAGCCCATTTTTTGTAAATTGAATGAAATAATTGCATAAAGAATGACAGTATCTTTATTTTTTTAAATTTTTAATTAAAAAATGGGTTATTTGGGGTATTCTTTTGGAAAGATGTGACGATGCCAGGCAATCCACTAGGTGGTAGTGGTGATCTACTCAGGAATGGGGAGAGAATTAAGCTTGATTGACCAGTGAAACTCCCTTTTGTCCCATCTCCTAGAGATGTAATGTCGGAATCTCACACAGCACAGATGAAATGGATAATCTCATCAGACATCTGTGATGGCTCAGATTTGGCTGTCTCTTCGCCCAGGCACAGTGAGATTAGTATTGGAGTCACCAGTGGGGACTGTTTGCACAGTCTGTTTGCCAACAATTAATATAAAGCTGGTTATGCACTGAATTGCCAGTTAATAAGAATCCACGCCTGGCAGCATTTTTCTCAGGCCATTAGGCCATGTCTTGTTTTTCTAGCCTGTTATAGAGGCTTTTCTGCTGCATTCTTCAAGGTTAAAGTATATGTTGTTTGAGTGTTTCTTTTACTTAAAATATTTTGCTCAAACATTTAATAAATGATTTCAGGATTGATTTTTTAGAATATATTAATTTCTCACTTTCTGTTGTGTATGTAATAGTAGGAACCAGAATCAAAAGAAAGGATCCAGTGTAGAAGAGGGGGTTAAAAATTATTTCACTCTAAATAATTTTCTTTTTTTAGGGCCTAACATGACCCAGAAGTTAAAATAACAATATGCTAATGCCTTATTCCCTGTACCAAAGAGTTACATGTGAATACCCAGCTTTCCCAGTGGAAAAAGGACGTAGCACTAGTTATTGATGCCAGCATAGCATTATATTGGTTATTGTGAGCAAGCATTCTGACAAACGGCTGTGTATTTATCCTATTAAAATTAAATTAGCTCTGATGATAGTTTTATAGTATAAGGTTTATGTTATACCATATTGTTTACCATGTTGGATAATCCCATCATTGAATACATAGTAAAGGAAAATTCTGGCTACGTTTATGAATATACTTCCTGGATTTGGTACAGGCTATATTTCTATGAAATCCATGAGTAAATGTAGAAAAATATTGAAATCCTTCTCTCTCTTTAGAGTTTTCTTGGTACGGGATAGTCAGAGCAACCCCAAAACTTTCGTACTGTCAATGAGTCATGGACAAAAAATAAAGCACTTTCAAATTATACCAGTAAGTAATTTGTGATTTCATATTCGTATATTAGAGATGATCTTAATGCATAACCTTTTGGAAACTTTAGTTTTTTTTTTGGTTCTTTTATTAAATATAATTTGGGAACTTGTGCTTTGACTAAAGTTTGGCAGAAATGGTTTTATGAGACTGAATTAATATAAGAAATACAGGAATTGCAAAAATTAAATTTCCCTTTTCCCATGAAATACGATTTGGTAATATTGTATAGACCCCATGCCACCTATTGTTAAAAGGTTACTGAAAATTCCTTCTCCTGAATTCCTCTAGTGGTTCTTTAAAAATCGTTATTTTCAAGCCCCTTCTCCTCTCTTGTCCCCACAATGCTTTTTTGTAGTTTTGTTTTTAATCATTATGGATAGGTACACAGGTGCTGTGGAACTGGAGATCATTATTTAAACTATTCTGAGCACATTTAAAAATTTTCTGTAATTCTGCTTCGATGTGGCACAACTTGCTTTGGGATTTTTTTGTTGCTTCTGCTGCTTTTGTGTGTGTGTGTGTGTATGTGTGTGTGTGTGTGTGTGTGTGTGTGTGTGTGTGCGCATGTATGTATGCACGTGGTCTGTGTATTGGAACCAGATAGTGTGGAACAGAGATTCAGTCTACTTTCAAGAAGGTATTACATCAGATTGCTAAGTTGCTAGTGTTTTCTGTTTTTTGAATGACTTCTTTTTGGAACTATCCAAAGTCCACGTGAAGTATCTTCCCTACTTCATTGATTATGTGAGCGATGTCCCTGGCACGTATGAATTGCTTAATGCCTGAGATCTCACTGCAGAAAACAAAAACAGAAAAACCCCAAAACGCTGTCATTCCACTAACACAGTATTTGATTGCTCCACAATCAGTTTACTGATACAAATTATGGTGAATATTCATTTTTAATATATTAAGTAAGGCTTTAGGTAGACAACAACTAGAAATGGAAATTAATTTCTGTAGGTGGGAGTATTAAAATTTTTTGTTTACTTTTACACTGAATAGTGCCGGTTTCTCACTGTGCACTGTATTGATTCAGAATAATCCTACTATTCTAACTACTGAACGTTAAGAGAATTTAGAGACAGAGAAAGTAGAGCCACACTGCTTACCTTAGGATCAGATGGTATTTCTTTTAAATGCAAGTGAAGTTACAAAGAAGAAGTGGACATGCCATAACATTCTTTTCACTGTCCTTTAGTATTATAAACACATCAATTTTGGCATTTAAAGATGCAGTATGCAATAGAATATGATTGTCTTTCTGGGTATTTTGCCCTTCTTACCAGTTTGTTGTTTTTCCTGTTGCAGGTGGAAGATGATGGTGAAATGTTCCACACCCTGGATGATGGGCACACAAGATTTACGGATCTAATCCAGCTGGTGGAGTTCTATCAACTCAATAAGGGCGTTCTTCCTTGCAAGCTGAAACATTATTGTGCTAGGATTGCACTTTAGCCAAACAAGAAGTGACTTGTTAAACTGCTGAAGAAAAAGGACTCAAGAGAAAGGAAGACCATAAATAAGGGTGAAAGCATTGCCATGGTGAAAAGAATCTATTTCTCTTACAAGTTACAAAAAATAGTTTGTGCATTACAAATAAGTAAAGATTTGGATTGACATTACCTTCATCATTTAAATATTAGTTAAAATTAAACCTCCAAAAAAAAAATCTGGTGTGTTCTTGTGTGATTTTCCATTACTATAATATTTTCTTCAATTATGCACATTTTAAACATCTTTCTGTCCTTATTTACTATAGCAACATTAGAATTCTCAACCACAAAGTATGAAAAAAAGTTGGGGCTCAGAATGAATTATTTATGGACTGAATTTCAATAAACTACTGTTTTTGTAACTTAAGAAGTATGATAAAAACCTGAGTTAACAATTAAAAGAAGCTACTCACAACCTGTTAATAAAACTAAAAACTATTTTGAATTGTATATTTTCTGAGTTTATTATAACCTTAAAATCAAATCATATTTTGAAATAGCAGCTTAAAATTATTTTGAAGTATTGATATATTGATTTTTTTTCAGGATGACTTTTACTACATATTAAATTATTAATTATACTATAATATTTACACTGATACTGTACCTATTAGTGACCCGTTATTCACTGCATTTTTTTCATTCACTTAAGGATTGACTGGAACTATCTACTTGTTTTTAAGGAAATGATTAAAATATAGAGGGGATTTATATAATTTACACATGCTTTCTCATGGCATGCTGTCACAGTGTAACATTTTTCACATTAATATTTCACATTTGCCCCACCCTGTAACTTTCAGAAGTTTCTTTAGATCCTTATACAACTAGATGATTAACCTGATCAAAATGTTAAAATCAAAGATGCAAAATCTATTAAGATCCGAATAGGTAAATCCATGCTATTCTCTTTGCCTACTCCCTTTTCATCATCTTACCTTGGCAATGTCGGTATGGAAAAGGTTTTGGAAACATGAGGCACCCACCTCCCTTATCACCTCACTGAGACCATCTAGAAAGTTTTTGTTGGGATTTATAACTCTATTTTTCCTACTTTTTGTGAGAAGGGTATTCATTGTTCTAAAAAAAGATGAGAAATAAAACATTAAATAAACGTTAAAATCATACAAAATATTGCTCATCCCCTTTGATCCTCATAACAGCATTTTGGGAAAGTTAAGAAGATTTTTTAAGAACAATATTTCAAAAATGCATACTGTAGTTTTAAATAAAAGCTATTCATTTTTGGTAATACAGCATCTGAAAACATTCATACAATGCTAATAAAATCAATTATTACTGAAAAAGAATTACTGGCAGAATTTTAAAAATACTCAATTTGCTTTTAGCCAAAGCAAACCTAATTCTTAAAACACTGAAACTTAGAACATAAATCTGATGCTATAAAATATCGATCTGGTCTCTACAAAGGCTTGAATGACACATAGGACCTCTAAATAGAGGAGCAAGAGGTAAACACACTCGACCCTTTCAACCTTGTAGAGTATCTCTGATTATTTCTGACTTATTTCTGATTTATAAAAATATTTTGTGTTTTGAACTGATATGCATTTTCTTATTTTGCACGAGGGTCAAATTGACAATATCAGAAAATGTAATATTTTAAATGCTAGACTCTCATAAATTGACCAATTTGTGCTTGTCTTTGTTATTTGTGCCTCTAACTTCATTCACAATCTAAATTTATTATTGCGGAGCCCAGATTTTGTACGTAATTGCTCATTTTGGTCTTAAAGCATGAGCCAAGAAAAATTATTGAGGAAGGGCTGACATTATCCTTCCTGATTCCTTCTGATAAAGGGTTTTGAACACTTGTGTATGTATGTAAATCTTATATGAAATTAAATCTGAGAGTGTCAGACACATCAAGAGTTAGTACAGTATTAAAATGGATTTCCAAGAAAAATGTGAATTACCTTTGGATTATTTTTCATTTTGGTTTAGCCAAGTTTTGCTATCTTGCACCATTTTAGAGTGGGATTAGGTCAGATTAGCTCTATGTTTTCTTCTTTTATTCTTTTCATATGTTGGAGTTAGTATACTTTATTCTCCTAGAAAGAAAAAAAAACCCAGCAGGTCTGGTCCACATTGTTCTTTTTCGTTTTTTTAAATGGAAGAATTATTTATTTTGAAACATTCAGGAAAACTAGGTCAAACAAGATAAAAACTATGAGTGTTTCAATTCAGAATAATTACTTGTTTCACATGTATAATGGTGCAAAGACCTGACTGATTTGAGTATATTAGTTGGAAATTTTTATCTTAGCTCTATTTTAGGGTGGTGGTCAGCATCAGTTAATCAGAGGCCCATGGGGTCTCTAGCTTCTGATCACCAACAGTGCCAACTCTGCATATGGTAGTTGTGTTACGGTAGGGATACCAGACTATCACCTGGATTATGATTTCTCTGAAGAGGAAAGATTATCATTGGTTATGGGTACAATTTGGTGTTTCAAGCTGGCTCCATATTTAGAAAGCCCTTCCCTCTATTGCCAGGCATTCTTAAGCTTTTCTGTGCCTTGGATCCATCTAGCAGCCTCGTGAAATTTATGGACCCTCCTCACAGAATGTCTTTAAATGCAGAAAATAAATAGAATTTCAAAGCACAGTAATTATAGAAACATAACTGTACAATTGTATATGTAGGTGGACCCCGGGTGGAAAGGCTGCTGTAGCGTGGCCTGCTGTGTCTCCTGGCTGTGTTGACTGTTGCCCATATAAAGCCTCTAGTTTTCTGTCTCACGTTCTGTAGGGAATACAGGAGCTGATTCTCAGTCAGTATTAACCCACACCAGTGGGGCACAGAGTAGTTTGCTTGAGATGCAGGGTTCTTGTAACACTTATTGAACACTCAACCAAACCTTCATACCTGCCTCTTGTGGGATTATCACCTCCTGCCAGTGCTGGCTCCTACACTTTTACCATCTGTGACACTTAGGCATGCTCATAACCAGGGCACTGCTTGTAATGTCTCTAACTGCATGTATCTCAGACCACAAATTATAGATGTGAACAAGAGAAAGGCAAGCCTTTGGACTGAGCACATAACTATACTGACCCAAAACGTCATTGCAGAGATCCCCCAATTTGAGAAAGGGATCTGAGTGAATTTTTAACCAGCATAAATACTTGTTTCTACAGTGGGGTATCAGGTGACTAGTCCTTTACCATGCTGGTTCGCTTTGTAATTATAAAAAATTCAACAGTTCCTAATTCGACCCCACGTGATACACAAGGCATTAGAAGCTAGAATTAAGATTATAGCTCTGAGGTTAGACTTTGTGGATTTGGATTCCAGGCCATTACATAGTAGCTATGTAGCCTTGGTCAAATCACAGTTTCTTCTTTTCTGTAGAGGGTATTACAATCACCATCACCACCACTTCTTCAGTGGGGGAGGCGGGGGTGTGTGTGTGAAATGAAATCATTGATGTAAAGTGCTTAGCACATGGTCTAGAATCTTAATCGATGTATCTTTTATTATATTAGTGATTGTACATTTAGGTACTCCACCTCCCTGGGACACTGCCCATTCCACCACTGAGAATCTTTGCTATGCCACCACTTGTTTGCCCTTCCTGCCAAGAACAACATAATATACGTCATACATCGTGCCTCTGCCCTGGTTTCAGTCCTTTGTATAAGACTGCTTTTGTGGAAGTAGCCACAGTTATAGTACAGTGGGGGGTACCCAGACCATCTGTAGGGACTCTGTGGACAGCTGTCCCTAACTGCACCGGATCCTATAGACTCCCAGGCTTCCTTCCACTTGCTGATTAATAAATATAAAGTGAGATTTGAGATTCTCATACTTTCCATCTCCCTCCCCCCAAATAACATTGATAGGATGGGAAGTATAGAAGACTGAAAACCTGCTCCAGAGACTGCCACCTAGACAACACAGGAATTGAGCTAACACATGGCTGAGTGGAGGAAGAATAAAGGACTCCTAGGTGATGGTATATCTCTGGGAAATTAGTAAACTTCCACTGAATAAATGTGTCCCTGGTTGTACACTTAGAGTGGATTCTGCTCCCCTCAGAAGCTCTTGTAATGTTGGCAATCTGATTAGAAGCTGAAAACAATGCTGTCACCTTGTGTGCTTGTTAAGTTTACTTCAGCATGTACTGAGTGCCTATTATGTGAAAGGCACTTTTAGAGATGCAGAATTGAATATTAGAGTATTGGATACACCAATATGTGTCCTAGAAGCCAAACTGGATAAGTGTTATAAATACAATGGGAGAGAGACATTGGTTACACTTGCTGAATGATGGGAAGAATGAGATGGGTCCTGGAAGGCCTGTAGGATTTACATTTACAAAACCTTGGAGAAAGAGCCGACAGTGTCGTCAAAGGGGGAGTGGAGGCAGCATGGAAAGTGCACAGATTGAATTTAAGAGTTTTTCAGCAAATGAAAGCTTCATTGTAACTGAAGTATACAGGGCATGTGACAGAGGGGAAGGCCATGGCTAATAGGACTGGAAAGGCAAGCTTGGCAAAGTGGTTTACATTTTAGTTAAGGAAAGCCACAGCCAGGCGCCCCATTTCATTTTTACCTGGTTGAAATCAGGAATGGGCTTTATTAGTCTTTTTACCTCTTTTAAACCAAAGAGCTCATCAAGAAGCCATTGCAATAATCTGGGCAATAATCAGGAGAGCCTGCTCTAGACCCACAGTCATGAAAAAATGATTTTATGGAGGGGGGAATCATCAGTGTTGTCATCAGACACTGGAGAAGCAAAGGGAGGAGTTGAAAATTATTAGTAGGCTTAGGGTCAAAGAAACTAGGAAGATTGTGATAATTATGTGGTAACAAAGGTCCAATTTTAACAGATGTCACTGGAATTCTTTGAAAAATAATTCTCTTTATTTAGAACTTCTTTATATAGGAAGGTGAGCCTGAAGGCTTGATGCTAAAAAAAAATAGGTAAGTACAGAGAACTTCATTTTGCATTGGAAGATAATTTGGGCATGGAAGTAGACTGGGAGGCAGCAACAGAATGAATCAAGGGGCCTAATGAGATGGTGGGAGGCTGGAAGCTGAGGAGAAAGATGGCCGTTGGCAAAGTCCTGAGACCAGGCGGTAAAAAAGACTCTTAAGAACATGGATATTGAGGACATATTTCTTGGGATGTTTGCTGTGTGGTTCTACAATTTAACAACCTTTCATTTTCCCAAACCTGATATGAAGTCTCCACACATACAAATGACTTGGAAGAGAGTTGTGGTAGAAAGTCCAGAGAAAGGACCATGCTCCACATTAGGTGGAACGCAAGCAAATAAAATTTCAGCAGAAATAGGAAATTCAAACAACAGGAACAAATGTCAGAAATTTTGAGTTGGGCTTCGGCCTTCCAAGTAGATGTAGATTGTTTTACAAAAACCAAAAAGCAGTCTGCCCTCAGCTAAGATATAATTTTCACTTTCTGTAATCGTTAAAAAAAAAAATCACCCTTTGTTTGCCTTAGCAGCAACCCTAACTCATTCCCTGCCCTCCCCCTTTATAATGTACCTTCTTGCGCATCACCGTTTCTTCACTTGCTGTGACTCAATCACTGACATTCCCCCCACCTCCCTGAAACTGTGTGGCCACATAAAAGGAAAAAATTCAGACCTTTCTTACATGCTCTTTCAGCAACTTTGGTGCTGCTAACCACTCTCTCCTTGAACCATTCCCTTCTTTTGTTTTCCATGTCAACAAAATCCTTACATTCTTCCTATCCTGCTGGATGCCTCTTCTTGGTCTTCTTTACAAACTTGTTGCCCTTTTTGCTCATCCCTTAAATCTTGCTATGCTCAGCTATGTCCTAGGATTAATTTCCCTCCCTCCTTATTTTACTCCAACCATGTAGACTCTTTCCTTTATTCTCATGGCTTCACATACCGTCTTAAGTGGCTTTAAAACTTGTGCCTCCTTTCTGAACTTTAGATCCATTTATTCGGCTACTTGTTCAACCTCTCCATTTGTATATCTTATAGTTACACCAAACTCTACATTTCTATGGATCTCTTTATCTTCCCTCAAGACCTGATCTCCTCCAGAGCTTCATAGCTCAGTAACCGTGCTACCACCAGCTTTCCAAACAGCAACGTAGAAAGTATCAAGTGCTGTAAAATGTCAATTATATCTCTGTATTTCTCTCCACTTCCATTGCCATTGCACATATCTGGGCCACTTTCTTTCCTAGACTACTATAGCAGATTCTTAGATGGTCTTTCTTTTTCTGATCTTTCTCTATACCCACCCTCCCTCCTCAAGTTCATTCTATACAGAGTGATCTCTCAAAAATACTTGATCATACTACTCACTCCCCTACTTAAAAACTTCAATGGCTTCCTATTGCCTTTGGATAAAGCCTTTTTAAAAGGGCTATGAGGCGTTCATGATTTGGCCTTTGTATTTCCAGCATTATCTTTAGCCACTCATCCTTGCATTCTATTTTCCAGCTAGCCAATTCCCTGGAATAGACTCTATTCTGACATGTTTTCTTTGGCTTTGGCCCTTGCACATACTGGTCCCTTTATCTTGAACACATTTCTTTACTGTTCTCTTCAACCCAGGTAACCCTTTCCCCCTTCTGGGGCTTACGTAACATACTATTTCTTCAGGAGAATTTTCTTGACTATAGATTAGGTTAGGTTACCCAACAGTATGTTCCTCCCACTTTTCTGTTACAATGCTCGTCACACTCTATTGAATTAGTCATTAATTTTTGTTTTCTCTATTAAGTCTAAGTTCCTGGCAAGAAAGGAGTTTGTTCATGGCGGTAGCCTCAGAATTCAGCAGAGTATCTAAGGCAGATACTAAGTGCTCAATAGAGATTTGTTGAATGAATCAATACAATGATGAGGAAGAACAGAATATAAGATCAGTTTTTGAACTCCTAAATCTGGAGTTCCTATGGAACATCCATGAGGAAACGGTTTCAGACATTATAAGATGAAAGTCAGAATTCAGGTATACCCTGTGATCATTTACCTAATCATGATAATGATATTTCAGTTTCCCTCCATCCTTATTCTCCTTCATTGAAAATTTATACTCATTAAAAATTGCTTTCACATTGAATCCCCATCGTGTTTTTCTGGGCTGGTGGCATGGTATCTCTCCTATTCTGCTTTTAAAAACTGCTGGAGGGCTTCCCTGGTGGCGCAGTGGTTGAGAGTCTGCCTGCCGATGCAAGGGACACGGGTTCGTACCCCGGTCCGGGAAGATCCCACATGCCAAGGAGCGGCTGGGCCCGTGAGCCATGGCCGCTGAGCCTGCGCGTCCAGAGCCTGTGCTCCACAACGGGAGAGGCCACAACAGTGAGAGGCCCATGTACCGCAAAAAAAAAAAAAAAAAAAAAAAAAAAAGCCAAACTGCTGGAGTCTCAGTACTCAGCAAACCTATAAATTCAATACAACCCTCATCAAGATCCTACTGGATTTTTTCCCATGGTGTAGTAATGAATCCAACTTTGTCCAGAAAAATAAACATATAAGAATAGCCAACAGTACTCAGAAAACGGGGGGGGTGTTTCTATAACATATTAAAACATACATAAAGTAACAGTGATTAAAATAATTCATAAATCAACTAATGTGATTATTGTGTAACTGAAACCGAGCAACCTGTTTTTGGCTGTTGTTGCTGAGGACTCACAAGAGAAGAAAGCTACTATTTTTCCTATCCTTACTTCAGAAAGCAGAGACTAACATTGTGATTGTAAACATCTGAGCTACCCTCACACCTGAAAAGAGGTGATAAAACCTTGTCATTTAGAAGTATTGAAGAGTACTAAAAGCTAGATTATCCAAAGAGGAGAAAAGATATTTATTTATATGTTGCAAGAAGTGGAAACAGCCTAACCAAAGGGGAGATATAGTCTAGCTGAAATTGAGAAGCAGATGGTGGTTTGGGTTTTACTTTTGAGTAGCAGAAATCTGTGTCCCTCTTATCCACAGCTCTGTGGATGGGCAGATGATTGGAGAAAGCCTGGGAGATGAGGCTCCAAGTATTTTATCTCAGAGAGCAGAGACAAGGGCTTCTGTGGCAGAACCTGGAGACAGGAGACTGCTCAGAGCGCCAAGGGTAACCTGATGGCAGAAGATCCATGTGACAGCAACATATTTTAGCAAAAGGATCAAATGGTGCTAATTGCCAAAGAGGAAGATCAAGCCACAGCCTTTGGTGCCTGGGACAGTGCCTTGGATTTCTATAAAGGTAACGTTTGCTTCACTCAAGTGTCATTGAGCAAATTCACATTTCTTTAAAATGGAAAAGAGAAGCCAAAGAAAGAATAAAGAATATGCATGGAATTAGAATCAATGAGGAAACAGCTGAGTTTTTTAGGTTTGATGGGACAACTAATATTTCACAACTCCCTACTTTACTCTTTATGCCATAATAAATTTCAGATAGTTCAAAAACCTAAACATAAAATATGAAGTCATAAAGAACTGGAAAAATTATAGAGGAATATTTCTGTAAAACTGTGGTTGTATTTGATCATTAAAGCCAGAAATAAAAGAAGCACTGAAACATACAAAGTTAAAATCTATACAAAAAACGAATACCACCACCATAAATAAGGCTTAATAACAAAAGAAAAATTTGATAAAATATTCATAACATTATTAACAAAAAATAAGATTAACATTGCTATTGTGCAAAATGCCTTTACGTATCAATAAACAAGACATGCATTCTAAGAGAAAAAAGGCAAAGAAATAACTAACAGCCAATTTAAAAAAATAGATTGCCAATTTACATATAAAAAGAAGTTCAGCCTTATTAGCATTCAGGAACTAAAATTTAAATTTTGATCAGTTATTTCTTTTCCAAATAGACTGGCATCAAGTACTGTCAAGGATGTGGAGGGAAAAGTTAAACATCCCCACCATGTTATTGGTGAGAATTTCAAGTGCTCCATACTTTTGGTAGAATAGTTAGGCAATATTTTGTTTGCGATTTAAAAAACTGGGATATAACTGACATATAACATTTTATTAGTTTTAGGTATACTCAAATACACAATTTGTTATAGGTATATATTGTGAAATGATTACCAAAATAAACTCATCCATCACTACCCAGAGTTACAATTTTTTTCTTGTGAAGAGAACGTTTAAGATATACTCTCTTATCAACTTTTAAATATATATAATACAGTATTGTTAACTATAGTCACCATACTATGGAAGTTTATGCCTTTTGAACACCTTCACCTCTTTCACCCAACCACCCCACACCTCTGGCAACCACTAATCTGTTCTCTGTATCTATGAATTCAGTTTTTTTTAGATTCCATCATTCAGTATTTGTCTTTTTCTGTCTGACTTACTTTGCTTAGTATAATGTCCTCAAGGACCATCCATATTGTTGAAAATGGCAGGATTTCCTTATTCTGTGGCTGAATAATATTTGGCAATATATACATAAAATAGAAAATGTGAATTCCACTTTATCGAGAAACGCTATTTCTAGAAATTTGTTCTAAGGAGAAAATTGGTCAAATAGTGCATCTAAATGTACTCATCAATTCGTCTGTTTACTTATTCATTCACACAACAGATATTTTGTTGGTGCCCACTGTATGCTCGACTATGAACAACTGATGTATATAAAAGACACAATCACTGATCTTGTGGAGCTTATTTTCTGGTTAAAGATACAGACAAAACAGAGAAAACAAATTAAAAATAGATTCAAATGACGTGTAAGATAAGAGAATAATGGGTAATGTACATTAGATAAGATGGCCAGAGAAGACCTCTTTGGGGAAGTGTCATTTAAGGGGAGACAAATAATTAAATATATTTACAATATATAAACAATGTTTATATATTTTGTTCTATGGTTGAAGAGTTTTCCAAGCAGTGAAAAGAACACATGCAAAAGCCCAAGGTAAAACAAAACATTACGTACTTGAGGAACAGAATGGTTGGGCATGGTGTGGAAGGAGTGAGTAGCACAGACGATAGTAAAGACAGGTAACATTCAGATCACGCAGGCCCTTTTAGGCCATGGAAAGGAATCTGGATTCTATTCTAAGGGGAATGGAAAGCCTTTGATGGCTTTTTCTTTTAATTGGAGTGAAATTGCTTTACAATGTTGTGTTAGTTTCTGCTGTACAATGAAGTGAATCAGCTATATGTATACCTATATCCCCTCCTTCTTGGACCTTCCTCCCACCTATCTAGGTTGTCACGGAGCACCGAGCTGAGCTCCATGTGCTATACAGGAGGTTCCCACTAGCTATCAATTTTACACATGGTAGTGTATTTATGTCAAACCTAATCTCCCAATTCATCCCACCCTCCCCTTCCACCGGTGTCCACATGTCTGTTTTCTATGTCTGTCTCTATTCCTACCCGGCAAATAGGCTGATCTGTACCATTTTTCTAGATTCCACATATATGTGTTAATATATGATATTTGTTTTTCTCTTTCTGGCTTACTTCACTCTGTATGACAGAACCTAGGTCCATCCATATCTCTACAAATGACCCAGCTGCGTTCCTTTTTATGGCTGAGTAATATTCCATTGTATATATGTACCACATCTTCTTTATCCATTCATCTATTGTTGGACATTTACATTGTTTCCATGTCATGGCTACTGTAAATAGTGCTGCAATGAACACTGGGGTACATGTGTCCTTTTGATTTATGGTTTTCTCAGGGTATATGCCCAGTAGTGGGATTGCTGGGTCATATGGTAATTCTATTTTTAGTTTAGTTCTTTTTTTAATTTATTTTTTTATACAGCAGGTTCTTACTAGTTATCTATTTTATAAATATTAGCGTATATGTACCAATCCCAGTCCCCCAGTTCATCCCACCACCCCCTGGCACATCCCCCCTTGGTGTCCATACGTTTGTTCTCTACATCTGTGTCTCTATTTCTGCCTTGCAAACCAGTTTATCTGTACAATTTTTCTAGATTCCAAATATACGTGTTCATATACGATATGCTTTTCTCTTTCTGACTTACTTCACTCTGTATGACAGTCTCTAGGTCCATCCACGTCTCTACAAACAACACAGTTTCGCTCCTTTATATGGCTGAGTAATATTCCATTGTACATATGTACCACATCTTCTTTATCCATTCATCTGTAGATGGGCATTTAGGTTGCTTCCATGACATGGCTACTGTAAATAGTGTTGCAATGAACATTGGGGTGCACGTGTCTTTTTGAATTATGGTTTTCTCTGGGTATATGCCCAGTAGTGGGATTGCTGGGTCATATGGTAATTTTATTTGTAGTTTTTTAAGGAACCTCCATACTATTCTCCATGGTGACTGTATCAATTGACATTCCCACCAATGGTGCAAGACGGTTCCCTTTTCTCCACACCCTCTCCAGCATTTGTTGTTTGTAGATTTTTGGATGATGGCCCTTCTAACCGGTGTGAGGTGATACCTCATTGTAGTTTTGATTTGCATTTCTCTAATAACTAGTGATGTTGAGCAGCTTTTCATGTGCCTCATGGCCATCTGTATGTCTTCTTTGCAGAGATGTCTATTTAGGTCTTCTGCCCACTTCTGGATTGGGTTGTTTGTTTTATTGATATTGAGCTGCATGAGCTGTTTATATATTTTGGAGATTAATCCTTTGTCAGTTGCTTCATTGGCAAATATTTTCTCCCATTCTGAGGGTTGTCTTTTCGTCTTGTTTGTGGTTTCCTTTGCTGTGCAAAAGCTTTTAAGTTTTATGAAGTCCCATTTGTTTATTTTTATTTCTTTTACTCTAGAAGGTGGGTCAAAAAAGATCTTCCTGTGATTTATGTCAAAGAGTGTTCTTCCTATGTTTTCCTCTAAGAGTTTTATAGTGTCTGGTCTTACATTTAGGTTTTAATCCATTTTGAGTTTGCTTTTTTGTATGGTGTTAGGGAGTGTTCTAATTTCATTCTTTTACATGTACCTGTCCAGTTTTCCCAGCACCACTTATTGAAGAGACTGTCTTTTCTCCATTGTATATTCTTGCCTCCTCTGTCAGATTAGTTGAACATAGGTGCGTGGGTTCATCTCTGGGCTTTCTATCCTGTTCCATTGATCTATATTTCTGTTTCTGTGCCAGTACCATATTGTCTTGATTACTGTAGCTTTGTAGTGTAGTCTGAAGTCAGGGAGTCTGATTCCTCCAGCTCCGTTTTTTTCCCTCGAGATTGCTTTGGCTATTTGGGGTCTTTTGTGTCTCCATACAAATTTTAAGACTTTTTGTTCTAGTTCTGTAAAAAATGTCATTGGTAATTTGATAGGCATTGCATTGAACCTGTAGATTGCTTTGGGAAGTACAGTCATTTTCACAATATTGATTCTTCCAATACAAGAACATGGTATATGTCCATCTGTTTGTGTCATCTTTGATTTCTTTCATCAGTGTCTCATACTTTTCTGAGTACAGGTCTTTTACCTCCTTAGGTAGGTTTATTCCTAGGTATTTTATGCTTTTTGTTGCAGTGGTGAATGGGATTGTTTCCTTAATTCTCCTTTCTGATCTTTCATTATAAGTGTATAGGAATGCAAGAGATTTCTGTGCATTGATTTTGTATCCTTCAACTTTACCAAATTCATTGATTAGCTCTAGTAGTTATCTGGTGGCATCTTTAGGATTATCTACTTATAGTATCATGTCATCTGGAAGCAGTGATAGTTTTACTTCTTCTTTTCCAAACTGTATTCCTTTTATTTCTTTTTCTTCTGTGACTGCCATGGCTAGGACTTCCAAAACTATGTCAAATAACAGTGATGAGAGTGGGCAACCTTGTCTTGTTCCTGATCTTAGAGGAAATGCTTTTGGGTTTTCATCATTGAGAATGATGTTTGCTATGGGTTTCTTGCATACGGCCTTTATTATGTTGAGATAGATTCCCTCTATGCCCACTATCTGGAGAGTTTTTATCATAAATGGGTGTTGAATTTTGTCAGAAGCTTTTTCTGCATCTATTGAGATGATCATATGTTTTTTATTCTTCAGTTGTTAATGTGGTGTATCACACTGATTGATTTGCATATGTTGAAGAATCCTTGCATCCCTGGGATAAATCCCACTTGATCATGGTGTATGATCCTTTTAATGTGTTGCTGGATTTTGTTGAGGATTTTTGCATCTATATTCATCACTGATATTGGTCTGTAATTTTCTTTTTTTGAGGTATCTCTGTCTGGTTTTGGTATCAGGGTAATGGTGGCCTCGTAGAATGTTTGAGAGTGTACCTTCCTCTGCAATTTTTTGGAATAATTTGGGTGTTAGCTCTTCTCTAAATGTTTTATAGAATTTACCTGTGAAGCCATCTGGACCAGGACTTTGTTTGTTGGAAGACTTTTAATCACAGTTTCAATTTCATTACTTGTGATTCGTCTGTTCATGTTTTCTATTTCTTCCTGGTTCAGTCTTGGAAGGTTATACCTTTCTAAGAATTTGTCCATTTCTTCCAGGTTGTCCATTTTATTGGCATAGAGTTGCTTGTAGTAGTCTCTTAGGATACTTTGTATTTCTGTGGTGTCTGTTGTAACTTCTCCTTTTTCATTTCTAATTTTATTGATTTGAGTCCTCTCCCTCTTTTTCTTGATAAGTCAGGCTACAGGTTTATCAATTTTGTTTACCTTCTCAAAGAACCAGCTTTTACTTTTATTGATCTTTGCTATTATTTTCTTTGTTTCTATTTCATTTATTTCTGCTCTGATCTTTATGATTTCTTTCCTTCTACTAACTTTGGGTTTTGTTTGTTCATCTTTCTCTAGTTCCTTTAGGTGTAAGGTTAGGTTGTTTGAGATTTTTCTTGTTTCTTGAGGTAGGATTCTATTGCTATAAACTTCCTTCTTAGAACTGCTTTTACCGCATCCCACAGCTTTTGGATCGTCGTGTTTTCATTGTCATTTGTCTCTAGGTAGTTTTGATTTCCTCTTTGATTTCTTCAGTGATCTCTTGGGTATTTAGTAGCGTATTGTTTAGCCTCTATGTTTTTGTGTTTTTTACCTTTTTTTCCCTGTAATTGATTTGTAATCTTATAGTGTTGTGGTTGCAAAAGATGCTTGATATGATTTCAGTTTTCTTAAATTTACCGAGGCTTGATTTGTGAACCAAGATGTGATCTATCCTGGAGAATGTTCCGTGCGCACTTGAGAAGAAAGTGTAATCTGCTGTTTTGGGATGGAATTTCCTATAAATATCAATTAAATCTATCTGGTCTATTGTGTCATTTAAAGCTTGTGTTTCCTTATTAATTTTCTGTCTGGATGATCTGTCCATTGGTGTAAGTGAGGTGTTAAAGTCCCCCACTATTATTGCGTTACTGTCGATTTCCTCTTTTATAGCTGTTAGCAGTTGCCTTATGTATTGAGGTGCTCCTATTTTGGGTGCATATATATTTATAAATGTTATATCTTCTTCTTGGATTGATCCCCTGAACATTATGTAGTGTCCTTCCTTGTCTCTTGTAACATTCTTTATTTTAAAGTCTACTTTATCTTATTTGAGTATTGCTACTCCAGCTTTCTTTTGATTTCCATTTTTATGGAATATTGTTTTCCATCCCCTCACTTTCAGTCTGTATGTGTCCCTAGGTCTGAAGTGGGTCTCTTGTAGGCAGCATATATATGGGTCTTGTTTTTGTATCCATTCAGCCAGCCTGTGTCTTTTGGTTGGAACATTTAATCCATTCACGTTTAAGGTAATTATTGATATATATGTTCCTGTGACCATTTTCTTAATTGCTTTGGGTTTGTTTTTGTAGGTCCTTTTCTTCTCTTGTATTTCCCATTTAGAAAAGTTCCTTTAGCATTTGCTGTAGAGCTGGTTTGGTGGTGCTGAATTCTCTTAGCTTTTGCTTGGTTGTAAGGGTTTTGATTTCTCCATCGAATCTGAATGAGATCCTTGCTGGGTAGAGTAATCTTCGTTGTAGGTTCTTTCCTTTCATCACTTTAAATATATTGTGCCACTCCCTTCTGGCTTGTAGAGTTTCTGCTGAGATATCGGCTGTTAACCTTATGGGAGTTCCCTTCTATGTTATTTGTCGTTTTTTCCTTGTTGCTTTTAATAATTTTTCTTTGCCTTTAATTTTTGCCAATTTGATTACTATGTGTCTCAGTGGGTTTCTCCTTGGGTTTCTCCTGTATGGGACTCTCTGTGCTTCCTGGACTTGGGTGGCTATTTCCTTTCCCATGTTCGGGAAGTTTTTGACTACAATCTCTTCAAATATTTTCTCGGGTCCTTTCTCTCTCTCTTCTCCTTCTGGGACCCCTGTCATGCTAATGTTGGTGTGTTTAATGTTGTCCCAGAGGTCTCTTAGGCTGTCTTCATTTCTTTTCATTACTTTTTCTTTATTCTGTTCTGTTGCAGTGATTTCTACCATTCTGTCTTCCAGGTCACTTATCTGTTCTTCTGCCTCAGTTATTCTGCTATTGATTCCTTGTAGTGTATTTTTCAATTCAGTTGTTGCATTGTTCATCTATGTTTGTTCTTTAATTCTTCTAGGTGTTTGTTCTTAATTCTTCTAGGTCTTTGTTAAACATTTCTTGCATATTCTCAATCTTGCCTCCATTCTTTTTCTGAGGTCCTGGATCATCTTCACTATCATTATTCTGAATTCTTTTTCTGTAAGGTTTTCTATCTCCTCTTCATTTAGTTGTTTTTCTGGGGTTTTATCTTGTTCCTTCATCTGGTACATAGCCCTCTGCCTTTTCATCTTGTCTATTTTTCTGTGAATGTAGTTTTTGTTCCACAGGCTGCAGGAATGTAGTTCTTCTTGCTTCTGTTGTCTGTTCTCTGGTGGATGAAGCTATCTAAGAGGCCTGTGCAAGCTTCCTGATGGGAGAGACTGGTGGTGGGTAGAGCTGGGTGTTGCTCTGGTGGGCAAAGCTCAGTAAAACTTTAATCCACTTGTCTGCGGTTGGGTGGGGCTGGGTTCCCTCCCTGTTGGTTGGTTGGCCTGAGGTGACCCAGCACTGGAGCCTACCCGGCTCTTTGGTGGGGCTAATGGCGGACTATGGGAGGGCTCATGCCAAGGAGTACTTCCTAGATCTTCTACAGTGTTCTCTTCCTCACAGTGAGCCATAGCCACACCCTGCCTCTGCAGGAGACCCTCCAACACTAGCAGGTAGGTCTGGTTCAGTCTCCTATGGGGTCACTGCCCTTCCCCTGCATCCTGATGCACACACCATTTGTGTGTGCCAAGCGTGGAGTCTCTGTTTCTCCAGTCCTGTTGAAGTCCTGCAATCAAATCCCTCTAGCCTTCAAAGTCTGATTGTCTGGGAATTCCTCCTCCCACTGCCGGACCCCCAGGTTGGGAAGCCTGAAGTGGGGCTCAGAACCTTCACTCCAGTGGGTGGACTTCTGTGGTATAAGTGTTCTCCAGTTTGTGAGTCAGCTACCTAGCAGTTATGGGATTTGATTTTATTGTGATTGTGCCCTTCCTACTCACTGCGGCTTCTCCTTTGTCCTTGGATGTGGGGTATCTTATTTGATGAGTTCCAGCATATTCCTGTTCATAATTGTTCAGCAGTTAGTTGTGATTCTGGTGCTCTCACAAGAGGGAGTGTATGCACGTCCTTCTAGTTCACAATCTTGAACCAATCTCCCTATTTTTAGTTTTTTAAGGAACCTCCATACTGTTCTCCATAGTGGCTGTACCAAGTTACATTCCCACCAACAGTGCAAAAGTGTTCCCTTTTCTCCACACCCTTCCCAGCATTTGTTGTTTGTAGATTTTTGGATAATGGCCATTCTAACCAGTATGAGTTGACACCTCATTGTAGTTTTGATTTGCATTTCTCTAATAACTAGTGATGTTGAGCAGGTTTTCATGTGCCTCTTTGTGATCTTTATGTCTTCTTTGGTGAAATGTCTATTTAGGTCTTCTGCCCATTTTTTGATTGGGTTGTTTGTTTTTTCGATATTCAGCTCCATGTGCTGTTTGTATATTTTGGAGATTAACCCTCTGTCCATTGCTTCATTTGCAAATATTTTCTCTCATTCTGAGGGTTGTCTTTTCATCTTGTTTATGGTTTCCTTTGCTGTGCGAAAAGCTTTTAAGTTTAATTAGGTCCCGTTTGTTTATTTATTTATTTTTGTTTTCATTACTCTAGGAGGTGGGTCAAAAGAGATCTTGCTGAGGTTTATGTAAAAGAGTGTTTCTCCTATGTCTTCCTCTAAGAGTTTTATAATGTCTGGTCTTACATTTATGTCTTTAATCCATTTGTAGTTTATTTCTATATATGGTGTTAGGTAGTGTTCTAATTTCATTCTTTTACATGTAGCTGTCCAGTTTTCTCAGTACCACTTATTGAAGAGGCTATCTTTTTTCCATTGTATGTTCTTGCCTCCTTTGTCATAAATTAGGTTACCATATGTGCATGGGTTTATCTCTGGGCTTTCTATCCATTAAGGGTAATGGAAAGCCATTGATGGCTTTTAAACAAACAAATGAAAAATGATAAAACAGGATTTATATTTGGACAAGATCACTCTTGAAACTTTGTGGATAATGAATTGGAAGTGGGCAAGAGTAGATGTTTACTGCAGCATCATTTACAATTGTAAAAAACAGAAAATACCTAGGGGATTGGTCATAATCATCATAATGGATGCTCATATATCTAAATTCATTGATGGGAAAAAAAATCACAATTTTTGAGAAAAATTGTATGTGTGAGTGCACATGGTAGAAGGATGTTTACAAAAATGAGCGTAGAATTAGTTGACCCTGCTCTGCCTATGATATAAAATTAGTGCTATTCTTTGGCTGACTTTATATTTGGCTTTATATTTTTTTCTTTATTGCTTTTGATGAATGGGTATATTTTGTATAATCAGAAAAATCAATCTCTTTTCATTTTAGAGAAAAAAAAAGACTAATCAACAATGGAGAAAAGTATTTAAGTGATTTTATACTCTCTACTTTTCTGTTTGCCTATCTCAATTGTTTGTCATTTCTTAACGTGAACTGGCATTCTTTTCTAGTAAAATATCCATGTAGATTATTGGATGTCTTGTCTATCCGAACTAGTGTTTCGATCTGAGCATGTTACTCTTCTGCCAAAACACGTGGATTCCTTATTTCCCATTAATTCTCAATGGACAATGAACAGACATCTTGGCAGCTGCTTGACAATTCCTTAAGGAAAGAAGAAAAGTCTAAATTTAGGCTCTCTCCCCAGGCTGTGGTTTTGTAACTCAAAGGAACTAGAGAATTTTCATTAAGAGACCTGTTTTTATTTTCTGAGGCTAGGGAGCTTCCAGCTTTTATACTGATAGGCTAGTAAAGATTACAATGTGGCTTCAAAGTGGCAGAGGGGTTGGTGGTGGTGGGATGAATTGGGAGATTGAGATTGACATATATACACTAATATGTATAAAACAGATAACTAATAAGAACCTGCTGTATAAAAAATTAAAAAAAAATAGTTGCTTCACCACCAAACTCCTCAGTCCTCTTCCAGCAACATTATCCCAGACACACACAAACCCTACACAGGCTCTTGGGAGCCTGGAGGTGGCGTGAGCATGTTCTCTGAAAGGGCATTGCTTTTTTATTACTGTACTTTGTAATACTGTGACATTTTATTACAGTAAAAAGAAATAACCTACTTGGACTTGCAATCTACCTACTTTTTAGTCCCTCCAAAATATTGAACATAGTTTTTCCCCCTCTAAGTTCTAGATGCTGTCCCTCCTGCCTTTACCATTTTATAACCCCATCTCTAGAACACCTTTTCCTTGGTTTATCATAGAAAATAGCTTAGCCTTTGTGCTTTCTTCCCCTTATGTCCTCTACCTTGTTGGTTCTTCTCAAAATTGTTCTTCACTCCAAGTCACAATTATTAATTTAAAGTTATTAAATTGTAGTTTCCAAGTAAATACCCAAACTCTCTGTGTAGTGATTCAGTTCTTAAAGGCACCCATGAATCTTCTGCTTGATTGAAGGCTCAGTTGTGGGATTTAGAATGATGTGGGAATGATCATAATAATGATGAGGATGACTGGTTAAATATTATCAAGACTGCTGAATGTACCATTGAGTCCTCCCTGCATCCATGGTTTCCCCAGAACCTGTAGGATATGTTTAGCTAAACTTTAAAAAATAACATAAATAGCACATCTTCATTGCAACAAAATCAGACAAAAGTAGCAAAAAAATTCACCCATGATTTTACCACCCACAGATAACACAATACTGCTAAGACATTGATATGTATAGTGAGTATAAATTACATATTGCCTTTGAGTGTTTCACACTCATTACTCTTGACCTATTTAATTTCATTTTCTTTCTGGGGATCTGATTTCTATTTATAAACAATCATAAATTATTTCTGTCTTATATGCACTGACTGAAGATTTGAAAAAAAATTTTAAAATAATTTTTGAATGATATGATGATCAAATTACTGGAAGTGATTGAATACAAAAGTGATAGATATAATACAAAAAGAAAACATTTAAATAAGTTGTTCCACTGGTAAAGTTGAACTTCTCCCCCATGTTGCCCCCAGTAGGGCATCCAAACTAGTATATGTTCTGCATTCTGCATGTAATTCCATGTTTGGAGCACTAAGGATAAGAAATTTTATTCTTAGGTCAGTATTCCTCAAAGCGTGGCTTGTGAGCCAAATGAATTAGAAAATTTTCTCAAAGATTCTGATGTAGCTCTGCAATGAAGCCCCCAAATCTGCAACTGTAATAAGCAATCCACATGGTTCTAATGTTTACTAAACTTTGAGAGCCACTACCTTAGTGCACTTGACCATTGCTACCCAGTGCTAGTCCTTGTCAAAAGCTTCACTGTTTTCAAAATGACAGAGGCAAGGCATTTCACCAAATTCCCATTAGTATAACACTACAATACTGATTTTCACTACTGAAGTGAAGATGTTTTCTCTTCTCACTATGTTTCCGTTTGTCTTCTCTCAAACTCACAGTGGTCAGGAGCTTCACTGGAATCACTCTAACTCAGAATACACAGAATGATTCCCATCTATTATTGAATTTCAAGCTTTTAAAAATTGGACACATGATTCACTCAATGTAATGGATGTACAAGTTAATCCAACTAATGTTAACATTAAAGAAAGGCATAAATATGTTAAGACCCACTGATTTGTTTTTTTTTACAAGTCTTACACTGAAAATTCAAAGAATCTGAACAATGCCAAGGAACTGCCAGTGGATGTCAGCAGTGTGCCATAGATCTGTAGAACCAAGTACTGTTTTTGCTGCTACCTCTCAGAAATAACTATGGCTGGTGGTCTTATACCTTCATAACAGCGAATATTTTTTTTCCTTACCTTATAAATTATTGACTAATTTTGTACCAATTAGTTCTACCGGTTGGTAGGTTTGTTATCACGTTAAGCTTCAAGACAAGAACCTGGACTCAAATGATTAAAAATTTAGAGGCAGTTGATTAAATATGCAGATAGTCTGTGAAGCCACTTCTTGAAACAATTATATTGCCTTTTAATACTAATGATTTGTATAATTAATAAAAAAACAAGCTTGAAAGCATTAAAAAAGAAGTGAGACATTAAAGGGGATTGGGCTAAACGTCAAGAAGTAAGATATAATTTGATCTGGACACATTTACCCTCTAAGTCAGATCTAGCTGTGTTTTTTTTTTTAATAATATGGTTTCCTTTTTAGCAAAGACTATGTACTGAATTGTACTACTGCTTTGGAAATTATGTGTTGGATCAGTGAGTGGTCTGAGGGCTAATTAAATACATTTTGCAAATTGTATACTTTTTCTTCCAATTAAAAATCTTAATTACTCCAGTGCATTTTCCAATTTGAAGGTTTGTTGTGAAGTATAAGCAGTGAAGTGTAGATGTCCAGATCAAACTGGGACTGCTGTTGAGATCCCTTGGCTTACAATAAAGCTATTTTTAGTTAATTATAAAATTATGAAATTGCCCTAGCAACTCTGACCTCCAAATATGTTTTTAAAATGCTTTTTTCTCCAGATCACAGATTCTTCTCCGCTATGAACACAAATTTGGAGTCAGTCCAGGTCTTTCCATTGTGTGATAGAAGAAAATACATTTAAACTCTTTATACTTCTGTTTTCTTAGCTGTGTTATAGGGCCAATCAAACAATACCAGGAGTAACTATTATTTTGGAGCTCTGCTAAGTTTCAGACACTATCATAGGCTCTTTACATGGTTTACCTCCTTTAACCATTGAAAAAAACCCAGATGGGAAGTTGTGCTATCCTGGTGTCACAGAAGAGAAAACAGAAAAGTAAAGTATTAGAGTTTGTTTTCAAATCATGAGTGCCTGACTCAAAGACCTAAGATCTTTTTCAAAAGATCTTTTCAGTAGATAATGCTGTTGTTATGTTTCTTAAGGCCCCAGTATTGCCCAGCCATGGCACTGAATATGTTCCATGGGTTGACTAAGGGGCTGGCAGTGTGAGTGCCAATGATGTCAAAGTACAATACTCCTGGACAGAAAGGTCTGCCAACCCTCTTCCAGTGTCCTTTGAAGGGGGCTCTGTCTGTACCCTTCTATAGGATTGAATCTAGTTACTTACTAGTCAGAGCCATTGTAGAACACTAATTTACTGTTTAAGCTTGGTGCCTTACTGTAAAAGACAGGAAACTGAAGAAGAGATTTTCAATCTTAATTTACAGATGGAAAAACCATGGTGAATACAAACAGTAGCCTCAAGGCCATCTCAAGAGTCTGGATTGAACTCTGGGATTGGCCAGGTCTTCTCACGTTGGACCCTGGACACCACCTGTTTGAGGCTGATTATGGAGATATTTTTCTGAAGATTACTTTTGTAACTCCAGTTCTCACTAGGTTATTATGAACTACGTGCTCTAACATTATCCCAAACTCAGCATGATACAAATATATCTGTGGGCAAACATTATGGGTGAATAAAATAGCAATTGTAAAATGATTTAAAATAGGTTCAGTGATTAAGAAACTAAGGTTCTGGATTTGTAGAAGCGTATATGTACGTTTAAGGATGCTGATGGTATAATTTGTTTTCGATTTCTTCATACTTCTGGGTTTGTTTGTTTGTCCAAAATTTTGATAAAACTATTTTACAGTTGGCTTTTCAATTGCTATTTAATGGTCAAATCTCTATCACTATCTAGCTATGTAGCTATGTATTGGGTTCTTCTGTAAGATGTTATATATATCTCTTTTGTTATTTAAAAGGTCTTTGTGTAGAGGACCCGTCACTGGATGTGTTGGTTGGAGGCAACTTCGGGAGGCAGTATGTACATGGTGGGCAAGGGACAGGGAAAAAACAAAACAAAACATGTGTTTTTGTTATAGAAAGACGGGGGTTCAAGTCCACTTAACAGCTCTGTGACTTTGGCACAAATAACTTCTCTGTACTTCACTTTCCTTTTACAAAAGGAATCACCACAAGGATTGAGATGCTGTAGGTAAAACAGGAGGCCTTGGGCCTGGCACAAAATAACTCAATAAATGCTATCTTAAAAATCCTTTCCTTTCTCCTTTTTCTATGAGAACATAATAATTATTCAACAAATTTTGGTTAAGAGGATAAATGACTGCTACTGTATGAATAACTTTTAAGCCCATTGATTATTTCCATTCTTTATAATAATCTTTCAATCCCTACCTTCCAAATTGTTTTAGATGTGAGCCTGTTGTCTCCAAAATCTTTCTGGGTTCTACTTTTGCTCACCACTCCTTTTGTTTTTGGTAGGTTCTCATGCCCTCTTTTCATATCTACTTCCCTAAAAGCCGGCTTTTTTTTCTCACTCAAGGCCTCCTTCACTTATTCACAATCTTGCTGTACTCCAAAGCACAACTTGACATGTACCTTTTGATGAGATCTTCCAAGAGAAAAATAGTAGATTAACACAGCACGCTGTTCTCTCAAAATTTTACATTTCTGAGGGCGTGTTGATGTGGGCTTTGTAAAATCAGCATGTGTTTGAAACAGACTATATGGTCCTGAGTAGGAAATGCACTGCATATATTAGTCTATCTTCTCCACACTGCCTAGGCATTCAAAAGGAGGCACCCAAATATTTGCTGATTTGAATAACAGATACATTTCCAACCAGACCACATCAGAAAGAAAGGGTATAAAATAATCCTTCCTCAGAATTTTAGAAAAAATTTTGGCTACTTTTTTCTGCCTCCACCTTCACCAGTACCTCATTTTGTTTCTCCTTTTGAGGAATATGAAAATAATTTTAAGCCCATTTGCATGTAAGGAAATTTTCCAAGTTGGTTTGTGGTTATGATTATTTTCTCTACTTCCAATTAATCTATTTAACATTTATTGATCACCTTCTATGTCTTAGATACTGTTCTAGGTGCTAAAGAAATGAAACATAAAAGAAAACAAAACAAACAATAAAACAAGGTCCCTGGCCTCAAAGAACTCATGAAAAATGAGGACAAACCCAGTATAAAAATATGGTTGGTGCAGTGCTAGAACTCTGAAGTATAATGCGGGAACCCCAAATGGACAAGTTTAAGCTGCTTTTGGCTGCCATTCTTTGGGCATATTCTTGGGATATTCTTATCCCACAGCTTGCCCATGATGATTTTGATTTAGTGGGCCCATACCCTTTCTCTTATTACCACAGTGCTTTTTCCTATTGAATTGACTCCATAAAACCTTGATACTTTCATATTCCATGTTGGAAATTATCTATCTATAATCTATTTATATATCTATCCCATTCACAGGCCTTCTCCATGCTATGCATGAAATTACTCTCTAGATTTCCTCTTATGGCAATAGTGATAATATATAATATATTCCTATTCTTTTATTACATTACAGAATCATCAAGAATTTAGACAAGATCTTTCCTGACTGTCAACATCTGTAAAGATAATAGCATGTTATATTTCTATATCACTTCATACTTTTCAAGGCATTTTTATGGAGGTCTGAGCCTTGGGAGTAATGCTCGTCAGGAAAGATGTGCCATATTTATCGCAGAGTATAATGGGCAGAATATTTGGCAAATGCCACATGTGGCAATTCTTCCCACACAAAGGCAGTCCAAAATGTTTAAGTAATTCTTGTCATGTCAGAAAGAGCAAATGTTCTTCAGGTATGGTTGGTTGATTTTATAAATGAGTTTTTCCACTTTCCATAGTTACGTCAACAGACATTTCATTAAATTATATTTAAAGGTTTGACAAGACAGTTCCTGTGGAAAGTACGTTAGCTTAAATTTCACCATCTTGTCACGTCACACTGTGACTGGTCTAAGTGTGGTAGAGCCTGAAAGGGTGGGCTTAATCAGCATGAACATTTGCAGAAAGTAATGAAATTTAATAATAAATAATTCCAAGAGGCCTCGTTAAGCTGGAACATTATTATCAAACTGAATATACATGTTGACAGCTATGCCAATAAATGTGAGAGCTGTGAACATTTATCACATAAAATAATGAAGGTCCTTTAAAAGGCTCTGCTGCTCTTATTCTAGGAAAAGGATTACTCCCTGACTTTGTTTTCTTTCTTTGTCAAAAAATGAAAAATGAAGGGGAAAAAATCTTCTCGGTTTGCTGTCAGAGACACGCCTGCAAGGAAATGCAGTAGGTTTAAAAGAACTGTAAGAAAATAAATTCCTGAGGAAGTTATCATATTATCTCTGCTATCAAAATTAAGACTACAGATCTAGCTGACCACAGCAATTTCCTTGAGGTTTTACATCTTATCAAATTGATATAATGCTTTTGGAGTTTAGTTATGAATAGGAATATAAGAAGATTACTTAATCCCTAGATCTTGATTCTGAATGCAGAATTGAACACAAACTCATTACAGTTGCTGCACTGAATCTAATAAAATTATGAGCCAATAATTAAATACTATGCTTGAGAACAGATTATGTTATTTTTGCAACTACCAATAGTTTTTACAAAAGATAAAGGAAGCATACAAACTCTGTTAGATTTGTTTAGAATCTCTTGTTACAGAACACGGATACATTTTGGCATTAAATTGCCTTGGATGTAAAAATACCTAGTATGCAACTTCACCTAGAGACTTGCCAGCACAGATGATTACAATTTAGCTACAGCCGGAAGAGAATCAAATATATTGCAGAAGCTATCGTATAATAAACGAATTTGGTAAAGTGACTCATCCAAATGAGATTAATTTTAGGCATAATTGCACAAACCTTAACATCACTGAAGATATATAATCCCCTTAAAAGATTTTTTAAACAATCTGCACAAAGTGTTTCTGGGACTTTAACAAATTTTCATTTTCTTGTACTGGATCTCATAAACAGAAGTGAAAGAATGAGAATGAATGACGCTTCCTTGATTTTTGTGTTTTCCCATAAACACATTAAATTATGGAAGACCTAGCACCTATTTTCAAATTGTGGTGCTCAGCAAAATAAAAGAGACCTGGCTTAAACTGTCTGAAAAAAAATTCTTGAAAATGCCTGTCCTGTGTTTCTGATTCAGAAGATCTTGTAACCATTACATTGAAGTTCTATGCTAAAAGCAGTGGACAAAAACTATTTTCCCCCAATTTCTGTATGTCAATCAAATATTTGAATCTGAGGGTTATATTTAGGCAGGGGTTGGGAGGTCTGCTCCTTGTGTACCTTCTTAGCCTTCTTTTCAACCTTTCACTGACTCTCCTCTCCTGATGTCCTCTCTACCTACCCACCTCCAACCCAGGCCTGCATTTTGGTAGATGTTACTAGCAGCCACCAACATTCATATTCCTCCCTTTCAGGCACATGGAAGGCCAATTTCTGGGGTGAGTGGGCCCTGTAACTTTTTCTGGCCAAAAGAGTATGTGGTAGTGAAGAGCTTGTGTGCCTTTCCTCCTTGCTCCTGAACCACAAATAGTATTGAGAAGGTTACATCTTCCAGATACCAAAGTTATGAGATGGTAAAGTTATGAGATGTGCAGTGTGCTTGACATTTCCCCTGGTGTCAATTTATTTTATTTAGTTATTTTTTTTCACTAATCTTAGCACAAGTGCATGTAAGTAACTCTATCACCTGAGTTCCTTGGTGAAAAAGAGCTCTCCACCAGTCTGCTTTGCACGTATAACATGACAAAGAAAGAAATATTTTTATGTTAAACCAATTAGAGTTTTGGAGTTGTTTTGGAGTTGTTCTCTACTAAGCCAGTCCCAGCCCAACCTAATTGATAAATGCTCTGACACAGGTTATTTCCTACTCTTATTCCTCCTATCAAAAGTTTCTTCATCTTAGCTTGCTGTTTCATTAGATTAGAAAGGGGTTAAAAAATTCCATGTATGTGAAAATATTAATTGCTACTGATGGTTAGAAAGAAGGTAGTGAGTGACAGTAGGTAGGAAAGAAGACAAGGGTGATCAGATGTAACAATACTGTTATCCAAGGAAATAACTGTTGGTAGAACATCAGAGCTCTAAGACTGACTAGTAGGAGAGGAAACTTCAGAGCGAGGGCTTTTCCTTATTTCTGCCTGGGGTTCTAATAAAAATGCTAGTGCTGGGCTTCCCTGGTGGCACAGTGGTTGGGAGTCCGCCTGCCAATGCAGGGGACACGGGTTCGTGCCCCGGTCCGGGAAGATCCCACATGCCGTGGAGCAGCTAGGCCCATGAGCCATGGACGCTGAGCCTGCGCGTCTGGAGCCTGTGCTCCGCAACGGGAGAGGCCACAACAGTGAGAGGCCCGCGTATCACAGAAAAAAAAAAAAAAAATGCTAGTGCTTCCTGGATACCTAAATCTTCCACACCAGTTTTTATGTCTGTGTAAGCACAGGAGTCAGTTGCTTCTGAAATGGTAGATATTTTAAGTTGTTTAAAGTAAAATTTATTCAAGTATTAATGTGAAGAATAACCATAACTCAAGTTCAGGGAGGTAAAGCTTGTGAGAAATGAGATCTGACATTAACTCCTTGAGTGCGTAAGAAGCAGAAATATTTCATACCCTTTCCTTACAGCTTTAATTTCCATGGCCGACAACAACGCCCCTACCCCTGGAATTAATAAATAACATTTTGTCATATTTGCTTCAGGCTATTTTTTAAAGAAATAAAACATTATAGTTTTCCCCTTTGTTCTCCTCAAAGGTTATCACATTCACAAATTTTATGTGCATTTTTTATACTTTTACTACATATGTAACTATCCATAAACAAGATATATTTTCTTCCCATGTGTTTGAAAAATTATGTAATGCTATCATCCTATACATACTGTTCCATAACTTGCTTTTAAAAAGTAAATAAACATTATATTTTGAGATCTATTCATATTGATCTACTTATTGTTCTTTCATTCTATCTAGCTGTGTGTGTGTATTTCATTTTTGCTGCTTTTTAAGATTATACCAAAATTTATCCATTTCTGTACATGTTATTTTTGGGGGATTGTTTCAAAGTTTTCATCATTACAAATAATGCTGCAAAAATATTCTAAGTTATGTCTTTTCATGAGGGTTTTATTTGTGTTGTTTATGTTCTTGTTAGAGTATATACCTAGGGATTGAATTGCTGGATTGAAGATTTTGTACATCTTCTATATTACAAGGTACTTCGAAAATGCTTTCATAATTGGCCCTAATGATTTATACCCCTACCAGCAATGAACCAAAGCTACCTAATCCTCATCAACACTTAGTGTTACAATTTGTTTTGCCAGTCTGATTGGTGTGAAATAGTATTTTGAAAATATTAATGTATGTGAATAGCTTTCCACAGGATTGTGTTAATTGACAATTCAAGTTTCCTTTTCTGGTATTTGTTCAAATCCTGACCATATTTTACTATATTGTTGTGTTTTTATCACATATAAGAGGTTTTAAAATTTTCTTGCTTCAGTTTCCTTATGATATGTGTTTCAAATGTCTTCTTCCAGTGTGTGGCTTGTCCTTATATTTTGTTTGTGATATCCTTAGTGCACAGGGATTTAAATTTTGATCTGGACAAATTAATTCATCTATTCCTTTATAACTCTTATTTCTTTGCCATCCTAAGGCCACAAATATTTCCTACTTTTATTTTTTGTATGTAAGTTTTAATACCCTTGGAATTTATATCTGTGTATATTGTTTGGCTAAGAGTCTGATTATATTTTTATTATTATTGTTTAATATGTAAAGCTAATGTCCAAATGCTCTTTTTGGAATAGTTCATTCTTTGATAATATGTTTTTAATATCCATTTTACAATTTAACAAGTTGATCTATATACACACCTCTGGTTCTGGGATTCCTATTCAGTTCTACTGATTAAACTGTCTTTTTCTACTCTAAAACTACATTGTATTCATTACCATGGTTTTATATAAAAATCTTTATTTCTGGTGGAGCAAGCCCTCTGTGTTTTCTGTGTTTTTTTTTTTTTCCCCAAACATATTTGGCTAGCTTTAGAGCTTTTTTCCTCTATATGGATGAATCAGTTTATCAAGGTATAGGAAAAATCCTATTACGCTTTTAATTGAAATTGCATTGAATTTATAATGCCCATGGAATTTTGATTTTGTCTACGTAATACTAACATATTCAAATAAAGAGTCAGTACATACTCCAGCCTTTAATGCCAAGACACAAATAGCACGTATATATCACTTCCAAATCTAACTCTCAAGAGATGTGAACCTGTGTTGGAGGTACTTTAGAAAGAAGAGCAGGTGGTTTTTAAAAATGGAAAAGAATTTGGAGACGATTCAATTTTAAAAACAGAAATAGGAAATGAGCAAAAAAATATAACCATGGCAGGGAATGAAATGACATCTTATCAGGTATGTGGATGGGGCCAAGGGGATATAAGCAGGGAGTCTCACAAGAATGCTAGTTGCAGTGTTTGATTCTTCAATGTCCTGAAATTGGAAGCTTTTCGAATGTGTTTCAAAGTGGTAACCATTTCCTGCAAATAACAAATAAATTAGTTTCAAAACCACTGCCAAGTTCAAGCTCTAGAATCTGTCAGTTTAAATGGTCTGTGCCAACGCATTCTTGTATACCCCACTCCCTTCTGCCAGCTTCATTGCTGATTGGATACTGATGGATGGCATTGCTCGGTTCCACAGCAGCACTTTATAAATAACAATGCTGTGTGATCTACAGCACAATGGCAATGCCTATTTTTGCAGCAATTGGACTGGCTGGAAACAAATGATTTCCCTAATAGCAGGCCTTTGAATGGATACTGGGCTCTGGATCCATCTTTAATAAATGTGTTGACAAGGTATTAAAACAAGATGTATATGTTTTTATGAATGTGAACATTTTAGGCACAGAGCAAATTTACTACTTAAATGCACTTGTGCTAACATTAGTGAAAAAAAATAACTAAATAAAATAAATTGATACCAGGGGAAATGTCAAGCACACTGCACATATCTGCTAGATAAACATTACCGTGTGATGTTAACTATTGTCAGTACTTTATGTCCCTAGCATTTCTCTTTATTATTATACCTGAAGAATATTTATATTTTTTCATAGACTTGTTTAAAAAAAGATACCATAACGAGATTAACAATATTTGGGTGAGAAAAGTTTAACTGTCAAAAATTTGACCAAAATATAAAAGTCACCAAAATTTTAAAATTGTCTATTTACAAGGATATGGTCACTACTAAACCATAGTGACTATATTAAATGTGACTTATATTAAGCGTAAGTCAAGAATTTACATCAGCTAATTAAGGATTCTGTAACAAGAATGCCAGGTGGCTAGCTAGATTAAAAAGACCCAAAAAATAAATTCCACCAGAACTTTATAATAGATATTGTAAAAATTGTAGACTATGGTAATTATTAGAGCTGCAAGGGGTTACATTACCATTTTGTCAAATTCTTCCAATTTACTAACAACACCACCAAGTACAAGTTATTCTTTAATTCAAAAATTATAGGCAAGATCATTTTAGTGTCATGGTGCACGACTCCCTCTCCTGTCATGAGTGAGACCTCCTTCCTGTACACATGGAGGCCCTAAACAACAAACTACAGAATACCTCAAAATGCTATGACTCTGTTGCACTCTCTTGCTCATAGGCTTTTGCAAATATCCCCTTACTTTAGAATGCTGTTTCCTCCACCACCTAATTCATGCTGATAACCTCCTACTTCTAGTTTGATAAAAATAGGAATTAGGTGGTCCAGTGGTTAAGAATCTGCCTTCCAATGCAGGGGATGTGGGTTCGATCCCTGCTCGGGGAACTAAGAGTCCACATGCCGTGGGGCAACTAAGCCCATGCGCCACTGCAAGTGCACATGCCACAACTAGAGAGAAGCCCACGTGCTGCAACTAGAGAAGCCTGAATGCCGCAATGAAAGATCCCGAGTGCCGCAACTAAGACCAGACACAGCCAAATTAAAAAACAATAGTGTAAAAAAAAATAGGAATTAGTAACATTCATGACATGCTTACTATATGCCAAAGTTCTAAGCACATAACATCACTTTACTCATTAAACTCTCATATTGACCTAACAAAGCATATATTATCACCCCCGTTTGACAAATGGGAAAACTGAGACACTGAAAACTTAAATAACTTGAACAAGAACACAAAGTCAGATTATCAGATTAAAGCTCAGGCAATATACCTCCAGGGCAGGATATTATAATCTGTATGTTACACTGGCACCACAGATTCATCTCATACTTCACTTACTGTTTATACTCTTCTCCTGTCCAGGAAATCTCTTTTCTGAGCTCCCACAGAGACCACTATATATAGCATCTTCCGTGGTACATATTCATAGATTTTGTTTTGGCTCTCCTACTGTGATCTTCTTGAAGGCAATGAGCAGCATTTTATAGTATTAAGAGTTTGGACCTGGCACTGGACAGACCTGGATTTGATCCCAGGTTTATCACTTAAAATGTGACCTTGGTAAATTCCTTAACCTATTGGAGCTCAGTTTTTATCATCTATAAATTGGGGATAATAATAGTTGATTCATCATAATGTTATATAAGAAGGATTAAGTGCATTAAGCACATTGTTGCTCAATATATATTAGCTGTTATAAAAATTATTACTTGTAGCCTCTAAGTTTATCATAATTGTAGATGCATATTTGTTGCATAAATAGGGCTGTGAGGGACACAAATGAACCAGATTATATTCTGAATTTACCGACTAGTGACACCCTTGTTTCATGAACTGTGGAGCTTAACCTTCAACATAGAGAAGTATCCCTCCCTTAGCTATGCTTTCTTCAGCTTAGGGTCCTCCTGGTAATGCACTTGTCATTTTAGTTGATATATCAACTCAGGCCACCTAGGATATTATTTAGGTCACAGGGAATGTATATGTTTTTTTAATGCACTGATGTTTTCTGAACTGAAGGAAGGCTGGACCTAGAGAGAACTGAGTCCTTTAAATAGCTCATTGAAGCAGGGGGAAGGACCTATTGTAGAGGGGCGATCTGAGCCACTGAGTTGCTACATGACCTTCAAGGTATTATTCTACTTTTGCCCTAGAAAAAAGGAAAACAAAACTACAAAACTTTTGCTTCCCTTCATCCATCGCCCCTAGTGTGACTGTATGTGTGTCTGTGTGTGCTGAGATGTGGCCACGCATCACCTTTGTCAATAAGGTTTGGGAGAGCTGGCTTAGTACTGCGGTGGGAGGTAAGAGTCATAGTTCTGAAGTTTTTGCCTTTAAAAATATGACCTTTCAGTGATAAAACTGTAACTTATATGAACAAACAAACATGTGAGAAAGCAAGCCAAAAAGGAATGACCCTCTCTAAAAAGAATGACGCTGTTAATGAGAAAACACATTACGGATCCAGTGTCAAAGCACAAGGTACTCACCAGTATCCTCAACATCAGTGCCCCAGTGTACTCTGAAGCTGTGATGAACACCATGGTGTGATCAGATACCCAGAAAAGTGAGGAACCCCCAGTGGGGTTTTCTGAGTGTATTGGATGAGGTCCGGCACTTATAAGTCTCCATGACCCATCTATAGTAGTCCCCCATTATCCGTGGTTTTGCTGTCCGAGGTTTCAGTTACCCAGGATCAATCCTGGTCCAAAAATATTAAAAGTTAAATTCCAGAAATAAACGATTCATATGTTTTAAACTGAGCGGCACTCTGAGGAGCTTGCGTGACGAAATCTCGCGATGTTCCCGCTAGGTCCCGCCCCAGACGTGAATCTTCCTTTTGTCCGGCGTATCCGGCACGTCAGTCCCTCAGTGACGCAGCTGGTTATTATATCGACCGTGGGGGTGTTACAGTGCTTGGTTTAAGTAACTCTTATTTTACCTAGTCATGGCCCCAAAGCACAAGAGTAGTGACGCTGGTAATTCGGATATGCCGAAGACAAGCCGTAAAGGGAAAAGGAGCAAGTTCTCGACTTAATAAGGAAAGAAAAAAATTGTATGCTGAGGTTGCTAAGACCTACGGTAACAACGCTGGTAATTCGGATATGCCGAAGACAAGCCGTAAAGTGAAAAGGAGCAAGTTCTCGACTTAATAAGGAAAGAAAAAAATTGTATGCTGAGGTTGCCAAGACCTACGGTAAGAACGAATCTTCTGTCTATGAAATTATGAAAAAGGAAAGAGAAATTCATCCTAGTTTTACTGTTTCACCTTAAACTGCAAAAGTTACAGCCACAGTGTGTGAGTGCTTCGTTAAGATGAAAAAAGGCATTACATTTGTACAATAAGATATTTTGAGAGAGAGAGAGAGAGAGGCCACATTCACATAACTTTTATTACAGTATATTGTTGTAATTGTTCTATTTTATTATTTGTTAATCTCTTACTGTGCCTAATTTACAAAAAAGCTTTATCATAGGTATGTGTGTACAGGAAAAGAAACCCAGTATAAATAGGGTTCGGTACTATCTGCAGTTTCAGGCATCCACTGAGGGTCTTGGAATATATCCCCTGTAGTTAAAGGGGACTACTGATTCTCCACATAGCCCCCAGAATAATCTTTTTAGAATGGGTATATAGCCTTTAATGCTTCTGTTTGAATCTCTTCAATGGCTTTCCATTGTTTCTTGCACTATGAATGCACTAGAAGTCATGCTGTGATGCACGAGGTCTTCTGTGATCCAGACCATGCTTCCCTTTGCAGTGTCATTCACTCCGCTTCTAAGTATGCTCCCAGACCCAGGGTCCTCTTTAAGTTACTCAGTGCACCCCGACTTTTCCTAAGTCAGGGTTGCAACACAAGCTGTTCCCTCCTCTCTTGAAGGTATCCATTTAAATGGTATCTCAGAGAGGCCTTCCCCAGCCACCTTAAACCCTGACTACAGCCTATTCTGTATCATTAGCCCAATTCATATCTTTATAAAACTCTTCATAATTTGAATTATGGGATTTTGTTAGTTTGTCTATACTTGGGTATGGTATTTCTTCTCTATTAGACTATAAGCTCCAAGAGAGACCTTAATCTGCCTTGTTTATCGCTGTATAACCAACACTTAGCTTAGTGTATAGAACACAGTGCGTAGGTAGGTGTTCAGTAGCATTTGTTGAGTGAAGAATGAGTGAATGATTAGTTCTAGTCTAGTCTCATAGAGATCTGTTAGGCGATCGCCTTTTTCTCCTTGCTCTGGCAAGTGCCTGAAGCCAGTTTTGAGAAGGACTCCAAATGGCAGTATGTCTGAATTCTGGTGAAGGTGGAGACTAATTGAATGGCTAATGTATATTTATTTGCAAGGCACTCTGTGGGATGCAAAGTTGAGCTAAATGTGATCTCTTTCCTGTCACATGTTACAATTTAGGGTATGGGAGTGTTCCTCTAAATAGATAAGTCTAGTGTGAGCGTGGCAGACAGGTCAGCACCATGTGTTAAATACAGTTGTGCTACTGTGTTCTAAGGGCTGTGAGGGAATATAGGTAATACTTGGATTTTTAAAATAGCACTCTGAAGGCAGTGAGCCTATATGCTTTTTAATTTAAACTGTTCTCTGTATGCAATGGGCTTTATGCATCTTTAGGTTTCCATGCCATTACAAAACTCTAGAGTGGGACTGGTAAATTCATCTGTCTGCCATTCCCTTATTAAGTCAGAAAATATTCTTTGATCTCCAGCAGAGGAACAGGCACTGTGCCTAGTGCTCTAGGCACCAGGGATATTGCTGTGAATAAGAGAGACTAGCTCCCTGCTCTCACAATGCCCTTACATTTGTGCGAGAAAGACAGACGTTAAATAAGAACTATAATGTCAGATTTGGAAAGTATAATGACAGGAGAGTGATGAGATGCAGAACCACCATGGGGACTGGGGGTGGGTCACTTTAGATAGGCTGATGAGGAGAGGCCTCCTTAAACATGTGACATTTGACCTGAGGCTTGGGGGATGACCAGGAGCTGCTCATAGGAGAGCTTAGAGAGGGGCAAAAGTAAGACCCCTGACGTAGGACAGGGCTGTGTGTGTGAAAGACAGGGAAACCAGTCTAGTTGAGCCTAGTGGGGATGAGAGTGAGAGGAGGTCACAAAGATAGATCACGTAGGGTCTTATGGGCTGTGCATAAGAGTTTGAATTTGACTCTTAGCAAGAGTAAAGGGAAGTTATTGAAGTGTAAGTACACGATTGACAGAATCTGATTTATATTTTCAAAGGGTTATTGCCATAAAAAGAAGAGGTTGTAAAGGGAGCATGAGTAAAATAAAGGACTTGATCTTTGAGATCACTGTTAGACATGTATGTCCCTTTATGATAACACAATTTAGCAGATGTGTGTTGAGTAACCTCTGTGTGCCAAGCACTGTGCAGGAAGAAGTTGCTGCTGCTGGATTTCATCAACAATATGACTGGGTTTTTCTCTAGGGACATGACTGCCATATTTTTCAAAACTGATTTCTTCATTCATTTTCAATTTCCTTTCCATGATTAGCTAAATCGAAAGCAAATGTTTGGGGTCCTTTTAACCTGCTCACCTCAAACCCTCTTTCTCTTTCTGAACAGGCCTGTAATTTCCCAAAGTGGTGCATGGCTGTGGCATATAGTACTTATCCTGAAGAAGCAGGTTCTGCTGGGGCTTCATGCTCAGAGTCCATTTTTCTTATCTTTCTCAAATGGCCAAAGTTAACTGATTTGAAAGGGCCTCATTTTAAATTACATTCATTCAGTGAAAACAGAAATTAACACTTAGAGACATCTATATGCTAATGATTGTAGCTCAGGGAATTCACTTTTAACCTTTTCAAAAGGCACTGGTAAAGAGCCATTTCACTTGAAAGCAACTTAGTAAAACTGGTAGATTAATTAAATACCATAAAATTTCTTTAAAAATCTTTATTTCACTTATCATTTATGCTATTATTTTTTTCTTTTTTATGTGAGTTGCCTTGGCTCGGGTCGTGCCTTCTAGGATGTATTATTTAGCAGATTATTTGACATGAATAATGCAAAATCCAAGAGCGTTAATGTAATGTCATGAGTTTGGAAGATAGTCAAAGAACAAAAGACAAACAAAGGAAATCTGTTCATCAAGGCCACTGCTAGCTCACATCACAGCTTTGAGCAAATGTTTTTTTAAAGTGTCCTTTCTTTTGTCAGTGAAGCCCTGAGTGAGGGCACAAGCCCAGGCTTGGTGGATGAAGTCTGGGTGCAAAGCTTCACTTGCCCCTTCGGTTACATGCACTTGTACAGTGAACAGATTGCACAGAAGTATATTACATCCTTTAGTGGCTCTGTGTCTCATCTCTGTATCTTACATATTTGTATTTACTTACCTTCATCCATGATTCAAGGTCTTTAAATTATATTATCAGAGAGAGACAGGCTTTTCCCTAGTCTCCCCATACCCCGAAGAGTAAAATCTACTCAGGATTATGGAGTATGATGCATTTTGTTGAACTGCATGAAAGGAGATCATGTACTTAAGCAGGAAAGTCCCTTCAAGGGGATAGATTAATTAAGTCAAAAGGACGTGGTGTTATTTTTACACTCAGCATATTCTTTCTTTCTTCTGAATAAGTAGCAATAGTTTAGGGCATGAGGTTTTACAGTCAGATTTGCTTGTGAATCTGAGTTCTTCCTGACATTTACTGGTTATATAACTTTGAGCATGTTATTTAACTCTTGGAGACCCAATTTTTCTCATCTGTAAAATGGGTACAATAATACCTACTGGGAGAATTAAATGAGGAAATGCATGTAAAGTGCTTGGTAAGATGCTAGGCACAGAGTAAGTACTCAGTAGAGGGTAGTGCTTGAAGTGCTGAGGATAAATTTAAAAAAGAAATAATTGGAAATATTGCTGCTTTCAGAAGCTGTACTCTAGAAAATGATTCCCAAATTAAGTTGAAATAAGGGCACTCAGATACCTAAGCTGGCAATGTTGTATGGCTCTTTTGCTAAGTACTGTATTCCTTAGTCATGCTTACCTCATACTTTATTTCTCCTTGACCCATGTCCTCCAAAGTAGCATTCTATAATCATCAAAAGGAATCATATCAATAAATTAGCCCATGGTATATTTATTTTTATTACTCCTAAATCTTATACAACTGTAAAATTGGATAAGTTTTGACCTGTATTTACACCCATGAAACCTTCACCACAAAGTAATAAACATAATAAACACCCCCCAAAGTTTCTTGGTGCATTTTTGCAGTCCCTTCTTTTATCCTCCCATCCTCACCCGCAGCAAACCTCCTTCCCATCCCTAGAAAACCACTGATATGCTTTCTTTCACCATAGATTAGTTTGCATTTTCTAATTTTATATAAATGGATTCATACAGTATGTACTCTTTATTTTTTGCTGTCGTTTTGATCTGGCTTCTTTCGCTCAGCATAATTATCTCGAATTTTATTTTCAGGGTAAATATTTTGACCTCAGCGAAGGCATCTTTTCTGTATAAGCAGCATCCATGTTGTGTGTATTAACAATTTATTCCGTTTTCTTGCTGAGTAGTATTTCGTTCTATAAATATTTCATGATTTATTTATCCATTCAGTAATAAATGTTGATAAACATTTGGACTGTTTCCAGGTTTCAGATATTACAAATTTGCTGTGAATATTCAAATATCAAAACAAGTCTCTCTATGGACATATGCTTTCATTTCTCTTGGGGAAATATATAGGAGTGGAATGACTAGATCAGACAATAAGTGTATATTTCACTTTTGTTGAACTGTTTGCCAAAGAGGTTGTGCCATTTCATATTCTCTCTATTGGTGTATGAGAGTTCTAGCTGCTCCATAGCTTCACCAACACCGAGTAAGCTTGGCCTTTTTAATTTTAGCCATGAGTGATATAGTGGCATCTTATTGTGATTTTAATTTACCTAATGACTGTCATGTGCTTCTTTGACATCCTTATATCCTCTTTGGTGAAGTGACTATGCAGATATTTTGCTCCCCTCTTATATTGGATTGTTTTCTTATTATTGAATTTTGAGAATTATATATACACACACACACACACACACACACACACACACTTTGGATACAAATCCTGTGACAGAAATGTGATTTGCAAATATTTTCTCCCTGCTGTGGCTGCTTTTTTTATTCTCTTGGTGATGTCTTTGAAGGAATGTTCTTAATTTTGATGAAGTCCAATTTATCAGTTTTACCGTTCGTGGTTCATGGATTTTTGCCTAGGTCAAGGCTACAGAATTTTTCCTCTGCTTCCTTCTGGAAGATTTTTGGGTTTAGGTTTTACATTTAGGTCCATGATGCATTTTGAGTAAAAATATTTATATGGTGAAAGATCTGGATCAATGCTCATCTTTTTGGATATGAATATTCAGTTGTCTCAGTACTTTTGTTGAGAACACTATTCTTTCTGCACCAGATTGCCTTTGCACCTTGTTCAAAAATCAATTGATCATATATATGCATGGATCTATTTCTGGACTGTCCATCTATAGATATTTTTAAAGCTGTGTTATATTTTGTAACCTTTTAATTCTCAAAGCAGTTTGCTGAGCACCATTCCATCAGTCTCCTCCTTCCCTGTTGCTCAAGTAGACAATTCAGTTTAATTTTCTCTTTCAGTGAAATTTATCCAAGGTGAATTTAGCCAGTGATTTAAAATGGATCTAATGCCTCTCTCTACCCTTTGATAGTTTTGTTTCCTATTTTTAATTTTTATTTGGTTTGTGCTTTTTTTGGGTGGGGGGGCCGTGTGTGTGTGAGATGAAAATACCTTGACAGACTGTTTTCTGTTGCGTACAAACCTATCGAAATTGGCACAAATCATCAAATTGCTCATGGTGGGGTGGGGAGTGGCAGTGGAAGAATCAAAGGAAGAACCTAAAATAAACACAAACCCTTTCTAAAGGATTCCTGCTAATGAATGTGTCCATTCCTAAATTATAGCTAATATTTCTCCATCCTCTGCCATATCACAGAAGGAAAATGTTCACTTTTGCTTTAGACATTCTTGAAAGCAGAGGCAGGCCAGAAATCCCAGGACAAGATCCAACTGAGCCTGCTTGAGAACAGGGCTTTCTCAGGTAGGATTCCACTTGTAAATCCCAGCTGTCAAACTGTGACAGACAGTCTCAGAAGAGGAAAGAGCCGTTCTAAGGGAGGAGAGTGTGTGGCTAAGTGTGAGGCAGGGAAGGTGGTTATCAGCCCTTTAATAGGTCCAAGCTGATTGGTGAGCTCCTTGTTGATGCTAATGAGGCTATTTTTATACTGATAGCTATATTATTCCCAGCAATCGTCATGGTTACATGGACAAAAGGAGAAGACGAATGATAAACTTTCTGAATAAAGGAGGTGGCATGAAATTGGAATCATTTAATCATTTATTCTAACAACAAAAACAGGTCCTTTCTAAGATGAGTTAATGAACTCTGTTTTACCCCTGAGGCTATAATCCTCTACTGACATCAGTCTCCTCATCTGTTAAAATGAGGGGGTTGGACTAGATGATCTCTAAGGTCCCAGCGCTGAAAATTCTGTGATTCTATGATTACTTAATCTATTTCTCAGTGACTAGAGGTTTTGCATTTACTATGTGTAGAAACAAAGGGGAATTTAACTTGGAATATTTGATTTTTATTTGCATCACAAGCTGTATTTCAACATAGAGAAGGAATGGAGATGTATGAGTTAAAGAAATGGGTCTCAAAAAAAAAAAAAAAAAAAAAAAAAAAAAAGAAATGGGTCTCTAATATATTTTAGACCATGTATAGTAACCTGCCTATTTAGTGATGCATTGTGGGAGTAGGGCATGGAAGCATTAAAAAATCCTGCTAGTCCTGGTTAAAAGTGCAATTTCATATTCACGATAGGTAAGTTCTTCTCTCAAGAATAGCATGATATCTGTGTTAACTCTACTCCTCTTTCAAAATGGTTCTCAAACACAGTTTGGCTGCATGCATTGAACTAAGAGGTAGATGTGTTCTTTACTTGCCACTTGTCACACTGTGCCGGACCAAACCAGGATGCTCCTCTCCCAAATTGAGCAGATCCTGTGAAGACACTAAAAGAATGTGTCAGAATACTCCCAGACAGGAATCTGCAAGCATATTATTAAGGTTGTTATGTATCTGGGCCAAAAATGGGCAGGACTTCATTTTATTCCATCATGTTTTCATGTCATAGAATCTATGGAGAACGATCATAATGCTGAAATCAGCTACCTGAAAGTGTTAGCTCATTAATCCCCTATTTTCATTCATAAAATACCTATATTTCTTCCAGTCTATACGAACTATTTTAGGAGAAAAGCCAAAAAGTTTAGAGTCTATGTATACAGTTTTAGTCTTAGCATAGAGAACCTCTGTAGCCCTGTCCTCAAGGAACTTACAGTTTTCTTGGAGAGAGAAGACCTGATTAGTGGTGCATGATAATGAGTGCCCTTGGGGGGCAGGGATGGGGAGGGAGAGAGGACTTTGTGTAATGTGTAATGTTCACACTTTAGGTGCTTAATGCCACCCTATGTCAGGTACTGGGCATGGCACACACTGAAAAAAGATCGTATCATTTCTATTCTATGGATTAAAACACTGAGTCTCAGGGGATTAAAAAAAGAAACACAAAAGCCATGGTTACACATCTAATAAGCTTTTGATCTAGGGTTTGAATCCTGGTTCATCTGATGCCAAGGCTTGTCCTGTTTCCTCAGCACCAGGCATGGCAAACAGGTTTCATCTCACCTGCTCATACTAAGCAAGTGATGGGACTAAGTGGACTGTTGATTGAGAAAGTTTCTGAGTGTGCATCTGGGATCAGAGGGAAGTGCCTTGGTCTTTTGTGATGTAGCATGGATTCTCGAAATTTCCCATACTTGCCCTGGCACCTGCTGGCCAAATGAGTGGCACACACCTCAATTACTGAAGAATGAAAAGAGAAGAAAAGAAAAGAAAGCAGAGTCTGCATGTTCAGGGAAATTTTCTTAGAAAAGCTGGGAGATAAGCCAGCCTTGATAAATGGGTAGAATTTGGACAAGTGGTCAGAAAGCAAACGAGCACTCCAGAAAGTGTTTGAGAAGTGGAGCAACAAGTGAGCAGACCTTTAAGGCAAAGATTTTGTCATTTTTACGAAGCTGAGACACTTGCCTGCACGCCTGTGTTTACCGCGGGGCGATGGAATACAAGCAGATTGTTTAAACGGGTTCAAAGCCTTTTCACATTTACACTGCTTGAACAGCCTTTCTGTGTTTCATTAGTTGCCAGTAAGTTATCCCTTTGTTTCTGTGTTTGGTTTTATGGATTCTATTGTTGTAATGATGAGAGCACAGGGAAACCATGTAATGACAGGGGGAAGTACTCACTGGAGGAAAGAAAAACCACTTTGAATCAGTGGGGCTCCCTGGCTACATCTGGGCACAATGCCAGCTTTTGTCTAGCTGAGGAACTTACCACAGAAACAGCTGGCAGTGGCTATTTCACCTGTAATAAAGACAACTCAGCACACTAATCAATGATTTAATAATTATATCAGTGAAACAGACTATTTGAATGGTTTCGGGGGATTCAAGCCCCCCTCTGCAGTTAGATGCTGGCTTTCAGAATGGCCTCGCCTTCTTCAGCAGACTCAGAGCTTTCCCTCCAGTACTTTTATTTTAAGACTCTCCTGGTTAAAACTTTTATACCAAAATATATTGGAACAGCATATACCCCTTAGACTTGTGTTTATAGACGCTTATGGAAGCGCCAGGAAATTCCAGTGAGTGAATAGAGCCTTTCCCTACTCTGTCTGTCTAGGTTTGTAGAATCTGTCCCTGATGGCAGTACTGTCCCATTGGGGGTCGTATAACATCTTTTCTTCAAACGAGCTGCTGTTTCCCAGGGTGCGTCACAGTTTGGTCTGGCTGGGGGTTTTGTCAGAAAGAGTATATATTAGGTTCCATTGCATTTTGGATTTTCTTTACGCTCTCCTTCTTTCTCTTGTGAGGTGTTCTCAAACTCAGTCAAGGTTTTATCCAGTCATGAGTAGGGTTTCCTACAGAGGATCTGGATGACTTTTTCCTCCCCATTTACCACTGGTCAGATGAACAGATGCAATAAAATATAGGGACACTCAGTCTTGGCTCGTCCGGGCATGCAGGGTAGTGTGGGATGGCTGGTGGTCTCATGTTCTCATGATCACATTGCTGCCATCCCTCCTCAGGGAGTTATCATAGCACTTTTTCTACCTTTTCTTTTTCATGTCATACAAAGTGATTTAATTGTCTGTCATCTAATCTCTCACATATTAGTTCAACCTTGTAGATTTTAGGAATCTAAGCATTAATTATATTAGGTCCATTAGAATGAGGTCTTCCTTGGTGGTAAGCCTATCACGACATTTGGCTTTGATGAGGAAAAACAATAAGGGGTATACATCATTGTGTACCCAGCCCTACTTGTAGGTAGGTATCCAGGATCTCAGACAGGGACTCAGATATATTCAAAACATGATTAGGACCTTCCCCCCACCGGCAAGTATAAACAGGCTTAGAATTTTATAAGGGATCTGCTCTGGGTCCCCTTCCCAAAGCCAGGTTCCAGTGATTTGTTAAAGATACCAAACTCCTGCAGTCCTGGGAACAGGCTGCCTGGCCCCAATTGCTGGTGATTCCCTTTACAGTTTGAGCATTTTTTGTTATATTCAACTGTGGACCCTAATGCCCAAATAGAAAAGTCCCACTGAACATTCTGATATGTATAATGGCCCCAGGCACATTTTCATATCTGGAAGTATATTTGTGTTGTATTATTTAAAAAACCCCTCTACTATCATTCTCCTCATCCCTGGTTTATCCTGGGTCCCATTAATTAAGGGCCTAATCTGTGAGAAGATTGTGTCACTTTTTAAAGTATATGCATTTTAATGGGTTTGCTTAAGGCCTGAAAAAGATTCAAGACACAAAGGATTGAGTTGATAATGGTGGGATTTCAGGCAGTATGACAGGTATTGAGAGATATACTTTTGGCCAGAGGCCCTCCCTCACTCCATTCAAATTTCACAAAATAGACAGTTGTATACTCCATAAGCAAATGGGCGATACCTTTTTCTTCTTTTTTCCCTTCATAATTTTGACATAAGCTAGGCAGTGGAAAGCAGGTACTAGCTGGTAGTATCCATTATGTATGGGGGCCAATTTTATTAAGGATCTAGGAAATCCCTCCCTTGGTGGCATATTTAGAAAGTACTATTGGCATCCCGTCCCTCCGTGTTACCAGTGAATGACATGTCAATGTCTTGATGCCTGATCTTAATTATTCACTCTCTGCCATTTCCAGAGCCCTGAGATGGCTTTCGTCTGTGCTGACACATGGAATATAGCAAAGAGCATTAGTGGATTCCAAATATGACTACAAAAATAAAAATAGAAATTACATGTATATATTTATAAAAAACATACATACATACACACCTCTCTACATATATGTATACAAATATATATATATGTAATTTTAACCTTTATATATATGTATAGGTTGATCATAAAACCAGTTTAGTGGCATCTAGCATATGTAGTAGGAGCATCTTCTTATTCATACATGTAAGAAACCACAGTGACTTTTCTTTCCTGACCATCTTCCAGAGAGCACACTGGAGTATTTAAATGTTATCTATTCATATTTATGCAATGTTTTCTATTACATAATTTGTAGAGCATTCTTTTGAGGATAAAATGAGGTGATAGATTTGATTGAAGATTGTAAGTTGTAAACTGAAAAGTATATGTCATCATAAATTCAACTATGATGATTTTCATGTTATCCATTTGGTCTCAAGTTTTGGATTACAGCTTCCTAGGCATTAGGGCTAATGTTAGTTGGATTTTCACTGTGAGTGCCAGAATGGCAGCATAATGAAAAAAAGCTCAAACACAGTGAAGAGGAGGGAACAGTGAATGCCAAAGAGCTTGAGTTTTATTCCCACCTCTCTGGTAACAGATCTCATGACTTGGGCAAATCATTTAATCTCACTAGGTCTTTGTATCCTTATCTTTAAAATGAAGGGGTGGATCAGCCGCTATTCCATCCAGATCAAATTTTCAGGGATCCTTGGAAAAACTTTTTATTATTATTATTATTATTTACTATATGAAGCCAATCAGGGAAAATTGCTACTACAAAGTCTTCAACCACAAAAATTAGCCTTGGTCCAGGTCCCATAATATGATAGGTTGTAAAAATTTAACAAAACTGAAATGTTTTCCAGAAATTGTTTTAATGCCAAGAGGCTATTATCAGTTGAATTGCTGCCAGGATATTATTATGTATGGGAAGAACCAGTGTAAAATAAGAACACAAACAAAAACAAAAGCTTGGAGGGAAATCTTTTGCTGCTCAGTGAATTTTTGTTGTCAGTCTGACTTGTCTGACTATAAAGCAGTAGTAAATAAAAGTTTTTTTTCCTTCTTTAAATTTTTCCTTTCCCTTCCTACCTTCCTTCCGGAGCCCTATTCCTGATAGGAAGATGGGGTCAATAGAATCAATGTTCAAAGGTAATTTGGAGTGGTAGATACCTTTTCAGTTAGTTGTCAGACACCTTCTGAGAACCCTTTTTAGGCATTCTCAGCATTTGTGGAAGTTGAAAAGAATGTGACAGAAAGAAACTAGAGTGGGAAATGCATTTTAAACAGTCTCCTCCTAGGAAGCCATAGTTCTTCTACACTGCCCATATTATACACCTAAACTATGTCAACGTTCGGATTTTTCTCTGATAGGGCGATATTCTATAAACAATTTACAACTTTTGTGATTTCTCCATTTTAAAACTGCCTTGATAAATTAACTGGATGAAACTAGTTGTAGAATAAACAGATGTATACATTTCCAAAGGTCTTAATAGTAAGGTGATATTTGAACAGTGAACTGAAGAAAGTAGGGAGCAAACCTCTCCTCCCATCTATGTTGGTGAAGAGCAGTCCAAGCTGAGAGGAGAGCGTGTGCAAAGGCCAAGAGGCATTTCCTGAGGCATGAGAATGCCTGGTTGGAGGAAGAGCAAGGAGGCCAGAATGCCTGGTGACAGTGAGGGAGGGATGGGGTAGCAGAGGATGATGTGAAAGATGAGAAGGGGCAGGCAGATCTTGTAGGACTTGATAGGCCATTGTAATGCATTTGGGACGCACTGGAGGATTTGGGCAGAGGAATACCTTGAACCAAGAGATGCTATAATGGAATATTTCTGGCAGTAAACAGAGAGAGACCTTAGGAGGTGATTAGAATAATCTAGGGGGTAGATGATGGTACTTTGGAACAAGCTGTTAGTAGTGGAGGTGGTGAGAAATGGTCTGGATCTATTTTGACAGGGAGCAGACAAAATCAGTTGGTAGATAGGATAAGGGGTATAAGAGAAAGAGGCACAGCCAAGATGACTCAGAGATCATGGCCTGAGATACTGAAACTGGGAAATTTTCATCAACTGAGATGGGAAGATCAGGAATTTGTGGGTATAAGTTTTTAATCCCTATACGGGAAAGAAATGTTTTGTAAACAGTTAATCAGTACACTTGTATTGGGTAGCTATTTTCCTTCAATTTAAATTTAAGAAAGGAGATTGAGAAATGGAAAAAATTCCAGCACTAGCCCATTCTATTGATTTTATCTATTCATTCATTCATTCAGTTAATATGTACTGTAATCCCTTACACATTTAAAACTAGATGCTAGGTGCTGTGAGACATAGGAAAGTGTTCAAATGTGAATTATGCTATCAGAATGCATGTGATTTAATAGTGGTACCTGATAGAGGGTGAAAATGTGTGTCATTAGTACAAGTAAGGTGTCATGGTGTTTGGGTAGGCAAGAGTGATTATGAGGGGGTAACATGTGAGATTGCCTTGTAAATTGGTTGGTACTTTATATTCTAGGAGGAAAGTTGTTGCATCACCAAAGCCAGAAAGGCTATGGAAGAGGGAAAGGATTTTTGAAAATTTATTAATGACTTTGTGAGATTGTTGAAGGTAATCTGAAAGAACAATCTAGATCAGCCTTTCTCAAGAAGTTTCGAGTATTATGCCCTAATGTTCATTACAAGTAATGAATTTACTAGAATGCAACTAGCCATGTACCATCCTTGGGAGAACTGAGAAAATTGTTCTGTGGTTGAAGCAAGCTGAGCGAGTCTGTATGGGTCCTAAATTCAAGGTTATATTTAATTAGTATGGAATATCTCAGCTTCTTGTCAGACTTTCATATCTAACCCAGAAAGCAAATAAGATGGGTGGTAGACCTGATGTCTGGCTGAGTTTGATATCAGGTAAGGGGCTATGCAGGTAAGTGAAAATAGCAAAAGAAATAAAAGAAATTTCTCTTACTCTTGAGAATTATATAATCTAACTGGGAGGATAAATACAAGGACAAGTAAATGAGATTAGCTTTACAGCACCATCTTAATATTGCCCAGTGATATCATAGTCTGACTGTGGACAAAGGGTAGGATAGTAATTTGCAGTAAAGAATAATCAAGGTTGGCTGGGTTGAAGCAGAGAGGACATCCTTGAGGGTCTGAAACTTAAGAAAATATTGGCAAGTCATTGATTAGTCCATTTTAAAAAATCAGCATTTGAGTGGGGATTTTATGAGCTAAACAGTCGAGACTTTATAGGAATGCTGATATTCAGATGGCTTTCCTTGATTTTCAGAATATATCTTCAGGCACAAAAATCTTTGCTTCACTCACATTTGTGCTTCTCAAGCCTGCTGGATTTTCCTCTCCCAAAGGCTGACATCTGTCTAATACTTGAGTTGTGAAAAATGTCCCCTTTGTTAGGCTCTTTTCATTGACAGTTATAAAATTTCCTTTTGGAGATCACTGAGTGCTGCCTTCACAAAAGGAACACTCCAATATGATGAAAACATTGAAGGAAATGCAAGCTCCCATCAAGACAAATTCCCCACCCCTAGTATGTGGATAAATGATAACGCTTTTTCTCTTGGGATGGGGGACTTCACGAGGGATTTTGAGGTACCACTGTTTGGACTCAGCAGGGTGCTTAAGCCTTGGAGCTCTCCATGCCAGTCTGGACACATCCTAAACACATCCAGAGGGCAGGAAATCACACTGTATTTTTCCAGTACCCCTTTGTGTAATAAGTTGCCCAAACCAACGATTTATAATGGTAACATCTCGAGGTGAAATGTGAAAGGGCAGGCGCTGGTACAGGTGGAAGAGGAAAGGTTGTGATACTCTCTGAAGGCATGTTGAAGGAGGCTGGACTAACGTGACAGCGCCCATGTTACCTGAGCAAGCACACTGAAATATCACATAAGTGATGCAGAGCATTTAATGAGTTGGGACTGAAAACTTTAATTAGCTTGTAGGGCTTTTATTATTTTATTTTTTGTTCATTATATTTTCTGCTCAGTCTCTGTGAATGTTCTGCATTTTCATCATCAAATGACTGGCTGGTTATTTTTGTCAAACAAGAAGCCTGAAACCATCAAGTCTGAGTGCAGAGACAGTCTGCCCGCTCTGTCAACAGGATGAAAGTGAGTCTTGGGCTTTTTTAATTACAAGGATAACATGTTCGCTCATCTAATAATGAAGACGGTTAGCAATTTTAAATTTTAATAATCAATTACTGAAAGTAATTCTCCATTAAACCACAAGAGAGCCATTATATCTCAAAAGATGGAACATGCTGTATGTAACAGTAGCAAATCTTCTATTTTTAAATATCATTAGGGAATATCTGATTGTTTCATTTCTCTGCATTTCTTTTACCTTTTTCCTCATGCAGACCATCTCATTTTCCACAGGAAGACAGCACATGATCTTATAAATAATAAAAGAAAACCCTTGCAAGACTTGATCCGGGGTGTGAAATATGTGCTAAGAATGTAATTTATTTCAGTCTGGCATATTTTGACTGAATAATAAGGAAGGTGACTAATTAATATTATACTATGCTGTGGGCAAGGCAGCACAGTGGGCTAATCCATGCTCCTTTCACCTCTGGAGACCCACATGCAAGCCTTAGAGGAGTCACAACTGCTGAACATGGTTTGGGGGAGGGGAGGGGAAGGCATCAGATGTCTTTTCCTGACTGTGGAGACCCCTGTCCATATTCTAAAACCACCCTGAGCATCAGATTCTGCTCTGAGGAGATGAGGGAAAAGACAAATGATTGCTACTTGACTATGGCAATTTGGCCGACTTATATGTCAAGGGGAGATAGCTCCGTGACAGCTCCAGCTGTCCTGCTCAAGCCTGGTTTAGCCAGCTCACATCCCGCTTAAATATTTGGAAATACATGGAGCAAAAGAAAAGGAGTGTGTGTGTGTGTGTGTGTGTGTGTGTGTGTGTGTGAATGTTTTCAGGTAGGAGACTGGATAAGAGTGGGAGCACAATAACGAGATGACCAGAAAACAGTGAATTATTTAGAATCAGATTAGCCCTAGGGCTCCACTAGAAGCAGTTGATTCCATTTTTGCAGTATCTGAAGCTCGAAGAGTAGAAAGATACTGTGCTTTATTTCTAAAGCATTTGATTAGCTTTCAGACAATGGGAAGAGGCCACTTTAAATCTAACCAGTGGCACTACGCTGGGCACCACCCCGACCACATGGCCTGTGGGGGTTGAGGGAACTTGACTGCCCTGAGTACCATAAGCACCAAGGCCAGAGATGAGGTTCTTGTCATCTTGATTGTTTTTCTGGTGGGAAATGTGCCCGTGTTTCTGAACTGCACTGGCCTTTCCAGGGAGCAGTCTCATCCTTCCCTCGGAAGGATTAAAGCAGAAACTCTTCCAAGCTAGGTAGGGCTGGGGTGGGTAACGGGGATTTCACGACACTGATACTTAAGCTGTAGTTCCTTTGTACTTGTTCACAGAAAACTTTAAATTTCTGGATATTGGAGGGTTCCTGTTTCCGTCTCATTCTACTACTTGGACTTCACTCATCCTTAGAGCCATTGCCAGAGAGAAGCTGGTTTGGTGGAGACAAGGGAATGTTGATTCTCAATTTAGGGAGTTCCCTGGGTAAAACTGAAAACTGATCCCAGTACATTGAAGAAAAAGGCTGACCGCTCCAGATTGGTAGGTGGTAGTTTCAATAAGCAAGGGAACTTACATATGAGTCTTGTCTTGAGTGGCTGCAAGATGAGTAGGTCTCTGCACCCACCTGCCAGAGTCCTAAGAGTTTATAGAGAGGCCTTAATGGGGTTCAGTCAGGTAGATGGTCTCAGTAACATCTTATTTTCCCAAGGCTGCATCCTTGAAGTGGCTCTGAGTGCAGGAACGGTGGGCAGAATGTACATTCCAAGGATAAGGGAGGGAGTAAGGAGCTGTTGCTTCAGTTGCTGGAGACCAGTTCTTGGGTCACCCTGTGGTCATGTCCTCTTTATGACCTCCTCCAACAAGGATATATGATCCACATTGGATAATTTTGGTCTTTGTTAGTGCATCTAAGAGGTGACTTAGGAGGATAAGAAGAAACTATCTGTTGAAGTTCAGGTTCTAATGTAAATTCCAGTTATCTAGTTATGATGACTATTCCATGTTCTACCTATCTACTGTTACTGTGTGCAACTGGGTGTGAGAATGATATATTTTTAAAACTTTGAGACATTTATTTACTTTCCCAGATCACCAATCATGGATTATTATGAGTGAACTGTCATGATTATGAGTGGCTGCATCTTATATCTCCTCATAAAAACTTAGCCCTTTTGAGTGACTGTAGCATCCTGTGAAGAATTTCAAGCTTTGGTTGTAGAGTTAAGAGCTCCTGGTTTCATAGCCCCATGTGCCCTCTTTGAAATGGCCTGTATATTTTTTAACTGGGGCAGAAAAACCCATCACCACTGTATGACATAGACAGGTTTCAAGAACCAGAAATACTTCTGGCAATGACATCTGTAAATACTGTGAAATGAAATCCACATTAGTGGGCTAAGTTCTGCTTGATATCTTAGTGCATTTTTGTGTGTTCTTCCATATCCCATTTTCTGTGGAAACAAATCTTATCCTTCAAAAGAGCACATAATAGGAAGTATTGTTTCTTTTATTTTAAATCTATATCTAGAACAAATCACAGCTCCTTATGCTGTGGGTTAGTGAAGCTGCTATTTTGGGAGCATGTGTTACTTCTGTAATGGGTATAAAAATAAGGTGACCCAGGGCATGGAGAATCTAGCCTCATGCTGTCTGCTAACTTTGTTTGGGTTGCTTTAGATTGGTCCCTGGGGTGCATGCAGGTAACTGAGCAACTTACATTGGGTTCTCGGCTATTTGGTTTGGAGGTCAGGCTGTGGATTCCCTCCCCTAGGAGTCTTTACTTCTTCAAAGTGGGAGAGAGTCAACTCTTAGTGGGCTCCCTAAGGAATATCTGATACTCCATAGATAGTTGGAGGGAAAGGGCAGTGCCAAATACCCCTTACATCCCCAGTGGTATTTGGGTTGTTCTCTAGAGGTGGAAAAAGTCATCCATGGCATCACTGAAGGCAGAATTCTATTCCATGGAGAAGGTGGCAAAGTCAGCAGGGGGCCACTCCAGGGAATCCTCTACTGCTTGCTGCGAAGCAGAGAACAGAATAAGGTCAAAGCCTAAGGGAGGTCTACTCTAACACCCAGTGGAGGGATGCAGAGGCAATCAGGTAACCTTGCTAGAAGGCTTGGGGCTAGAATCATAAAAAGTTAGGAGAAACGTTTAAGGAAGCTCTAGCTCTAGGCTCCCAGATTACTGATGAGAATTGGAATGACTCCTGAAGGTCAAACAGGAAGAGAGCAGCCCTACTTACACCAAATCCTAGGACGTCTGATTCAAAGCAGTAGGTTTGCTGCATTACAAGATTGTGTACAATGAGGTAAATGATTTAACCTGAAGTGGAGAGGGTGTGGGCTTTGGAATCAATGTAGAGTTTGAGTCCTACCTCAACCACTTATTAGTTCTGTTACCTTGAGCAGTTTATTTAACCTCTTTAAGACTAATTTTTCTCACCTGTTAAATGAAGATAAAAGTAGGGGAAGGTTTTTCAACCTCTGCACTATTGGCATGTTGGACTGGATAATTCTTTGTTGCACAAGGTGTCACGTGCAGTGAAGGATGTTTAGTTAGCAACCCTGGCCTCTGCCCCTTATATGCCAATGGCACAACCCCTCTGCTGTGTATTCTGACAACCAAAAACGATTCCGGACATTGCAAAATGTCCCGTGGGGTCAAAATGGTCCCAGTTGAGAAACACTGCAATAGTGTACTATTGAGAATAATGAGGTTCTATGCAAAGGACTTGCCATGGTATCTGACATGTAATTATCTTCCAGTAGATATTAGGTATTATTTTTACCCATTAATAAAAATGTGAGCAGTATTTTTATCAAATAATGCCAATTATTAGGGGAAACATTCACTCTCAGGCCATGTGTGAATATTCTTAGTCCAGAGTTTCAACTGACCCTGTTGTCTTTTACTTTGAACAAGGGAAAGCAGGTTAAAAAAAAAAAAAGCTTTTTTTTCTGTGTTCATATTCATGTACTCTATGCAAATATAGTCACAGCTTACCTGATAGACAGTTTGCAGAACAGTAGCTGCATGATTAATTGATTAAACACTGCAGTGTTCATAGCATATTCTGGGAGAACAATTACAAATTTCCAATGTAATACATGTCTTGACATTGAGTAGCTGCCCACAGTATTCTTACTTGGAAAGGTATTCATGACAGTTATATGTGAGCTTCCATTAAAAATGTGTTTATATTGCTTTCGAGCTACAGAATATTCACTTGTTTTATTGATATAATCTAAAGAGGAAGGAAGATACTTATTTCTGTTTGTCATGCACATTAATGTCCCATCTTGTTTGGTTACTATTTGATAGCATGTACAATCATACAATCATTCAAAATGCAGTTTTAGCTTCTTGAATTTAGTGATTAAAAACAAGCCATACAGCATGATTCACTAAGTCTTGGCTTCACATCAAACTCCTACCACTTCTGCAGCAAAAGCAAACTTCAGGCCGTTAATTAGAATAGGCATGACTAACCAAGGTAATTTCTTCCTGCATTAATCTTAAACTCTTTAAGAGTCATCAAGGTTTTATTTCTTTAACTCCAGATTAAACTGCTCAATTTTGCAGAAAGCATTAAAAGTTACACAAGTGAGATTAAAGTAAAACAAAAGACACAGTTGTCATTAAGACAACATTAAAGCAAGGTGGAAGAAAATCTAAAGTATATAAATATGTATTTTTCTAAACGAAAACTTTGGGCTAAGAAGAACCACCTTTCAACTTGCATCGGAAATGTTTGGGTTTGGTTCTCTCAATTTGTTTAGAGTGAAACTCATGGGCTAACTTATGGAACACTGATTTAATAGATTCTTTAGGCAAGCCCTTTGGGCCAACAGTATATTAGAATTAGGATTTTTGTCTTCCAGATTGCAAAAGCAATTTGAAGAAGCAAGTCAAAACAGGGTGTTTTTTTTTTCTCATTTAATCTGTGTTGTGTGATCTTTGATGCTGTCAATTGCCCTACCTCAACTTCCCAGCTCTTATTTCTTCTACAACTTTATTAGCCCCAAATATACATTCTCGTGCTTTCCTACCTTTTCCCTTTGGATGTCCATCTTCATCACTTCCTTGATATTCTGGGTCAAAACCCATCCTTTACCTCTCTTTTCTATCTGTACCTGTGCACACTGATTATGCTTTTATTCCATATCTCCTCATTATTTAGGTGAATTTCTTTTACTATATTATTTTGCACTGGTCTGTATATTGCTTAGTAATTGTGTGCTTGTTACATGTGTTTTGTATCTTTCCAAGTAGATTGATATATCATGAAAAGCATAGAATGTCTTTGACATTTTTTTTTCCTCGAAGTACCCACCAAGGTGTTTTGAATGTATAACAAGTATTATGTTGGATGAATTAATGAATATTATATCGAAATATTTTAAAGTGAGTTTTTATGAAGGGCCCCTCATTTATTATATGATGAATTTATATAGTAACTAATAACAGTATCAGAAGTACCGCTTTAAATGGTGCACTAGTATAACCTAATCTAATTCTCATTTTGCAGATGGAAAAACTACATAGATAAATGACTCACTTGGTAAAAACTCAGTGATCAGCCCAGATGGATAAGTGGATATTCCCACTCAAAGCCCCCAGTTTTCACCTCTTAGTGCCAACTCCCCCATTAGTTAAATATTGCCAATGAAAAGATACACTGATCTAAAGTAAATATGAGGATATCAGGTCACCTTGATAGGCAGTATAGAGCATGCTGGAGTTAAGCTCATGTTTGAGAGGCACACAGATTGGAGATCAAGGGCTGACTTTGCCACTCCTTAGCCTGGAGAACTCAGATGAGTAACCTTAACTCCACGCTTTGTTTGTTCATCTGTAAAACGGGACTAAGAATTGTACTTATCTCCAAGTACCTAAAACATATATTTTGTGTGGCATATAGAAAGGTGTTAGTAAATGTTACCTATACTTATTAACACTTCAGGGCTTTACAGTTTAACAAAAATTTTTAATCACATCAATCCAATGTATTTTATAGGTACTAAATATGGATTCAATATCCATATACTTTAAGAAATGTATACCTTTATACTCTACTTTGTCAGTGTCCCCAGGAAAATTTCTTTTAAAAATAGGTTTTTTTCTGAATTAGGTAGAGAAAAAAATTCTTCTTTGGAATTTTCCATTTAGATAATTTTGATGTTATAGAGACTTCTATTTTCATTTTCAGGAGAACTTTCCTGATCCTCATTTTAAAAATAGCTGTCAACATGTTTAAAAATTACTTTATAGTTTTAGTCATGTATCTCTTTGAAGAACTGCCTTTTTCTTTCAAAAAGTGAAGTGATGAAAAATAATACTGAGATAAATTGCTTATTTTATTCTTATGCAGCAGAATATTTTATAGTTACTTCTTTTTTTTTTTTTTTTTTTTTTTTGGCGGTACGTGGGCCTCTCACTGTTGTGGCCTGTCCCGTTGCGGAGCACAGGCTCCGGACGCACAGGCTCAGTGGCCATGGCCCACGGGCCCAGCCACTCTGCGGCATGTGGGATCTTCCTGGACCGGGGCACGAACCCGTGTCCCCTGCATCGGCAGGCAGACTCTCAACCACTGAGCCACCAAGGAAGCCCTATAGTTACTTCTTTTGAAATCATAGGTTGAATATAAAATTCACACGAGGACAATATTGTAGATTTCCTTGATTAAATTCACATCATCAATGTTTTAATTTCAACCCACACCTCTTTTCTTAGATGAATGGAAAAAATAACTTTCTGGAAAGTGAGTTACATAATATTAATTTTTTTAAACATTTGCTATTATCTAAGATCAAACTAGCACAAATGCCTTTTCTTGGTCACAAGCAGGTTTGAAGTATGGCTGTACCAGGGCAAACCCCAAGTACCTACTCTACATAAATTAATCTCCGAAATGAAATGCATTATGCTTATAATTGAAGTTATCATTTCTAATACCACCATTAATTCTGATTGAATCTTAAATTTGTGTTGCGATCATTTATTTGAAGACACTATATCTCTTAAAAATTCATGTCAAGTGCACCCTATAAAGGTTAGTCTCTAGTCTTGAAGCTATTTCTTAGGCTTTGGCAATCTGGAGAAGGTCAGATTATGAATCTATGCAAAAATGAGAGCCTTTTTATTTTTAAATGGGTTGAGAGCAATATATATTTTACAGAAAGTTAGGGATTGGCAATTTAGCTTAAGGATTTTATTTTTTAAATATAAAGAGTTGATCTATTCACAATATCATCCATTTTTTTTAAATTAGAATTTTGATTTTAAGCCATTTCCTGTACTCTTGGATAGTGAGTTCTGGAAATAAGTAACCTCCTTCAGTCAGTCCATTTCTTTGTCTCTTTCTTCCTGTTTCTTTCACTCGTTTTCCTACATAGATGGGTGCTATCACTATCTACCCAGGTGCTGTATTTGGGAATTTTGGGGGAGGGTCCCTCTTGATGCCTCCTTTTCTCTCTCTTTGCCGTATCCAATCAATCTTTAAGTGCTATCTGTGTCTTCTCAAAAATAGCTACAGAAGATATGGAAAGCATCTATATATTTCTATTCTCCCTATCATTCCTTTAGTGCAAGCAACAGCTGCCTAACTAGTAGGCTGAACCATATGAAATTGTAATTTTTGTTAGACAAAATATTCATATATCCACAATTCAACCTAAATACTTTTTCTTTCTTCTTTTCCTAATCCATTTGTTTCATATTGCAGTAAGAGAAATATTTCAGAAATACAAACCTGATCATATTTCATCCTTGTTAACCCCCTTCAATGGTTTTCCTTTGTCTCATGATAAGGTCTGAATTCCTTTCCATGACCAACAAGGTGCTACATGAGCTGGATTTCTTTAGCATCATTTTTTGAAACTTCACAACTTTGCAGTTTTGTTCATTTTATCTCTGGTCTTTTGAATGTATCTTCTACATGGTCTGTCTTCACTACCTCTACTTTGCTGAATCCAATTCACCTTTTAGATTTCAGTGAATCTAACACTTTCTCTAATTCCTCAGGTCTGAGTTAGAATCTTTCTTAGGTGCTCCTGTAGCAATCATCACACTGTATTTAATTTCATATTTACTTTTTTATCTCCTTAGTATGTTCCATGAAGGAAAGGGCCATGTCTTCTGGTTGAGCCCTGGGGTTCTAGTGCTAATGCATTACAGATACCCAATACATTATTCAGCAAGTTACTTATTCTCTCAAGTTAACCTCAGTTTCCACATATCAAGGATGGGGAAAACTTCGTAGAGAGATGGTGAGGATTGAATAATAAGACATTTTGGCAGGCTATTCTTTTTTAAAAAAAAATTTATTGGAGTGTAGTTCCTTTACAGTGTTGTGTTAGTTTCTACTGTACAGCAAAGTGAATCAGCTGTTGTATGCATGTATCCCCTCTTTTTTGGATTTCCTTCCCATTTAGGTCACCACAGAGCACTGAGTAGAGTTCCTTGTGCTATACGTTAGGTTTTCATTAGTTATCTATTTTATACATAGTATCAATACTCAATATATGTCAATCCCAATCTCCCAATTCATCCCAGCCTGCCCTTTCCCCCTTTGTATCCATATGTTTGTTCTCTAGGTCTTTGTCTCTATTTCTGCTTTGTAAATAAGATCGTCTATACCAATTTTTTCAGATTCGACATATATGTGTTAATATATGATATTTGTTTTTCTCTTTCTGACTTACTTCGCTCTGTATGACAGCCTCTAGGTACATCCACGTCTCTACAAATGACCCAGTTTTGTTCCTTTTTGTGGCTAATATTCCATTGTATATACGTAGCACATCTTCTTTATCCATTCTTCTGTTGATGGACACTTAGGTTGCTTCCATATCCTGGCTATCGTAAATAGTGCTGCAGTGAACACTGGGGGGCATGTGTCTTTTTGAATTATGGTTTTCTCTGGGTAGATGCCCAGCGGTGTGATTTCTGGGTCACATGGTAATTCTATTTTTAGTTTTTTAAGGAACTTCCATACTGTACTCCATAGTGGCTGTATCAATTTACATTCCCACCAGCAGTGCAAGAGGGTTCCCTTTTCTCCACACCCTCTCCAGTGTTTATTGTTTGTAGATTTTTTGATGATGGCCATTCTGACTGGTGTGAGATGATATCTCATTGTAGTTTCGATTTGCATTTTTCTAATAATTAGTGATGTTGAGCATTTTTTCATGTGTTTGTTGGCCATCTGTATGTCTTCTTTGGAGAAATGTCTATTTAGGTCTCTCTGTCCACTTTTTGATTGGGTTGCTTGTTTTTTTTGATATTGAGCTACCTGAGCTGTTTGCAGATTTTGGAGATTAATCCTTTATCAGTTGCTTCGTTTGCAAATATTTTCTCCCATTCTGAGGGTTGTCTTTTCGTCTTGTTTATGGTTTCCTTTGCTGTACAAAAGCTTTTAAGTTTCATTAGGTCCCATTTGTTTATTTTTTTTATTGTCATTACTGTAGGAGGTGGGTCAAATAAGATCTTGCTGCAATTTATGTCATAGAGTGTTCTGCCTGTGTTTTCCTTTAAGAGTTTTATAGTGTCTGGCCTTACACTTAGGTCTTTAATCCATTTTGAGTTTATTTTTGTGTATGGTGTTAGGGAATGTTCTAATTTCATTCTTTTACATGTAGCTGTCCAGTTTTCCCAGCACCACTTATTGAAGAGGCTGTCTTTGCTCTATTGTATATTCTGCCCTCCTTTGTAAATAGATCAGGTGACCATATGTGCGTGGGTTTATTTCTGGGCTTTCTGTCCTGTTCCATTGATATATATTTCTGTTTTTGTGCCAGTACCATGCTGTCTTGATTACTGTAGCACTGTAGTATAGTCTGAAGTCAGGAAGCCTGATTCCTCCAGCTCCGTGTTGTTTTTTTTTCCCTCAAGATTGCTTTTTCTAGTCGAGGTTTTTTTGTTTCCATACAAATTGTAAAATTTTTTATTCTAGTTCTGTGAAAAATGCCATTGGTAGTTTGATAGGGATTGCACTGAATCTGTAGATTGCTTTGGGTAGTATAGTCATTTTTACAATATTGATTCTTCCAATCCAAGCATGTGGTATATCTCTCCATCTGTGTGTGTCATCTTTGATTTCTTTCATCAGTATCTTATAGATTTCTGAGTACAGGTCTTTTGCCTCCTTAGGTAGATTTATTCCTAAGTATTTTATTCTTTTTGTTCCAATGGTAAATGGGATTATTTCCTTAATTTCTCTTTCTGATCTTTCATTGTTAGTGTATAGGAATGCAAGAGATTTCTATGTAATAATTTTGTATCCTGCGACCTTACTAAATTCCTTGAGTAGCTCTAGTAGTTTCCTGGTGACATCTTTAGGATTCTCTATGTATAGTATCATGGCATCTTGACAGGCTATTCTTATTTTAGATTTTTGTACTTCCCTTTCCGATATACTTCTGTAGTTTTTTTTGTTTCCTTTCATTTGGGAGATTTATCTTCTCACTGGTAGAGATGATATTTGGTGCATTATGTAGGAAGGATAGAGGAGGATGGGAAACAAAATGTAGTCACTTTTCCATCCTGCTGGCAACTCACATCCCTGGAACTGGGTTTCAGCAACTATAGAGAGAGGCAGCAGGGGTGAGACTCTTCAGGGCTGCACTGTATTTAGGTGATAAAGTGGGCACAGAGTTTGGAAGGAAACCTTTGTGCCCTCTTGCATGAGGCCCAGTATTTTGTGACTCCCAGAGGATTGGGACCTTAAGTTTGCCAGGCTCACGTTATAGGGATTTACTGTGAGACTATTCCTGACAGTAAGGAAGGCAGCATTTGTCTCATGGGAATAAAGAACAGTAAACATAACATGCCGGCCTTTCAGGGACTAGAACGAGATTCAAGAGTTTCCAAAGGACTTTTGTGTTATTTATTTTCATTTTTGTGTTCTCCTGTTAATGGCCCTCCAAAACATCCCCAGGGTTGTTTTGGTTTTGTCTTCTCCCTTCTCCTCTTGCTGCTAGTTTTTTAATGCATCTTCTATTCTGTATGTCCTTTTATCTGTCTCAAAGCTTTAATCTAGTCAAAATGTCTATTCATAGCTGAAATTATCTTCATTATACCTTGGAAGACTAAATAGGAAGCCAACTCATCATTTGACTCTGAACTTAATTTCTGATTTTGTGCCTCTGCAAGCATTACTGTTTTTACTTATTCATTCGTTCAGTTAATTCATTCAACAGATATTCACTGAGTGCCTTCCTCACTTTTGGCACTCTTCTTGGTAGTAGTAATAACACCTGGATACTATACACATAAACATCCCTGCACTCAAGATACACACATTCTAGCAACATTCAAACTACTGGAAATGGAAAAGAGGCTGAGACTGGAGTAGAATTCTGGTAGTTACTAATATGATATTACTTTGAAAGTGATCAGCAAAGTAACAGATGAGAACACTTGAGTCTGTTTTCAGGACTCCTTCAGACAGATCCGTGCTTTCACTGATTACTCATAGCCTTCTCTCTTGTCTTATTGCCCTCTAAGTATGCTAAACATACCTTATATGTTTTCTCCCATCAGACTGCTCCCTCCATTGATGTACAGAACCACTCATTTTCTCTAGGTCATGGGTAACTTATCTATGAAGTTAATTTATGGCCTGGGGAATGCTCATGGATTAATGCATATTATGTCCAGGTATTGTTCGTATTTCAGCAGGGAGTTTCCCTCATCTTAACTCCCCAGCTACAAAGCACCTCTGTGGATCATTTTAAAACTTTCTTTTCGGGCTAATAGGGAAGCAGTTTGGACCACAGACAAACTTTAATTGCTTCCCAAATCTCACCATCTATCTGGCTAATTGGTAAATACTCTCTTAAAAGCCCAACCAGACAAGAAATAAGCCAGAATCATTTCTGGTTTTCTGCCAACTGTTGCATATGTCCGACATTCTTTTCAGAAAGAAAACATTGTGAATCAAAATATTATGAGATTGTTTCCACATTATGCTCATTAACGATTTAAAATTTAGGTCTTTCTTGTGTTTGACATAAAGAAGCAGTCCTGGGCCTTTAAGTGAGATTGGGATGAGCCATCATCAGTGAATAGCTGTTTAGTGAATAGCTGTTTAGTGAATAGCTGTTTAAGTAGAGAGATGCAGCCCAGTTACAGTGCTACATTACTTATCATCAGGCTGTTACTACCATTCCCTTTAGCATTATTTTAACTTAAATATCAGTGTGTTAGACCCCACGATTCACCACCCTGGGAATTATTGCCTGCTTTGTGGGCAGAGCCAGCTTTCAAAAGCCTTAAATCTTAGTGTTTCCCAGCTGTCATTCTCTTGCCAAGGGCCTTTTTAAAAGGGTTTGGGGTTCTCCTTTACATTACATATGCATAACTTCCATTAGTGTTAATCATATGCTCCATTTTAGAGCTGTTTTGGCCCCTCTGGTTAAATGGGCGTTTAAGCAGTTTTTAATGCATTATATGTACTTATTTTTTAAATGAGTATTATATGCCCAATTGACTGGAATGAATACAAAGTCCATCAGGTGAATACAGATTTATAATTGTTTTTAAAGCATGTATTATTTACTCAACCGACCATGACAGCCCTTTTGGAGTCATTCCAGCTGAGAGGGGAACTACATGTATATGTCAATACTGAATAAGCCTTTATGAAATCTTTTAGTGAGGTTCTCTCAGTTAACCTTAAAACTTATCCAGCTAATTATTTCCTCTCAATTTCTCTCTCTCTTCACAAACAAATTCTCAAAATATTGTTCACTAATTTTAGCCTACATCATCATCATCGGTGAACTAGATGAAATCTATGCAAAACCGCATTCAGTTCAAATAAACTCAACAAATTCAACAAGATATATAGTGTCTACATGGCATTAGGCCCTGATACTGAAAAAGAAAAGATGCTCAGTTCTCAACGTCACATAAAATTGACCTACATAAATAGTAGAATTTAATAAATTATTCCATTTTACAAATTATCCAACCTGTCTAAAAATTACTATAACTGAGCAGACTGAAAAGAAATTAAATATGTTCCTTGTTCTCTTCTCAGACATACAATTAAATTCTACTCCACTCTTCTTTTATAGCATTAAGTGTGTTATATATCCTTTTTTCCCTTACCTGAGTTTTAGTAAGATTATTCCAAAATTGTTTTCCAAATCTTTAACATTTAAAAAATTTTTGTAGCATCTTCACTTTTTACTGTAATAATAGATTGACTAATTAATAGGGCACTGGAATTTATTTTTATTAACTTTTAAAGCTCAAGACAGATACATCGTGCAATTTTAGGGAATGTATTCAGACCCTATGCCAAATGAAAGGTGATTGCTCTCGACCATAATGTAACCTTGTCTTATGGTTGGTAGAATTGGAATCCATATTAGTTGTGAGAAGGAAATGCATTGCTTGTTACCAGAAAAGAGCAGCACATAGAATTTCAATTTCTGACAATGATATTTGAGTTTAAAAATTCCAGTAGTACTTTAGGGACACCCTGACTTTTTTTTTTTTGGCTGTATGCAGGCCTCTCACTGCTGTGGCCTCTCCCATTGCGGAGCACAGGCTCCGGACGCGCAGGCTCAGTGGCCATGGCCCACGGGCCCAGCCGCTCCGCGGCATGTGGGATCCTCCCGGACCGGGGCACGAACCCGTGTCCCCTGCATCGGCAGGTGGACTCTCAACCACTGCGCCACCAGGGAAGCCCCTGACATTCTTTGTAGTTCAAAAATGAATGCACAAGAAAGACCGTATTCACTTAAGCTACCAAAAGTAATCCTTTCCTTACTGTATACATGTGAAGATTGTTCTTGGGGTGAGTGCTGTAGCCCCTGCTCCCAGAAACTGACCATGTTTGCAACTTTCCCTCAGACTTGAGGTCAGTCTGAGACTCTTGCTAGTAGAGTCTTCCTAGGTAGCAAGGACTCTCAGCCCAAGTGTGCTGTTGGCTGCTGCTGTTGTCCAGCGGTTCCTAAGGGGACCATTTGTTGATGGTTCATAAGAATACCTTTGAGTGTTCTTGTGTGACTTTCCCAGAGGGAAGCTTAGTTATGACAACGTGGTTCAGAAACTAGGCAGCAATGGGTGGAATGTGTTCTCTTTATTTGAAAAAAAAAGCCATAAACTCAACTCTACAAAATGTGTCCTTGAAGAATTATAATAAAATAAGCTTACATAATAAAAAAATCATGTTGAAATAATAGATAAATAGTAAGACAAGCAACCATATTTTATCTGTATGACTTAGAGATTAATGCTTTTCCCTGACTGATAGCACAGGCTGTTTAACTTAATATTGTTAGATATTTTAAACCATTCCTTTTCTTTTGGGTTTTCTTATTATTTAGCTTTCTTATTCAAGCCTGTCCATCTTTCCTTTTCCCCTTTCTTCCTCCCTTTCCATTTTCTTCTACCACAAATACTGATTGTAAATTTGCTACGTGAATTAGGCTCTAAATGAAATATGGTTCAAGTCTTTAAATACTTCGTAGTTTAATAAGAGTATATACATACGGAAAAGATAATGACAATTAACGTGATAAATGTGTAAGTATAGTGTTAATAAAAAAAAATACCACTAGGATGATGTTACCTGGGATTCATTGGTGGCTTGAATATGTTTTTTATTTGTTTGATACAGGCTATTATATGTCGGTCAATTTTAGCGGTAGCAAGAGTCTTAAATTGAAAAAAGACATTTTCCCAGAAGGAACAAAATGATTCTATTAAAAATTATTGAGAAGTTCCCCAAATGCCCTTCTGAGTATCTTGGTAAAGTATATGCATTTTCAAGAATATAAAATATGTAGCTGATAAATTCCATACATTAAAAGTATTATATGTAAAAGTAGTAGCTTGCAGAAAACTATAAGACACTGATGAAAGAAATTAAAGATGGTACAAATAGATGGAGAGATATACCATGTTCTTGGATTGGAAGAATTAACATTATGAAAATGACTATACTACCCAAAGCAATCTACAGATTCAATGCAATCCCTATCAAACTACCACTGGCATTTTTCACAGAACTAGAACAAAAAATTTCACAATTTGTATGGAAACACAAAAGACCCCAAATAGCTAAAGCAATCTTGAGAAAGAAAAACAGAGCTGGAAGAATCAGGCTCCCTGACTTCAGACTATACTACCAAGACAGCAATCAAGACAGTATGGTACTGGCACAGAAACAGAAATACAGATCAATGGAACAGGATAGAAAGCCCAGAGATAAACCCACACACATATGGTCACCTTACTTTTGATAAAGGAGGCAAGAATATACAATGGAGAAAAGACAGCCTCTTCAGTAAGTGGTGCTGGGAAAACTGGACAGCTACTTGTAAAAGAATGAAATTAGAACACTTTATAACACCATACACAAGAATAAACTTAAAATGGATTAAAGACTAAGTGTAAGGCCAGACACTATAAAACTCTTAGAGGAAAACATAGGCAGAACACTCTATGACATAAATCACAGCAAGATCCTTTTTGACCCACCTCCTAGATAAATGGAAATAAAAACAAAAATAAACAAATGGGACCTAATGAAACTTAAAAGCTTTTGCACAGCAAAGGAAACCATAAACAAGACCAAAAGACAACCCTCAGAATGGGAGAAAATATTTGCAAATGAAGCAACTGACAAAGGATTAATCTCCAAAATTTACAAGCAGCTCATGCAGCTCAATATCAAAAAAACAAGCAACCCAATCCAAAACTGGGCCGAAGACCTAAACAGACATTTCTCCAAAGAAGATATACAGATTCCCAACAAACACATGAAAGAATGCTCAACATCATTAATCATTAGAGAAATGCAAATCAAAACTACAATGAGATATCATCTCACACCAGTCAGAATGGCCATCATCAAAAAATCTAGAAATAAATGCTGGAGAGGATGTGGAGAAAAGGGACCCTCTTGCACTGTTGGTGGGAATGTAAATTGATACAGCCACTATGAAGAACAGTAGGGAGTGTCCTTAAAAAACGAAAAATAGAACTACCATACGACCCAGCAATCCCACTACTGGGCATATACCCTGAGAAAACCATAATTCAAAAAGAGTCATGTACCGCAATGTTCATTGCAGCACTGTTTACAATAGCCAGGACATGGAAGCAACCTAAGTGTCCATCGACAGATGAATGGATAAAGAAGATGTGGCCCATATATACAATGGAATATTACTCAGCCATGAAAAGAAACGAAATTGAGCTATTTGTATTGAGGTGGATGGACCTAGAGTCTGTCATGCAGAGTGCAGTAAGTCAGAAAGGGAAAAACAGATACTGTATGCTAACACATATATATGGAATCTAAAAAAAAAGAAAAAAAAATGGTCATGAAGAACCTAGGGGCAGGACGGGAATAAAGACGCAGACCTACTAGAAAGTGGACTTGAGGACATGGGGAGGGGGAAGGGTAAGCTGGGACGAAAAATAGATACGTAAAATAGATAGCTAGTGGGAAGCAGCCTCATAGCACAGGGAGATCAGCTCAGTGCTTTGTGACCACCTAGAGGGGTGGGATAGGGAGGGTGGGATAGGGAGGGTGGGAGGGAGGGAGATGCAAGGGGGAAGAGATATGGGGATATATGTATATGTATAGCTGATTCACTTTCTTATAAAGCAGAAACTAGCACACCACTGTAAAGCTATTATACCTCAATAAAGATGTTAAAAAAATAAACCAAAAAAGTAATAGCTTGACCTCAAGCTGGGAAGTATTATCATTAGAAAACCTCACCCACCTAAAGTATAATTTACAAAAGAGTAAAATAAAACTTTACATGATGTTTTAAGAAGATTGTAAAAAATATTTGCACTGTATTTCCTTGTCACCTAAAGAAAAAGCCTTTTGAAATTGGTCATAACTTAGGGGAAATATCTCTAGAGAAGAGAACTCTTTTTTTTAATCTCTCACATCATCAGTGTATTTTTTTTTCACTATTGTATAAGCAACTGACTTCCATCTCTGTGCCCTTGCTTCATAGTGCAAAGTCCTTTGTGAATGGGCCATATTCTCTCGCACATACAGGTCCCCACAGCATAATCACATAGATTAACTGAACTGGATCGTTTATTGTTACACTTGGAGACCTCTATAAACTTGAACAGGGAAGTGAGTAGTAATGTGACATTGGCCATAGAAATTGACATTTTCTTTTTTTGTTGTTTGCTTGCTTGTATTTTAAAATTGTTTTCTAGTCCCTGGTTATTTCTCACCTGAAAGCAATATTACTAAAATGTTTTATTAAAATAAACTACTTTCACATATAGTATTAGTTGGAATAGATTCAAGAATGTATCGAACTCATTTTAGCAAGGCAACAAAATGAGAGTTTCTTCCACAGGCCTTCTCTGCTGCCTTAAAGTAAAAATAGTTGAGTAAATAAAAGCATCCACATCAAAGCAGTGCTGCTGTTGCATTTCAGAGAAGGAATTTAGATGAAATTGTGATTTTTTTGTTTATTGATATCAATACTTTGTACATTTCTTCCCTCTGTTATGCAGATGGTGGGTTCAATGAAAGCTTTGCTGCAGACAGAACAGAACAAAACACATAAAACCTAACCAACCAAAAGTATATTTTACAAAAGAATAAAATAAAACTTTGCATGATATATGACTGTAAAAAATATTTCCACTTCATTTTCTTACCACTTTTTTTCAAAGCCAGGTGTTAAAGTGTACACATTTCTATACATATTTTTCTGAAAGCATATAACTTTGAATATCTTACTCTATTCTTAAACATTTCTAAATATTTGTCAAATTATTGAAAGCCTACTAAGCTAATGTGAACAAAAAGAAATCAGTTTGATGTGATAGATGTATCCTCAAAATGTCATTTCCCTGAGAAATAAGAAAACACTTGCAGGATTTGAGAGGACAGAACAGCAAATACATTTTAAGGAGATGAAATATTCTCTCTCTTTGTCTCTCTGTCTCTCTCTCTCTGTCTCTCACTCTGAAATCGACTCTGCAGCTGAGCTGATTTCATGTTAGAAAGCTGTCCTAAATACTTACTGACAGAGGGGCTGTGTGAATGAACGGAGAGCTATCTGCTCTCTCACACATGCCACCACACACACTCTCAGGTTCTGAATTGTTTAAGAACACTGTGCAAGGAGTCCTCAAGCTTATTCTTAAAATGCAGTCTAGTTAAGATGAATGTAGACTCCCATGCCTATATGCATGTATATCTTGAAGCTGAAAACAGTTTACCTGATATGTAGGTGATTCATATTAAAAAACAGAATCATTACTAGCATCTTTGTTAGTTAAATAAACATTCTGGTGAATAATATGATTGATCCAGGAAAAAAAATATTAGTATAAAAAGGGAGCAGATGCTCTTTAACTTGGTATGGTTGGTTTGGAATGTGCTTTCTTAATTTCCTTGCATGGTACAACGAAGCACTGAGAAGAATCTGCAGTGATATAAAGGAATAGAATTCCTATATATCTTTATTGAATGTGACACAATATAATCAAAGAATGCACATAATTAAGTGCTTAAGCTCAAAGCATTTTTGAAGCAGGAATTCTGCTGATTTTTTATTTATGTGATTGTTTACAGATTAGTTCTGTATTTGCTCCTAAAGAATATACTTAAACAATCAATGAATAACCTACAGCAGTTTGTTGTAGATTCAATAATGGGGAATGGTGCATTCATTGTACCAGGATAGTCAGATATACCCAAAGGGAGTGTCAGTGGTCAAAATGCTTCCATTGCCAGAAGGTAGTCTGAAAATGGTCTGGAAATTCAATACAGCATTGACCCTACATTGTATACATGATCCACAATCAGTTTCTCAAGTGTACTTGAAGTTTTAAAAAGAACCATTAAAAAAAAGCTGGAACTTAAAAAAAAACCTATTTTAAGTGAGTTGGGTTTTTGTGAATAGTTGATTTAAAATGTATTTGTTCAAATGAGCTAAATGTAATCATTTTTACTTTAGGTTAAATGTGTCTAAAATTATTTTATTTAAAAATAATTTAATAAAATATTTTAAAGTTTTAAAAATAACACATACCTTTTGATACCTGTCTGATTTCTATTAATTGTTTTCTTTATCAGTGGAGTAGGAACAAGATAAGCGGAAAGATTTCTAACAAAACAGACTAGTCATTTACCAGATTTCATATGGGTGTGTTTAACTTTTTCCATCATTGTGAGAATTGCCAGTGTATTTTCATTAAAACACTTACCAACTTTCCATCCTCTAATTACTAGGGGTTTTCATTTGTATAGTTATTTCAAATTGCTTTAAGATGACAACTTTTTAATTCTGAGATTGGAATAAGATTAGAAATTAGGATTCCTACTAATAGAAAAAGTTAATTATTTTGGAATATGCTTAATTTGGGTATATAAACATTTCATGTCATCCTCATACACCTACTGAGTTCCTTTTCAGAGTTTTAATAAATTGAGGATGCCCATTAAAATGATATCACATTAATTAAGTCCTAGCAACTCTTTTGTAAGTTTTATGCTTCTTTCTTATTTTCAAAATGATAAAGAAAAGCTACATTTGGATTTTAAGAGCTACAGTATACCTATATGTATAAGAGTAAATATTACATATAGGTATATGATGTCTGTATACACATAAATGTATGATAAACATATACTTCAGTATTTCGCTTGGGGGATAATTACTGTATAAATGAGACATAAATTCCATGTACTTTAGAAGCTGGTACTAAAATCTTAGTTTGGCATTTATGGTTATTTGGTCAAATGGAATGGACAAATCATAGAATTATCCTGTGATGTTGCTGAGAATAAAATTCTTTGTTAAACTTTAGACAGCATCCTGATTTTTGTCATGCAGATTTCATATGTTAGATTTCAACAGTGCTTGATGATAATAATAATTTGAATGTTACTTTTTTTCCACATTGACAGGTTTACCTTTTTCAACATGTAAGCTACTTCTTTAGGAAGTTGCATTAAATCTTACAGCTTATCAGTTGATATAGTAGTTCATTAAGACCCCTTTACAAAATATGTGTAAAAAAAGTGCTATTTAACTAATTACAGATGGAGAAATAGTGGTATAATATGAGCTGATTATTCCACACACTGAAGGAAGAGTTAATTTTAATGATTCATTGGTTTTTCTATTTGACCTTTTTCTATTTTAAAATAAAAGACTATCCTATAAAATGATTTTGCTGATCTTAATCTGCTTATGAAAGATGTGAATGTGGTAAAAATATGCCAAGTGCCTGGAGTTGGACTAGACACATGGTTAGATATGTAACAAACACTAGTTCTCTTTCCCTGTTCTGCATTCTGTATTCATCACCAGAATTCTAATGTTTTGTGCCTTTTTGTGAGAGAAGACTAGGTTTTGTAGTTTGGGCAAACCAACTGGGAAATTATAGTGTCCCCTGGAAATAACAAGCTATAGTACAAAATTTGCAGGAGGGTTAGGGGCTAAAAGTACCAGAAAAACTTCACTTTTACCTTGAGTCATAATCATAACTTGATAATAATGCTCCTGAAGCTGGTTTTTCTAGTTTAAAATGAAATTATAGGCTCCAGGAGGGCAGGGATGTGAATTTGTCCTGTTTATGGTTGTTCATCCAGCTCCAAGCACACAGTAGGTACTTAGTAAATATTGGTTACGTGAATGAACAAAAAACTATAATTTTTCTTTATTTCCATCTTTATAAAGTCATGTAAATTAATTAAAATTGGTTTACTAATCTTGTGATATTTTTAAAATAATTAGCACATTCTATTTCAATACTGATTAATTTCTTCAATTACTGTTTTCCATAATATTGACGCTAAACCTTCTATGATCATGATTCAGGCTCTTTATAGTAAGGAATCTCTAATCTGCATTTTGTATTTTCTGCTTACCCTACTGAATGGTATTATACCTAGCACAATATTCCTATCTCAATTACTGGACTTGTAAGAGCTTAATGATCTTAATTTATACACTATTATTTTTTAAGTAGCTCTTTTTTAAACAAAGACCTTTATCAGTGTTTGCGGATGGGACTCTTCACGTACCTAGAAATTAGTGCATGCTCTACTTTCACTGATGCAAATATTTACTAAGAGGAGAGAGAAAGAAAATAACCTCTTGCCCTTTTTTTCCTTTTCTGAAACCTAAAAGCATTTTGTTTTCTAGAGCTCTATAAAAGTTCAATGCATAAAAGGTTAGGAGCCTGACTTTTTTCTGTCGTGTATATCTTTGAAAAATTGGTTTATGAAGAGTCATACATCATGTAGCCAGACATATGGGAATAGTTAAAGATTAAGGTAAATAGACAAATTGAACTGCTTTAAATCATTTTCCTCGTTTCAGTTTTATGAAAGAGCTTATGAACAAAAGCTGACGTTAAGCAATCACAATGGGCTCTTCTCTATGTTTTAGACAGTGGTAAAGACTTTAGTGTCAAAGAGTGTTGCATCACCAATAGTTACATCAATTTGATTGGTGTCCAGATTTCAAAAATGTTACCTTGTCAAACCATAACCTTTTCCAAGTCTTTCATTTGTCATGGTTTTGTAGATTATATCATTTGTTTTACATTACCTGTATCAGAAAGCATGGATCATGGATTACAAGATTTTTTTTTATTATATATCCGTTGTTTTTGTTTTTAAATAAAATTAATACTGTAGGCATTTGTGTTCAAAAGGGACTAATCAAATATTTTGGAAGGAAGTTTGATTTCATGCAACAAACATTATAGTAACTCTGCCTAAGGAGACCTTTGGTTCCTTTTTACTTAAAAAAAAAAGAAAAAAAGGTATTTTCAGAACCATTAGGTTAACATTTTTAATAAATTGAATAAATATACTGAACTTTTCCAGGGTACCTAATACGCTAATATCCTGTGGAGAGAAGCTGACTGTTGGACTTTAAGGTAAGGCCCAGGAATCTGCCTAGTGGCATGGTGACAAGCCCCCACTCTTACGGAAAGTGCTGTGGCATCTTTAATGTCCACGCAGGAGAGTAGGATTTAAGATTTTGTGGTCTCATTTGAAAGACCCCTACATAGTAAACTGCATGGAACTCAATTTATCTACCTAGAAAGGAAAGAAGGCTTTGTAACCCCTGTACTGATAAATCTAAGAAATGCTGTGAATATATGCCTTCATATTCATGCAGTACCAATCCCCTTCTTAAAGAATAATAAAAATAACAAGGTCTATGATCATGAGGTTGATATAGATAAAAATCCATTAACTTTTCCTCATTATCACAGCTCTTATATCAAAGTGCAGACATTCATAGGGCTAGCTCACCTCCCCTGGTAGCTGTGCAAAGAGACATATGAAGATCTTTTACATACTTCTTTGTTGGTTTGCCTTTTATAGTGTATGTGCTCGATTTAGGAACTGCTGATGGTCAAAATGTAATTTAAGAAGACAACAAATATTTGCACAGGTATGTGAGCCCAGCTTATAAGATATCCAGCTAACAAGGTTTTTCATATTCTAAATAAAGTGAATGATAGGAAAAAGAGTAACTTCTAGAAAATGTTGTCCAGGTTTATTGCAGAGCTTGATGTGATTCTCTGTGAGAAAACACAGATGTTTATGCCTAGCCTGGAGACTGATATATCTATTAGGCACTGCATAAATGGTAGGTTTTTTTCTTTTGAAATATTCTAATTGCCACTAGAAATATATATAAGAAATAATCTTTTAAAGATTGCTAAAATACCTCAGGATGTAAATGTATGAACAGTTTCTCAACGGGAAATGTGATGTAAAGGAGAAAACCACCATCATGTATATTTTGATAAAATTCTAGCATTTTTTTGTGGTGGGGAATCTTTCTGGGATTGGGTACCTCCAGTAATTTTGTCCTTAGTCTCTCTTTATCATATCTCCAAGCACACACACACACACAAACACTTTTGATTCACTTAAAGGATGCAGTTTTTGTGTGTTTGCTTTTTAGGTCAGGTTAGCTAAGTAACTTGTTTATATGATTCAGTTTATGTCTGCATAAAATATTACTATAAATTCATGATTTCTGCTTCCTTCACTACACATTCAGCTCATCAACCCAGAAAGATATATCTGTTATCTAAAATTGAGTACACATGTCTTCTCTGTAGCTGTTCTTTCTGACCATAAAATTCTATTTCAAAAAATAACTAAAACCGGTGTTCTGCATGTATCCTTTCATCTTTCCAGCAGGCCCATTCTGGTCCAAAGTACTCATGACTATAATGGGATTCATTTGTGAAATGGGAGTTAAAACTAAGAGAAAACAAAAATGATTATTTAATCATTTGATGGGATCGTTATTGCTCACCTTTAAAATTAGCTGAAAGACAAATCAGATTCATCAAAATTTTGAATTCAGAGATAAAGTTTTTTTCTTCCCACTGTTAGTGGAAATGATGTTAAATTCCATATTTTATTGTACATTATGGCATTGAGCATGAAACAACCTTTCAAACTTTAAGGTGTTGTCATTAGTTAAGTTTTTCTCAACTATCCCAGCAATTTAAACAATTAAAACATATCCTGTAATACCCATAAAATTTGACAATGTACCACTGAAGCAATAGTCTAATAAAGTTAATGCACTGTTTTAACTTTAAAAATCTTAGATCATTGTACATTTCTTGGGTATGCTTGATCACAGAATGATATTAAAACATTTTTAAGTGTAAGAGCACATTTGGGTCACTTGCAATGATGAATATACTTTTTAAAGTTTCATAATATTGGCTATAAAGGAAGTGTCAATGAGCTTGAACTGCATACAAATGGCTTTTCCACCTTCCACAAGGTGCTTCAGAACAGTGGGCACTAGAGGGTGCTGTTGGAGCTGATACTAACCTGAACTTATGCTTTCAAAATCAATGCTATCAAGATCCAAAAATGTTTCTCATGAAATACTACATCATTATTACTTTTTAACATTGGGTTCTGTGAATGTCATCAGCACAGTTTCCAAAACAAATCACAAGGCAGTAATTAAAGCAAAGAGCTCCATAACTTGGCAATTATTTGTTGTTGTTGAGAGGAAATCAAGATTCTCCTCTCCCACCTTTATAATACTCTCCCAGTTTTTCTTCAGGATGTATATATAGGTTGGTGATATATTTTCATAAATGTCAAGAAAAATGGGCTTGTCAGGCTATTAACATTTTCTCTGGACTTTAAACATGCATAGCCACAAAAGATTGTTTCTTAAAAGAAATGTGTCAAGAGGCTGTGGGTCTAACTTTTCTCCTGATGTCTGAGAAATTGCGGACATTTCAAGGAAGCTTGCACACGAGGATAACCGTCCTTATGTCGAAAAGTGTTGCTTTATATGATAATTGAAGAATTATCTACTCCCCCTGCCCCCACCCCCGGTAGTTATTTATAAGGGCATCACTGGTAGTTCCCTTTCTTAGACCTTCCCTGAAGGCATGATCAGACTCAAGCAGGCAGCTATTTCCCTTTAATTTTCCACAGCAAGCCAGTAATGCTTATGATTATTGTGAAGTCAGGAAAAGTTTAGTTTCATCAAGTGACATGTAGTGATACAATTAGTTACTTAAGTACTTCTCATAAAATGTTCCACCATGGAACCTAGTTTGTCAGATGCAGCTAAATATTAGCATCTCATATTAAACACAAGAGTAAAACTGCCTCGTGGAAAGCACAGATGACAGCTCTCAACATGAGCTGAATGATCATTCTCAATTGTAATCGATTCTGTAAGTACTGAACACAAACCCCCAGGCAATTGAAGAAAATAGGATGATGAAGGACTGCAAACTAATATGTTACACATCTTCATTGATTAGACATTGATTAACCATTATTTTCCTGAATGACAAACAGCTAGTGGTAAAGTAACTGAGGCTTGTGATTTATTTACATCTTAGACAGAGATGACTTCTTTATTCAGCTGATTGTGAGCTAATGCTAAACCAGGAGACAGAGTTTCACGATCTGAGCTGCTGTTTTCTTCCTTTTTTCCTTTTTTCTTTCCTCCCTCCTCCCTCCCTCCCTCTCTCCCTTCCCTCTCTCTCTCTCTCTTCTTTCGTTCGTTCCTTCTTTTGTATTATCCTCTCTGGCGGTCTTCTTAGATTTCTGGCATGTTTCCATTTGAAACAAATTGAACTAGATTTAAAAATAATCACTGAATTCCAAAATACAGAACATATACCTGTGGTTTAACTACATTTAAAGAGATCATTTTATAGACTTGGTATTTACAAGCATATTGGTCAGTGTTTATTGAATTTTTAATTTAATTCTCTCTTCAGTGCCTTATTGGCAATTATACATGGTTTTAGAATGAGTAGGATAGGAGTTTGTTGGTTTCTGTTGCTTATTTTTCTTCTGTGAAGCATATTGCTTTAGAACTATGTGATTCACTGTAAGGAGGCAAATATTTTACAGTTTAAATAATTTTTGGTTCACCTAAAACTGAGATATTATAGGCAATCTTGGATTTATGTAGGAAAATTCTGTGGCAGTGTAGTAAAACTTTTTAAATCTATTTCAATAGCTCTTAAACAATATACACAACGGAAAAATTTGCTCTTGAATTTTCAGGCCATCTCTTTTTTATTACATTGAAGTAGAGAGAGCAAGATATTCATTGAAATGAACTGCATTATTACTAAGTTAAAACCAAATTATAATGAGACTAGCATTTTTTTCTTTTTTTTGCTTTCTAGAGCATTCTTGTACATTTTGAAGATCTGTGGGAAACATAAGCAGAAATAATTAAGATGTTCTGGCATTCTTCATCATAATGGTCATGATAAAGACTTCTGATGTTCAAGAAAGCATAATTTGCTTCTCCATTGGAATTTGATTGTAAATTAGCACTAATTAATGTTCACTTAAGTGTTACAGATGTGTGGTATATCTAGTTAGTTACCAAAGGGGTAACAGTAGAAAATTTGTTCTATGAAAGTATATGAATTTAGAGTAATGATTAGAGTGTCACTTTAAAAAAATAAGAGAAATTCATTACGATTTCTAGCATTAAGTCAATTTTAGCACTTATGTAACTTAGGGAAAAAGAAATTAGTAAGTCATATCACTTCAATTAATATAGAGATGCATTTCAGCACCACCCTTATTAGTTATTGAATTATTAGACATGTAATTGTGGAATTTCATTGTCATTTGCCCTTTAATGTAATTCTAACTCCAGGTTAATAAATCAGATCTGTTCTTTATGGATATTGCCCTCTTTATCATAATAAATATGTGGATATGCTTTTCCCCAAGCAACTTCTGTTAGCCTCATCTAAGATATGGGGCCTTCATGTACAGGTATATTAACTCAAGGCTTTTAAAGATTTGTTTTATGGTTTCAGAATTTTAATCATGGGGTAGAGAGAAAAATCTGTGAACTTTGCATCTGTATCTTTAATGTTAGCAATTGGAAGCCTAGTCTATTTGTTAAAGAAATCCAGCTGTACTTAAAGGGAAACAGCCTTAAGTTTTAAAAGAGGAAAACCATCCAGTTGGGATAACATGTAGTGCTCAAACTTTCACAAAGGAAACTAAGGATAAGCTTGACTCATCAGTTGCCCTTAGTTAAAGTACATCAGTGGACCCATGCTAATTATAAATCAACTCCTTAGTATTATTTTTGAGGGCTAAGTTCCCTTTTACCTTTTTACGGTGCTCAGAACATAGGGAGGGGAAAGTGTTGATTGGTTAGTGGAGCATGAAGAACAAATGAAAAACCATCCAACAGCAATATCCCAGAGGGAGCTCGGAACCCTAGAAAGAAGTCTAATAGTGTGTTGTTTCCTTGTCCATCTGTGTGCAGGTGAGAGCATCACTGCAGGGGTCTGTGTGTAGATGTAAAAATCAGAAACCTGGAATTTCATAGAAGCAACCACGATGTGATATTTGCACACACAGCAACTCCCTTTTGGAAAAATAAAAAGCACCTCCTTTGGTGTTAGATGTCTTTTCTTGTGAGTGTGTGTGCCTGCACACACACACACACACACACGGAGGCTTATGTGGAGCTGAGTGTGCTTCAGTTTCTTCAAGCATATTTAATATCTTTAAAATTTTTAATGAAAATGTAGCTGTCAATTTTAAACTAATTTGGATGGACAGCAATAAAATGCAAACCTCACTTCAAATTAGAATTTTCAGTGAGGATTTCTAATGGAAAGTAATTGCTGACAATAGGAAATGACAAATTACTAATTACTTAGTTCAATTAGACTTTTGTGCCTTTGGTCCTAAGTGGCAAGCATACAGCAAATCTTGCACTTTTATAACAATTAATGACACTAAAACTATTTAAACTGCCAACAGATGTGAGTACGAAGACATGAATTGAAACTTACTTAATTTACATTCTGTCCCTATTTTATGTCAAGTAAATGGTGTTTAATTTTTATGCTACAATTAAATATTACTGGTACAGTGCAATTTTCACAGAACTTCGCAGGGCAAAATATCACTGCCCAAAAGCAGGTCAATGTTAATGCTTCCTTTTCTCTTATCACAGCACTATTTCTCTTTAAAAACAGTCTTAGAGTATGAATTTCTATCTATATGGTATTCATGGCTGTACATCAGTGTTAATTAAATAGCAGCGTGCCCACTTTTTGCTTTTCTTCACTTTATTTTTTTTGTCTATTCTGTTCATCTTTAATATCTTGATGATCTATTTAGAATCCATCTATTTTTCACTCACCATCTTCCCCCGAAGACTAACTCAGGTGTGATTTTGTGAAAGGATTTTGTTTAGAAGTTGAATTCCATTAACTGTCTCTGTACTGTTAACTTCTGATTGTAGCTTACAGGGAACTTAATTTGGTATTCCTGGTGCTATCATTTTTGATAATTTTGATTTTGCAAATATAGGATTTTTTTTAATGTTTCCAGTTATAATCAGGAAGATTTTTTCTCTGTAGGTCAGCAGCTCAGTAGACCTATTGCAGATGCATTTGGAGAGTTAAAAAAAAAAAAAAAGGCAAGGGATCCAATTACATTTATAATGATCAATTTCCCTATTAAGACTTTAAATAAATTCTTTTTTCAAAGCATGTGTATAATAGTATTTACTTGTGAAATGAAAATAAAAATGCTGATCAGTATTGAGGCAAATTCACCTAACATTTTGTGCCTACAGGGGAAGGGCAGTAATTTCAGGCAACTAAACTAGCCATAAAAATAAATATAACAGGATGTTATAGAAAAACAAAAAATATAACAACGCTGGTAAAATTAAAGACTTTAAAATCATTGCATATCTAAGCAAAAAAGTGATTCAATTGTAGAAGTCCAAACTGGCTATTAAATTCCACAATTCTCCTCTGGGAATTTCTTTAGCCCATGAGATTCTCTGTATGTCACTAAGAGCTCAGACATCAGGTACTCGATCGCCTTCCTCAGTGTTCTGGGTAAGACTGCAAACATCCTATTCAAATTAATTTTCTTACACTTATCACTTACAGTTTAAGATTGGATGTATTCTGTGTCATATTATTATTGCACGTTCAGTTCATTAATTGGGTGAACAGAAGTTATTATGACCCAATTCTCCTGTAAATAAGGAGAAAATGTAAATATATCTTGTTTTATTATGTGGATGCAGGGATGAGGCAAATTGGAGGGGCCTGACTTGAGAACAGACAGATGACAACAAGTGCTTTTTCCAAGGCTTTTGCTTGATTTTTGCAGCTTTATTTTTTTTCTCTGAGATCCCTGCAATTAAGCTATTGTTTGGAGGCAACACTGTAAACTAGATCCAAATAACTAAGGGTAGTTTTTGGACAAACCTCTGTTGTTTCACCACAGCTGTAGTTTTCTTTTCTCATGAGCCCTGTGAACTTTAAGGGCTAGAAATATAACAGAGAGCATAGTAGATAATAGAGGAAAAAGGAAAAGCTTAGGCAGGGGGTAGGAGGCCTGGGCAGGGACAGAGGAAAGAAAGACTTTCACAAATCATAAGAAAAATGGCACTGGCATTGTGCCTAAAAAAAGATAACTTGGAAAAGAGGCAAGAGCAGCGATAGACTTAGCAAGTATATTTAGAGCAAGAATGATAGGAAGAAAGAAGTGGCCTAATTAGAAGAGAGGGAAAGGGAGAGAGAGGGAGAGGGAGCAAGAGTGCAAAGGAAGTGTCAGAAAAAACCAGAAAGTAATGAACCTAGGGAAATTAGCAAAATACATGTGGAGCTTCAGGATGTATCCTCACTCATGCCACAATGCATCACGAGAATAGACTGTTTCAGTTGATTTAAACATCCAAGGAATGCACCATTTCTTTCCTAGCTTCCGTCACCATTATTGAGACACAGACAACATACAAATGTCACTTTGGCAATCTAGATTCCTTTTATGGAGCTACCTGAGGAGTTGAAAGGTATGGCACATCTACTTGTTATGTTTTATGAATTATATGAAATTGCCACATACTTCTGTATACTTTGTATTGTGTACAGATCATCTTAGACTTAACATGGGGTTACATCCTGATAAACCCGTCGTAAGTAAAAAAGTCATAAGTTGAAAATGAATTTAATACATCTAACCTACTGAACATCATAGCTTAGCCTAGGCTCCCTTAAATGTACTCAGAGCACTTACATTAGCCTACAGTTTGGCAAAATCATCTAACACAAAGCCTATTTTATAATAAGGTGTTGAAAATCTCATGTAATTTATTGAATGCTGAACTGAAAATGAAAAACAATGGGTACCGAATGCTTGTAAGTGTCATCGATTGTTTACCCTCCTGAGTGGCTGACTGGGAGCTGTTGCCCTGCCCAGCATCACGAGAGAGGATTGTACCACGTGTGGCTAGCCTGGGAAAAGATCACAGTTCAAAATTCGAAGTACAGTTTCTACTGAATGTGTATCACTTTCCCACCATGGTAAGGTTGAAAAATCATAAATTGAACCAAGCTGTGTAGGGGACAATCTGTACATGGTTCACACATATTCTGTGCTCAATGAAAATTTTGAGAAGGCTTTTAAGCCCCCAAACTTTTGAACTCTTATTTTTTTAAACAGGGAAGTGTGTTGAATTTTTCAGAAGGTTTTGAGAGAATTGTATAGTTTTTCTAAGACTGATATTTTAATGAATAGATATTAATACATATGTAAGCTTACAGGAAGAAAACTTCCTTAAGTTGCATTTTCCTTATGAAAACCTTACGTAGGTAATTATGCTTTCTATTATATTGTTAATTGTATTTTAGTTTAGGAATGCAAAAGCTGGATTCTGTTCAGTTGTATAATCTTTCTAGACAGGCACTCAGAAGTATGAGAAGATTGTTGCCATCATTTCCTCCCTCCTTTCTTCCACCCTGCCTTCCTTCTTTCCCTCCCTCCCTTCTCTCCTTTCTGGATGTACTGGGCCTATCTGCAAGACTTGCCCACAGAATGGATTGGATGTTATTCCAAATATGATTTTGTACCTTCATAGGATGGATGGATAAGGGCAAGATTTCCTTGTAATAATCTTTGGAGGTGCTATAGAATGTTTGGTAATTTGTATCATTAAAGCAGCTGTAGCCATGTAGATGCTGGTCAGCAGTAGATTTGTTCTTGATCGTCCCTTTCAGGTTCAGGATCAAGAAGCCTTTATTTGAACAGTTGGGATAATGTCTTGGCAATTTCTGTAATATGCTCCAACTTGACTTGTCCCACGGTTGGCTGATTCCATTCAGGAAACTGGCTGGGCACTTACTGCAACTGGTGAATATCTTACTGGAAAGTTGCCCAATATGAGCCACTTTTTGATGTACATCTATTTCTCTCTCTCTCAGAGGTTGAGGGTTAACACAGCAAGGACTAAGATACTTACCAATTGGTTAAGTATCTTATCTACCATTTTTGTTTTCTTGGAAACTATAATTTGCCTTCTGTAGAGCTTTTCCTTTTTTTTTTTTTCCGGGTATTATGTAGACTTAAAGGAAAAACTGAGAGGTATCATATATATGTCATAGACAGTGCACAACTTTTACTGATGAGAATTTATATATGTGTGTTTGTGTGTATAGCTGTCTATCTACCTATTCTTGCAAAATATATTTTCTAGTCCACTTCTACATATCCTTGCAAAATTATTGAGGCTATTTTAAATTTCCTATACTAATTTCCTCAATTGTTTATATACCCTGGAAGATTTTGATTAACTGAATGATAATATATACAGTCTTCAGGTTCAGAATCCCAATTTTCACTGTCACCATCGTTATTTCTACTGTGAGATTAACAATCTATTATTTGTGTCATGCAAATATTTTAGTAGGAAAATGTATGGGTTTATCATAAGTATAGAAAAAGGAATTTGAAATCGTAAGAATTACTTTGAAGGAAGGTTTTCTCAGTTTCTGCAGGTTCCTGGTCTTCAAAAGTGATCCCTCAGAAAAGACTTACTATGCTTTTAACTTATAGTCATGGCACATTTTTGTGAATTTCTTGCTAATAGTGACTGATATACAGAGGGTAACTTGCCTTATTTTATATTAAAAGAAGACATCAAACTTTTGCATAATAAAGAGCAGAAAAAGACTTAGCCAGTAATTTATATGTGCTTTTTTGTAATTTAAATGATTTCAAATTATATCAAATTTCTTTAAAATCAAGAGCAGAAAAGGTCTCCTACCAGATGGGAATTCATATGTGAAGACACCATTCTGGAGATTAAGGTCAAGGTGTGAGAGCCTTGAAAGAAAAAACTGTTAGTGGGTTATTACTGAAATTCAAATACTAAATACTGTATTCTAAGAATCTATTCTGGCTTTTTGGATAAATAGTAAATTAAAAAATTTAATTTCAGTAAATATGAAGTATATTTTCTTTGCTTAACTTAGGAAAACAAAAGCAGACTGACCATTTCTTTCTTAAATAAATCAAAGGAAATTCTTAAGAATTCTCTCTCCATCAGTAGACTCTGGAAGTTAGATATGTAGGTTTGAAATGTACTGAGCTCTGGGTTAAAATCAGGAGAAAATTCTACTTCTAAATCTGCCATGACTTGCTATGTGATCTTGGACAAGGCATTGAAACCTTTCTGTACTAGAACACTCATTATAGAATGAAGGTAACAGTTTCTGCTTTTTCTAGGCTTGGTATTGTTTTTATGATAAAGTAAGAAAATACAACTTTGTAAAATATGTTGTATGATAAAAGTATCAGTAGAAGCATAACTTTTATGTTTTTTATAGTCACTAAGGTATTTTGAAATAAAGTTGTTACTCTTAAAACAGTAACACAGTAATGATTAAGTACACCTTTTCTAAAAAATAAAATTCAGTATTAAATGTATATGCTTCTAAATTCCAGACATCTAATTTAGTACATCAAATTGTACTAAATTAGAACAATATAGTATGCTAAAACCTCAAAGACTGCCACAAATTGCAAAAAAAGAAAAAAAATTGGAGAATGATTTTCGCTGATCAGAGAAGGATTTTTTTCAGGTCCTGAGGGCTCTTCTAGTCTAACTTCCCATGTGGTTCAAGAGTCTCTTTTATAAGAGTCCTTGTGCATTGACCATCCAGGCTCTGCCCAAATGCACCCAGTAATGGGAGGCTCCCCCTCTCCTGTGCCTGTGTTTTTGGCACAATATTTGAGATCTACTTTTCATAATCTGGATAATGAATATCTACTAATGACAATTTTGGCTCACACTAAAGCTTTTGGAAAATTAGATCATTCTAGATTTAAAAAATATATAGATTCAATTACATTTGCAAATCAGTTGTATAACATAGACATGGGGGTGTCAAATACAGCAAATCATGGACATGGATCTTAACATCCAAGAGCACATAGCTTATAAGGAGGAAGACTCAAATAATCACAACATGGTGTAATAGGGGCAATGATAGAAGTATGAACATACTACAGAGGTAGCACAGAAGAGGATTTAATAGATTTAAAGGAGGTGTCTTATAACAGGTGAGTCTTCATTGAGCAACTAACTGAGATGAATGGTGAGGGAGAAGGAAATGTAAGGTAGAAGAAAAAGCACATACAAAGGCACTGCAGTACAGGTAACATAATATATGTGGGAAATTGCAAGAGAGTGGCCAAGTTAGGTCCCCCCTCCTTTATTTTTATAATTGATTTTCTTAACAGATTTATTGAAGTATATTTGATACACAAAAAATTATACATATTTAATGAGTTTGGAAATATGTCTACACCTATGAAAACATCACCACAATCAAGGCAATAAATATATCCATTGCCTCCAAAAGTTTCCTCATGTCCCTTTTTTCCCATTTTTGTTTTTGTGGTAAAAACACTTAACATGAGAGCTACTCTCTCAAATTATTTAAGTGTGTAACAGCATCGTTAGCTGTAGGCACTTTGTAGTTCAGTAGATCTCTAGAACTTTTTCCATCTTGTATAACTGAAATTTTATACCTATTGAACAATGGATTCTCCCAGTTCCCCTCCCCGCCCAGCCCCTGGCAACCACCATTGTACTCTGCTTCAGTGAGTTTGACTGTTTTAGATACTGCATAATGGTGAAGTCATGCAGCATTTGTCCATCTGTGACTGGCGTATTTCACTTAGCGTGATGTGCTCCAGGTTCATTTATGCTTTTTGCATCTAAATGTAATGCATCTCTTTTTGTTAAATTCTGCCTTGTTGAATGATTTATTAATCCATCTTACAAATAAATATTGAGTATCATGCATGTTCCAGGCACTGTTGTTAAGTGCTGAGCAGAGAGGAATGAACAAAACTGGCACATTTCTCTGCCTTTATGAAGCTGGCATTCTAATAAACATGATACCTAAATTATATATATATGTATATACATATTTATTTATTTATAGTTAATGAGTAAATGCTAAAGAAAAAATGTAAAGGAAATGGGGATGGGAAATCTGAGGGAAGAAAAAAAGGTGTTACAAATTTAGATATGGTGGTCAAGTAAGTCTCACCAAGAATAGCGAGTCATTTGGTTCTGGGATTGATCATTCCAGGTAGAAGGAATGGGAGAGCTCTGGAGGGGAAGGTGTGCATGGTGTGTCCAAGAAACAAGAGGAAGACAGTGTGGCTGAAGTGGAATTAGCAAAGAGGAGATTGGGATGAGATCAGAAAGAAAAGCTGGCTTTATATGTCACTGCAAGAAATTTGAGCTTTTAGTTTGGAAAGCCCCTGGAGGATTTTGAGTGGAGGAATGACATGAGTGACTTTTACATTGTAATAGATCATTTTGGCTGCTGAATTGAGAATAGACCAGAGCTGGCCATGGGAAAAGGAAGGAGACCAGGTTTGTTTTGTTTTGAGGGAGGGGAGGTTGCTCTTGCAGGTATTTGTGGCTTGGATTAGAATGGTAGCAGTGGAAGTGGTGAAAATCAGTTCTCTTCTGGATAATTTTGAAGGTAGAATTAGCTGAAGGATTGGATGCACAATATGAAAGAAAGTCATAGAATACTTTATAACTTTTGGCTGAGCAACTGAAAGAACAGAGTTGTCATTTGCCTAAATGGAGAAGAGCAGCAGGTGAGAGACTAGATGGCATGGCTGTGACTAGTTTAGCTGTAGTCATCTTTCAATTCAGGCGTAGGTTTAAATGTGGAGGGTGTAAATTCAGTCAGGAAAGCCAGGGAGAGGCGAGAGCTAAGAGCCTGTGCAAGAGAATGGTTGTAATGATTGAATCGTGGAATTTAAACTGGCTAAGGAGAGTAGTGAGGGCATCAGGGGGTGTAGGGGGGTCAGTGAAAGGTGGTGGGAACAGTGATTGTAGATCTCATTCTCAGAGCAATCAAAAGACATTAGACTGTGGTACTGTAGGAAGTGACCTGGAAAGATTATTCTGGTTATGTATTATATTAGTTATTCCTCCTAGTATGTGTCATCTAAATTCTATTGAATTATTCACATCTTTATTTTTTTTAAGTGCTTTGCTCAGGGTAGTAGTATTTACTCCATTCTCTTAATGTCAGTGTGACATTATTAAAAAGACAAATCAACTCAGTTGTGCAAGTTACTTTTACAAAAGTCATCTTGCTTTCTAATGATCATTATATGCTTTTCATTATATTAACAGTTCTTTTCAAACGTTCACAAAATATCTCTTTTAAAATGTTCCTGATTATTGATATTAGCCTCATAGATCTGTTTGTAGAATTTACACCCTCCAGATCAGTGGCTTCCAAATGTTTTTGATAGTACGCCCCTTACAGTAAAATATTTCTATGAATTTGTATCCCAACATATGTTTGTGTATAAATTATGTTCTTAAAATATAATCAAATACAAATATGATAAATATATTATAAAACTTGGCCAATTATATAGGAACTGAAAAAGAATGAAGTTGAATGCAACATTGTTTATTTTTTTTATTTTCAGCATGAACACTTTTCTCATTTAATTTAATAATTATAGTTAATATTAATAATTCTGATATTTTAGTAATAGTGACATGGTTGTATTAGACCTGATGAGATCATCATTGACTTTTAACTCATAAATGTTTGATAGGAAATTTGCCCAAAGGGGAAGAGGAATCTTAGCATTGCTGTTTTCTAATTGTTCAGTTGTACTTGTGTTAAGAGAATTGTTTTTGATCCATGGTTCCTTTGCAAGAGTCTTTTGGAATTTCTTGTCATTTTGTAAGGGTGAATTTCATTAAAATTGGACAATATAATCTGTAAATCTGCTTAACCTGTACTCTTAAATTGGAATAGTTTAAATATGAGCAAAGGCCACCTGTCTTATTGAACTTCTACTGTTCCATGGGATGTCTGCATAAACCAGTAGAGCACATGTAATGGTCCCATATTTGGGCTCAGTAAGGATGGCCTTAGCAATCTGTATATTAAATATTAGTACAGCTTCATATATTATTTCTAGGCTAAAAAATACAAAGAAAAGAAAACTAATATTTCATTTCCAACCCTAATGAATTGTCTTATTTTCTCCTTGCCATAGAGACTACTGTCTTAGTCTGTCAAATGCATGAGAGAATAAACTATTTCTCTTTCACTGTTCTATTTGCCACATCTAGCACAGGAATTAATATATATTATGTGCTCAATAACTATTTGGTGGATAAATTAATCCATGAACTACCTCTGATTTAAAACTTAGGAGCCTCCTTTTTTCCAGTATTTTGACACTTCTTTGCATTTTATGATTTCACATACATTTCTCACAGTAGTTATAAAATCACATTTGCTTGTCATCATCCTGAAATAGGATATGGTTATATCTCATACAGAACTTATTTGAAAACTTATGGTCAAATCCCATTTTAAAATTGTCTCTTCTTGTGTGTGATGGGTGGCTACCCTTCTGTTGTTTGTTTATTCCTTCATATTATTCTAACATATTTTGCTTTTAATGTTTTTAAAGCAAAATATGTATATCATATATGCGAAGTAATCTAACCTAACGTGACAAAAATCAAGTTCCATAGCTATAAATCCCTGTCAGTTTGCCCATGATGACTTCCAGGAACAAGGTTAGTTACCTTTTATTTACTGATTCCCCCAATCCTAGTGCCAACTCTGAGAAACTCTAGAGCTATCTGAAAAATGGGCATACATGAGCTGACATCCTTCTTGTGGGCACTACTTTTCCATCATAGGAAAAAATTTAACAGAGCATATGGTAAACACTTGTTCAGGGAATAGTATATGGAAGCTAAAATTCCTCATACCCCTAAAACTTCACTCTTTATTTTATTTATTTATTTTTGCGGTACGCGGGCCTCGCACTGTTGTGGCCTCTCCCGTTGCAAAGCACAGGCTCCGGACGTGCAGGCTCAGTGGCCAAGGCTCACGGGCCCAGCCGCTCCGCGGCATGTGGGATCTTCCTGGACCGGGGCATGAACCCGTGTCCCCTGCATCGGCAGGCGGACTCTCAACCACTGCACCACCAGGGAAGCCCTCTTTATTGATAGTATGTGTCCTTCACTTCATTCATTTTTGCTAAAGAGGTAAGGATTCTCTTGATATAACTCCCTTACTTGCTACACTGTGGTTGTCACCTCTACTCTTTTGATACCTACAGACATCTTTGAGGTCCTTTTTAAAAAATTATTGAGATAACATTGGTTTATAACAGTATGTAAGTTTTATGTATACAACATTATACTTCTACTTCTGTACACACTACAGTATGCTCACCATGGGGTCAACTGTATGGAAATGAATGCAAAATAATATTTGGAGTCCTTTTGTAATTGAATGTGTTTGTTGTCTTAGATAACGTGAAATCTTTCTGTCAGTTATTAAAATCTTAAATAGAGAAGAAAGTAAATAAAACAGGATGTTTTTAGGTGATTCCACCTTTTTGTTTTTCGACATGCTGTTGTGTTTTTTTCTTCTGTTAAGAAAATGGCTTCTTATTCATTATTCCTTCACAATCACTGTATAACCCCTCTCAGAAGTATTTTCTCTGTCACATAGTGTCCCCATGTCCCCCACTGATGACAACAAGAGGCTTGTCTGTCAGCATATACAGGGCAAATGTAGCTAGTATTTTTCCCTTAACACTTTTGTTATGTTTGAGAAAAATTTCCCATTACTTTGGGAACTAGATTAATCTGACAAAAATACAACTTAGATTTCAGAGGGAGTTTATATTTCAACATGTCACGTTATCTGACATTTCTTCTTTTCGTGTAACAGTTAAGTGATGAGGGAGAACTTGCAGTCCAGCTTTTTGAACAGATTCATTTGAGATTTCATTTGAGAGTTCATGTTCACATGTGGTCAAACCTCTGGAAGTCTGGTTAGTTTAAAATGTACTTACACTAATTCTCTACTGCCAAGCAAACATACTTGTTTAAAAGATTGTGACATATATTCTCTGTGAAGATGCAAGATAATTTTTTGGAAGAATGAGAATGATTTTTTTAAATGTGCTTTCATTTTAATTTATCGAGGTATCAGGATTGCCAAGGCCAAATCCAAAAAGAATTAGTAACAGAAAAATGGTATGGGCTATTCTAAAGATAAAATTTAGTGTTTTGTTTCTGATTATAAAAGTAATGCATGTTGACTATATTTGGGAAATATAGAAAAAAAGAGGAAAATCACCACCTATCACTAGGTAGACCTGACAGAATTGTTCTATGTTCTCGAAAAGTTGATATAACATGAGAAAGTTGAGCTTGATTTTTGACACATTTTCTGATTTCTTTAGGGGTTATTGGTTTATTCAGGCTTAATAGTTCTTGGATAGATTTTTAGTAAGTTTTTATCTTCTTAGGAACCCATCCTTTTAAGTTAAAATTTCATGTTTTTATTTATTGCTGTAACTGTAATTTATTTTCTGATTTATATTTGGGATATTTTTCTTACATTTGCCTATTCGGTTGTGTGTGCAAGATCTTCAGTGTCAGGTTTGTTTTTTTTTTAAGTAGTTTAGTTTCTGCTTTATTACTTTCATTTGTTTATTATTAGCATAAACCTCCCACCCCGAGCTATTGAATTAAATGCTAAGTTCATTGAGTTTTAGTCTTCCTTATTAAATAATGAGAACATTTTAGGATTATTAATTAACTCTAACCACAGATTTGACTGCATCCTTTAAGTTTCGTCCTGTAGCTTTTCTCATGTTGTTATTTTGTGTATAGTCTGTAACAGCAGCTGTGTTTTCTTCTGTTATCTGGACCAGATTTCCTTAGGAGCTTGGTTGCTAGTGTCTTAGAAGCTACCGTACTGCTGACTGAAGTAGTTAGAACTACTGCACAGTCTCCTTATAAGGAGGGCCCATCTCCTTCTAAGACAGGGCTTCCCACGATTGCTCACATTATGGCAAGCATGGACAATAGTAGTATGTGTACAGCCCAGTGGGGTAGACAGTTAAGGCTGCTTCCGGGTGAAATGCCTGGTTTAGGAGCTTTGGGGCGCAGAGCCTGCTCACCCGCCCTCAGAGCTAAGAGACCAGCATCCTGGTACCTATTCTTGACACACCAGTTGGGAATTTCTACTTTGAGAGACTTTCAAGACCACATTCATCAGTGTCAGAGGTCCAGGTCTCCACATGTAACTGTTATCAACTACGTTCTTTAAAAATTTATTAAGATTTACTATACATACAGTAAAAACGTCTCCCTTTCTAGCGTACAGTTTTATGAAATTTGACAAACACCTGCAGTCATGTAGCTACCACTACAATCAAGAATAGAACAATTCTATTACTCCAAGCATTTCCCTTGGGCCCTATTTCATCTATTCCTCTTTCACCCCCAGACCCTAAGCAACAACTGGTCTGTTTCATACCCTATGGTTTTGCCTTCCTAGAATACTACATACTTGGAATCAGACACGCATTCTTTTGAATCTGGTTTCTTTCATTTAGCATAATGCAGTTGAGATTCATCCATGTTTTTGTGTGTATCAGTAGTTTTTTTTTTTTTAATAACTTTATTAATTATTTTTGGCTGCATTGGGTCTTTGTTTCTTCTCCCCTTGGAGAGAGGGGGGCTGGGGGTGCTACTTTACACTGCGGTTGTGCGGGCTTCTCGTTGTGGTGGTTTCTCTTGTTGCAGAGCACGGGCTCTAGGCACGCGAGCTTCAGTAGTTGTGGCTCCTGGGCTCTAGAGTGCAGGGTCAGTAGTTGTAGCACTGGCTTAGTTGCTCCGCCGCATGTGGGATCTTCCCGGACCAGGACTTGAACCTGTGTCCCCTGCACTGGCAGGCAGACTCCCAACCACTGCGCCACCAGGGAAGACCCAGTAGTTTGTTTCTTTCTCTTTTTGGTTGAGTAGTATTCCATTGTATGGATGTCTCTTTCAGTGACCAGCTGCAGGACATTCGAGTTGTTCCCAAGTTGTAGTAATCAGGATAAAGCTGCTGTAATGATTTGAATACAGTTTTTTTTTTTTTTTTTGAGTGAACATAGTTTCATTTCTCTTGGATAAATACAGAGAAGATAGTGCTGCTACTCAATGAACAATGATTTATGTACAGCTATGAATATTGTATAAATGTATTATTAAATGGACTTTCACTATAGCACAGAAACTTATGATGTTCTAGAAGCTAACTTTCCAATTCTTTAAGCCTGCTAACTTCTCAAGACTAAATTTCAGGTTAAAACCTTACTTCTTCACTGAAAAAGTAGAAACAGATGCAAAATCTGTCATATTTCCACCACAATCTAAAGCCCTTCTTATCTCTGTGTCTGTTTCCTCCTCTTTCCTCCCTAATAAAAAGGAAAGTTCCCTTTCTTCACAAAACAGTGTATTACGAGGCTGTTTTAATTTCTCTAATACGTTTTTACAACCCCCTCTACTTAAATTTGGTTTCCACTCTCACTACCCAATCAAAACTACTTTCAGCAAAGCCACCAATAATATCCTTCATGTCATTAAATTCAATGAATTTTTGTTCTGTTTTCATCTCTAATCTCTTGTGTATTTGTCATTGATTCCTTTTGTTCTATTTTAAAGCTTTTGTTTCTAAAGCTGGAATACTTAATAGAGTCAAATTTAATTATTTTGAGACATTTGGAGCAGTCCTAGAGTATAATGCAGTGTTTTTCTTTTTCAGTTACAATTTGACTTTATTATTATATTCTCCCACAAACTTAAATTTAAAACTTTCAAACCCACAGGAAACTTTTAAGAATAGTGAACAGAACACCCATATATCCTTCACTTTGATTCTTCAGCTGTTAACATTTTGCCAAATTTGATCTATCTCTCTCAATCTGTTTCTCTCTATAAAGAGAGATCAATATTAATCTATACTTCTATACACACTTAAGCGAAACATTTTTCTGTATTACAGCTTATAATTTAATATAATCTTGTATATTTAGGCCTGTGATTTATTTCATGTTAATTTTTGTGTGAAGTAGGGGTTGAGGTGGGTTTTTTTCTCACTAAGGTTTTGGTTTTTTAAAAAATAGAGTTTATTTTTAAAGAGCTGTTATAGGTTCATAGCAAAATTGAGAAGAAGGTACAAAGATTTCCCATATATACCCTGCTCCTATGCATGCATAGCCTCCCATATTATCAGTATCCCTCACCAGAGTTGTACATTTGTTGTAATTGAGAATCTACACAGCTACATGACTGTCCCAAAGGCTGTAGTTTACATTGGGGTTTACTCTTGGTGTTGTATATTTTATGGATTTGGACAAATGTATAATGACATGTATCCACCATTATAGTATCATACAGAGTATTTTCACTACCCTAAAAATCCTCTGGGCTCTGCCTTTTCATCCCTCCTTCCCCTTTAAACCCTGGTACCCGCTGATCTTTTTACTGTATCTATAGTTTTGCCTTTTCCCCCAAATGTCATATATTTAGAATCATAGAGTATGTGGCCTTTTCTGACTGGCTTCTTTTTTCTTGTAATATGCATTTAAGTTTCCTGCATGTTTTCCATGGCTTGATAACTCATTTCTTTTTAGTGCTGAATAAAATTCCATTTTCCTGACATACCAGAATTTATTTATTCATTTTCCTACTGAAGGAGACCTTAGTTCCTTCCAAGTTTTGGCAATTATGAATAAAGCTGCTGTATACATCTGTGTGCACGTTTTTGTGTTAAGATGTTTTCTCCTCCTTTGGGTAAATACTAAGGAATGTGACTGCTGGATCATATGGTGAGAATATGTTTAGTTTCATAATAAACTACCCAATTATCTTCCAAAGTTGCCGTACCATTTTGTGTTTCTACCAGCAATGTATGAGAGTTCCTGTTATTCCACATCCTCACCAGCATTTGGTGGTGTCAGTGTTCTGGATTTCAGCCATTCTAATAGGTAGGTAATGGTATCTCATTGTTGTCTTAATTTGCATTTCCCTGATGACATACGATGTGGAGCATCTTTTCACATTCTTATTTGCCATCTGTATATCTTCTTTGGTGAGGTATCTGTTAAGGTCTTTGGCCCATTTTCAAGTGGAGTTATTTTTTTAGTGTTAAGTTTTAAGAGTTCTTTATATATTTAGGATAGCAGTCTTTTATCTGATGTGTCTTTTGCAAATATTTTTTCTGAATCTGTGGCTCAGAGACACACAGTATTTTTATTCTCTTGACGTCTTTTGCACAGCAGAAAATTTTAATTTTAATGAAATCCAGTTTATCAAGTTTTTCTTTCATGGATAGTGCCTTTGGTATCCTATCTAAAAAGTGATCACTAAACCAAAAGTTATCTAGATTTTTTTCCCCCTATCTTTTCTTCTAGGAGTTTTATAATTTTACGTTTCACAGTTAGGTCTGTGATCCATTTTTAATTAATTTTTGTGAAGGGTGTAAAGTTTGTCTCTCTCTCTCTCTCTCTCTCTCTCTATATATATATATATATTTTTTTTTTTTTTTGCACGTGGATGCCATGTTATTCCAGCACCATTTGTTGAAAAGATTGTCTTTTCTTCATTGTGTAGCCTTTTCCCCTTTGCCAAAGATCAGTTGACTACATTTATGTGACTCTATTGATATTTCTGGGCTGTCTATTCTGTACCATTGATCTATTTGTTTATTCTTTCACCAGTATCACACTGTCTTGATTACTGTAGCCCTGTAGTAAGTCTTGAAGTCAGGTAGTGTCAGTCCGCCAACTTTTTTCTTCTTTTTCAATATCATGTTGGCTATTGAGTCTTTTGCCTTTCCATATGAACTTTAAAATCAATTTGTTGATATCCAAAAAATAACTTCCTGTCTTTTTGACTGGAATTGTGTTGAATTTATAGATCAATTTGGAACTCGCATCTTGACAATATTGAGTCTTCCTATCCATAAATACCTCTCCTTTTATTTGGTTATTCTATGATTTCATTCATCAGAATTTTGTATTTTTCCTTATATAGATCTTGTACGTATTTTGTTAGATACATACCTAAGTATTTCTTTCTTCCTTTTTCTGCTGCTATTAAAAATGAATTGTGATTTTAATTTCAGATTCCACTTTTTCATTGCTGTCATATGGGAGAGTGACTGACTTTTGTATATTAATATTGTATTCTGCACCCTGGCTATAATCACTTATTAGTTCCAGGATTTTTTTTGTCTATTCTTTTGAATTTGCTACATAGGAGATCATGTCATCTATGAACAAAGTTTCCTTTTTCCTTCCAAATCTATATACCTTTTATTTCCCTTCCTTGTCTTATTGCATTAGCTGGAACTTCTAGTATATTATTGAAAAGGAGAGGTAAGAGGAGACATTCTTGCCTTGATCCTGATCTTAGTGGGAAATCTTTGAGTTTCTCATCATTAAGTATAATGTTAGCTGTAGGGTTTTTGTAGATATTCTTTATCAGGTTGAGAAAGTTCCCCTGTATTCCTACTTTCCTGAGAGTTTTTATCATGAATGGGTGTTGGATTTTGTCAAATGCTTTTTCTGCATCTACTGATATGATCACGTGATTTTTCTTCTTTAGCCTATTCATGTGATATATTACACCAATTGATTTTTGAATGCTGAAGTAGCCTTGCATATCTGGAATAAATCCCACTTGGTTGTAGTGTGTAATCTTTTTATATATTGTTAGATTCAATTTGCTAATACCTCGTTGAGGATTTTTGCATCAGTGCTCATTACAGGTATAGTTTTATTTTCTTGTAATGTCTTTGCCTAGTTTAGGTATCAGGGTAATGCTGGCCTCATAGAGTTAGTTATGAAGTATTCCCTCTGCTATCTGCTGAAAGAAACTGTAAAAATTTGGTGTAACTTCTTCCTTAAATGTTTGGTAGAATTCACCAGTGAGCCCATAGGCCCAATGCTTTCTCTTTTAATAGGTTATTGATTATTTACTCAATTTATTTTATAGCTGTAGGCCTATTCAGATTATGTTTTTCTTCTTGTGTGAATTTTGGCAGATTGTGTCTCAAAGAATTGGTCCACTTCATCTAGGTTATCAAATTTGTTGGCGTTCAGATGTTCATAGTATTCGTTTATTTTCCTTTCAATGTCCATAACATCTGCAGTGATGTACCCTCTTTCGTTTGTGATGTTAATAATTTGTGTCCTTTCTTTTTTTTCCTTAGCCTAGCTAGATACTTACTGAGTTCATTAACCTTTTCAAAGAACCAGCCTTTTGTTTTCATTGATTTTCTCTACTGATTTCCTATTTTCATTTTATTGATTTCTGCTCTAATTTTTATTATATCTTTTCTTTTGCTTACTCTGGATTTACTTTGTTCTTTTTTTTCTAGGTTCCTGAAGTGGAAGCTTAGATTATTAATTTTAGTTTTTCTTATTTTGTAATGTATGCATTCAGTGATATAAGTTTCACTCTAAGCACTGTTTTCATTGTATCACACTAATTTTGATTAGTTGTGCTTTCATTTTCATTGAGCTGAAAATATTTTCAAATTTCTCGTGATTTATTCTTTGACTCATGTGTTCAAAGTTCATTTTTGTGCATGTGGATATCCAATTTTTCCATCACTATTTGTTGAAAGACTGTGTTTTTCTCACTGAATTTCCTTATCACCATTCTTAATAATCAGTTGGCCATATTAGTGAGAATATATTTGTGAACTCTCTTTTTTGTTTCATTGTTCTGTGTGTCTATCTTAATGTATTGATTAATATACCTTTATAGTCTACATTATCTTCAATTTGAGTATTGTAAGTTTTCTAAACTTGCTCTTTTTTGAAATAAACTTCATTTTAAAGCAGTTTTAAATTTATACAATTTTTGAGAAGGTAGTACAGGGAGTTCCTATATATTCCACACTCAGTTTCTTCTATTATTAACATCTGAAAATAGTACGGTATTTTGTCACAATTAATGAAATAATATTGATACGTAATGTTTATACTTTATTCAGATTTCCTCAGTTTTAATATCTTTTTTCTGTTGTTTTTATAGGATCTCACCCAGGATACCACATTGCATTTAGTCGTCATGTATCCTTAGCCTCTTCTTGGCTATGACAGTTTCTCAGTGTTTTCTTTTTTTGATGACCTTGACAGTTTTGAGGATTGCTAGTTAGGTGTTTTTTAGGATATGCTTCTTGAGAATTGTCTGATGTTTTCCTCATGATTGTATTGGGCTAATGTGTTTTTATTAAAAACTTTTTATTTTGTATTGGAGTATAGTTGATTAACAATGTTGTGTTAGTTTCAGGTGTACAGCAAAGTGATTCAGTTATACATACACATATATCTATTCTTTATCTATCTATTCTCAATCCGCCTGGATTGAATTTTGCTCCCCTTTCGTAAGAACAGAGTATTTATATAAATTATGTGGAATTTTTCTACACAGGAGATTCTAATCCGTTTATTTATGAAATCATTTATTTAATATCAGTATGAACTCATGGATATTTATTTTATACTTTGGATAATAAATACTAATCTATTTATTTTGTTGCTCAAATTGTTCCAGCTTTGGCCATCGTGAACTCTTTTTGTTGGCTCTATACCTTTTGACATACCCATTGTTGATTTTTTTTTTCTTTTGGAGCGCTTCCTTTCTTTCACTATAGGATGCTCCAGAATCATCTTATATGTTTTCTGCTGTGTCCTAAAATCAGCCAGTTCTCTAAGGAACCCAGGCTTGTTTGTTTTTTTAAATTGGAGAATAGTATTGGAACTCAAGATCTGTGTGCCTAGTGTGCTTATTGCCATAATGGTGTTAGTGCTTTAGGGTCCTCTCAGCTAACAGGACAAGGAGATAATATCTATATACACATATCTATAAATATTTCTGTACTAACATTCTGTATCTTTCTTAAGCTAAACATGAATTCATATGCTGATATCTCCAACTCTGATCCCTTAGCACACAGTTTATTCTAGCCTCCTCTTCTTGCTATCTATCTGTAATATTTTACTCCAACAGTGAGAAACCTAACTACCACTGTCTGCTATCCATTTACTTGTTTTTCAATTTCAGTATTAATGTATAGTAGTTTTAGAATTATTAACCTGTATCCCTAGGGAAATAACCCTTTCAGCTATAGTACAGTGCTTACCTACAGTTCCTTTTGCCTTTAGTCTTACAGACTCTACTCATTTCCAGAATTACTAAGGTTAGCACCTTTCAGTGAGGTTATTTCATACAAGTGTAATACAGTTAGACTGTTTTGTCACATTCTGCATTCCATCCTGGAGCCCTAAAACCTGAATTATTTTTTTTAATGTGCATATGTTAAGCTTCACACTTTGTTTTAGAAAGCTCTGTTGGTTTTAACAAATGCATTGTATCATATATCCATTATTATAGTATCATACAGAATGGGTTCACTACCCTAAAAAATCCCTGGACTTCACCCACCATACACACACACACCTAGTAAACTTAACAGTGAGTCAGTTTTCCGACACTATCACCTCTATCAGTTTTGTCTTTACTAGATGTCATATAGTTGGAATTATACAGTATATAGCCTTTTCAGTCTGGCTTCCTTTACTTAGCAATATACATTTAAGATTCATTTGTGTCTTTGTGTAACTTGAGAGCATTTTATCACTGGATAACGTTCCGTTGTATGGCTGTCCCATAGTTGTTTATCCATTCACCTGTTGGAGGTCATCTTGATTGCTTTCAGTTTTGGGTGATTATAAATAAACCTGGTACAAATGTTCGCATGTATGTTTTTGTGTAGACATAGGTTTTCAGATCAGTCAGGTAAATGTCTAGGAGTGCGATTACTGGATTATATGATATGGTAGGACTCTTTTCCAATCTGGCTGTGCCATTTTGCATTTCCATCATCAATGAATAAGAGTTCCTGTTGGTCTGTGTCCTAACCAGGAGTTGCTATTTTCAGATTTTTGGATTTTAGCCATTCTGCAATATTAGGCATGTAGTGGTATTTGCATTTTCCTAAGGACAAATAATATTGAATATCTTTTCATATACTTATTTGCCATCTGTATAACTTCCTTGGTGAAATATCTGTTCATATCTCTTGTTGAATTTTATGAGTTCTTTGAATATTTTGATATAATTCCCTTATCAGATATGTGTTTTGCAAATATTTTCTCCCAGTCTGTGACTTGTCTCCTAACATTGTCTTTCTCAGAGCAGAAGTTTTAATTTTAATTATGCTTAATTTATCATTTTTTTCTTCTGTGGATCATAATTTTAATGTTGTATCTATGAACTAGTCACCAAACCCAAGGTCATATAGATTTCCTCCTATGCTTTCTTCTAGTAGTTTGTTGTTCTTGCTGTTGTTAGTTTTTCATATTACACTTAGGTCTATAATTTGTTATGAATTAATTCTAATTTAGTATAAGGTATAAGGTCTGTATCTAAATTTATTTTATTTGCATATGGATGTCTAATTTTTTCAGCACCATTTGTTAAAAAGTCTATAATTTCTCATTGAATTGCCTTTGAAACAGTGAAAAATGAATTAACTATATTTGTGAGGGTTTATTTCTAGGGCCTATGCTCTGATATATTACTCTATAGATCTATTTTTTGCCAATACCATGCTGTGTTAATTACTTTATCTTTATAATAAGTCTTTAAATAGATTTCTGGTTTTTTTTTTAATATTTTATTGACCATTCTAGGTCTTCTGCCTTTCCATATCAAATTTAGAATCAGTTCTTTGATATCAACAATATAGTTTCCTGGGCTTTTGATGAGGATTTCATTGAACCTATAGATCAAGTTACAAATAATTGACATCTTAACAATATTGAGTCTTCTAATCTATAAACATGCAATACCATTCCATTAAAAAAATCTTTTATTTCTTCCATCAGTGTTTTTTCTTTTCCACATACAAACCCTGTATATAGTTTTTTGATTTGTATCTAAGTATTGCATTTTTTATGCTATTGTAAATGGTACTATTTTATAACTTCAAATTCCACTTGTTCATTGTTGGTATATACGAATGTAATTGCTTTATATATCGACCTTGTATCCTGTAAACTTACTATACTTATTGGTTTCAGGTTTTTCTTTCTTTCTTTTTCTTTTTTTGGTTTTCTACATAAATCATGCCATCAATTTACTTCTTCCTTTCCAGTCTATATACCTTTTGTTTCTTTTTTCTTGTCTTACTGCACTAGTTAGAATTTTCAGTATAATTTTGAATAGAAATAGTAAGATAGACATTGTTACTTTGTTCCTAATCTTAGAGAGCAAGTGTTTAGTCATTCACCATTAAGTATGATGCTAGCTGTAGGCTGGTAGTGTGTTGTAAATGGTCTTTATTGATTTGAAAAAATGTACTGAGTTAAAATAGGGATAGTGTTACTTCTGCTGAATTATATAAATCAAAGTGATAATAGAGCTCACTTAATTCAAAGAGAAGAATGATAGGCTGACTCTTAATGAGAAGAGTTTCAAAGAATATACAGTCATCTTAAATTCACCATGGTCTGCCCTGATCTACAAATTGTTTATATTTCTTCCACATGGAAAATAAACTCACTTTCTCTAATAAATCCCACAGATTCTTGCCCTATTGCAATGTTATCTCAGACTGTAAGACCTCATCTCTCTAAGTCAAGCCCAAGTGTGTGTGCAGTTCTTCCTGTATGGTTTCTCTTCATCTTAACCTTTGGATAAGATATGAGTTACCTATTTCCCACAACCAACATACAATGATGAGATAGGCACAGGATACTAGCAATAGGCACTTCTTTCAAAAAGGCACTCCTTCAGACAGAAGGCATATGGCAATCTCTGGTCCATAGCAATTCTGAAATCCAGTCAGTCATGTGTTGCCATTAAAAAAAAAAAAATAGAACCCAGAACTGCTCCATAGAAATGATTATCTGTGCCTATTGGCTTCTCCCTTTGAGCTCTTGGTTCCGACATTAGATTCACCCTTCCTTCCTATAAGAAATAACCTATGTTTACAGCTGAGTAGTTTTCTCAGCCATCTTTTTGCCTGCTGGAAATTAGGGGTCCTAATGCCTTTTTTCATTCTGTAATATCACTATTTTTTCCAGTTCAAGTGGTATAATTTTTTTAAAAGCTCTGTAGACTTCATGTGAATCAATTTACTGTCCATTTCAATAGACAACACCACACCCGTAAATATCTTCAAAGTAAGCTCTTCTATTTCTTGGACACTCTGCTAGGCTGAGACAATGCCCTCAAGATTCTTAGAAGCCCAGTATTTAAAAAGAGAGAGTCTGTAGGACTTTCCCTAGAAAGCTTTTGTCCTTAAAAGGCATTTTGTCGCTGAAAGGGTCTACAAAACACCACCTTAAGTCTCTGTGAGGTCTTTAAAAAGGTTTTACACTTTCACCCTGACTTAATCTTTACTCTCAGACCATGCTTTACTAGGGACCTGAATTTGATCTTTTCTCTGAAGATATTTCTTTTCTTAGTTTTTGTTTATGTTTTGTTTTGGGGTTTTTTTTTTTGCTTCGTTTGTTTGTTTGCTTTGGCTTGGAAAGACTTTCCTGAGCTTTTAGTATATTCTGCAACTATGTTAGAAAACTTAAGGATTTCTTTCTTAGTTTGTCTCCCTCAGCTTTCATTTTATTATGGGTGGCTAGGAAAACTTTTGCCTGCAAATCTCTTTAGCAAGATTTCTGAGATCATTAGGTTGCTTTTCTGTTTTCCATATTGCTGCAGGCAACAGTTTTGCTAACTTTTCTGTCTGCATGTAACTCAGCTGACCTTTTCAGTGGACTCCAATAAGATTTTTCTCTCTGTCTTTGAAGCCCTAATGGTCTCCCAAGGCCATTCAAGCTTTTACCACTAGTTCCTACCAGCTCCTGCCCACCAACCACCCTGTCCCAACCAATGCTACATGTTTTATGATTTTTTATCATAACACCTTACTTCCAGGCACCAAATTCTGCCCCAGTTATCTGTTGCTATTGAGAGTCAGTGATTTGGGCAGGGCTCAGCCGGCTCATACTACTGCTCTCTACAGTGTTCAATGATACCACTTGGTAGTACTCAGCCAGTGGTTGGGATGGTCTGGAGGGTCAAGACGGCTTCACACACATTTCTGATGCCTAACCAGGGGAGGCAGGATGGCTAAACTCATCTGGAATTTTTGAAAACAGCACCTGTATCCGGCCTCTTTGGCATGGCAGTCTCAAGGGAGATGGACTATTTGCATACCAGGTCAAAGCTCACAGACAAAAAAAGTGTTCCAAGAGACAAGAAGTGCAAGATGGAGTCTTTTAAAGCCCTGGAATAAATACTGACTTGGGTATATATTCGCTATATTCTATTAGTCAAAACAGTCACAGACCTCACTCAGATTTCTAGGTCAATGATCATAGAGTCACTTCTCCATGGGAGCAGTTGCAAAGAATTTTTGGTTGTTCCTAATCTGCCACCCCTCCTACTTCTGTTTTAAATGAACTATAACAAACTGTGATTCATGAGGTTTGGGCATATTTTACTTATAGCACATGTTCGGAAAAATTGAAATTTGGTTGCCAATTAGTAAACATTTTATTAGGGAAAACCCCTCCTTTTAAGAATTAAAATACACCCTGAAAATGACCTAATTCTGTTCCTTGGAAGAACATGCCTTTAATATTGAAAAATCAGAGGCCTCCCATTAAATATCAGTCCTGTTATTTATTGGTTGTGCTGATATAATTCCAGCAGAGCATCTTGATTTTTTCAATTGTAAAATGAGGAAAGGAGTGTTATACCTATGGTATCCATATAATTTGACCTAAACTGGAACACTTTGGGAAATGCTAAAAATGAAGTGGCTACATCTGCTTGGTAAAAACCTAAAACTGAGGCTATGTTGGGTAAATGAAGACCAATTTGCCTTTCTGTTTCTCAAGGTTTTTGTGATGATCAAATGAGGCTATGTATATCAATGAACAGTCAAAATTATAAAATGTGTAATAGAGGCAAGATAGTGGTATTCAAATACTTTTGGGGATATTATTTATGTCCTCAATTTAGACACTTCTAAAACAGTTTCTAAATCTATTTGAATTACCTTCAGTATTGGATAATGCTAAATATATGCTGCTTTTCCTTAATTGTAGAACTGGCATGATATAGTTGAAGATAATTTCTACTTATTCTATTCCCAGGGAATTCTGATGAGTTGATCACTACTCACTTTTGCACAATAAGCTTCCCACCTATTGCAGCTACTCTTGTGTCTTTTTAGTTGATACAGTGACACTCGTGTCATTTTTAAGGCTAAGTAATATCATATCCTTTATGTCCCATGTTTTATCTTAATACAGTTTGACATTCATTGTAGTGACTCCTCGGTAGTTTTAAATTATAAATCTCAGCGTAGTTTCCAAGCTGATTACCTATTGGGACTTCCCTGGTGGTCCAGTGGTTAAGACTCCATACTTCCACTGCAGGGGGAGTGGGTTCGATCCCTGGTGAAAAGAAACCTGATCACTTACTAAGTAAAGTTATCCTTTTACTTGAATATAATGAAAATCTTTAGTTTAGCACATACGAATAAAAACCATTCTAAAACACACTAATTCATAGTGGTTTGTCTTATACAATATCAATATTCACTCTGATTTTCCAGGACCAATATATTAAATCCAACTCTTTGGCTTTATGTCTCATGAATTCTTGCCTAACTCTAGATCCAGTTATAGGTTGCTGGTCTTGCTTTTTGATTCTGATAAAAAAGAAACAGCATTCAAGCAGCACTGTCCTTGGTAATTCTAGAGTAGCAGAAACCTGGAAGAAGAGCCCTGAACAAAGTCTGAAATAAAATTTTCTCCAAAATAAAACTGGTCTTCAAGGACAGGAAATTTCTTCCTTGTGGGAACTGGAAATACCAGATAAGAGCCCCAATCATTGGCTAGAACTCATTTATGGGAGACCTGAGGAATGAGGTCAGATCATTCCTGGCAACACTTTTGATTGAATCAGGCATTTAAGAAAGTGATGATTAATCCATAACTTTTTATACTCTTCTATCATAGGTCCAGAATCAGACCTTGGTTTGGATTTATAGAGAGCTTTATCACATGAAAAAAGGAGTTGCCGTCTCTGTGTTCAAAAGTTATACAGTATAATAGGAAGCATGGTCAGATTTGCCAAATGTGCAATAAAGAGAAATGAATACTTACAAAGTTAAGAACACTTAGGAGAAAGGGTGAGTTAGCAGGTTGGGAAGAGTTAGGTTCAAGTCTAGAGCAGGGAACATGTCTATCAGAGTGCTTAATGTTTGTACATGGATGGAGGAGTCTCACTGAGGTAGTATTAATGGAAGCTTGGGAAATGCTGTCATCTACAAGTACAAAATTTAGATGATACTAAAAAACCGCTTTAAGATGATATTTAAAAATCATAACATAAGCACCATCCTTTCAGGGTTTGATGCACTCATGTCATTTTTAATTTAATGCTATGTTAGTTGAGCACCCTTTGGATTATGCTTGGAAATATAATTTTAGTGCATATTTCCCCTACTTCTGTACTGGGCTTTTATATTGCTGTAGATCTTGAATGTTTTCTTGCAGATTATTACAAAGTATCAGTGGTGCTTGATTAAGTGACATCAGTCTGAATGGAAGAAGTGCCAGCCTTGCACATAGTAGACTTAAATATGCTGTGAATTGTGAGCTTCCAGTGTTGTATTAAGAATGAAAATTATAAGCACTCTCTTTTCCTCTCTTCTTTAAGTATTCCCAAAAGAAACAACAATTAAACACTTCACAGTGCACGGTTTCATGGCTGTATTCAGTAGAGAGACTTTTGTTTTGATAAATTCTTTACCAATGATTCTGATTACAAGAATCACTTATTTAAGCGTGATTGTAATAGTCAAAAGACAGAATTCATTATTTTCATTTTGTAGAGGCTGCATTATGGGGAATGAAATAGATCTTTCTCTTTCTGAGTTTCCTTGTCTTTAGATTATTTTATGTCTGTAATATAATTGTATGTAAATGTTTTTATTATATAAGTTATTCAAAGATGCTAAAAGAAAAATTGAAAGTCTTCAGAAGTTTTAAAAATAATACTTAAAAATTCTAGCTGTTGGTCTTTGACATTAAGAACACAATCCAAAACAATAGTATTTGTTGATACAATTCAACTGTAAGTTAAATATATTTTATTCTGTAAACATAATGCCATTTAACATTTAGTCCTGAGACAATAAAGCAAATGTTATTGCAATAACAATCCTTCCCTTATTGAACTTATATATAATAGTTGAATTATTGCTAATTATAGGAGGCTTTGTGCTTATTGCAAATTTTAAATTGTTATAAGTAAAAATATTATTTTCTAACTATATTTGGACTCATCATGTCTTAACTTGACCAACTACTCTTCCAACTGCCTTTAGATCTGTTAGTCTTCCTTCTTGGTTTCTTTTTTTTGTTATTATTTTTTTACATCTTTATTGGAGTATAATTGCTTTACAATGGTGTGTTAGTTTCTGCTTTATAACAAAGTGAATCAGTTATACATATACATATGTTCCCATATCTCTTCCCTCTTGTGTCTCCCTCCTTCCCACCCTCCCTATCCCACCCCTCCAGGCGGTCACAAAGCACCGAGCTGATCTCCCTGTGCTATACGGCTGCTTCCCACTAGCTATCTACTTTACATTTGGTAGTGTATATATATCCATGCCTCTCTCTCACTTTGTCACAGCTTGCCCTTCCCCCTCCCCATATCCTCAAGTCCATTCTCTAGTAGGTCTGTGTCTTTATTACTGTCTTACCCCTAGTTTCTTCATGACATTTTTTTTCTTAAATTCCGTATATATGTGTTAGTATATGGTATTTGTCTTTCTCTTTCTGACTTACTTCACTCTGTGTGACAGACTCTAGGTCCATCCACCTCATTACAGATAGCTCAATTTCGTTTCTTTTTATGGCTGAGTAATATTCCATTGTATATATGTACCACACCTTCTTTATCCATTCATCCGATGATGGACACTTAGGTTGTTTCCATCTCCGGGCTATTGTAAATAGAGCTGCAATGAACATTTTGGAACATGACTCTTTTTGAATTATGGTTTTCTCAGGGTATATGCCCAGTAGTGGGATTGCTGGGTCATATGGTAGTTCTATTTGTAGTTTTTTAAGGAACCTCCATACTGTTCTCCATAGTGGCTGAACCAGTTCACATTCCCACCAGCAGTGCAAGAGTGTCCCCTTTTCTCCACACCCTCTCCAGCATTTATTTCTAGATTTTTTGATGATGGCCATTCTGACTGATGTGAGATGATATCTCATTGTAGTTTTGATTTGCATTTCCCTAATGATTAATGATGTTGAGCATTCTTTCATGTGTTTGTTGGCAGTCTGTATATCTTCTTTGGAGAAATGTCTGTTTAGGTCTTCTGCCCATTTTTGGATTGGGTTGTTTGTTTTTTTGTTATTGAGCTGCATGAACTGCTTATAAATTTTGGAGATTAATCCTTTGTCAGTTGCTTCATTTGCAAATATTTTCTCCCATTCTGAGGGTTGTCTTTTGGTCTTATTTATGGTTTCCTTTGCTGTGCAAAAGCTTTTAAATTTCATTAGGTCCCATTTGTTTATTTTTGTTTTTATTTCCATTTGTCTAGGAGGTGGGTCAAAAAGGATCTTGCTGTGATTTATGTCATAGAGTGTTCTGCCTGTGTTTTCCTCTAAGAGTTTGATAGTTTCTGGCCTTACATTTAGGTCTTTAATCCATTTTGAGCTTATTTTTGTGTTTGGTGTTAGAGAGTGATCTAATCTCATACTTTTACATGTACCTGTCCAGTTTTCCCAGCACCACTTATTGAAGAGGCTGTACATTCCTGCCTCCTTTATCAAAGATAAGGTGACCATATGTGCGTGGGTTTATCTCTGGGCTTTCTATCCCGTTCCATTGATCTGTATTTCTGTTTTTGTGCCAGTACCATACTGCCTTGATTACTGTAGCTTTGTAGAATAGTCTGAAGTCAGGGAGCCTGATTCTTCCAGCTCCGTTTTTTGTTCTCAAGATTGCTTTGGCCATTCAGGGCCTTTTGTGTTTCCATACAAATTGTGAACTTTTTTGTTCTAGTTATGTGAAAAATGCCAGTGGTAGTTTGATAGGGATTGCATTGAATCTGTAGATTGGTTTGGTTAGTAGAGTCATTTTCACAATGTTCATTCTTGCAATCCAAGAACATGGTATATCTCTCCATCTATTTGTATCATCTTTAATTTCTTTCATCAGTGTCTTATAATTTTCTGCATACAGGTCTTTTGTCTCCGTAGGTAGGTTTATTCCTAGATATTTTATTCTTTTTGTTGCAGTGGTAAGTGGGAGTGATTTCTTGATTTCACTTTCAGATTTTTCATCATTAGTGTATAGGAATGCCAGAGATTTCTGTGCATTAATTTTGTATCTTGCTACTTTACCAAATTCATTGATTAGCTCTAGTAGTTTTCTGGTAGCGTCTTTAGGATTCTCTATGTATAGTATCATGTCATCTGCAAACAGTGACAGCTTTACCTCTTCATTTCCGATTTGGATTCCTTTTATTTCCTTTTCTTCTCTGATTGCTGTGGCTAAAACTTCCAAAACTGTGTTGAATAAGAGTGGTGAGAGTGGGCAACCTTGTCTTGTTCCTGATCTTAGTGGAAATGCTTCCAGTTTTTCACCATTGAGGATGATGTTGGCTGTGGGTTTGTCATATATGGCCTTTATTATGTTGAGGAAAGTTCCCTCTATGCCTACTTTCTGCAGGGTTTTTATCATAAATGGTTGTTGACTTTTGTCAAAAGCTTTCTCTGCATCTATTGAGATGATCATATGGTTTTTCTCCTTCAATTTGTTAATACGGTTTATCACATTGATTGTGTATATTGAAGAATCCTTGCATTCCTGGGATAAATCCCACTTGATCATGCTGTGTGATCCTTTTAATGTGCTGTTGGATTCTGTTTGCTAGTATTTTGTTGAGGATTTTTGCATCTATGTTCATGAGTGATATTAGCCTGTAGTTTTCTTTCTTTGTTACAGCCTTTTCTGTTTTTGGTATCAAGGTGATGGTGGCCTCGTAGAATGAGTTTGTGAGTGTTCCTCCCTCTGCTATATTTTGGAAGAGTTTGAGAAGGATAGGTGTTCCTTCTTGGCTTCTTATCTTTCCTTGCATATTTTCTTAAAATGCCTCAAAATAAGAAAGTCCTAACTTAGTATTGGTGAAAATACTTTACATTTTAAATACTGAGTCATTCGTTACATTAATTTTAACTTTAACGATGTTAATTATCATATATCTCAATAATATTTTAGATCAAATATTTGCTTTTTGTCCATACTTTGAATTTTGTCTACTCTTTGCTTTCCCTTGATGAACTTCATAATCCATATTCTTATATAATATTTTTGCTTTTTATTTAACCAGTTTCTATTTAATTTTTTAAAATTATGACCTATATATCTTTAGTATATTTTGATAAATGACACCTATGTGCTCAATTTTAATTTTGCCCATCACATCACTCTAAAGGCAGAGTTAATGCTACTGTTTTATAATTTTTTTTAAAGATTATTGGTGCAAAACTAATGCTTAAACTAAGATGGCCATTGGGATTGAGTGGTCACAGTGTTATAAAAGTACACGGGAGACAAAGGACCATTTTTCTTCTCCACTACTGATAATAAATGGGGCTTTGGGCATTTTATTTGCTATGTCGGAGGTTCAGTGAACACATCTGTAAAATGGGAAAACTAATACTTATCTGTTTGAAAGCAGAAGACTCTCCCGAGCTACATTCTTGTTCTAAGATCTTAGATTCCCTGATCATTGATTTCCTTTTTGGCCTGGAGTATTTGGATTTTATTTATTTATTTATTGTAGCATAATTGCTTTACAATGTTGTGTTAGTTTCTGCTGTGCAATGAAGTGAATCAGCTATATGTATACCTATATCCCCTACCTCTTGGACCTACATTTCCCCCCTCAATCCCACCCATCTAGGTTGTCACAGAGCACTGAGCTGAGCTTCCTGTGCTTTATAGCATGTTCCCACTAGCTATTTTATGCATGGTAGTGTATATATGTCAATCCTAATCTCCCAGTTTGTCCCACCCTCCCACATGTCCATTCTCTACGTCTACATCTCTATTGCTGCCCTGCATATAGGTTCATCTGTACCATTTTTCTAGATTGCATACTTATGCATTAATATACGATATTTGTTTTTCTCTTTCTGGCTTACTTCACTCTGTATGACAGACTGTAGGTTCATCCACATCTCTACAAATGACCCAGTTTCATTCCTTTTCATGGCTGAGTAATATTCCATTGTATATATGTTCCACATTTTCTTTATCCATTCATCTGTCATTGGACATTTAGGTTCCTTCTGTGGAGCATTTGGATTTTAAATGTTTATTGACAGACTCAGGATTATGCTTATAAGTCTCTTGGTAGGTGATTTCTAGAAAACTTCAGTCATTATCCTCTATGGATTTTTACCATACTTCATTGCATGTTTATGTAACATCTAATTGAAAATTGTTGGAATGTGGTCAGAACCACTTTGATAAAGGAACCAAGTGTGAGCAAATGTGAGAGGATGGTCAAAGCATTCAAAGAGAAGAGTCTATGAGACACATATTGAATGAGGAGGTTTGAAAGCATGTTAGCTCTGATTTGTCAAAGAGTTATCTTAAAGTGGGATCCACCTCTCAACCTTTACACTGTTTCCTTGAGTATTTTTGTGCCCTGTAAGTTCGTAGTTCACCACTGATGGCACCTCTGTGACCTCCCACCAACTGTACTTTAGACTTGTGAAAATTTTAAGAGAGTCTCATGGTCACCCATATAACCATCAATTTTACTCTATTAGTTTTTTTTTTTTTTTGGTTCAATGTTACTTAACAAAAAATGACTGAGTATTGTTAAATGGTTCTAGCACTGATATTTGGCATATTTTGGATAAATACATCAACTGTACTTTACATGTTATGTTTACATATAATATTTTGCCTAAATAAGAATTCTCAATAAAGTGCATATTGAGAGTGGACACCTATATTCAATAAAATTTTACAATACTTTGCTTAGTTCCAACAAAAACAAAACCTTAGAATTGGGGTATTAGACATGGAGCACATCATGTAAGAAGAAATTTAAACAAAATTATGTGAACTAATGAGGCTTATCAGGAAAATAAGAATGAGATGACATTCCAAGGAAGAAGGAATTGCATGTCCAAAAGTTTGGAAATGAGAGAGCAGGGTGTGGTCAAGGTTTATTGTGTTGTAAAGTTGGAGAGACGGAAAAGGAGAAATCATGGGGTTAGAAATTAGCAACACTAGTTAGGAAATGTCAATAATCCATCACTGTTTAGCCAATGTTTTAGAAAATATGAAGAGAATAAAATAGTGCACCTTGTCTTCAGTATAATCTTAGATATTAATTTATTTAAATTTCTTATCTAAATAGAAATTTAGATATTATATATTTAAATAATATATATAATGTTTAGATATTATATATTTTACATTTAGATATCTTATCTAAAATGTAATTTATAGTCAATAAATGTATAGTACATTTACTAATTATCAAATTTTATATGTGGTAAATAGAATTGTTTACAGGTGAATCTGTGGTTTATGCAGCCAACACTTGAATGAATTTGTGTTATATATGAGCCAAAGAAATTTTTTTTTTAAATATGAATTCAGGGAAATTAGTATCACACCTCAGGGCAAATGTATCAATAGAAAGTGTGCATAATCCATTAAATGATAGCAACAGTATGCACTGTTTTAATCTATTGGCTTTTAAGAAGTTAAAGTATTGGCATTTCCAAATTCCACACATTTTTACTTATGAATTTATCTGTTGACTCATGAAAAAAAGGTGACCATTTTAAGCTAATTTGGTGCTTACATTTTTTTAAATGCCCTCAAATATTAGATTTTTCACGCCCTCTTATAGTCCAAATGTAAATCAATTTATTGTCAAACACTTCTTCTCCCAATAAAGGATTTTTAATGATTTATAATCTAGTTCAATATTTATATGATGTTACTCACTATGTCATAATTCTTGTAAGTTAATGGCTGTATCCTGTAGTCACATCTTTCCACAAAGCCTCTAAATCCATGCAGATAAAGAGAATAAATAACATTGCCCATAGCTCATGGCTAGTCATAACTAGGAGACAGAGATGACTTCAAACTACAATTCACAGTGAATAAGTACACATTCGTAATAAGCGGAAGCAAGCTCTGAAACTTCCAAAGAAATAAAAAATCAACAAGAATAGAAGAGAAGAAAGAAGAGCGAGGAGGAATCCTATTGGGGACAAAATTCAGATCACATCAACTAGGGTTTAACCTTGGTAGAAGAGTCCTACTGCCAGTGCAGAAATATTGTGAAGAATTCTGATAACTGGTGGATTCGATTAAAAGAAGGGGCTTGGAAAGTGTATGAGACCAGAGGAGGTGGCAATCGTGGGAATATACTACATCTAAGAGTGAGGGCAGCAGTGTAGAAGAGGGATGTATCAATTAGAAGCTTGGTTATGGAAGAACAAAAAGCATTTGAAGATAAAGAGCTAATGAAAACAAGGAAATGCTTCAATATGAATTAGTCTGAATTGCAGATGTAAAAGAAAACTATGAAATTCAAAATAGATACATATCAAAATGATGTAATATAAGAGCCGACTGAATTAAAGAAATAGTTGAAGAAAAAGTCATTCCAGTAATAAAAATTAATCACAAGGGAAAGTAGATATGTTTGATAATAGTAAAAGATACAGAAAATAAGAATAAAAAAACCAAAAGAATAAAAATAATAAAGATGGGTAAAGATCAAAGAGCCCAAGAAGATTGGAGCCCAAGAAGAACAAAAAACAATGAAACAGAACTAATCTTTAAAATGACAATCTGAGAAAACTTTTCTGAAATAAAAAAATGCTTGGTTATACATACTGAAAAGGCCTTCTATGTGCTGGCAAAAATTTACTTTGAAATATACTCTAATAAAAATGCTGGGCTTTAAAGATAAAAAAAATTCCTTCAGGCTTTCAGATTGAAAAAAAAAGCAAGCCACTTACAAAAGAAACATAACTGACTTGGCATCAGAATTCTCAATGGCAACATATAAAACAAGACCACAGTGGGGCAACGTTTTCAAGAAACTCAAGGATAGAATGACAAGGATTTTACATCCATTCAAGCTGTCTTGTAAGAATTAGGTTAAAACAAAGCAGATTAACACTGTAAAACTGCAAGGAATATTATGCCCTCAAGCCCTTCTCAAGGAATCTAATACGGAGCAAATTTTATCCAACTTCTAAATGCTAGGGACTTTTTGGCAAATAGACTGACAATGAGGATTGGAAACATTTAGATGGGTATAAGTGTGGAAGATAGCATGTAATTTTGGTATGTGCTTGACAAAGTAGAAATAATGCAAATAAAAGGAAAATGAGGGGCTTCCCTGGTGGCGCAGTGGTTGAGAGTCTGCCTGCCGATGCAGGGGACGCGGGTTTGTGCCCCAATCTGAGAAGATCCCACATGCCGCGGAGCAGCTGGGCCCGTGAGCCATGGCCGCTGGGCCTGCACATCCGGAGCCCGTGCTCCACAACGGGAGAGGCCACAACAGTGAGAGGACTGCGTACCGCAGGAAAAAAAAAAAAAAGAAAATGAGAAGAGAGAAAGTGTCAAATAGGAAAAACCCATGAAATGTCAAGTAATTTTCATTTTGGGGTTCAAAATTATTATTTCAGACTGAGAAACTGCATAGGACAAGCTTATGTAAGGAGGAAGACTATGAAGACTATATAGAAGTATTAGTATAAAAGTAATCGCTAAAAAAATGCAAATCTTCCTATCAAAATGTAAAAAGCAAGGAAAAAACAGTGAAAAACACAATAAACATATCATAATATAGTTAATTGTACATATATAAGTTGACCTATCTTATCTGACAGAGCTGAGACCAAATATATCAATTATATTAATGTAAGTGAGATTAATCAGTTATTTAAAAAGAAGTTTTTCTGATTGGCTTACAAAGCAAAACCTAACTCTGCTACGTGCAAGTTACATACCAGAAACAAAGTGACCCGTAAAGACTAAAAATAAATAGTATTGGTAAAGCTATACCTTGTGTATTAGACACTTTTGTGCACCATTTCTAATCCTTTTAGGTCCTCTTCTAACTCCAGACACTGCTGGGGCTATTGGTTCCAAATAGGCTTTGCATCTGTGTGAACTTGATAGTGCCTTACTGTGAACCTATGCCATCTACCTCATTTCTGGCACAAGGAATTCTGTGATGTCATGGCAGGAAACACCTAAGACAACCTGCTCAGCAATCCTGTACAACCTAGAATTGTAGGGGAATTAACACCTGTGGAGCCACCCTTGAATAAGGGAGAGTGGGCAAGTACAGATAAATGATTCTCTTTTTTATCCCCTGGGTGAATGGTTATGAGCTGCATTTCACAAGCTGCCTCAGATAGTCCTGCAGTGTTGAGAACCAGGTATCTGAAACTGTAGCCAGTTTGATAAGCCAATATAATTTGATTGTGTTTGCTTTATTTCCTTTCTTATTTCACCCTCCCCATCCCTTGCTTTAGCCCTTTGGGAGTGTTTGCCCCAGGCTATGGTTTTGGTCTGAGCCACCAAGTTCAAACCAAACCGAAGCAAAAGAAACAGGGATCACATTCTTTGTATTTGATAAGCTTGAGCTCAAGACTCAAAGTATTAGACAAGGCATGAAAGGAATTTGATAAAACTAGAAGCTACAATTCACAATACATATATAAACATTATGAATATATATGTGCCAAATAACACAGCCCCTGCAGAAGATGCAAGCAGGGACCCTTTAACAATATCAGTCTTTATATGTGGCACTCATAGTCCATTTAAGTGTAAAAAATACATAGGCCTGTAGACGGCTTAAAGTACAAAATTAATGTTAATTTTATGAATATATGTTAAAGTTGAAAACCTGAAAATTGAGAAAACACCATTTTCCAAGTGCACAATAATCTTGATTACATATCAAGTCTAACTATATACCAATTGTTAAACAATGACAACAAATCACTGAATTCCACAAAAATAATATGAACACTGTTCTATGGTCAAATACAGTAAAATTAGACATTTACTGATAAAATTTTTTTAAAAGCCCTTCTTATTTAGAAATCTACAGAGCTTCTTATTAAACAATACTTGGTCAAAGGGGAAACACAAGCATCCAAGAATAATGATAATGGAAACAGTATGTAACAGATTCTCTGGGATACCATTGAAACAGTGATCAGGTGAATTCTATAATTAGGCCAATAAAAATGAAAGTGTAGGACTTCTGGTTCCCTATTTGCATGTAAGGAGCTTGAAAGTGGCCTCTCTGTCCTCACAACAAATAAAAAGCTGAATAGACTGAAAAATCAGTAACTCTCTTTGGATCTGTAAGAGAAGGGAGGGCACAGGAGCAACTGCTGCCCCCAAGTGGGAAAGACAGGTGAATACAGGGAGTCATGGATTACCGGAGTAGAGACTCATGAGTGAAAGCCTACATAGCACCCAGGGCTGGGATAGGGAAACCTGAACTCTAATTGATAAATTGCTGGAGGGTCAGTGTGAACTCTGAGACTTAAAAACTCCAGGAGGACCCAGTCATTGGAGGAGTGGTGGGGGAGGGCATTGTGAAATTTACCTCCATTAGACTAAGTTCCCACAGTAAATATCAAGAGAAAAACCCCTTATACTTCAGGCAGGAGGGGAAAAAACCATTTAAAAATATAATAGAGCACTCTCTTCTTAACAAGATGTGCCCTCTGGGGAAACTAGTTAACTAGAGTCTAAACTTTGAGGGTATGATCAGAGCCTTACAGACCTGGAAAGAACCAACTAGAAGGGAAATAGCCAACTCTAGCCTCCTCTAGCCATCCTGTACCATCTAAAAGTTGGGGAGGGGAAGAGGAACTGAGAAACACGAGAAGTTCACCATCCAGAGACGTAAGTCTCACTGAAAGACTGAGACCTAATCTTAGGACTGTGGAATGCTTCCGCTCCCCCCATAACTCACCACTACATTACTAAAGTCCTATTTATACCAGTTCTTTTTACCCAGTACATCATGTCTGGCTGTGAAAAAAAATTACAAAGCTCAATTTAAAGAGACAGAGCAAGCATCAGAACCAGACATGGCAAGGATTTGGGAATTTTCTGACCTGGAATTTAAAACAACCATGATTAATATGCTAAGGGCTCTAATGGATAAAGTAGACAGCATGTAAGAACCAAAAAGAAACGCTAGAGATAAACTCTAATAAAAATGAAGAATGCCTTTGATGGGCTTATTAGTAGACTGGACATGTCTGAGCAAAGAATCTTTGAGCTAGAGAGTATATCAATAGAATCCTCAAAAAGCAAAGAGAACAAAGGCTGAAAAAAAGACAATAACCAAGTTCTGCAAAAGGTGTAACATATACATAATGGGAATATTAGAAGGGGAAGAAAGAGTGAAAGGAACAGATAAAATATTTGAAACTGTAAGGACTGAGAATTTCCCCCGAATTAATATCAGACACCAAACCACAGATCTAGGAAGCTCAGAGAGCTCCAAGCAGGATAAATGTCAAAACAAAAACAAACAAAAAAATCAAACCAATCTAGCCATGGCATTTTTAACTATAGAAAATCAAAGATAAAGGAAAAGTCCAGAGGAAAAGAATACCTTACCTATGGAAGAACAAAGATAAGAATATCTGCCTTCTCAGAAACTGTACAAGCAAAAAGAATGGAGTGAAATATTAAAGTGTTGCGAGAAAATGCCCTACTAACCTAGAGTTTTGTACTTGCAAAATTATCCTTCAAAAGTGAAGATGAAATAAAGACTTTCACAGACAAAATTAAGAGAATCTGTTGCTAGTAGCCCTGCCATGCAAGAAATGTTAAAAGAAGTTAGAAGGAAAATAATATAGGTCAGAAACCTGGATCTACATAAATAAGGAAGCACATGAAGAAGGAATAAATGAAGGTAAAATACAAACTTTTAGTTTTCTTTTAATATGTGCCTATGTATGCTTATGCATAAATGAAATGAAGGACAGCAAAAATACAAGGGACAGAAGGCAGGGATTAGGATTATTTTGTTATTATAAGGGACTCACACTACCTGTGAAGTGGTATAGTGTTATTTGAAAGTGGACTCATATATTACAAACTCTAGGGAAACCACTAAAGTAAAAAAGAAAAAAATATGACATGCTAAGAAAAGAGGAAATAAAATCATATAAAAAGCTAAATTATTAAACAAAAGGCATAAAAAGTTGTAAGACAAAAATTGGAACAAAGAACAAGGGCAACAAATAGAGACAGTAATAAATATGGTAGATAGTAATCCAAATATATCCTATATACCAACAATTCACAAGTGGAATTTGAAATTAAAAACAATACCATTTACATTAGCACCCACAGAAATGAAATACATAGGTATAAATCTAACAAATATGTACAAGATCTATATGAGGAAAACTATAAGACTCTGATGAATGAAATCACAGAATAAATAAACGGAGATATATTTCATATTCACGGAGAGGAAGACTCAATATTGTCAAGAGTTCTTCCCAAATTGATCTATAGATTCAATGCAATTCCAATTAAAATCCCAGCAAATTATTTTGCAGACATTGACAAACTTATTCTAAAGTTTGTGTGAAGAGGCAAAGACAGAGAATAGCCAATACACTATTGCAGAAGAAGAGCAAAGTTGGAGGACTGACACTTCAAGACTTCAAGTCATGGTAATTAAGTCAGTGTAGTATAGGTGAATGAATGAACAAATAGATCAGTGGTACAGAATAGAGAGCCCAGAAATAGACCCATGGGACTTCCCTGGTGGCACAGTGGTTAAGAATCTTCCTGCCAATACAGGAGACATGGGTTCAATCCCTGGTCCGAGAAGATCCCACATGCCGTGGAGCAACTTAGCCTGTGTGGCACAACTACTGAGCCTGCGCTCCAGAGCCTCTGAGCCACAACTATGGAGCCCACGTGCCACAACTACTGAAGCCTGCACGCCCTAGAATACGTGCCCTGCAACAAAGGCAAGCCACTGCAATGAGAAGCCTGTGCACCACAACAAAGAGTAGCCCCCGCTCGCCACAACTAGAGAAAGCCCACGTGCAGAAACGAAGACCCAATGATCCAGCGCAGCCAAAAATAAATAAATAAAATATTTTTTAAAAAGAAAAAGACCCACATAGATGAATCTAACTGACCTTTGAAAAGGAACAAAGGCAACATAATGGGGCAAAGATAATCTTTTAAACAAATAGTGCTGGGCCAGTGGGACATCCACATGTGAAGAACTGAATCTACACACAGACTTCACACCTTCACAAAAGTTGACTCCAAATATGTAAAATATGTAGGAAATCCAAGTCAATAGCAAAAAACCAAATAACCTTATTTTAGAATGGGTTAAAGACTTTAATAAGCATTTCTTTTAAAAAGACATACACATGGCCAACATGTATGTGAAAAGATGCTCAACATCTTTAATCCTCAGGGAAACGCAAATCAAAACCCAATGATATATCATCTCACATCTGTTAGGATGGGCATTATCAAAACAAAAACCAAACCAAACAAAGATAAGTGTTGGTGAGAATTTGGAGAAACTGGAACTTTTGTACACTGTTGGTGAGAATGTAAAATCATTCAGCCACTATGGAAAACAGTATGGAGATTCCTCAAAATATAAAAAATAGGACTACCATATGAGAGTAATCTGACTTCTGAGTATTTATCCGAAAGCCTTGTAGTCAGGATCTCAAAGAGATATTTGCACTCCCATGTTCATAGCAGCGTTATTTGCAATAGCCAAGATGCAGAAACAACCTAAATGTCCATCAGTGAATGAATGCATAAAGAAAAAGCACATATATATATAAAATGGAATATAATTCAGCCTTAAAAAATGAATTTTGCCATATGTGAAAACTTGGATGAGTCAATCTTGAGGAAATTATGCTGAGTGAAATAAGCTAGTCACAGAAAAACAAATACTGCATGATGCCACTTATATTACATATATAAAATAGTCAAACACTTAGAGAGTTGAATGATGATTGCCAGGGACTGTGGGGAAAGGAGAAATAGGGATTTACTATTCAGTGGGTATCATGCTTCAGTTATGCATGATGATTAAGTAAGTTCTAGGGATCTGCTGTACAGCATTGTGTCTGTGGTTTATATTAGTTCATTGTACACTTAAAAATTCGTAAAGAGGGTAAATCTCATATTAAGTATTTTACCACAATAAAGAAAATAAACGAGCACGAAGCACCATTAAAACAAAAGATACATTTTTGAAAGGGAGATGACGTTGCCCCATCCTATGTATATAAATTTGACAACCTTGGTAAAATGACTTATTTTCTAGGAAAATATAATTTACTAAAATTGGCCCCATAGAGATAGGAAGTTTTAAAATAATGATTTCCATAAAAGAAACAGATAATTTATCAATGAACCCTCCACAGAAAAACATCAAGCTTATATATTTGTAAAACCTTCAAAGACAAGATAATCCCAGTTCTACTTAAATTGTTCAAGATCATAGAAAAGGAGAAAAAACTTCCAAATTCTTTATATGAAGCAAGTATAACATTGATACTTATACCTGATAGAAAACTGTAAAAGAAAAAGAAACCGAAGACCAATATTACTTATGAATATTGATATAAATATCCTAAATTAAATAATAGCAAATAGTTTCCAAAAGTACATTTAAAATAATACATTGTAACTAATAAGATTTATTTCATAAATGTAAATCTGGATTTATATTAGGAAATCTATCAATATAGTTCAACATATTAATAGATCCAAGCAGGACAAAAATACGATCGGACTCTTCCCACAAAATTTAATGATCAGGGAGACCTTCAAGATGGCGGAGGAGTAAGACGTGGAGATCACCTTCCTCCCCACAAATATGTCAAAAATACATCTACCTGTGGAACAGCTCCTACAGAACACCTACTGAACACTGGCAGAACACCTCATACTTCCCAAAAGGCAAGAAAATACCCACATACCTGGGTAGGGCAAAAGAAAAAAGAAAAAACAGAGACAAAAGAATAGGGACGGGACCTGCACCTCTGGGAGGGAGCTGTGAAGGAGGAAAGGTTTCCACACACTAGAAAGTCCCATCACTGGCGGGGATGGGGTGTGGGCCAGGGGAACCTTTGGAGCCATGGAGGAGAGCACAGCAACAGGGGTGCGGAGGGCAAAGCAGAGAGATTCCCGCTCAGAGTATCGGTGCTGACCAGCACTCACCAGCCCGAGAGGCTTGTCTGCTCACCTGCCGGGGCAGGTGGGGGCTGGGAGCTGAGGCTAGGGCTTCGGAGATCAGATCCCAGGGAGAGGACTGGGGTTGGTTGCGTGAACACAACCTGAGGGGGCTAGTGCACCACAGCTAGCCAGGAGGGAGTCCGGGAAAAAGTCTGGACCTGCTGAAGAGGCAAGAGACCATCGTTTCGGGGTGCTTGAGGAGAGGGGATTTCTTCCCTGTCTGCCCACAGAAGGCAGGCAACGCCTAAACGAGCTCCAGAGACGGGCGTGAGCTGTGGCTATCAGCTCAGACCCCAGAGATAGGCATGAAACGCTAACGCTGCTGCTGCAGCCACCAAGGATCCTACGTGCAAACACAGATCACTATCCACACCCCCCTGGGAGCCTGTGGAACTGCCACTGCACGGGTCCTGTGATCCTGTGGTCCAGGGACAGCTTCCCCGGGAGAACACACTGCGCACCTCAGGCTGTTGCAACGTCATGCTGACTTCTGCCGCTGCAGGCTCACCCTGCATTCCAATTATAACTACCGTACCCCTCCCTCCCTCCAGCCTGAGTGAGCCAAAGCCTCCTAATCAGCCACTGCTTTAACCCCTTCCTGTCTGGGCGGGAACAGATGCCTGAGGGTGACCTACATGCAGAGGCGGGGCCAAATCCAAAGCTGAACCCCAGAGCTGTGTGAACAAAGAAGAGAAAGGGAAATTTCTCCCAGCAGCCTCAGGAGCAGCAAATTAAATCTCCACAATCAACCTGATGTACCCTGCATCTGTGGAATACCTTAGCAGACAACGAATTGTCCCAAAATTGAGGCAGTGGACTTTGGGAGCAACTGTAGACTTGGGGTTTGCTGTCTGTGACTGACTTGTTTCTGATTTTTATGTTTATCTTACTGTAGTTTTTAGCTCTTGTTATCATTGGTGGATTTGTTTATTGGTTTGGTTGCTCTTTTTTTTTGTTTTTTAATTTATTTTATTTTAATACTTTTAAAATTTATTATTATTTACTTTAAGTTTTTTTCTTTCTTTACTTCTCCCTTGTGAGCCATGTGACTGACAGGGTCTTGGTGCTCCGGCCTGGTGTCAGGCCTGAGCCTCTGAGGTGGGAGAGCCGAGTTCAGGACATTGGACCACCAGACACCTCCCAAGCCCATGTAATATCAATCGGCAAGAGCTCTCCCAGAGATCTCTGTCTCAACGCTAAGACCCAGCTCCACCCAATGGCCAGCAAGGTCCAGTGCTGGATGCCCCATGAAAAACAACTAACAAGACAGGAATACAACCCCACCCATTAGCAGAGAGGCTGCCTCAAACCATACAAAGTTCACAGACACCCAAAAACACACCACCAGACATAGCCCTGCCCACCAGAAAGACAAGACCCAGCCCCACCCACCAGAACACAGGCACCAGGCCCCTCCACTAGGAAGCCTACACAAGCCACTGAACAAACCTCACTCACTGGGGGCAGAAACCAATGGGAACTATGAACCTGCAGCCTGTGAAAACGAGACCCAAAACACAGTAAGTTAAACAAAATGAGAAGACAGAAATATGCAGCAGATGAAGGAGCAAGGTAAAAACCCACCAGACTAATTACAAGCACTGAAATTGAAACTGTGATTTAAAATCTTCCAACAAAAGCCCAGGACCAGGTGGCTTCACAAGAGAATTCTAACAAACATTTAGAGAAGAGCTAACACCTATCATTCTCAAACTCTTCCAAAATATAGCAGAGTGAGGAACACTCCCAAACTCATTCTACAAGGGCACCACCACCCTGATACCAAAGCCAGGAAAAGATGTCACAAAACAAGAAAACTACAGGCCAATATCACTGATGAGAATAGATGTGAAAATCCTCAACAAAATACTAGCAAACAGAATCCAGCAGCACATTAAAAGGATCATACACCATGATCAAGTGGGGTTCATCCCAGGAATGCAAGGATCCTTCAATATACGCAAATCAATCAATGTGATATGCCATATTAAAAAATCGAGGATAAAAACCATATAGTAATCTCAGAAAATGCAGAAAAAGCTTTCGACAAAATTCAATACCCATTTATGATAAAAGCTCTCCAGAAAGTAGGCATAGAGAGAACCTACCTCAACATAATAAAGGCCATATATGACAAGCCCATAGCCAGCATCATTCTGAATGGTGAAAAAATGAAACCATTTCCTCTAAGTTCAGGAACAAGACAAGGTTGCCTACACTCACCGCTATTATTCAACATCATTTTGGAAGTTTTAGCCACAGCAATCAGAGATGAAAAAGAAAAGTAATCCAAATCGGAAAAGAAGTAAAACTGTCACTGTTTGCAGATGACATGATACTATACATAGAGAATCCTAAAGATGCTACCAGAAAACTACTAGAGCTAATCAATGAATTTGGTAAAGTAGCAGGATACAAAATCAATGCACAGAAATCTCTTGCATTCCTATACACTAATGATGAAAAATCCGAAAGAGAAATTAAGGAAACACTCCCACTTACCATTGCAACAAAAAGAATAAAATACCCAGGAATATACCTACCTAAGGAGGTAAAAGACCTGTACTCAGAAAACTATAAGACACTGATGAAAGAAATTAAAGGTGACACAAACAAATGGAGAGATATAACATGTTCTTGGATTGGAAGAATCAACATTGTGAAAATGACTATACTACCCAAAGAAATCTACAGATTCAGTGCAATCCCTATCAAACTACCAATGGCATTTTTCACAGAACTAGAACAAAAAATTTCACAATTTGTATGGAAACACAAAAAACCCCGAATAGCCAAAGCAATCTTGAGAAAGAAAAACAGAGCTGTAGGAATCAGGCTCCCTGACTTCAGACAATACTACAAAGCTACAGTAATTAAGACAGTGTGGCACTGGCACAAAAACAGACATATAGATCAATGGAACAGGATAGAAAGCCCAGAGGTAAACCCACATACATATGGTCACCTTATCTTTGGTAAAGGAGGCAAGAATATACAATGGAGAAAGACAGCCTCTTCAGTAAGTGGTGCTAGGAAAATTGGACAGCTACAGGTAAAAGAATGAAATTAGAACACTCCCTAACACCGTATACAAAAGTAAACTCAAGATGGATTAAAGACCTAAATGCAAGGCCAGACACTGTCAAACTCTTAGAGGAAAACATAGGTAGAACACTCTGTGACATTCATCACAGCAAGATCCTTTTTGACCCACCTCCTAGAGAAATGGAAATAAAAAGAAAAATAAACAAATGGGATCTAATTAAACTTAAAAGTTTTTGCACAGCAAAGGAAACCATAAACAAGACCAAAAGACAACCCTCAGAATGGGAGAAAATATTTGCAAATGAAGCAACTGACAAAGGATTAATCTCCAAAATATGCAAGCAGCTCATGCAGCTCAATATCAAAAAAACAACCCAATCCAAAAATGGGCAGAAGACCTAAATAGACATTTCTCCATAGAAGATATACACATTGCCAACAAACACATGAAAGGATGCTCAACATCACTAATCATTAGAGAAGTGCAAATCAAAACTACAATGAGGTATCACCTCACAGCGGTCAGAATGGCCATCATCAAAAGATCTACAGATAATGCTGGAGAGGGTGTGGAGAAAAGGGAATCCTCTTGCTCTGTTGGTGGGAATGTAAATTGATACAGCCACTATGAAGAACAGTATGGAGGTTCCTTAAGAAACTAAAAATAAAACTACCATATGACCCAGCAATCCCACTACTGGGCATATACTCTGAGAAAACCATAATTCACAAAGAGACATGTACTACCATGTTCATTGCAGCTCTATTTACAATAGCCAGGACATGGAAGCCACCTAAGTGTCCATCGACAGATGAATGGATAAAGAAGTTGTGGCACATATATACAATGGAATGTTGCTCAGCCATAAAAAGAAACAAAATTGAGTTATTTATAGTGAGGTGTATGGACCTAGTCTGTCATACAGAGTGAAGTAAGTCAGAAAGTGAATAACAAATACCATATGCTAACACATATATATGGAATCTAAAAAAAAAAAAAAAAAGGTCTGAAGAACCTAAGGGCAGGACAGGAATAAAGATGCAGATGTAGAGAATGGACTTGAGGACATGGGAAGGGGGAAAGGTAAGCTGGGACGAAGTGAGAGAGTGGCATTGACATATATACACTACTAAATGTAAAATAGATAGCTAGTGGGAAGCAGCTGCATCTCACAGAGAGGTCAGCTCGGGGCTTTGTGACCGCCTAGAGGCATGGCATGGTGAGAGTGCCAGGTAGATGCAAGAGAGAAGGGTATGGGATTATATGTATACATATAGCTGATTCACTTTGTTATACAGCAGAAACTAACACAACATTGTAAAGCAATTATACTCCAATAAAGATGTTTAAAAAATTTAATGATTCCTAATAAAAACATTTAATCCAGTAGGCATCAATATTAGTTGTGTAAAGTAACCATTTTATTCTGCTCAAAGATCCTGTGAATCGGGATTCTGACCAGGCAGACGGGATGTACTGCCTCTGTTCCTTGATGTCTGGGCCTCAGTTGAGGACTTTGATATATGGGGATGACTCAGAGGTTGGGTACTGGAATCATCCTGTGGGTTTTCACTTACATGCTTGGCATTTGGGTTGAGATGACTCAAAGGCTGTGCTTACTTGTCTATTGATCAGAGCGGCTATGTATGGTCTCATCATTTGGTATGGACTTTCAGAGCTTGGTGGCTGGGTTGTGAGAGAGTATGTCCTGACAGACAGCATCTGGAGAACTAGCTTTCCAGGAGTCAGAAGGCTTCATTTGACCTAGGTTCAAACGAAGCTTCACTTTCCTCACATCCTGTTGGCTTCTGTTGCATTACTAAGGCTGACCCAAACTGAAAGAGAGGTGAATTCAACTTCATCCCTTGACGGGGAAGTGGCAAGTTCACATTGCATAAGGGCATTTAGGATAGGAGGTAATATTGTGACAATTAAGGGAAAATATCATGTCACATTCAGCATCTTATTGAATGGGGAGTTATTAGAGGCATATATGCTAAAATCATAAAGCAGGATACTCACCATCTTCACTACTGTTTAACAGTTTAGCATATATGCTTTGTATTGAGGTTTTTACCAATGTAATTAGAATAGAGAAACCAGTTAAAAGCAGCCTATGAATCGGAAAGGACGGTCTTTGTGTGTGTGTGTGTGTGTGTGTGTGTGTGTGTGTGTGAGTGAGAGAGTGTTAAAACAAATATGGCACAAAATTAAAATGGAAGGCATACAGATGCTTTTAGGCTTATTGTTTATTAGGAACTCAAGAGATGGACAGCATAGATGTACTAGCCATAGAGAGTGTGTATTAAAAATAGGTTTTTGCCTTCTAGGTACCTATGAGGCAATAAAATATACAAACAGATCAAACATACCATCAACAAAGCAATATCATTATAAATTCAAAGAATACCTCTCACGAGAAGTTGAAGCATGAATATGTTGGCAAATTAAGGATGGATAACCCTAATACAAAAAAATTCTGAGAAGAGGTAGAGCATGAAGGAATTTGTGACAGCGTGTACAAGTGGCAAACAGGAGCAGGGAGGAAAATGAAGCATGAGGACCAGCTTGGGCAAGATGTGGCTATTAGTGTCAAAAGCCCTGGGTTGCTGGGTTGGTAGCAGGAGCTCATGCACATATGAAATAACATTTTAAACAAGTCCACACACTTCAGCTTGGGGTGAGAGATTAAGGAAGGGAAAGGGGTGCATGTGGGATATCATTTCCCTCCATCTCAGTTGTTACACTGTTCAAGTCTACAGAGGTTTGTAATTGAAAGTGTACAATAACAGAAATACTAGTAATAATGGAGTTAACTTTTATAAGCCCTACTGTTTACTAAACATTGTGCTAAGTAAGAAATGCTAGCCTCAGCACCTCCAGTGTTCTTTCCTGCTGCTTAGTTACTCTCTCAAAATTCATATGGGCTCTCTGCTGTCGCAGAAACCTGAGTGGAGAGCACTCAGGGGACTGTGATCTCCCTTCCAGTCAGTGATAAGTGGGGGGCACACTGTGACCCACCTCCCATCTGTGTCTGAAGTCCAAAGAGAAGCCGAGAGCTCAGGAGGTACTATGGTACATGCCCTTTTCATTAGCATTCAGTTTTGGTCTGTTGCTTATGATGAGATAGGACAAGCATTTTCAGGGTGCTCCATTAAATTTCTTCCTAAAGCCTGAATCTCTTTATGATGGTGGGAAGATAAGATGTCCTTGTCCTCCATGTCCTTTTATTATTCACTCTAACCTGGTTCTCGAGTGTCTCCATTCACCCATTTTGAAGCCGCCTTTTCCTAATCTTCGTAGATTATTTCTCCATTTTTTGAAGACCGGGCAGTTGGCTCTTAAATGTTTCCTGTGGTCCTTTCATTTCACTGAGTTTTAAATATTTCAGCCAATTTGAAGAGTTCATAATGATGAATAAGATTAAGCTTGGAGCTTAACCTTTTGAAACTGGGTGACGCGTTAACTCGGCTGGAACGGTGGTTAATTTAACAGCAGGAGTTGAATTAACTTGTCACAGCTCTGCCATTGTTAAATTTCCTGCTCAACATCCTTGTCCCAATCTCGCAGCACTCCGTTGTCCTGGGACCAGGGGATGAGTCAGGGTGAAGAAGAGAGTAGAAACGGGAGAGGAAAGATGGCATGCATTGTTAGGAGGGTAACTGGGTGACCAGAAATGGCCAGATGAAAAATCTGTTTTAGTTGGGGAAGACTAGAAAAGAACAAGGTGGTGGGGGGAGTTTGATAAAAGGCAAAGCAAGGGGATCATGGGGAAGGGGGAAGTGAGGAACAGAGACAGGATGAGACCCGAAAGAGAGGAGTATGTTAAGAGGAGGCAATGGGTGATGTGGCTTGAATTTCTTGGAAACGCGTTAGTTTCAGCACATCAGAAGCTTTTAATAGTGGCAGTCTGACACACAAAAATAAAGTCACCTGCTTAAAAATACCTTGTGCATTAGGCAGAAATGAAAATGTTGAACCATAAGAATAATTTCAAAGATGATCTCAACAAAGAGAGGGAAGTTACTTTAAATATGGCTCAGCAGAAACATTTATTAGGCATATTTGTAGATCCTTGTCAAACATTATGGTTCAGTGCAGTTTAGTCAGTTAGAAGGGAAGAGAGTAAAGGGGTGGGAGGAGTGGAGAAGGAAAGTAATTCAGGGAGCAGGGAGTCCAAGGAGAGGCAGGGGGAGAGCACGGTGGTCTTTTCCGGGGCAGGAGGGGGAGCACATTTGTGGAGGTTGGGGACAGAAAGCAAAAAACAGAAGCAGCTGCAGCAGGTACATTTGCAGTTATCTTTCCCTTCAACCAGGTATCGGGCATTGCTGGGCTGGAATACTCTGTGCATGTATTGCTTATCCTATGAGTAACTTTCATATGCGCATTGTCTCAGGTTTGCTATTTCTTTCAGACAGGAAGCTGTGTGCAGTAGAGTAAGCGGCTCGGCCTTCAGGGCAGAGGCCTTAATGACACCTGAAATGCAGGCAAAATAACCAGTCTGCTCCTAAGGCCCAGCTGCTTTGAGGCTCATCAATAAGGATCACCGAGAGCCTGTCTTCCTTTCAATTGTTTCAGCAGTGCCTTAACACTGAAAGGACATTTTCTTTTCTATTTGTATGATTTTGTCTGAGGGCTCACGTTATTCCACAGATGCTCTAACAGGTTTTCAATTTCCAAGGTAGTCGCCTGAAAAGACTTGGCTGCTCAGGAGCCTAACCAGCACTCAGTAGCTGGATCTGAAGCGGATTACTAAGGATTCCAGGGCCTTTTGCTTCTGTCCAAAATTACTTAAAGGTATAGCTATCAGATGGCTGTGCTGTGTCTGATGGATCAAGAGAATGAGGCAAGTGGAGAGAAGGTGAAAGGGATAAGTAGGAGATAGAGGACAAAAGGAAGGTAAAAAAAAAAAAAAGTACAAGAGAGTTAAAGAGTGAAGGATTTCTTATTTAGTTTCAGGATAGAAACTAAACTCAAGGCATTTTAAACTCACCAATTGATGTTAAAAGGCCCTAAGAAAGTTTTGAATCTGGGTAGCCAGGAAGCAATGCACTGAAAAGTAACCATAGTGAAAAAAGAGTTTTGATGAATTAGCTGGTAAGGTTGAACTTTCCTCCTATACCAAAGCAGTTTGCTGCATGCACGATTGTTTTGCTTCAGATAATCCAAGCAGAGATACCATTATTGGTGAAGTTTGGGCAGAATTTGAGGGTACAAATTTGCATAGTAGTGTTAACCACATGTTTCCTTTTTCAGTGGAGGAAAGTTAAATTTTTTTCCCCACCATCCAAAGTGTATATGTTTCCTAGTAAAAACAACAGCTAGTGTGAGGTGGATTTGTCTTCTTCTCCTGCATAAGGACTTCATTTTTCAAGTTCTAAGGGATCTTTAAACTGGTGTCTAGATAATAAACTCCAAGGGCAGCACTATATAGAAACTCTAAATGCCTTCCTTGAACATAATGCTTCTCAATATTACTTGGTACACCTGAGCTTGATTGGCCTTTAGCATTTTTGTTAAATAATGAAAATGAAGTAGGGGAAATTCAAATTGAAAAAAGGGGCATGAAAATTTCTACTCTCTCAGATGAATGAAACAATGATTTCCACTGTGTTTCGTGGAACATTACATGGAATGGCACTCCATGAGGGAGGTATTTTCAATGAACTTATTTACAAAACAGAAATAGAGTCACAGATGTAAAAACTTATGGTTACCAAGGGGGGAAGGAGGAGGGCAGGGATAAATTGGGAGATTGGGATTGACATATATACACTACTATGTATAAAACAGATAACTAATAAGGACCTACTGTATAGCACAGGGAACTCTACTCAATACTCTGTAATGACCTATTTGGGAAAAGAATATAAAAAAGAGTGGGTATATGTATACGTATAACTGATTCACTTTGCTGTACACCTGAAACTAACACAACATTGTAAATCAACTATACTCCAACAAAACTTTTAAAAAATAATAAATAGGAAAAAGAAAAGACTTCATTACTGTACATCTCCAGGATGTGGTAAAGAACTTTCCAAACATGTTGACTAGGGAGTCATTTTCTTCACAGAATACCAACCCTTAACATTTTAGAACACAGCTATTTCTTCTTAAGAATAGTATAGTCACTGTTTCACCAAGTTTTCATGAACATTCTCAGAAGTAACTGACCTACAGTCTATTCAGAGACAGGACAGAATTCTGCATTCCCAGTGCCACCAGTATGATTTGATGGTATTGGTTTGACACAAGGAGTATGTAGCTCTTTATGTCATGCTAGCTTGGGCAGCACCTTCAGCTTGCTGTGACTTCTATTTGTGCTGGACAGTAGTGCCCCAGTAACTTTAGGTGTACAAGTTAAAGGGGCCATGGAGCTGCTGCCAGGAAGACCAGCCCTCAAGGTTTCAGGGTTTCAGTGAGCTGAGACTGTGCATTTTGTAGCCACAGAGAGGGGGAGATGTGGGCTGCTCTGTCGCATCTGGACAGGACATCTGTACTCCTAGTCAAATGGCCATCCAGGCACCTCAGTGCTACTTTATGTGCCTGTAATTTCCATTATGACTTTAGACTGTCATCTTTCAGCATATTTTCATTTATTGTTTTTAGCTACAATCAGGGCAGTAATAGAGCAATTTTAGGGAGTGAGTGCACAGATAAAATATGTAGACCCCGGCAACAGTGAGGCCTACTTAGCCACACCTCATATTTCAGTTCACAGAAATGTGTGTAGGGGTTGACATAAGTACTCCCTGTTGTGTTATTGCTTCTGGCTCAGTAGCCCTTTGAGAAGACTGGAGAATAAAGGACTGCAGAGAGCGGGTGCTATCGAAATGGCAGTGCTAGAGAGGGTGCCTGCAAGCACCCGAGAGAGTTTTATGTTTTTTAACAAATGTTTTCTTGATGTTACCCTTAAATCCCACCTGCGATTTCTTCTCTCGCCGTTGACATCAGTCGCCTCTCTGCTTTTCAGGCTTCTTTTTGAGGCATCAATGAACCTAAAGGAAACCAGCATGATGGGAATTTCACGACAACTTCCAGCACATTGTGCTTTCTTGGCAAGCAATGTCATTGAATGGCATTCAGACTCTCACGGCAGGGCCACGGCTGATCAATAATTTCCAGGAGCCCCTTTTGATTGTGTCAGAAGCAAAACCCAAGGAATGTGACTAGACCAGTTAGAAATAGCACCCTGACAGGAAAATTCCAGGGCAGTCAAAGGATAAATTGTAACATTTGGTTATATTACTATGTGCTAAGGCTCTTTCTTGACAGGAGACATTTGGTTCCCATTTTAAGGCTGCAGAAGGCTTTAACTAAGCACAAAGATATGAGTGTCACAAAGGAGTGTTTCAAACAGCTACATTAAGAAGCTGAGGTTGTCAGACCTCCCCTTGTGATTTTAAGGATGAGAAATGATTATCTAGGTATGTACTAAAAGGTTCCATTAGAAAACTATTTTAAATGCTGTTACCCTGGTAAAGCCTCCCCTAATGAAATGGAAATAATGTTCTGATTTCTAAACTATTTTTTTTTACTTTTCTATCAGGAAAGTATATCATCTTGCAATATAGTACAGTTATATTTTTCTTAGCTTATTATTTAATTTAGTAGCAGTAGTAGGTGTACTCATATAGACAGTTGTTGCATGATTAACCAGTAATTCCAACAGTTTATTAGCTTTTAAAATGCTTGTCCAGAATACTGCTAAATATGAGAGAACTTGGTAAGTATTTTTGGGTGATGAACACAAAACGCACTCTCTTCCTTTGTATTATGCATGTAGAGAGCAGAAGACATCAGCTTTTACAAACATCACCGTCATCAATGCCATTTATTGAGGCTGCATGTAGAATACAGTATGACTGGGAATAAGGAAAAGGAAACTCAATTCTTGGACTTCTTGTCCTTCTTTTAGTCAATTAGCAAACTGGAGGTCAGACTAGCTCCTTAAGTAGTCCTGTAGGCCATAAATGGTCAAGGTAGAATTTGGAAGGAGATCTCCCAGACTCCAAAGACCTTGTTCATTCTTTAATACAAGACTGTGTCCTAGTCAATGACGAGAAAGTAGAGCTAACAGGTTATTTATTCTGTTTCACCTTCAGTTATTGTTCTGTGAAATGGGAATACTGTTGTATTCATTCTGTGCATTTCAAAACTATTGTAAATAAGAGAAAATTGATATGCAGAAATAATATAGTAGGCTTCTAGTTAATGGTATTCTCCATCGTCATCATCCTCAACCAAATTGCAGTTAGTTGTGATAATAACTCTTCTTAAAGGGATAAGATTAATATTTTTTTATTTTTTGGCTGTGTTGGGTCTTCATTGCTGGACATGGGCTTTCTCTAGTTGCAGCGAGCGGGGGCTACTCTTAGTTGTGGTGCGCGGGCTTCTCACTGTGGTGGCTTCTCTTGTTGCGGAGCATGGGCTCTAGGCGCGTGGGCCTCGGTAGTTGTGGTGCATGGGCTTAGTTGCTCTGTGCATGTCGGATCTTCCAGGACCAGGGATTGAACCCGTGTCCCCTGCACTGGCAGGCGGATTCTCAACCACTGCGCCACCAGGGAAGTCCCTGGAAGAGGTTAATATTGATCAGCACTTTGAAAGGGCCTGACTTGACAGAGAAGAGGAAAGGTCATTCAAGTTTAGAGGGAATGTCTGTGCCATAACTTGGAAGTGAAATAATTTTAATTTAATTTTATAGAGAATCTTTTAAGCAGGACTCATTGGATAGGGTCGAGAGGAGTGGCATATGTGTGGCAAGGCAATGGTGGTGATGGCAATTAATAGAGTCTTCATTCATTTATTCAACAAACATTTAATGAGTACCACTTTATGCCAAGCAAAATACTAGCTCCTGGATTTGTAAGATATATAAACCATGATTTCTGCATTCGAGGAGTTCACTGTTCAATGAGCCATCAAATAATGAACCACTACTCTTTGGAGTGGAAAGTGTTGTAAAATAGAGCTGTGTACCTGTACAGTGGTGGCAATGAGCAAGAGGAAGCTGGTTTTCTTGAGAAGACTGAGAAAGTTTTTCTAAAGGTTGATGCTTAAAATAGCACTTGCCTTTGGAATTGTAGTTTAAATTTCAGAAGATGTGTGGCCCAAGAGCTGACCAGAGAAGTGAACTAACATGACCAAAATGCGTGCCAAAGAAATTACTTTACCTATAGGATGGAGGGGAGACTGGGGATGCAGAAGTATCCGAAAAATGCTGTTTTGCATCATATAGGTAAAGCATAGGTCCCGACAATGGATGGATTTGAAAGAATTAATGGATGATGGACTCTGTGTCAAAAGTAAAAGAAGAGACGTGGAAAATCTGATATTATATTTATAAGCTTGAATGTTGTCAGAGATAATCATGCCTTTGATATATACACAGAAAGATGAAGAGCCATGCAAAATGTCAGCTTGAGTGGGAGTTAATTATTCCCAGCATGGAGAGAATTTCAAGAAGGTGTCAGCCAATAGGACTGACTGGGAAAATTGAATCGCTTACAAGCATTTTCTGAATTAAGTCTATTTCATCTTTTTCTAGTGTCCACAAACCACTGCAACAGATAAATCTGAGAGATGATGAAACTGATTTTTTTTCCCTTTTTGAGCTTGTTAAGAGTAGAGAAATAAAAATAAAAGCAGTCTAATACAGCATCCCTATATCAAAAAGGAAATATCCAAACACTTATTTCAGAGCCCAAAGTGACTTTGGGATTATTCCATTCTACTCTCCTGCTTAGTATCAGTTAAGTGAACTAATCCTGTTTGTGGATGAGACCTTCAAAATAACATATTTCTTTGTTTCTTTAAGTAAGAACATATGAAAATAGGGTACAGCTGTTTTAATTATATGGAAAATACTTTAGTCATTCACCACAGTCACAGTTATTGTCACTCTAGTCCTGACAGTATAGATTTCATAGCTGTGGTCTGATATGTGCTTCTCTGCTAGGTTTAATCTGACTTTTGAATAAAGAGAAGCATGTCACATTTGCTTTTCTGTGTCATGTGGACTTTCTTAGGCTCTACATAGGGTAATTGTTAATATATCAACTTTTTAATTCCTTGTTACTTGGAAGAATAAATCTTCCTGAAATAACATGAAGTGAAAACCCAGGTAAGTAAACAAAGATCTGAAAATCTGCATTAATTTTTTCAGTGGAGGAATATGGCATGCACAGAAGATTATAACTTTCAATTTAATGCAAGCATGTCTCGGCAGTCTTGACTTCATGAGAGATATCAAAATATAAAACTGTGGAGATCGAGTGTGCACTCCCAGGAATGTATAGGACATTTGGAAGACATAGGCCGATTGGGCATTATTTGGTGGGCATAATTGAGAAAAGTCAGAGTGCTGAAAGAGAACCCTGGGAAATGTACAAATTTGTTACTTGTACATTGAGATGATTCCAAATTCCATGAGGATATTTAGGACTGGTATAATTTACCGATTAAGAGCATGGGCTTATCATCCAACGGAACTAGATTCAAATTCTTGTTTCCCTTTAATTATGGAATTTTGTGCAGAGTTATTTATCTTCCCTGAATCTCAGTTCCCTCATCTAGGATGGTGATGAGAACAAAAAGAGGATAAATAGATGATGTTTGCAAAGGGCTCAGCACAGTGCCTGACACAGTGAATGATCAATAAATGGTACTAATTTTAGACTTTTATAGCTCTTTCTCTAGAACTAGCTTTGAGAGTTAAAACCAAATGAGACACTTTCAGGTATTCATGGGCACAGAATTTAGTTGCTTCTCAACTCTCCTTTTTTGGTACACCGCTAGAGAAGTATAGCAGAGTGAACATTTTCTGTGACAAGCTCAAGTCACTTTTCTCCTGATCTTTACAAGCTGGTTTCAACTGCCCAGATACCCAGTGCTCACTGAAGGCAGAGGCTGCTTAAATGAATGACTTCCTGTTGCCAGGGCTTTCCTATACACGTCTCCCTTGGCATCTGTGGGGATTGGTTTCAGGACTCCTGTGGATGCTCAAGTCCCTTATATAAAATGGTGTAGTATTTGCATATAACGTAAGCATATCCTCCCATATACTTTAAAGCATCTCTAGGTGAGTTACAATACCCAATACAATGTAAATGCTATGTAAACAGGTGCTGGTGCAGGGCATATTTAAGTTTTGCTTTTTGGAACTTTCTGAAATTAAAAAAATATATTTTCTCTCTGCGGTTGGTTATGTCCGTGGATGTGGAACCTGTGGATATGGAGGGCCAACTGTAGTTGTTGGGCATGCTAGCCTGAGGCCCTGGTCCTGTAGCCCTTACATGGGGGCCTTTGTCTGCCCCTTTAGCTTTCAGTCCTTTTTCCCTTTCTCTTCTATCTTAGCTCCTTGGGAAGCGGAGAACAAGAGTGAATTTACAGCTCTAATCCCCGAAATGGGGCTATTGACTTTGCCTTTCCATGGGTAAGTTGAAGAATTTACTCATCCAAAAGAAGTTCTAAAGAGTGCCTGTCAATTTCTTACCTCCAGTATGCTCCTTGCAGAGGACTGGTAGATCCTTCTTAGATTTAGGGCAACTGTTAGGTGAACACATTTCTTGTTTCACTTTAAAATTCCAACCATGCAGGAGAAGGGGAGTTCCTTTTCCCCAGCACAAGCCTTACAGGACAGCATTACCTGAGGCTATTTGATCACAGACAAATACCAATATGCACCTTGTATTGAAGCAACTGACATTAGTGACTGCTCCTCTCAGTGCTGTTGAGATCATTGCCATGTGGAACTAGCGATTCCAGTGACTTAGTCTCTCTCCCTTTGTGCTATAGAGGGATCAGTGCTCGTTTAACACAATGTCACCCAGAACCTATCTACTCTGGATCCATGGACACAGAACGCTCTAAATATGAAACAGATTTCTTGCAGAGAAATCCAAAAAGGTAGCAGGTTGCACAGACCTGATCTGAAAGGAATCACATTTTCAGAATCTTGGAATCAGCTTCTAAAACTGGTTTTTCAGAGATATTCATGGTCAATTCAGGGTCTCCAAGTGGTTTACACCGGAAGAATGGGAAATAGCAGTCTATTTCACTTGGAATTTTTTTATTTATGGTACTAAAGAGAGCCAATCTCAAAAAATATTACCATAATGACAAAGTGAATTAACGTTGGTCTTGGAAATCATGAAACACTTAATGCTTTCTAAGAATTTGGCTCATTAAGAAAGAAAAACCACTTCTTGGTTTGTAACAATTTTTTAGATTTTACATTTCTTTTCTGAGGAATGGAAAATGTGAAACTGATATGGCAGTCATTTGAAATTAATTTCGAAAGCCTACTCAGTTTACTATTTAAGATCAAAGTATGTTTTTCTGACATTCTTTTGTTACTAATTACCATTATAGCTTAATTGACTTCCATTTGGGAAAGGATATATATATACACATACATATATGTATATATACATATATATATAAAACGTACGCACACACACATGCACGTAACCATCCAATGCTGTTTTATAACCTACATGTGTGTATGTGTATATACATATACACGTATACACATGTATACATATATATCCATCAATGGTAAAATAAAAGCAATAACATAACTGGCTTTTAAACTCTAGAATTGACTTATAGAACATATTAAAAGTGTTTTACAAAATAAAATATAATGGAAACCAAGCATGAAGGTGAGTTAAAGATTTTTGTGTAGGAAAAAATTCTATTCTAGCCATCTTACAACACTGTGTAAAACCTTTTTGAAATGTAGAAGCAGAAGCGCAAACCATTCGCCCAGCTTCCTCTTTCTCTTTTTTCTTCACATTTTATAAAACTGCAGTTTTACTGCTAGATAATACGGTAAAAACGATTCATTGTAAGGGTTACCTAACAACGTTGGTGGTGTTGATGAATAGTTGCAATTAATACATTCCCTTAATTAGTCTGATACCCAGAAGATGCACCTGGCAGGTCATTTTAATACTACAATTGATTTATAGCTGCTAGAAATGATTTTACCAGCTATCTTCAGAGAGTACAATTAGAGCAGATTTCATTTTTTTATGCATTTTCACTGAGGAATAAACATAAAAGGTCTATGTAATTCAGAACAAAGCAGCTATAATGTACTAATGGTTTATGGATTTTATTAATATTCAGCTAACATTAGAGGCAATTTTAGGGGAGAGCAACCTATTTTCTTTATGAAGTATTCAGTTTTTTAGTATCTGAGTGCTTTGTTTAAAAAATAAACCCTGATATTTTCTGATAATTTGCTTCTATTTCTTATAGCAAAAATGTTATGTTACAAAGTATGAAAAAAGAAAATAAGAATTTTATGTGCTATTTATTAATTGCATGCAGATACATTTATATACTGCACATTTCTTAAATACATGTAAATTTTAAAGTAAGTCATTAGGCATTCATGTGATTTAAATAGGGCTTCCATTAATATAATTGTTGAGCTAATGGATGAACTCTATTAGGAATGGAGGGAGTTGCACTTCGTGGTTGAACAGGTAACAGAATATTTTAAGAACCTGATTACATATCTGGCTTTTAATTCCCTGTTTATCTGGGATATTAATTTTGCTAATCGGGACTCTCTCTCCTTCTCTCTCATCATCCATAACATGGGACCAGTTTACTTGTTTAGTTTAAGATACTAGGACAATGAGAAATCAGTTCCACAGATAAAGCCAATAGTCCTGTGAAAAGTATTAATATTTAAATATACCATTTCCATGATTAAAATGAACGCTACCTAAAAAATGTCTTTACCAAAGGGTCAGCTCAAGGAAAATTTACATATAAAAAAACCCAAAATTACTTTAAAATTTATTCTGTGTCTAGTTAGTGAGGGTCTACTTCGTGCAAGGTACTAGGCTCAGGAAGTGCTGTGGATTCAAGAGGGAAAGAACAAAAGGTCTCTGTCAACATGGAATTACAGTCTAGTGGGGAAAGGCAGGAGGATTCAACTGATCCACAAATAAAAAATCATAAGCTTCATCCTATGAAGGAAAAGCTGAGGAGCCTGTGAAAGGATATCACAGGGAGGCCTGGTTGCTGCTGCATTTCTGTATTACAGATTCCAAGGGGGAGATTGACAGCCTGGTCCAAACCACAGAGAAATACATCTTAACACCCAAAATGTCCCATAATAATACTTCTCTTTCAAAAGAGAAAATTCTTCTGAACTTCCATCAGTAGGTGAGCTTGGTTTTTTTGTTTGGTTTTGTTTTTAGTAGTTAGTAATAGATTTGCAAAGTCATTCAATCTCTTGTCCAAATTTCCCTCTTAACTAGCACTACAACTTACAAAGACAGCCGGCTAGGTTTAGCAGTAGAGTTCAGAAGCAGCTATTCTAATTCTTTGGAATTCTATCATCCACATAGAGGATAATTTATCAAATCTTACAACATGTGTGTGTGTTCCTCCTTAAAAAAATTTTTTATTGAGGTATAGTTGATGTATAATATGTTTCAGGTGTGCAACATAGTGATTCACAATTTTAAAAGATTATATTCCATTTAGAGTTGTTATAAAATATTGGCTATATTTCCATGTTGTACTATATATCCTCATAGCTTATATATTTTATACACAGCAGTTAGTACCTCTTAATCCCCTACCCCTATCGTGCCCTTGCCTCCTTCACTCTCCCCACTGGTAACACTAGTTTTTTTTCTATATCTGTGAATCTGTTTCTTCTTTGTTATATTTTTAAATATTTTGTAATTTTTAAATATTTTTTGTTATATTCACTAGTTAGTTTTATATTTCAGATTCCATATATAAGTGATATCACACAGTATTTGTCTTTCTCTGTCTGACTTACTTCACTTAGTATAATACCCTCCACGTCCATCTATGTTGTTGCAAGTGGCAAAATTTCATTCTTTTTTATTGCTGAGTAGTATTCCATTGTGTGTGTGTGTGTGTGTGTGTGTGTGTGTGTGTGTGTGTGTGTGTGTACCACATCTTCTTTATCCATTCATCTGTGATGGACACTTAGGTTACTTCCATTATCTTGGCAATTGTGAATAATGCTGCTATGAACATTGGGGTGCATGTATCTTTTCAACTTAGTGTTTTTGGGTTTTTTTGGATATATATCCAGGAGTGGGATTGGTGGATCATATGGTCGTTCTAGTTTTAGTTTTTTGAGAAACTTCCATACTGTTTTCCATAATGGCTACACCAATTTACAATCCCACCAACAGTATATGAGGGTTACTTTTTCTCCACATCCTTGCTAATATTTGTTATTTGTGGATTTGATGATAGCCATTCTGACAGGTGTGAAGTGATATCTCATTGTGGTTTTAATTTGCATTTCTCTGATGATTAATGATGTTGAGCATCTTTTCATGTTACAACATATATGTTTAAAATAAGTTCTCAGCCAACATTATCCTGTGTAATTGAGGGTTATTCAAAATTAATCTTAATTAAGATTAATAATAATTAATAATGTCTGGAATCATTAAGGCAAGATGATCTCTCAAGATGCTTTAAGGCCTTTGATTCTATACCTTTCCTGCAAAATCTACAAGTTAAAAAAATCTATGCTTGTTTACCAAACAGTGTAGTTACCCATAAAGTTTCTGAGATTCTCTGGGGAATGTCCTAATGCCAATAGGAAATTAAATGATGATTTCCACAAGGAATAGAGAGCCACAGGAATTTGGAAGTTTCCAGGTATTGGAAGCAAAGCTATTTTTCCCTGCTAACATTCTGGCATGTCTTAACAGAGGGTTAAAGTGTGTTGCCTTTTGGCTACTAGTGCCTGCTAACCCCTTTACCACCACTTCTGTGGTTATGCTGAAGGAGTCAGTAACCATCTCCTAAATTATAGGATTGGGACTTCAAGAGGTCATTTTACCCATCCCCCTGCTTCTGGGCAGGACAGTACTTAATTAGCTTGGCTCACAAATCTCTCTCTGAAACCAGTTGATGCATAGAAGTAATCATTTGCCTCGGGGGAACACGATGCTATGTAGATAGATTGTTTTTGTTTATTTGTGTTTTTGGCAAATGAACATTTAAAAGTGAAATTCTCTCCCACTTGATTTTGTTCACAATGTGGTCTAAGTTATATTCTGCTCTGGTTCTCATGCTGCAGGAGGTTTTTAATGCCAAACAGGATCACTGACAGCCATCTGTGCCTGGCCCCAGGCATGGACTCTCCTAGGATATGTCTATGCTCACCTGTCGGCACTGCAGGTTTAGGCTGCTAATATCATTTGAACACTTTGCATTGAAAGAAATAGGCATAAAAAGGTAGTTTTGTGTCCTGTGGGAGAGTCATTATTCTTACAACTTGCCGGGCAGCTCCTCCATTCCAGCTTCTTCAAGGCTGGCTGTTGACACAACTCATGTCACATTACACTGTTTTTTAATTTTTGTTTTTAAAGATGATCTAAAACTAACTTTTGATTTAAATACTTAAGAGTTAGTTGTCCCTGATACTTTTTCTCCTAATTTCCCACTAACATGCTTATGAAGACATAAGAGATAAAGCAAATCAAGACACAAAACCAATCTGTAGCTTGCAAATAATTTTTAAACAAGAAACAGAACAGTCTCAATCACCTAAAAGAAGGTGGGTGGATTCTTTCTTCTTTCAAAGTGCATCCCCTGACTCAGAAGCCTACCATCTATATCCAGCAGAGTAGGGGCCATCTCACCTCTGCATTGGTGAGTTGTAGGAGCTGGAGAGAGACTAGCCGCATCTCCATCCCCTGGGAGCTTGTGAGAAATGAGGGATCTCAGATCCTGCCCAGACCTACTCAGTCAGAATCTGCATTTGAACAAGTTCTGCAGGTGATTTGTGTACTCGTCAAAGTTTGGGAAAGCACTGTTTCAAATGTTGAGACTCCCTCCCAATATGCAGTATTAAGAAATAAACATGTTGAGAAAGAAGATTATAGAAGTTGAGAATGAGAATTTTAACCAAATATGATGGTGTTCTATTTCAGCTCATGCTAACAATTTTCAAGTTAGGAACCTGGTAAAAAATATCTTTTTTTCTCTTTACCCACAACAGAGTTGCATAGAACACTAAAATGGCTTCTTTTACTTTTTAAATTTTCCAGGGTAATTGAGTAATTTATGCATATTTAAGCATTTTGAATGATGTGAGACATGACATTTTGCTGTAATTTGACAGAAACTGTGCAGTAGCAGATATGTCACTGATTCCATGTTAAATTCCTTTCTATCTGAGACCTCTGATTGACTGTTAGTAGACTTAAAAATCAGAACATACAAAATAATCTCAAGTATTTAAAAATGCATAGGAGAGAAAAAATATATATATATATATTAAGAAAATATACCAATTACTAATGATGATCTTCATTAGGATTCTGGATGAGTTTTTTCTTCATTTAAATTTTCTGTATATCCCAATATTGCTATAATAAGTATGCATTACCCTATAGTCAAATTTTATTACTTAAAACTTAATTCATGCAGTTTTGTTCATGCAAGAAATTGAAACTATGTAAAACCAGCAGAAAGTCTGGAAGTACACCAAAATACTATCTATACTCTTTTGTATTTTTAGTTTTTTATCAATATATAGAATATGTATTTCTTCTATAGTGTCTGCCACAACAGTTTCAATAAATGTCTATGAATGAATAAATATGGATGTAGAATTTTGGATGAATAAATGCATGGATGTAGAATTTGCTCCTTCACTAATGTTAACTGTGAAGTATTTGCATTATAAATTTTTAGATGGTATCACCCATAAGGATTGAATTATGATGGTTAATTTGTACATATACAGTCAAGTCAGATTAGTAATAGAAAAGTACAGTTTTCAGTGCCCACTTCCTGTTTCTTTTCTCCCAAACATCATGGCATTTTGTAAACGAATGGCTTAACTAAACTTTCACAAAATTTAGAAACATACGGTTTGATATATAGTTCCTTAAACATTTAAATTAATTAGCAATTGCAGATCTCTTCAGCATGTGATATAGGTGGTAATGTTGATAGAGTCATTGAATTTTGGCTGGTAGGTATAGATTACTGAAATCAGAGATTTTAAATATTTTTAGGTCTGGGATCCTTTATTCAATGTATTCTTAGTGGGAGCATGAAAATTAAATACACCCGAGAAGTTCTGGTTGTTTGGGGTGGGGTGAGTTCGAGTTCCTGTCTGACTCTTAATGAGGGTCCCTAGAAGCAGATTTGGGAAGTACAGTCTGAAAACCATGAACTTACAAAGCATTTGGATACTGGGTTAAAGTAGAATATTTTTTCCCCCAGGATAAAACGTGGTCCACTAAAATTTCATGTTTATTTACTATATCTATATCCATCATTTTTGTGATTTCTCTGTAGCACTGAGAGTTAGTTCCTCTTATTACCAGTGAAGAAGAAAGTTAGAGACATCCAGTGTACTGCCCAAGTTGACATTGCCCTTGAGCACCAAAGCCAGGCTTTGATCCCAAGCTGAAAGAATGCAAACCTCAAGTACTTTCAGTGCAAGACGGTGCTGTACTCATTAACATAAATAGCTGACAAGTTAGTAGTTATTGTTAACTAAAGAGGCAGTATAATGTGGTACCCAAAAGTTCAAGCTCTTAAATTAGACCCCTGGGCTCAAGTCCTGCCTCTGCTGCTCACTATGACCTTAGGCAGGTGACCAGATTTCTCTGTGCCCTTGTTTCCTTGTCTGTGAAATGTGGTCATCATAATGTTCTTCTTTTAGATTAGTTTGGCGTTTAAATAAATTTATATTAGAAAAGCACTCAGAACAAAGCCTACCAATAGTAAGTGCTCAATAAACTTTAGCTAATTAGAGTCCTTAGAGTAGCCAAGAATGACACTAGGCATTTTATATGTACTATTTATATTTAATTTTTACCACGAAGGAATGATATATGGTTTTTTTTTAAATTTTAATTTTATGAAAGAAAAACCAAAAACTCAACAAGTGTAAGAACTCTGTAAGGACAGGTCATGATTCTGGAATTTTGGTCCAAATCTCTCTAACTCGAAAACCAATGCTCTTAATTGTTAAAAAAAAAAAATCAACGGTAACTGGCTTTTAAAATGATAAAAGTTTCATTGAATTATTTTCTCAAAAAAACAGTGAGTAACAATAATTCTTGGATTCATTTAATCTTATTCCTCTAAGTGATTCTAAAGTATATGCTTCCATTTGTTTATATAATAACCTTATAAGATATGGAATAGGTAAATATAATTCCCTATGACACCAAAAAGTTATTAAACACATGTTTATACAGAAAAGATTAGTAGTAATATGCATATTAATGCAGAGCAAAATATGTCAGAATGTAAACCTCAATGTAGAATGTGTTCTGTCTCCCTGACAATCAATTTTTCTGCTTTGTATTTCATAGTCCTTATAGATTTTCATATTTTCAGTTACTTCTTTTCTCCTGGTGCATTGCATAAAATACCTAGTAATATATAGAATAACCATTTCCCATAATTGGTATTTCACTCCATATCATTGAAATTGATCTTTATTTCCTTTTGATGGCAAAGTTATCAGAATACCCCCTACAGAGTTCACTTATGCAAAGTGTTAATTTCCTGTCACTTTTTAATTTAAACAAGGGTGGAAGAAACTGTTCAGAAGGCAGTATGTATTCTTATGACCAGCAATTATGAAATTGAAGTAAAATTTTTACAGCTTATTGTAATTGGAAATGGCAGACTGTTCCCTAATAATTAGCAATTTGTCAACTTCAAAATAATTTAGTAGAACCATGAATATCCCATGAGTGACTGTTAAATGATCTATTATGAAATGTCAGTGAACTGAGTCTACTTTCAATTGACTAATGACAGATCTAACAAAAACTAGATATTATCCCTATCTTCTCCTGAAACTTGCTACTACTTAGCAAAGTGGACCAAACTTTAATGGAGAAAACAACTGGTCTACTCTTTCACCAAAGAAGTTGTCCTTTTCAGTTTGGGATTGAGACATGTTTCCTTTATTGCAAAGGGCATTTCATATTGAGGCTGTCATTTATATTGATGTTCTTTTTTCAAAATGACACCTCCATGTAATTTTTTTCTGCAGAAAAATTAGACTTCAGTGTTCAGGGTCATTGGTAAGAGATCTTTCAGTGATTCAAAATTCATTTAAAATTTTAGGAAGAAGGGGGGGAAAAAAACAGAACAAAAACTCCCCAAGAGAAGTAATATGTACCTTACTTGGAAGACCTAGCGCATTTTAAATGGGCTTACCAAATAGAAGACAGTATTTTTCCTTTGCCAATTTAATAACAACACATGGGAATTTCTTTCTCTAGAATTTTGTGAAAACTTAACAATTATCATAGGACTGAGTGGGGTTTGTTTGCTTCCCACAAAAGCAGAGATGATTTTTATTGACCAATCTTTGATCCGAGAGATTAAAGAAAGTACTGCATGAGCAGCGAGAAGGATAATACCACGGGGGTCAATAGGCTTTACTGCTATTGGAAATGAAAGTGAATCATTCCATTGGGAGATGGGGTAATTTAGCATTCTTACTGGGAACTCAAGACTCTTTTCTTTTTCTCCCCCTTCTGGAAAAAAATTCAACTTATGAATAGGTTTCTCCATGACTTAATACCACAGCCACACATGAGGTCATTTGGAGGGCACTAGATTCACCAACATAATTCTGCACAATGCTTTTTAGCCCAAATGGCCTGGCTGTCACATTCTCACACCCTTGATTGAAATGTCCCTAGTAGACTTTTGGAATGCAGTCTGAAGGCTTAGTGACTCAATATTTTCACAGTGAATACATTTCCAATCTCATAGAAAGTTGCCACTAACTATTGCAGAGGTTATGTCTCTTTCAGTTTTCCTCTGAAAGACTGTAAATGGAGTAAAATTCAAGTTTAGCTGAGTTTTGAGAAAACAGGATATCATAAATCTACACTGCCATTATTTACCATTGTAATATGGTTCTGTTCAAGACAAAACTATCCAGCCTACCATCTTTGAACTGATAGTCTATAAAATAGTTTTTTCCTATTACCATAAATAGAATGATTATTTTTTTCCCTTTCTTTTTACTATGAGCCAGGGAATAAGGATTGGAAGTATAACATCTGGTATGATTGTGACTGGTGATAATGTTGAAATACCATTGTTTATAGAATATTCACCAAGACTCCTGAGGCTTGAGAAAATGTTCACATTATGCTTCTTTGTTTCTTTGAAATATTGCCAAAGAAATTTCATTGAGTTATCTGGTTGTATTTCTCTTCCAATTTGCTAAAGATGTATTTAAGGCTCTGGGCAATTTATTTTAAATTTTGACTGATTGTTTTTAACAGAGTTCTCATTTAAAATGTCCATATTCTTCTCTCTATAAACGTTCTTGGATGTAAGACAGGTGTCTTGTAGTGATATCAGTAACTTGCCACCCAGAGCTATCCGATTCTGGTCCCTTTGGTTTCTAAAGCTGATTTAGCATTGGGGTTACATTGACAAAATTAAAATTTATGATCAAAACTACTCTCAGTTTCCTCTCATTTGAAGGCAGCTGTCCATTTTGCTTTTCTTAGCAAGAGTACAGAACTAAATTCTACATACTGTGCCTCTCCCTTATCAGATCATTCCATTCCAGTTTAAAATTTTGATTAATAGGAGCATAATTCTCTTCTTCTTGGGGGGAAAATCACATTTATTAATATTAACAGGGACATACTGCTATAAGTTTACATGATGGAATATGATTTCCCCTCAATTTTGCTAGCATACCTTTTTATACTTATTCATCTAGAGTCTTCTCATAGTATTCAGAAAATTGCTCTTGGCCATACCAAATGGTGTCCAAGTGGATAGAAATAGTGCATACTTGTTTTCAAAGCATTCACTTTGGTTGTTAGTAAGAAGCTGTGCAATGACTAACTTACTAACTTACAAGATTCTTCATTAAATGTTATTAATGTATTGAATTTTGACCAATGCCTTATAATTAAAATTAATAGGAAGTAATCAGTGATTCAGGAGACTGATGATTTTTTCTAAACTAAACATTGATTCATCTGTGACCTGAGGCAAATCAATCAATTTGAACCAGGTATATGTAAAGGAAGAACCTTTTATTTTGAAGAGACACCTGAGTGATATTTTACTGAAAGTCACAAAAGATTTCTCATTCTTAAACTGGGCAACTTTTGACTCCACCATTAGTGTGGAAGAATGTCACTGTTAGTCTAAAGTACCTAGTAGCTCTGTCTAACTATGTGATCTGGGCTCAAATCAATTACTGTTGCATGCCTGATATAAGTGCCAAGGGTTAGTATGGAGTTAATTTTAGTGCTATAGATCCTGTTGAGTTCTGTATGCTAAAGTATAGTACTTAAAATAATTAAAATTATAACAACAATGAGAATAGCTAAGATTTATTGATTCCATACTGTATATTAATCAGACTTTGTGCCTTACATGTACCATGTCATTTGATCCTGAAGATCAACATGTGGGATAGGTATTGCTACGGACTGAATGTCTGTGATCCCCAAAATTCGTGTGTGGAAATCTAATCCCCAAAGTGATGGTGTTTGAGGCCGGGCTTTTAGGAGGTAATTAGGTCGTGAGGGTGGAGACCTCATGAACAGTATTAGTCCCCTTATATGAAGAGGCCAAGAAGCTAGCTTCCTCCCTTATCACAATATGAGGATACCAAGAAAAGCTGCCAGTCTGCAACCCAGAAGAAGGCCCTCACCAGAACCTGATTATGCTGGAACATGGACTTGAAGTCCCCAGATCAGTGAGAAATAAATATTTGTTGTTTAAACCACCCAATCTATGGTTATTTGTTATAGCAGCCCAAACTGAGACAGGTATAAATATCATTTCTATTTTATGGTTGAGGACACCATATAATACTAAACATGCTTAGAACTGGGATTTAAATTCTTATCTAAATGTCTGTAGATTCCACTTTAAAAACCATTCTGGGTTTCCATGCTGAACTCCTGGAGCCTCAGGACCCCAGGGGCTGCTCTCAGGGGGTCAGGGAGAGGCTAGCAGGTAAGAAGGTTCACGGTTTCCTCCTCTGCACCAATCAGAGCATCTTTCCTTTTAGCTGGTTTACAAATGGGGCTGTGCATATGTTTTTGATGACAAGAATGATTTTGCTGCCAAAACATGTTGGGTAACCCCTGCTGACACATACCTGGGGAGGCGGTGGGGGAGACCAGGAAAGCTCTCTACACCTGGGAAAGGGGAGACCTTGTGTACAGACACCCCCTTCCTGATTCTAAGGGCTCCGCATCCTCTCTGCCCTCACTGTCCCCTTCCCGAAACGCTGACTGGTCCTCTTCTGCAGAGTCTCTGATCCCCAATTTGGCTCTGGCTTCCCACAGAGTGACTCGGGGCGGCCGAGGCTGGGTGACTGAGTGGGGTGAGGGCACAAACCCAGTCAGGACGGGCAGGGGTGCTTTCCACACCACATACCAGGTTTGGGGCTAAGAGTAAAAGATTTGGGGAGAGGCTGAGTCAAGATGGCGGTGTGGGAAGGTGCAGAGTTAGCGTCACCCTACAACTAGGGCACCTGCTGGCCACTGGTGGGGGACTCCGGTGCCCAAAGAGATGGGAGGAACCCCAGAATGAACCAGTAGGATGTAGGAGGACTGAGGGTGGAAGAGAAGTGGAGGCCAGACAGGATCAGCACCCCTGAGGCCGGGGAGATCAGGAGAGGCAGGTGGGAGGGGCCATCCAGGAGAAGGGGGAGAGGAGCAGAGGGCAATTTCCCTGACCACTGGGACCCAGGGAGCCTGCTGAGCTCCCAGCCCGATCCCCTGCCCTCCAAAGCCCCCTCCAGGTCACGTGGGTCCTTGCGGGGCATAGGAAGGAGGCCAAGGGGAGAACAGGAGAGGCAGGCAGGAGGGGAGCTCCGGGAGGAGCAGGAGAGGAGTGGAGGGTGATTGCCCCACCCACTCATGCACCGGGAGCCTGCTGAGCTCCCAGGCCAATCCCCTGCCCTCCATGCCCCCTTCAGGTTGTGTGGATCCTTGGGGGCATAGGAGGGAGGCCGGGGAGATGAGGAGAGGCAGGCAGGAGGGGCCCTCCCAGACCCCAAACCGGAGGAGCAGGAGAGGAGAGGAGAGCATTTGCCCCACCCACTCGAGGCCAGGAAGCCTGCTGAGCTCCCAGATGAGGTCCCCTGCCCTCTGAGACCAGGGGTGGGGGGCATGCCTGGGCCCCTTCTGTCCCTTGAGCCTAAGCCCCACCCCCCCACAAGCCACAGGGCATTTTCCAGCCCTGTGGGTCCTCAGCATTGGCCCTGCCCACCCCCCAAACCTCACCCTTGCTTAGGCCCCACTCTCCAGAGCCAAGGCCTCCCCCCCATCTTGTTTTTTCTTGCCCCTCCTCTTTTTTACTGTTGTGGTACTGATACACCTTCTGCTTGTTGATTCATCTGTATTTTATTTTTACATTCTTTCTAACATATCTGTTAGTTTCCTAGTCTAATTTTATTTTTAGTTATTTTTTTTTTTTTTTCCCACCCCATGCGGCTGGCAGGATCTTGGTTCACAAGCCCAGGGTCGGGCAGAAGCTCCTGCAGTGGAAGCTCTGAGTCTGAACCACTGGACTAACAGAGAACTTCAGACCCCAGGGAATATTCATTGGAGTGAGACCTCACAGAGGTCCTCATCTCAGCACTAAGACCCAACTCTACCCAGTAGCCTACAGACTCCAGTGTTGGAAGCCTCAGGCCAAACAACCAGTAAAAAAGGAACACAAACCCACTCATAAAAAAAAAAGAAAAATGAAACACCAAAAAAATATGTCACAGATGAAGGAGCAAGGTAAAAACCTACAACACCAAATAAATGAAGAGGAAATGGGCAATCTATCTGAAAAAGAATTCAGAGTAATGATAGTAAAGATGATCCAGAATCTTGGAAATAGAATGGAAGCATGGATTGAGAAAATACAAGAAATGTTTAACAAGATCTAGAAGAACTAAAGAACAAACAGAGATGAGCAACACAATACCTGAAATGAAAAATACACTAGAAGGAATCAATAACAGAATAACTGAGGCAGAAGAACGAATAAGTGAGCTGGAAGAAAAAATGGTGGAAATAACTGCCAAGGAGCAGAATAAAGAAAAAAGAATGAAAGGAATTGACAATCTCAGAGACTTCTGTACAACACTAAATGCACCAACATTCGAATTATAGGGGTCCCAGAAGAAGAGAGAAAAAGAAAGGGTCTGAGAAAATATTTTAAGAGGTTATAGTTGAAAATTTCCCTAACATGGGAAAGGAAATAGTCACCCAAGTCCAGGAAGCACAGAGAGTCCCATACAGGATAAACCCTAGGAAAAATGCACCAAGACACATATTAATCAAACTAACAAAAATTAAATTCAAAGAAAAAATATTAAAAACAGCAAGGGAAAAACAAAAAATAACATACAAAGGAATCCCCGTAAGGTTATCAGCTGATTTTTCAGTGAGAACTCTGCAGGCCAGAAGGGAGTGGCAGGATATACTTAAAGTGATGAAAGAGAAAAACCTACAACCAAGATAACTCTACCCAACAAGGTTCTCATTCAGATTCGATGAAGAAGTCAAAAGCTTTACAGACAAGCAAAAGCTAAGAGAATTCAGCACCACAAAACCAGCTTTACAACAAATGCTAAAGAAACTTCTCTAAGCAGGAAACACAAGAAAAGAAAAAGACACACAAAAACAAACCTAAAACAATTAAGAAAATGGTAATAGGAACATACATATCAATAATAACCTTGAATGTAAATGGATTAAATGCCCCAACCAAAAGACACAGACTGGCTGAATGGATACAAAAACAAGACCCATATATATGCTGTCTAAAAGAGACCCACTTCAGACCGAGGGACACATACAGACTGAAGGTGAGGGATGGAAAAAGATATTCCATGCAAATGGAAATCAAAAGAAAGCTGGAGTCGCAATACTCGTATCTGATAAAATAGACTTTAAAGACAAGAGACAAAGAGGGAAAGGAAAAGAAGAAAACAATAGCAAAGATCAATAAAACTAAAAGCTGGTTCTTTGAGAAGATAAACAAAATTGATAAACCCTTAGCCAGACTCATCAAGAAAAAAAGGCAGAGGACGCATATCAATAAAATTAGAAATAAAAAAGGAGAAATCACAACTGACACCGCAGAAATACAAAGGATTATAAGAGATTACTACAGAAAACTATATGTTTATAAAATGGACAACCACGAAGAAATGGACAAATTCCCGGAAAGGTACAATTTTCCAAGACTGAACTAGGAAGAATTAGAAAATATAAACAGACCTATCACAAGTAATGAAATTGAAAGCATAATTAAAAATCTTCCAACAAACAGAAGTCCAGGACCAGATTTCACAGGCAAATTCTGTCAAACATTTAGAGAAGAGCTAACACCCATACTTCTCAAACTCTTCCAAAAATTGCAGAGGGAGAAACACTCCCAAATTGATTCTATGAAGCCACCATCACCCTCATACCAAAACCAGAAAATGATATCATAAAAAAGGAAACTTATAGACCAATATCACTATTGAAGATAGATGCAAAAATCCTGAACAAAATATTAGCAAACAGACTCCAACGCACATTAAAAGGATCATACACCATGATCAAGTGGGATTTATCCCAAGGATGCAAGGATTCTTCAATGTACACAAATCAATCAGTGTGATACACCACATTAACAAATTAAGGAATGAAAACCATATGATCATCTCAATAGATGCAGAAAAAGCTTTTGACAAAATTCAACACCTATTTTTGATAAAAACTCTCCAGAAAATGGGCATAGAAGGAACTGACCTCAACATAATAAAGGTCATATATGACAAACCCGCAGCAAGCATCATACTCACTGATGAAAAAAAAGCATTTCCACTAAGATCAGGAACAAGAGAAGGATGTCCACTCTCGCCACTCTTAATTCAACATAGTTTTGGAAGTCCTAGCCACGGCAATCAGAGAGGAAAAGGAAGCAATCCAAATTGGAAAAGAAGAAGTAAGCTGTCATTGTATGCCAATGACATGTTACTACACATAGAAAATCCTAAAGATGCCACCAGAAAGCTACTAGAACTAATCAATGAATTTGATAAGGTTTCAGGATACAAAATTAATGCACAGAAATCTCTGGCGTTCCTATACACCAACAACAAAAAATCAGAGAAGTTAAGGAAACACTCCCATTTGCTGTTGCAACAAAAAGAATAAAATACCCAGGAATAAACCTGCCTAAGGAGGAAAAGACTTGTACTCAGAAGACTATAAAACACTGATGAAAGAAATCAAAGATGACGTAAACAGATGGAGAATTATACCATGTTCTTGGATTGGAAGAATCAATATTGTGAAAACCACTATACTACCCAAAGCAATCTACAGATTCAGTGCAATCTCTATCAAACTACCAATGGCATTCTTCACAGAAGTAGAACAAAAAAATCTTACAATTCGTATGGAAACACAGAAGACCACGAATAGCCAAAGCAATCTTGAGAAAGAAAAATGAAGTTGGAGGAATCAGGCTCCCTGACTTCAAACTATACCACAAAGCTACAGTAATCAAGACAGTATGGTACTGGCACAAAAACAGAAATATAGATCAATGGTACAGGATAGAATGCTCAGCGATAAACCCACACACATATAGGCCCCTAATTTATGACAGAGGAGGCAAGAACATACAATGGAGAAAAGACAGCCTCTTCAATAAGTGGTGCTGGGAAAACTGGACAGCTACATGTAAAAGAATGAAATTAGAACACTCCCTAACACCATACACAAAAATAAACTCAAAATGGATTCAGGACTTAAATGTAAGACCAGACACTATAAAACTTTTAGAGGAAAACATAGGAAAAACACTCTTTGACATAAACCACAACAAGATACTTTTTGACCCACTTCCTTGAGTAACAGAAATAAAAACAAAAATAAACAAATGGGACTTAATTAAACTTAAAAGCTTTTGCACAGCAAAGGAAACCATAAGCAAGACAAAAAGACAACCCTCAGAATGGGAGAAGATATTTGCAAATGAAACAACAGACAATGGATTAATCTCCAAAATATACAAACAGCTCATGGAGCTCAATATCAAAAAAGACAATCCAGTTAAAAAATGGGTGGCAGGGCTTCCCTGGTGGCGCAGTGGTTGAGGGTCCGCCTGCCGATGCAGGGGACATGGGTTCGTGCCCCAGTCCGGGAGGATCCCACATGCCGCAGAGCGGCTGGGCCCGTGAGCCATAGCCACTGAGCCTGCGCGTCCGGGGCCTGTTCTCCGCAACGGGAGAGGCCACAACAGTGAGAGGCCCGCATACAGCAAAAAAAAAAAAAAAAAAATGGGTGGCCGACCTAAATAGACATTTCACCAAGGAAGACATACAGATGCCCAAGAGGCACGTGAAAAAAGATGGTCAACATCACTAATTATTAGAGAATGCAAATCAGAACTACAATGAGGTATCACCTCACACTGGTCAGAATGGCCATTATCAAAAAATCTAGAAACAGTAAATCCTGGAGAGGGTGTGATGAAAAGGGAACCCTCCTACACTGTTCCTGGGAATGTAAATTGATACAACCACTATGGAAAACAGTATGGAGGTTCCTTAAAAAACTAAAAATAGAGCTACCATATGACCTAGCAATCCCACTACTGAGTATATACCCTGAGAAAACCATAATTTAAAAAGAGACATGCACCACAATGTTCATAGCAGCAATATTTACAATAGCCAGGACATGGAACCAACCTAAATGTCCATCGACAGATGAATGGATAAAGAAGATGTGGCACATATATACAATGGAATATTACTCAGCCATAAAAAGAAACGAAATTGAGATATTTGTAGTGAGGTGGATGGATCTAGAGTCTGTCATACAGAGTGAAGTAAGTCAGAAAGAGAAAAACATATACCGTATGCTAACACATATGTATGAAATCTAAAAAAGAAAAAAAAATGCTACTGATAAACCTCATTGCAGGGCAGGAATAAAGAGGTAGACTTAGAGAATGGACTTGATGACATGGGGTGGGAGGGTGATGCTGGGGCGAAGTGAGAGTAGCATCCACATATATACACTACCAAATATAAAATAGTTGTCTGGTGGGAAGCAGCAGCATAGCACAGGGAGGTCGGCTCAGTGCTTTGCGATGAACTTGAGGGGTGGGATAGGGAGGATGGGAGGGAGGCTCAAGAGGGAGGGGATATGGGGACGTGTATGCATATGGCCGATTTTCTTTGTTGTACAACAGAAACTAACACAGTCCTGTGAAGCAATTATACTCCAATAAAGATCTATTTTTTAAAAAAATTCTGCTTTGACTTTTATATATTTCTCCCCTTGACTTTTGTATATTCACATAGTCCACAATTGTGTATAATCTCTATTGATTTCTCAAAACCACGTTTTGGTCACCAAATTTTGTCGTGGTGGTGTTTGCCAGCCAATTATATCTGAAAGCTTATTAAGACCTCTACTAAATAATAATTGCCAAATGTCTATTTCCACTACTTTTCCCTCACAGGGCCATTCTTTTCTGTGTCTTGTAGTGATTAATCTTATGATTTGGGGCTTTAAAATACAGAGACCTGAGTTCAAATCCTTGCTTTACTACCTACTAGCTGCTAAGCCATTAATGCTAAGCAATCCTGAGCAAGTAGCTTAATATCATTCCTTAATTACCGTGTTTGGAAATAGGACTAATGCTCCTTGCCAAATAGAGCTATTATTAAGATTAAATGAAATATGGTATAAATATGCTTATCATACAGTTTTTGGCACTTAAATATCAATTGTTTTAATTTTCATTGTTATGAGATATAGAGATAAGACAAGGTCTTTGTCACAAACTTTGAGATTATGGGGTCAGTGAGCATGGTTTGCACTTCTAAAGACTCACAGAAGTCTTAAGTGAAAGGAGCAATAATTCTTCTCTGGCTACTGAAACTGCTAGGGGGAAGTCCTGGTCCTGTTCCCTTTTTACACTACAGAACCTGCCTTGCACCTTGGCTGTTAATGAGAATAGTGTTCTATTTCAGAGGACCCCAGCTCATTTCCAATTGTTCGGTTTCTTTGCATCACCATAGTAAAATGCGATAGTAGTTTATAGAGGACAGGGTGTTTTGAAGATTTGCTTGTTCCCTATTTTTACTCTATATAAAATAAACATTCCACATTATTAAATGGAAAATGGCAACTATATTGATTGATTCATTTCCCTTAGGGGTTTTTTCTAAGGATCAGAAACTTCAGCCTTGATCTCAGTATGCGTATCTACTATCTCTGTCATGTTATAATTTAATTCCATAATTGTGTTTTGAACTAGGTATTTTTCAACTTTGGCATTTTACAAAGCAAAAAAAAAAAAAGTAATAAATTGAGGGGGCGGTTGTGCTTTTTTTTTAAAGGTGCACCTGTGGCATTTTCAAGAAAAGCAGGTGCTTTTGATATGAACATGAAAACTTTCCCTCTTTAGAAGATTCAGGCCAGTTTCTGAATTTTACTATCTCAGGGAACTGTTTACAATTACTTCCCTGAAATAAGCAACTTGAAGAATAAAAAATAATTTTATAGTCAATTGATGTCATTTTTAAAGCTTTTCTTCTTTTCTTCTCTTTTCTCCAAGATTTGATCTTACAATTATTGTTTGAGTACAGGAGATACACAAATAAATTAAAATTTTTTGCATTAAAATATAAAAAGCAAGAATAGTATGCTACATGTAGCTTCAAATTTTCTCTAATCTTTTCTATGGTTCAGTACCGGTAGGAATGATGTAGGTGATATTATTCTTCAGTTTCTACAACTACTGAGAAGAAATTACTTTTCAGGGAAAATGTATACTTTTATAAAAATAAGACTCCAGTTCATGTAGAGCCTTTGTAGAGTTAGAACTTCCATTGCTGAATTTCATTTGGAAGATCCCAGGAGTATATTATACTTATTTTATCTGCTTCTGAATGATGAAAGACTAAGTTGAATCTACTTGTGGTTAAACTTCAGTTTATGGATATATTATCCTGTTAGTAATGAAACTTTGTATGATTTTGGCAGATTAATAGTCGGAGAAATGGGAATATTATTAAAATTCTTATAGCCAAATGTAAGAAAAACTGCTTTAAGCTCATGGAGAATCAAGTTTTTCTATTGAATGCAATGCAGTTCTCACGCTAATTACCTGAAATTAGCATAGACTTCACAGCTTGAGGGCACTATCCTCCACAAGACACCTCAGTTTAGACACCAGTCATACTCTCCCGGGTGCACAGGTTACCTTTGCTTCTGAACAACTGGCTACATAAGCAGGGGTTCCCATTACCTTTCACCTTCAGTTATTCACTGGAATAATTCACAGAACTCAGGAAAGTGCTATACTTAGGATTATGTTACCAGGTTGGCGTGCATTGCGTCAAATGGCTTCAACCAAGGAGGTGAGAGGAAGACCCGGACCAGCAATCTTGGTCCTCCTGATAGCAAGCGAAGAATTGCAGACTACCACTTCGGGCTTAAGCACAAAGCAAAGTTTGTGTAAAGCATAGTTACACTCTCAGAGAGAGAGAACGGGCTGTTTCTGCGAGGCGAAAGCAGCATTCCTGTACAGGCTTAATGGTGTTTTTAAGGAGCATTGTGTGGGCAGGAGGGGTGAGTGACAGGGGATCATTATTTGATTGACAGTCCCGAGCTATGTAACAAGTTCACTATTGCGCATGCTTTCACCCTAGATTCGCTAAGAAACGCCCACGGTGTGTGTGTGGGGCAAAACCACCTGTAGAGTTTATTATATTGATAGTATAATGAGTTTGGGTTTACTATAGGTTATACACCTGTCTGGTCTGGGCATGCGCAGCCCGGGGAAGTTCTCTAGTTTTACTGTGTCCCCACTTTACCAGGATAAGTTTGCCCACCACACGACCATAGTTTCGCCCGTTCTGGGTGGGGTCAGGGGATGTTCTCCAGATGGTTGGGGTGTAACGTGACTCCTTGCTGCAAACGTCAGGAGAGGGTCCCCAAGTGTTTGGGGTGTGACTTGATTATTCCCCTTTTGTCCTTTCACCGCTGTCACCTTCTTGCTGCTAATGTCTGACTAAATACCTAACAATTATACTTTTATTATAAAGGACACAGATCAGCCAAATGAAGAGATGCATAAGGAGATGTCTGGGAGAGTCTCAAATATGAAGCCTCTGTGTCCCCAGGGCCCTTCACCCTCCTAGTAAACCTATGGGTATCACTAGCCAGGAAGCTCACCTGAGCTTTAGTATCTAGAGTTTTTATTGGAATTTTATTAGGTAGGCATGACTGATTGAATCATTGGTCACTTGGTTGAATTCAATTTCCAGCCCCCATCCCCTCCCTGAGGCTGGGCTAATAATCATGTGGCTCAGTCCCAACCCTCTAAATCACCTGGCTGATCATTCTGGTATAGCCAACCCCCATCTAGAAACTATCTAGGGGCCCACCTTGTGAGCCACCTCATTAGCATAAACTCAGGTGTCCTTTGAGATGCCTGCTGTGAATAACAAAGACCCTCCTATCAGTGGGAAATTTTAAAGATTGAGGATCTCTCTCTCTCTCTCTCTCTCTCTCTCTCTCTCAGGTACAAGGGGACAAAGACCAGACAAATTCTTTATTATATAGTTATAAAGTTTTGGAGATTGTGAGGTTTTTTGTGTACTTAACTATGCAATATATATAACAAAATACATGTATGGCATCCTACTCTTGGGAACACTGTGAAGAATCTTAGTGGGGTAAATCAAATGTGGCTTGCTTAATTCCAGCTCATGCTGTCCCTACACCTGAATATCTTTCTACCACTCCTCTGTGAAGCTGTATCTCATCCCTTTCTTAAAAACCTCAAGGTCCACCTCTTCCAAGAAGCCTTTTTTCTTTAGTGCACTTTGTGCTAGTGGTTTTCTTTTTCACAGTTCTACCTTTACAATGAAATGTGTCAGTGTATGTGTATTATCATTTAGCTGCTTACGCATTTCTATGGACATTTGGGTTCTGACAACTAAGAAAAACTGGAGAAGAAATTGGGATGTAGAGAATTAAAATTGGTTAGACATAAAGGAAGATTCTAGATACAGGAGGGTTTTGATCCCTAGAAAGTACCAAATAACCCATGTTTTCATTTTTTATACAAATTCTAGTGACATGAGGTTCTGCTCATGTTTGGCACTGGTCATGTTTCTTAGATGCAATAATATTCAAGGTAAGTGAGCTCCCAGGGACAATGCATATTAGAGAGAGGAGAGAGATAACAAGTAAACAAGCACATGGCACAAGATAATTTCAGATAGTGATGGGTGATGATATGACAAGAGAGGAAGAATATGTGGGGCAGGAAGAATATGTAGCTTCAGTTTGGGTGATCTCCTCTGAAGGTGTGATATATTGAGCAGAATGGTATGAAGGAGTCAGTCATACAGTGACCTGGGGGCACGGTGCTCCAGGCAGAGGGAACAGTAGATGCAAAGGCTCTAAGACCAGACTGCATTCAGTGTAGCTGAGGAACAAAAAAGCACAGTGTAACTTTCAGAAAGTGAAGGGGAGACAAATGTTAAATGAAGTCACAGAAGAAGGTAGAAACCAGGGCCATGGTAAGGGATAGATTTTATTCTGATTTTACTATAAAATATAAAAACTACAGAAATATAAGAAAAAATAATCCATAGCCCAATAGAAACACTAACTGTGGACAAAATATCAACTCATTTCTCTTCAGTATTTTTTTTCCTGCATATATAGAAGTACACATAAAAAAAAGATTGGGGGTGAAGATATAGTTTTGTGACTTGCCTTTTTTTCACCAAATAATATGCTATGGGCACTTTTTCATGTCTGTACATACTGTTTTACAATGTGATGTTAATGGCAGCACATATTCTTTTATATGGATGTGCCATATTTATGTATTCAATCTACTATTTTTGAACATTCACTTTTTTAAAAATTATTTATTTTTGGCTGCATTGGGTCTTCGTTGCTGCGAGTGGGCTTTCTCTAGTTGCAGCGAGCGGGGGCTACTCTTTGTTGAGGTGCACGGGCTTCTTATTGCGGTGGCTTCTCTTGTTGCGGAGCACAGGCTCTAGGCACACGGTCTTCAGTAGTTGTGGCATGCGGCCTCAGTAGTTGTGGCTCGCGGGCTCTAGAGCGCCGGCTCAGTAGTTGTGGTGCACGGGCTTAGTTGCTCCGCAGCATGTGGGATCTTCCCAGATCAGGGCTCGAACCTCTGTCCCCTGCATTGGCAGGCGGATTCTTAACCACTGCGCCACCAGGGAAGTCCAGAGCACTCACTTTCTTATCTCTTTTTTCTCCCTTGCTTCAGGGATTATTCTTGTATTTAAAACATTTTACACATTTCTGATTATTCCTTCAGAATAAATTCATAACATGGAAATATTAGGTCAAATAGTATAAACACTTTTAGGGCTTCCAGTGTGTAAATATCCTCTAAAAATACACCAATTGGCACTCCCAGTCAGTGGTTGAAGTTTCTGACTCACTGTACCCTCACTTTAAAAAGCACTTCAACTTTAAGAGGTAAAAATCATATCTTGTAGTTTTTTACTGACTGTGTTTAATGAGATTAATACATTTTCCACTTACTTATTGGCCTTTATATTTCTTTTTTGTGTGAATTGAACTGGTACATTTTCCATAAAGCTTTTCTTGATTCACTAGGTGAAAGTTTTTCATCCTCTTCTGAATTTCCAGAGTATTTTATTTTTGCTTTATGGATTTATAGTCTTCCTTGTATTGTAGCATTGCGTAATAAATTTCGTAGTTCTCATAGATGTGAGGTTGGAATCTTTGTCTCTTTTCCTGGATACTAGCACAACATAACACATAAAGTGAGTACTTAAGATGTGTTAGTTGAGTCAATAACTGACCCTCATATTTAGTTTAGCAGATACTAGTGTAGAGCGACTTATGATTTGGGTGTTATTTTTATGCATATTCTTTAGGATAGTTTTCAAATAAAGTATCAGTTTTTGAAATGATGCTGCGTTGATGAGTTTAATTTGCTAAAATCCACTTTACTGCATCATGAGTTATATATTGTCATATTTCTTCCTCATTTTCAATTATCATTGTACACTTGATTCTAGTCCAATTACAGACTTTCATCAAATGCAATAGTACTTGAGCTATTAGCTTAGTTTAGTTAGACAGTTTAAACTTTACCATGTATAAGAATCATAAAGAGGACTTGTTCAAAGAGAGGAATAGTCTCTGCCCCCAGAGTTTCTGATTCTATAGGCCTGAGGTGGGGTCCAAGAATTTGCATTTCTAACATGTTCCCAGGTGGTACTGATGCTGCTGGCCTCTGACCACATTTTGAGAACCACTAGACTAAATGGTATTCAGCACACTTAGTGTCCCCTTGGAAAGAAAGAGCAGCTGCTTCTTTGCATAATTTGTCTTATGAAGTATGTCCTAGCAAAGGATGTAGAAACAAACTTTGAGAAGAAGAGAATTTTGCCTATAGCTTTGGCAAGCGAACTGCCTTAGTGCCTTGCATTTTCTCTTGCTGGGAAATCCTCCTGTTGAGAGGGCCACCACCGTTACCATTTTAGAACTTGTTCTACTTTAAAGAACCAAGTGAGTTCAGAAGAGGGAAGAGAGAACAATGAGAAAGGACACCTGTGATGAACACAGGAGGGGGGTGCAGGTTTGATCAAATGAGCTCCATCAAATCACCAACTCTCCCAACCCCCCAAATATAGAAGTTGACATGTTGGCTCTACCTAAGGCTGTCTCAGAAGGGAAATGTCATGAAAGTATAAACTGCTGCTTAGGGCAGCACAAGTCCCGTGGGGGCGTCAACTTCAACAAAATTGTTAAAACGTGTGCCAGCTTCAGGTTGGCAATTTCGAGTTCACTTCAGTAACGTCAATGACGCACCTTCACACAGTAAGCGCAATAGAGACAAAGAGGTGCCTTGCAACTGCCGGAGAGAGAAAAGAGTCCTCTGAGATGAAATGTTAACATAAGAAGTGGAAATGGTTTGTCATAGTTGCAAGCTGGCTCTTTGGGGTTCACTTTCCTATAGTGAGTGAACTGTAGTGTGGTACCCTAGCAAAAGAGTCTCAATAAAATTAGAACAATCGTTTAAAAAGGGCAGAGAGAGAGAGAGGCTAGAGAGAGAAGGAGAGAGAGTTCTTTCTTTTGTGTGTATGTGATAAGAAGCTTAACAAAAGTGAAAAAACGCTTTATGTGGATGTGAGTTTTCATGGCAGTCTCAAGCCGACACTCAGTTGCCTTTATTATAGACTAAGCTACTTTAGCAAGCAAAGGATAATGGAGAGACAGAGAATGCAGGAAACAACAGTCAGGTGGGGAGGAGGCATGGAGAGACCTTTTGACAGGGAATGTTCTGTAACTAAAGAAACAATATACATTTTCTTTATGTTTTTCAAATACTCTACTCCTTATAAGAAAGAAAAAGAATATGTGAGTTTCTCCCAGCCCTGAATCCTTGAAGTTATTTTGAAATGTGATTTAATAGAATGCTAATTTTTAATTATAATGTCATATTTCATGTTTAGGGCCAGGAAATGCTACATATAAGAGAAAAGAATAGCTGGAGTGTGTTGAAATAGGAGCCATTTTTAAAAGTTTGTTTCCAGTGTATTACAGTGGAAAAATAACGGAAATATATTTACCAGAAAATGAAACAATCAACCAGGCTCCTTGCTCTTTTACTTGCTGAAATGTTTGTAGGGGTCAAACTAGCCCAAAATTGGTGGGAGGAATTGAGAGACTCCATTAAATAACTTGCCACCTTATTTACATTGTTAGCTTGAATTTTACTTAAACATTTAGGTTTGTTTTGTTTTTCTTCTACATACGTGAGATTCCAAGGAGTCATAGAAAGTGAGGTTTGGAAAAGACATTAAATATGACCTGTTGGCAGATGCTTGAATCCATTGGACAATATCTCCAACGTGCTGTACTCCAGTTACTTCTTGAATGATGGTATTCTTATCAAGACAACTGGGTGCATGTTTGAAGGTCTTTGACTGTTAGACTGAACCAAAAATCTGTCTCCTTGTAATTACCATACCTTGTTCTTTCATTTAAGTCCATACTAAGCCAATCGTGTTCTTTCTCCCTGATATAGTAATATATCTAGACAACTATCACATCTTCTTCAATTCTAAAGGTTAAAAATTCCCAGGACCTTCATCACTGATTATGGTGTTTCAGGTAGTCTGATAAGTATGGAGTAGAGAGGGCCATTATTTATACTGAAGCAATTTCAGATCAATCTGAAATTCGATGACCACCCTCCAACATTGACTCCTGTTAAAATAATTAAGTATAACTCCACCAATCCTTTTTATTTTTATACGTGTTCCTCCTAAAAAGTTATACCTTTTTATATTCTACTTGTGCTGATAGTTCACTGGTTTCAAATTTTGGGCATGGTATTTATTTTTATCAACCTCTTCTTATAATTATCTATGTCCTTTCCCATCTGTGGGGGTCTTTTTGAATCTAAACTTTATCATTCAACATATTTTATATCACTCCAAGCTTTGTGTAACTCACAAATTAATTGTATATATGGACATGTGTATTTGTGTGTTATTGTATGCACGTGTGTGTTTCTTCAGACTGGGGTAGTGATTGAGAGCTCCATCTCTGAAATCAAATCTGATTCAAATTCTAGCTGTACCACTTACTAGCTTGTGACCTTTGGCAAATGAGTTAACTTTGCCAAATCCTGTTTCCTCTTCAACGAAATGATTCCTACCTTGATGGGTCGTTATGGCAATTCAATATGATAATTTAATGTGTACAGAGCTTAGCATAGTTCCTGGCACATAGTAAGCTACTGGGGGGGAAATTTCTTAAGCTCACTAATTCTCAGTTTGCTGATTTGTAAAATAGAGGTAATAATAACATTTTTCTCGTTGTGTTGTTGGGGGAAGTTAAATGAGTTAATATATCTAAGGGGCTTAGAACAGTGTCTGGAATATAGAAATTACTGTAGGTTTGCTACTATCCCCATCAGTATTATTAATAGTTATTAGTGTTAGTCTTACTTAATTCATAGTAGGTGCTCAAGATATGCTATTTGCTTGCTTTTTTGCGGCAAAATCATCCAGTTGCTTTCTATATTCATGATTAAAATTGCAAACAGAAACTCATTCCAGTCTCTATAATTTTGGTTAATACATTCTCAATATTTTATTTAGAATATTTAGTTTTTTCAATTCATAGTTTATTCATTCTGATCATGTGTGCATTTTGTAGTATACAGAGCTAAATGCAAAAATGCTTTGTTCTGAAGGGAGATTCCAATATTCTTGGTATCTTTGAGAAGAATTACTGATTTCCAAGGAAACTGAAAATGATTTTTTTTCAAAGATTAAGGTCTTCTAAATAACAGTGAGCCTCTAATTTCCTTTTTATGGAAGATCATTATATATTTTTGCATCATAACATCTTTCTCATTTTCTCCAATAACCTATTTGTTACTGAAATAACCATCACTGAGTACTTAACTTTGTGGGAAGTAATGTGTGGGATGTTTTCAAGGATACAGTTCCTCCTCCAGGAAGGCCTTACAAGACAATGGGTAGGGATGTATGATCTTCTTAAAAGGTGATGACCTAAAAAATTAGGAAAAATAAAATTAGGGATAGTCATACAATCTATCAAAGTGATTATTATCTATCATGTGAACTATGTTATTGTGCTTCAGAACAATATTGTACTTTCTGCAGGTGAGAATGGGTTGATAAAACAGTTGAGGAGGAGAGAGCCTACTAAGCCAGGTTGTGGAGGAAAAAAAGTGGGTACTGTACCTTTGGTTAGAGTAGGGGCTGTGGGCATGGGTAATAAGTAATGAAGTTGGAAACCTGTTTGGACCCTCTGGATGGTTACAAACACATAAAGAATTTTTTTAAAAAAATTATACAATATATAAAGCTACTATATATACTTTTATGCTTTTTCACTTTTTACAACTAGAAACTACTTAAAACCACCATGCTAATTTGGTTTATGCCTATATATTGCATAGTAGAATGTACTGAAAAAAATTATATGATAAACTTTGTATATTACGAGTTGCCTTATATAACAGTATTTAGCTAAAAATTTCAGTTTTTCTTTAAGATATACCAACATGGAAAGAGCTTCTGAGTAATTATTTGGTTTCAAAACAATAAGTTCATGTACTCTGTTTTCTTTTGGGTTTTTTTGCGGTACGCGGGCCTCTCACTGTTGTGGCCCCTCCCGTTGCGGAGCACAGGCTCCGGATGCGCAGGCCCAGCGGCCATGGCCCACGGGCCTAGCCGCTCCCCAGCATGTGGGATCCTCCCGGACCGGGGCACGAACCCGTGTCCCCTGCATTGGCAGGCGGACTCTCAACCACTGCGCCACCAGGGAAGCCCCCATGTACTCTGTTTTATATTTACCTTTCATTTCATGAAAATTTTTTAGGTTTTTAAAAATTTTTCTCTCTGTTGCAATTTGAAAATTTTACTTTTTCAGTTCAGAAAGAAAATGGGCTTTAGGAATATCATTATGAGTAAAAAATAATCCAGAAAAGTTTTATAAGACATGAGAATACTAGTAACAGCAAACATAATTGCGAATACTTTTGCACTTGCTTTATTTTCCAATAACCAGCTTATTTCCTAGCACATAGTAGGCAGTCAATAAAATTTTTTTTAACAAGTAAATGAGACTAAAGTTGTGAGTCTAATTTTCAAAAATACTCAGAAGCATATTTCCCAGAAACATTCTATTTTCTATCCTTAGGCTGCTTTCCAATAAGCCATTTTGGAAATAGATGGTACTAATGCTAATGGAGATTCATTAACAGTACATATAAGTCATGGCAAAGTAAAGTCTATTAAGTAACATCAACTTTATTTAGAAATTTAAGTCCAGTTTTCCAATTTTTTGTTAACGATAATCACAAATTTAAAATAGACTGTAGAGATGGAAGGGATCTTAGAGACCGTCTCATCCGGTGGAGAAACTGAAGCTCATAGCGATTGATTCATTTGCAATTAATTAATGTCCATGAGTAGAAGCCACATTTCCTGACTCCCAGTTCTGTGTCCTCTTTCCCCTTATATCATTCCTATTGCCTTCCTATTGCCAAGCTTTATATATAAATGATATAAAATCCTCATCCACAGATTTAGCAATTGTTTTCTAAAACTGTGTTATGAAACTATTGAATTTCCGTTGGACCCTGATGTTAATTAACAAAGCATATTGACTAATACTCTTTTGGCTACATTTGTTACATTTAAAGTAACTGAAATTGTGACTGTAGCCTCAGAATAAATATCATAAAGTTGAGGAATTGTAGTCTGTTTCCCCCTTTCCCGGCAAAACCACGTGTAAGAAATTTATCTTAACACTAGTACAATAAATAAAGAGTTGGCTAAAATATATGATATTCTTCAAGTCCTTAATCAAGGTGCCTCATATCACTTAATTTGTTTTTATTCCACCTACTGTCTTGTGTGTTTTTTCTAGTATGAAACTAATACCCAAATTTTTGAATTCCCTACTTTTGATTCTGGGCACTCATTTACACTTACTCTCATCTCTCCTGCTAATATACAGACCTTTAAAACTGTTAATAGCTCTTCATGAAGGGGCTTATATATGAGCTGAGATTTAAAGAATGAGTGAATGAATAAATGATTGAATAGTGATCATCATTGCCTTTATTAGAGGAAGGTCATGTTCATTTCATGGTATGTTGTCATGGTTTCAAGGGAGTGGAGACTCTTACTGTTAAAACGAACCCAGTTTCAGCTGGAGGCCCGACAGCAGCAGCTGAGTGACGCTTCTTCAGTTGCAGACCATTCAGAAGAGGACTTGGAGAAATGGTGGATCACAAGATGGAAAAGAGCCTTGGTCTCTTAACCACCATGTGGAAGCTTATCTCCTGACATTTAATGAAATAAAGTACAGCCAATCCAGTGTCAGTCTAAGAATATTCATCTCCTTAGCTCTAAGAGCTTGAGTTCAAAAAGAATATGCTGAGCAGTGCTTCAACATGGCGGAAGAGTAAGACGTGGAGGTCACCTTCCTCCCCACAAATATGTCAAAAATACATCTACACGTGGAACAACTCCTGGAGAACATCTACGAATGCTGGCAGAAGACCTCAGACTTCCCAAAAGGCAAGAAAATCCCCACGTACCTGGGTAGGGCAAAAGAAAAAAGATAAAACAGAGACAAAAGAATAGGAATGGGACCTGCACCTCTGGGAGGGAGCCGTGAAGGAGGAAAGGTTTCCACACACTAGGAAGCCCCTTCGTGGGTGGAGACTGCGGGTGGCGGAGCGGGGAGCTTTGGAGCCACAGACGAGAGCGCAGCAGCAGGGGTGCAGAGGGCAAAGCAGAGAGATTCCCGCAGTCCCGCAGTCGGTGCCGACCAGCACTCACCAGCCCGAGAGGCTTGTCTGCTCACCCGCCGGGGCGGGCGGGGCTGGGAGATGAGGCTCGGGCTTCAGTCGGAGCGCAGGGAGAGGACTGGGGTTGGCGGCGTGAACACAGCCTGAAGGGGGCTAGTGCACCATGGCTATCTGGGAGGGAGTCCGGGAAAAAGTTTGGACCTGCCGAAGTGGCAAGAGACCATTGTTTCAGGTGTGCAAGGATAGAGGATTCAGAGCATCACCTAAACGACCTTCAGAGACGGGTGCAAGCCATGGCTATCAATGCAGACACCAGAGACAGGCATGAAACGCTAAGGCTGCTGCTGCAGCCACCAAGAATCCTGTGTGCAAGCACAGGTCACTATCCACACCTCCTTGCCTGCCCCCTTCTGGGAGCCTGTGCAGCCTACCACTGCCAGGGTCCCATGATCCAGGGACAACTTCCCCGGGAGAACACATGGCACACCCCAGGCTGTTGCAACGTCACATCAGCCTCTGCCGTCACAGGCTTGCCCTGAATTCAGTACCCCTCCCTCCCACCAGCCTGAGTGAGCCACAGCCCCCTAGTCAGCTGCTACCTTAATCCCCTCCTGTTGGGCAGGGAACAGACACCCTCAGGTGACCTACATGCAAGGGCAGGGCAAAATCCAAAGTTGAACCCCAGGAGCTGTGTGAACAAAGAGAAAGGGAAGTTTCTCCGTGCAGCCTCAGGAGCAGTGGATTAAATCCCCGCAGTTAATTTGATGTACCATACATCTGTGGAATACCTGAATAGACAATGAATCATCCCAAAATTGAGCTGGTGGACTTTGGAAGCAACTGTAGAATTGGGTTTTGTTATATGCGACTGACTTGTTTCTGATTTTTATGTTTATCTTACTATAGTTTTTAGCTCCTGACATCATTGGTGGATATGTTTATTGGTTTGGTTGCTTGCTTCTTTTATTTTAATTACTTTAAAAAAATTTTTTTATTTTAATAATTTTTAAAATTTTATTTACTTTAATTTCTTTTTCTCTTTCTTTCTTTCTTTCTTTCCCTTCCTTCCTTCCTTCCTTCCTTCCTTCCTTCCTTCCTTCTTTCTTTTTTCTTTCTTTTTTTCTCCGTCTTCTGAGCCTTGTGGCTGACAGGGTCTTGGTGCTTCAGCCTGGTGTTAGGCCTGAGCCTCTGAGGTAGGAGAGCCAAGTTCAGGACATGGGACCACCAGAGACCTCCCAGCCCCATGTTATATTAATCAGCGAGAGCTCTCCCAGAGATCTCCATCTCAACGATAAGACCCAGCTCCACTCAGTGGCTAGCATTCTCCAGTGCTGGACACGCAACACTAAACAACTAGCAAGACAGGAATACAGCCCCACCCATTAGCAGAGAGGCTGCCTCAAATCATACTAAGTTCATAGACAACCCAAAACACACCACCAGACATGGCCCTGCCCACCAGAAAGACAAGATCCAGCCCCACCCACCAGAACACAGGCACCAGCCCCCTCTACCAGGAAGCCTACATGAGCCCCTGAACCAACCTTACCCACTAGGGGCAGACACCAAAAGCAATGGGAACTACGAACTTGCAGCCTGCGAAAACAAGACCTCAAACACAGTAAGTAAAACAAAATGAGAAGACAGAGAAATACACAGCAGATGAAGGAACAAGGTAAAAACCCACCAGACGAAACAAATGAAGAGGAAATAGGTAGCCTACCTGAAAAGGAGTTCAGAGTAATGTTAGTAAAGATGATCTAAAATCTTAGAAATAGAATGTAGAAAATACAAGAAACATTTAACAAGGACCTAGAAGAACTAAAGAGCAAACAAACAATGATGAACAACACAATAAATGAAATTAAAAATTCTCTGGAAGGAATCAATAGCAGAATAACTGAGGTAGAAGAACGGATATATGATCTGAAAGATAAATTAGTGGAAATCACTACTGGAGAGTAGAATAAAGAAAAAAGAATGAGAAGAATTGAGGACAGTCTCAGAGACCTCTGGAACAACATTAAACACACCAACATTTGGATTATAGGGTTCAAACTTGAACCCAGAAGAATAAGAGAAAAAGAAAGGGTCTAAGAAAATATTTGAAGAGATTATACTTGAAAACTTCCCTAATATGGGAAAGGAAATGATCAATAAAGTCCAGGATGCGCAGTGAGTCCTGTACCAGATAAATCCAAGGAGAAATGTGCCAAGATATTAATCAAACTATCAAAATTTAAATACAAAGAAAAAATATTAATAGCAGCAACGGAAAAGCAACAAATAACATACAAGGGAATCCCCATAAGGTTAACAGCCGATCTTTCAGCAGAAACTCTGCAAGCCAGAAGAGAGTGGAAGGACATATTTAAAGTGATGAAAGAGAAGAACCTACAACCAAGATTACTCTAGCCAGCAAGGATCTCATTCAGATTCAACGGAGAAATTAAAACCTTTACAGAACAGCAAAAGCTAAGAGAATTCAGCACCACCAAACCAGCTTTACAATACATGCTACAGGAACTTCTCTAGGCAGGAAACACAAGAGAAGGAAAAGACAATAACAAACCCAAAACAATTAAGAGAATGGTAATAGGAACATACATATCGATAATTATCCTAAATGTAAATGGAATAAATTCTCCAGCCAAAAGACATAGACTGGATAAATGGATATGAAAACAAGATCCGTATATATGCTGTCTACAAGAGACCCACTTCAGACCTAGGGACATATACAGACTGAAAGTGAGGGGATGGAAAAAGATATTCCATGCAAATGGAAATCAAAAGAAAGCTGGAGTACCAACTCTTGAATCAGACAAAAGAGACTTTAAAACAAAGACTATCCCAAGAGACAAGGAAGGACACTACATAAGTATTAAGGGATCAATCCAAGAATAAGATATAACAATTGTAAATATTTATGCACGCAACGTAGGAGCACCTCAATACATAAGGCAAATGCTAACAGCCATAAAAGGGGAAATTGACAGTAACACCTTCATAGTAGGGGACTTTATTTAACACCCCACTTTCACCAAAGGACAGATCATCCAAAATGAAAATAAAAAAGGAAATGCAAGATTTAAATGACACATTATAAAAGGTGGACTTAATTGATATATGTAGGACATTCCATCCAAAAACAACAGAATAAATTTTTTTCTCAAGTGCTCATGGAACATTCTCAAGGATAAATCATATCTTGGGACACAAATCAAGCCTTGGTAAATTTAAGAAAATTGAAATCATATCAGGTATCCTTACTGAACACAATGCTATGAGACTAGATATCAAGTATAGGAAAAAAACTGTAAAAAATACAGACACATGGAGGCTAAACAATACGTTACTAAATAACAAAGAGATCACTAAAGAAATCAAAGAGGACATCAAAAATTACCTAGAAACAAATGACACTGAAAACACAATGACCCAAAATCTATGGGTTGCAGCAAAAGCAGTTCTAAGAGGGAATTTTATAGCAATACCTTCCTACCTCAAGAAACAGGAAAAATCTCAAATAAACCACCTAACCTTACACCTAAAGCAATTAGAGAAAGAAGAACAAAAAACCCCACAAAGTTAGCAGAAGGAAAGAAATCATAAAAATCAGATAAGAAATAAAAACAAATGAAGGAAACAATAGCAAAGATCAGTTAAACTAAAGGCTGGTTCTTTGAGAAGGTAAACAAAATTGATAAACCATTAGCCAGACTCATCCAAAAAAAAGAAAGTGGGGGAGAAGACTCAAATCAACAGAATTAGAAATGAAAAAGGAGAAGTAACAATTGACACTGCAGAAATACAAAGGATCATGAGAGATTACTACAAACAACTATATGCCAATAAAATGGACAATGTGGAAGAAATGGACAACTTCTTAGAAAAGCACAACCTTCTGAGATTGAACCAGGAAAAAATAGAAAATATAAACTGACCAATCACAAGCACTGAAGTAGAAACTGTGATTAAAAATCTTCCAACAAACGAAAGCCCAGAATCAGATGGCTTCACAGGTGAATTCTATCAAACATTGAGGGAAGAGCAACACCTATCCTTCTCAAAATCTTCCAAAATATAGCACAGGGAGGACCCCTCTCAAACTCATTCTATGAGGCCACCATCACCTGGATGCCAAAAGCAGGAAAAGATTCAAAAAAAAAAACTACAGACCAATATCACTGATGAACATAGATGCAAAAATCCTCAACAAAATACTAGCAAACAGAATCCAACAGAACATTAAAAGGATCATACACCATGATCAAGTGGGGTTTATTCCAAGAATGCAAGGATTCTTCAATATATGCAAATCAATCAATGTGATACACCATATTAACAAATTGAACAGTAAAAACCATATGATAATCTCAATAGATGCAGAAAAATATTTCGACAAGATTAAACACCCATTTATTATAAAAACTCTCCAGAAAATAGGCATAGAGGGAACTTACCTCAACATAATAAAGGCTATATATGACAAATCCACAGGCAACATCAATCTCAATGGTGAAAAAGTGAAACCATTTCCTCTAAGATCAGGAACAAGACAAAGTTGTCTGCTCTCACTGCTATTATTCAACATAGTTTTGGAAGTTTTAGCCATAGCAGTCAGAGATGAAAAAGAAATAAAAGGAATCCAAATCGGATAAGAAAAAGCAAAACTGTCACTGTTTGCAGATTACATGATACTATACATAGAGAATCCTAAAGATGCTACCAGAAAACTTCTAGAGCTAATTAATGAATCTGGTAAAGCAGCAGGATACAAAATTAATGCACAGAAATCTCTTGCATTCCTATACACTAATGATGAAAAATCTGAAAGAGAAATTAAGGAAACGCTCCCATTTATCATTGCAACAAAAAGAATAAAATACCTAGGAATAAACCTACCTAAGGAGACAAAAGACCTGTACTTAGAAAACTATAATACACTGATGAAAGAAATTAAAGATGATACAAATAGATGGAGAGATAAACCATGTTCTTGGATTGGAAGAATAAACATTGTGAAAATGACTCTACTAACCAAAGCAATCTACAGATTCAGTGCAATCCCTATCAAACTACCCATGTTTTTTTCCACAGAACTAGAACAAAATATTCACAATTTGTATGTATACACAAAAGACCCCGAATAGCTAAAGCAATCTTGAGAAAGAAAAACGGAGCTGGAAGAATCGGGCTCCATGACTTCAGACTATACTACCAAGCTACAATAATCAAGGCAGTATGGTACCGGCACAGAAACAGAAATATTGATCGATGGAACAGGATAGAAAGCCCAGAGGTAAACCCACAGACATACAGTCATCTAATCTTTGATAAAGTAGTCAAGAATATACAATGGAGAAAAGACTGACACTTCAGTAAGTGGTGCTGGGAAAACTGGACAGCTACATGTAAAAGAATGAAATTAGAATACTTCCTAACACCATACACAAAAATAAGCTCAAACTGGATTAAAGACCTAAATGTAAGGCCAGACACTCTAAAAGTCTTAGAGGAAATCATAGGGAGAACCCTCTATGACATAAATCACAGCAAGATCCTTTTTGACCCCCCTCCTAGAGAAATGGAAATAAAAACAAAAATAAATGGGACCTAATGATAGCTAAACGGTTTTGCACAACAAAGGAAACCATAAACAAGATGAAAAGAGAACCCTCAGAATAAGAGAAAATATTTCCAAAGGAACCAACTGACAGAGGATTAATCTCTGAAATATACAAGCATCTCAATATCAAAAAAACAAAAAACCGAATCCAAAAATGGGCAGAATTCCTAAATAGACATTTCTCCAAAGAAGATATACACATTGCCAACAAAATCATGAAAGGATTCTCAGCATCACTAATCATTAGAGAAATGCAAATCAAAACTACAATGAGGTATCACCTCACACCTGTCAGAATGTCCATCGTGAAAAAATCTACAAACAATAAATGCTGGAGAGGGTGTGGAGAAAACGGAACCCTCTTGCACGGTTGGTGGGAATTTAAATTGATTGAGGTTCCTTACAAAACTAAAACTAGACTACCATATTACCCAGCAATCCCACTACTGTGCGTATACCCTGAGAAATCCATAATTCAAAAAGAGACATGTACCACCATGTTCATTGCAGTACTATTTACAAGAGCCAGGACATGGAAGCAACCTAAGTGTCCATTTACAGAGGAATGGATAAAGAAGATGTGACACATATATACAATGGAATATTACTCAGCCATAAAAAGAAATGAAATTGAGATATTTGTAGTGAGGTGGATGGAACTAGAGTCTATCATACAGAGTGCAGTAAGTCAGAAAGAAAAAATATATGCTAACACATATAGATGGAATCTAAAAACAAAATGGTACTGATGAACCTAGGGGCAGGCCAGGAATAAAGGCGCAGATGTAGAGAATGGACTTTAGGACACGGGGATGGGGAAGTGTAAGATGGTATGAAGTGAGAGTGTTGCATTGACATATATACACTACCAAATGTAAAATAGATAGCTAGAGGGAAGCAGCCACATAGCACAGGGAGATCAGCTCGGTGCTTTGTGACCACCTAGAGGGGTAGGATAGGGAGATTGGCAGGCTGACACAAGAGGGAGGATATATGGGGATATAGGTATATGTATAGCTGATTCACTTTGTTACACAGCAGAAACTAACACAACATTGTAAAGCAATTATACTCCAATAAAGATGTTAAAAAAAAGCATACACTATTTGAAAAGAAAAATTAAAGGAGAAAAATTAATCTATTTCTACCCTTCCTGCCTTCCAAGTCCAGCTTTCTGTTTTCTTCCCACACAGCTACAACATCTAGGAAATGGTAGGAGTAGCTGAGGCAATGATGGCTATTAATTTCAACACCCCAATAATTTTAACTTTTCCTTAAAAATCCAAATGTGTATATATGCAATGGAATATTACTCAGCCATAAAGAATAATGAAATTCTGTTGTTTGCAACAGTGTGGATGGATCTCAAGGGTAGTATGCCTAGTGGAGTAAGCCAGGTAGAGGACAAACACTCTGTTATCACCTACATGTGGAATCTGAAAAATAACATGAATGTATATGCATGTATATAACAAAATAGAAACAGACCCACTGATAAAGAGAGCAAAGTAATGGTTAGCAGTGGGAGAAGGGAAATGGGGAAGGGGAAGATAATGGTATCAGATTAAGAGATACAAACTAAACTATTATAAATGAGCAACAAGGGTATACCCTACAGCACATGGAAATATAGCTGTTATTTTGTAATAACTTTAAATGGAGCATAATCTATAAAAATATTGAATCACTATGCTATACACCTAATACTAATATATTATTATTAATCAACTATACTTCAATTAAAAAATAAAATAAAATTAATCCCCCCCAAAAAAACCACAAAAAACAAAAAAAGAACCCAGTTTCCTGCCTGTAAAGTTTAAATATTCATTTCTTGCTACGCTATTAAACTGGCAATTATGTTTTTTTTAAAATGGCTCTGCATCATGTTATGTTCCTGCCTTCATATGATGTCCAACCTGAATTAACACGACTGGAACAGATGCTAAAAGACTCTACCCAAGTCACTTGTGTCCTGTTTTACACTTCACTTTATGAACTGTGTTAGACCAAGAGAACATTGGCTCTCCAGCTCCAAGTCACACCATATGTCTTCAAATTCATTAGATATAGGCTTGTGATCACTTTACTGCCCACCTGATCTCACTGTTGCTTTCTTAAAATTTAGATGCAAAGGAACATACATAGCAATAAAAGTTTAAGTTATAAGGATATGTGTTTTTGTATTTAAGTTTTCAATAGAATTAATTTTTTACTAGTATAGGTCAGGGAATAGGCAGTAATTTTTACTGGTTGAAGTATAAAACTGCAGAACATTTGTCAGTTGGTTTTGTGTAATGAGCTGAAATTTAAGGTGTTTTTATTTAGAAAGTTTATGAAATTCAGACAGGGTGAAAATCATTTTTATTATAAATAAAGGTGTTATTTTGAAACTCTAACATGCTAGACTACTGGGGTAACAGGAGGAACTATATTAAAATTAAAAGGAGACTGTGGATGCAAGCTCCCCTCTGCATGTTAATGGTTTGGGAGGTAGTCTTCCATGGCTCTTTCCTTCTAAGAGTAGTGATCAGTAAATCTTGTGGTTACTCAATTTGCATTGGTCTTCTGAAGATATCGCTATTTGCCTTCCTAAACCAAACTTCCTTTGGAAAAGTTAAGCATCGCTGATGACACAGGCAGGAGTGGCTCCTATTTACACATATGCAAACTGAGACTTTGACTTGATATAATGCAGCAAATTAAATCTCAGAGTACATCCCCAGTTCTAGGACACTCTATTCAACCCACCTTGTAAATAGTGAGGTCTGATTTTAGGGTAAATGGCCAACCTGATTTTTGTGCGATGACAGAAACCTGCACAGTGCTTTTCCTGCAAACTGTTTTGAATGAAATATTCTGCCTCTATCAGTGAGGAAATAATAGTCATGCTCTTGGAAAACCAAAACTAAAACAAAAACACACATCCATAACAATGATTATGAAATCATCAGAAAGTCTTTTATCATTCACACAGTATTAAAGAAGGTAAGACTCATTTCCTTCTCATTATGAAGAAAGGATTGAGGGCACAACACATTTATTTAATTCACAAATGTTTTCTGAGATTTGAACCAGCTCTGTGCTGTGCGCTGGCGGTAATGAGCAGAGGTATCACGCTTCTGGTGATGACAGCTTCCCCTCAGTGGTCTTTCCCTATGCTCTACAGGTACTGATAGGAGCCCTCAAATCAGATTGATTAAAATAAGAGACGGCGGGTTAAGTAAATGAAAGAGGGGGTTATAGATGTGTGATTTGGTGGCGATGGGGTTATCAGGCAGTCCCAGGTGAGAAGAGAAGCCTGTGGGGGAGAGGGGAGCAAGCTGTATAGCCTCATAAAAAAGTCCTTTTCCCTCATCTTTCTTCCAAGGGGAGAGTGGTAATGAAAAAGGGATAAACAATACAAAATTCAGCTCATTTCTCCCATTTGCAGGTAACTAGAATTTATTCCAGATAAGAGAGTACGTTGACTGGAATCTTTTACCGTACAGAATAACATTCTATCTTCAAACATTTTATTTTTATAATATTTATTGATTGATTGATTTTTGGCTGTGTTAGGTCTTAGTTGCGGCACGCGGGATCTTTCGTTGTGGTGTGCGGGCTCTGTAGTTGTAGCGTGTGAGCTCAGTAGTTGCGGTGTGCAGGCTTAGTTGTCCCTCGGTATGTGGGATCTTAGTTCCCTGACCAGGGATCGAACCCAGTCCCCTGCATTGGAAGGTGGATTCTTTTTGTTGTTGTTGTTGTTGCGGTACGCAGGCCTCTCACTATTGTGGCCTCTCCCTTTGCAGAGCACAGGCTCTGGACGCGCAGCCTCAGTGGCCATGGCTCACGGGCCTAGCTGTTCCGCGGCATGTGGGATCTTCCCAGACCGGGGCACGAACCCGCGTCCGCTGCATCGGCAGGTGGACTCTCAACCACTCCGCCACCAGGGAAGCCCGGAAGGTGGATTCTTAACCACTGGACCACCAGTGAAGTCCCTTCAGACATCTTAGATGACTGACTTGAGCTTTTATTTTCCAGTTAAGCCAAAGCATACTTTCCCCACATCTTTATTCCATTAGTGATGAAATATTTAAAAAAATTTTAAAGGAAGGAAAAATAACATGTTATTGGGTAAAACATTTATTCCTGGGTGCTTGTACCCCACATAATACATGTTATTATTTGACTAGTTTACTTTCAAGTATTCTGGGGAAACTTAGGCCAGCTATTACTATTTGTACAGAAAGTGCCTTGCTTTCTCTTGTATTCTGCCAGAATTTTCTTTTTTATTTAATTGCCTTATTTTTAATTTTACCTTCTTGCTCTAGGCTTTATATTGACTTTCAGTTTTCAATGTTTACACACATTGGGTATTTGCAGACAATTCTCACGTTCCCCTTAGTTAGCCAACTGTATGTACATTATTTATTCTTTTAATATTTCCTCTAGAGTAAATACTTCTGGTTCCTTAATTATTCCTGTTGATTTCTTCTGAACTTCCTGCAGTATGTCTCTCTTTTTCCCATAATGAGATCCCCAAACTAAGTGCATATTCCTGCTTCAGTCTCTCCTGAATCACAAAGAGGGGACTCTTTTTCCTCTGTTCCATAACATAATTTTTTGCATGTGCAGTTCAAAATAACAATGACCATCTTCACTTAATAAGTTTCAGTACAAACCTGCTCATCATTACCTTCCAGTAATATTTAAAATATTTTAGAAATATGAACTCACTTCCCATCTTGTGACCACAGGTGTTTAGTAGATTGGTAAATTGTGATCTCTAGTTCTTTGAGGCTGAGGCTTTCAAATTACTGTGTTACTCTGCTCCATGATGATCCAGTACACTGTAATCAGGTACAGCAGTAACTCCACTTCTACAGCTTTTCCAGGCTTCCATTGCTTCATAATTGATGAAGTGTCAGGAAAGGAAGAGGATTGGCAAACTCAATTCTCTCAGAAGAGGGATGGGGATTTCACATATGTGAAAGGAAAGTGTCCATCCTTTGGTTTATCCTCTAAAGAGATTTAATATAAGTTATTTCCATGATTTCCTTCCTTCAGTCATTTTTAATTCTGCCTTTATTAATTTCCCTGAAATATTTTAGAATGTTACTCTTAAATGCTTCTGTGCCTTACCATTGCTTATGTGACAAAATCCAAACTCCTCAGCTTAGCATTTATGGTTCTCTCCAAAGAGTTCAGCCTTGTGCCCCCTTTTCCCCTTTTAGGAATCTTCATTTTGTGTGTGTGAATGTTTGTTTGTGTGCCTGTGTGTGTCTGGGTAGTGTACAACTCACCACTTCCACATTTTTGCACATAAAATTCTGCTCATTGTACAACTTTCTTTCTATAAAGCTTGATCATACTTGCAAAATTCTTCTAGAACTCCATTATTCCTGTTCTTAGTGATATTTATTTGACCACATCCTTTATGTCTTGTATTAAGAGACATCTCTTCATATATCTATGTATCTCCCTTCCAAAATTCCTAGCTCTTTGAGCAAAAGGACAGTGTTTGCATTTTTTAATTGTCTTGCACAATGTAAAATCGCCAAACAAAAACAAAAACCAATGAAGCGTGATTTCTCACACTACCCATAATGTTTAAGGGTAATGAAAATATTGAGTGTTAAGTGTTCAGTTGGGTCCCCCAAAATTCATGTGCTGAAGTCCTAACCCCCAGTACCTCGCAATGTGACCTGATTTGGAAACAGGGTCATTGCAAATATAATTAGTTAAGATGAGGTCATACTGGAATTGGTTTAGTCCCTAATCCCGTGTGACTGATGTCTTCATACAAAGGAGAAATTTGAACACAGAAATGAAACACACATAGATGCTAGGAGAGAGGCTCAGAACTTCCCTAGCATCTTCAGAAGGAGCATGGCCCTGTGCCACCTTGATCTTGAACCTCTAGTCTCTAGAACTGTGAGATAATAAATTTCTGTTGTTTAAGCTACTGAGTTTGTGTATGTACTCTGTTACAGCAGCCCTAGCAAACTGATACAATAAAAAACTAATAATATTTTATGAAAGTGATGCCCAATTGGTAAGGCTACCATACATTGTCATATTTTTTCTCTCTTTAAAAAAACTGATTCATACTGACTGAAAGACAACTATGTTAAATTAATAAAATGATCTTTAACATCTCTTTGGATACAGTGTGTTATGGATCCTATCCTAAAGGACAAGCCCTCTCATTATACAGTAGACAGTTTCCGAAGTATATTTTCTGCTCTCATGGCCTTGACTTGTACATTTCTTTCCCGTTGAAATTTGCCACTCATGTTGACATAGATTTGTTGTGTGTGATGAAGTGACAAAATCAATGAAAAAGGCATGTGACTCTTCTGCTTGCGGAAGGACTTTATTTTTTATTGTTTATCGTGGTAACTTAAGCCCTCCAAACTATTTCTGTGAAGTTGTAGTTATTTCTTTGGTCTGTTTTATTCTACCTGCAGCTTAGAGATTGCTCTTGGAAATAGCATATGGTACATTTCCAAAATTTTACTCTCATTGAAATAAATTTATGTGACCATATATTCTAAAATGGTGCCCTCCCTGTTCTAATCCCCTGACCAATAAGAAGCTTAAATTAGCTGTTCAACTTGGAAGACATGCATCATTGTTCTATGAGTTCCTCTTCCCATTAAAAAAAAGCCTATTTTCATCTAGAGTGCCAAGAAATGTCTTCTTTTTTCCCACATTCCTCACACTTATCTAGAATCAGTAATATTCAAAGCTGAACTTTCTGGTTCTAAAATTATCTATGTAAACAAAAAATTGCCTAAATGCTAAGTATATACACTAACCACAAAATTAAAATCAGATTTTAAAACTAGAGAGTCACATTATCAGATGTGTATTTTGAGGATGTAAGTGCCCTGTGGAGAGAGAGTCCTAGGGCAGTGGCATTGAAAGAAATGACGAGGGCTCAGATTAAGGTGGTAGCTGTTTGGATGGTGAGGAGCGGGTAAAGGTGATCAACTTCATAGAAATTGGTTATCATTTAACTTGGAGGGTGAGAAAGAAAGAGAACTTGTTGATAATTCCTACTTCATTTTTAGTAGTTTGTGAGGCCACTGTCAGAGAAATCCAGCAGGAACTCTATAAGGTATCCCTGCTATTGTTCTTCTTGTCATTATTTACCAGTTCAGGGAAAGAGAAAAAGAAAATTTATCTTTTCATCATTAAATGAATTTAAATGTGAGTAGAATAAAAGAAGCTCAATATGAATAGATTTCCTAAAATTTTATTATCATTGGCTATGTATTTTGAAAGAACAGTTTTCCCAAATACAGCTAAAAATAAAAGTACAGAGAAAAAGAAAATTTTCAGTACAAAGAAATGAAAGTGTTAACAATTAAATTAGATAATTATAATAAAATTTCAAGATGGCTTATACATGATGGGAAATAACCTATGCTGCTAATATTCTATTATTCCTATAAATTGACTGCCCACTGAGAGATCTTGCCTTGAATATTTTAACTGTTCTTGAACCATATTTTCATTACTGAATTTCAAAAATAATAATCTGGCTTTAGTCAACTATATATTATAACTGGTATGCAGTTGTAGATCTGGTGATCCCAGGTTAATATTTTGCATTCTGGTTCTGGAAAAAAAGGGTTTTTTTAATGGGTATAACACTGAACACATGATTTTTAGATGACCTTTTATGAGTAAAGACTAGCAGTTTGTAATTGTAGATCTTTCATTCTTTCTGTGAAAGTGGTTCCCAAGGAACTGCTATTAAAACAGATTCTTGCCAGTCTCAAATCAAGAAGATACAAAGTTGAAAGAAAAGTACTTAAAGAATGAAAGTAACACACAAAACATCATAAATTAAAAATTATTTTTAAAAGTTTATACAAATAACTATATAGGAAAAAAAGAGAATAATATTTCTTAAATTCTGTACCAGGCATGCTATGTAATTAACCTCTTAAATATAACAAACATATGAGTTAGGTATTATTATTTTTGCTTTAAAGATAGAGAACAGAGGTTCTGAGAAGTAGAGCAGTTGGCCCAAGATCACACATTAATAAAGAGTAGAACTGCCTCTGAGTTTGTAGTTTCCTTCTACAGCTTTTTGTTTTTCCACTATAGCCCTATACATAAGCACATAGGACTACATGAACTGCATAAAGTCCCTTACGTTAGTCTCTTGTGTCCTTTTGCAAATAATTCCACTGAAGCTTAGAAATGAGTAGTAAAAACCTTACCCCTTGCTTCACTGGAACTGATTTGCGTATTTGTAAAACAGAACCTTTCTCAAAATTGAACTTGAGAGATAGGAAAACAGCTCAAAATCTGTTTAGCATGTTTTATTTTTTCCCCTGTCAAAAGTTGAAAAAATTGTATACCTAAATCTTTATCTGTATATGTATATGTCTGTGTACACAGATAAGTAGAAAGATAATATAATAGCTGATAGGAATTATTTATATAGTCTTGATACCACTTCATCTAGCATGTGTTAGAGAATCTCTCCCAGTCTATGACTTATCTTTCAACTTTGTTCATAGTGTCTTCCGGTCCGGGGTACTAAAAATAAATTCTAGGATGTAATATAATTCTTCTTCATTTTCTTATAATAATTTCTGTATTTTTATATGTAAGAATTTAATTCACCTGGTATTCTTTTTCTGAATGTTGTGAAGTAGATATTTACTTTATTTTTTATATGGATTTAAATATAGCCATTTATTTGTATACCATCTTTTGCAACTGGAAATGCCTAACTCTTATGGCTTAATAATAATCTGACTTTATACAAATTCACTGATAATTAGACTTTTTATTGGTAATAATGATGCCAGAAAACTATGAAATTATAACTTTAAAATGTTGAGATAAATAACTGTCAGCTTAGAATTTTATGACCCACTAGAGTGTTATTAAAGAGTGAAAGCAAAATTAAAACATCACCAGATATTAAGATAAGTAAACCCATAAGCCCCATCTAAAAAAAAAAAAAAGACAAAACCAAAACCTGTTAAAAATGTTGTTTTCAATGAGAAAAAAACTTGAAAAAAGTAGACAAGTTGTGGCTAATGGAATGGTGAGCACAAATGTTAGTAAAATTTGCTGGTTAGATTTAGTTCACGTCCTCATTTAAAACTAATGAATTTTGTAAAGGCAAAGAGATAAGTTTTAAAGAGTTAGAAATGTTTGCAAAAAATAAGACTTGAGGGAAATTGTGTTTAAAGAACAGTGAAGATATTTCCTTGTCATGGCCAAAAAGAGACCAGAAGTACTGGATAATGTAGATTTTAGAAAGTCTGTAATACATTAAAAATAAACACTAAAAGATAAGAAACATAACTTAGATTGTAAAAATTAACAATGAAAAACGGCACAGAATGTTTGTCAATCCATGTGAAATCAAGGAAGGAAAAGAAATAGGACAAATGGTATGAATAGTAAGCAGGAAACACAAAATGATAGGGAGGAGATAATTTTAAATAAATTAGTAGCCATAATACATATTAACAAATTAAATATACATTTTTAAGTCCAAAGAGTAGCTATATGCTATGTATAAGTGATATACATAAGCAAATTCCAAAGAATGTTTAAAAATAAAATAATGTAAAGTAATAGGCAAATAAAATTTTTTTAATGAAATTAGCAAAATTCATATAAAATTAAAATGTTGGCATCTCCCACAATTAAAAAGAATAAAGGGGGTCATTATATATGATAAAAGTAAAAATACCCAAAAACATATTTTATTCAGAAGTTTATGTGCACTTAACATTCTAGCTCAAAAATGTACAGAGCAACCACAGACAAAATGATAGTAAGGGATTCACAAATCCATAATGATAGCAGGGAATTTTAATGCAGCTCTGTCAGAAACCCACTGACCAAACAGGCACAGGTATAAACTTTTGTATTATCTGTGAAAATATAATAATACAAAAAAAGTAATTTGTAGACACTTTGAACAAAAATACTAAAAATTTTGAGCTGATAGAAATCTGCTTCCAACAAATAGTTTGCCAGCCCCTCTGGAACATACACTAAAATTTACCAGGTACTAGTTTGCAAATAAATTTTAAAGAGTTTAAATAATTAATATCAAACATACCATATTCTCTAATAATGCAATTAAAGATCAACATTGAAAAAGTTGACATTTTCTTCATATTAAGAGACTTTATAATGAAGTCCTGAATAAGTAATAGATTATTCAAAAACTCATGATGGAAATGACAAAATATTTACAACTGAGGAAATTGAAAATAATCAATGTGTTCATCTAATCCTGTGTTATGCAGTTCAAATAGTACTTTTGACAGCCTCAAAAGCTTTTGTTAAAAATAGAAAAACAAATGAAAATAAATAATATCCATACCCACCCAAAGAAGCAAGAAGAGTTACACCAAAATAAACATAAAACTCTAATAAAGGAGGAAATAATAAAGGCAAAAACAATATTTAATAAATATTAATTACTAGAGAGGATAAAAATAAACACAGTAGTCAAAATTCCAGGAAATAAAAAACAGTGCAAAAAATATGTAATCCAAATAATCAGCATGCCAACGTAAGATGTGAAAAAAAAAAATGGAGTGAGCTTTGAAAACAATTAAATAGGAGAGTCTTCAAGTACCTTAATGAATAATATTCTTGATAGCAAATCCACCCTCAAATGGCTGTTTCCAGTGATGACCCTAGTGAAATCTAAAAGCATGTTTATTCCATATTGAAACTTTTTGTTTCAGCAGAACTAGAAATGGCATATTTTATTAAACAGATGGATTCAAGAGCTATAACAGCGAGGTTAGATGCCTTGTTCCACCAGGTACTAGCTCAGCAACCTAGGAAAATTTACCCTAAGACTCATCTACAAAATACCAATAATAATGATAGTATATAATCCATGTAGACAACACACAGCATAGTTTTCAGTACAGAAATAAGCAACCAGTAAATATTATAACTTCTCCCCGTCCTCCTCCTCATTTTAGAGTAGAAAATGGAAATATATGGTTGGGTTACAGGAATGAAAATTATACTGTTTCCTCCATGGCAACTAAGAAAAATTTCTCTGACTTTATGTTTATTGGTCAGACAGAAACTGACAGCCCTAGGAAGAATGGTTACAATTTATATGAGCGAGAAAGAGGAAGAGAGGGAGGAGAGAAAAAGATGTTGGGGTGGAGCGGGGGGAGAGGAGGGAGAAAAGAAGGAGGAGAGAGAGGGAAGGGGGAATATGCGTGCATGTGTATTTTGGGGCCTGCGTGTATGGTATATATGTACATGCTTTGGAAATACTGTATTTTCAGTTAAAGAAGATGTGTCATGTCTATAGAGTCAGAAGGGTGAGCATTGCAGAATTTGGCACAATGCTTGACATATAGCAGACATTAAATTAATGTCTTTGGACTTGAGTTGAAGTGATAAGGAATATTCAAGCTGTTAATTTTGTTATCAGAGATGGAGTGTATAAAATAACTGACAAAAAGCAAACCTAAAAAACCTGACATAATTTCAGAGACTAGTAAATCAGATAGAACTGTGCGTACATCTGCAGATTGGTGAAATTTTCCTTTTCAGGAAAGCAAACTAAGGAAATGAGCAAGCCTCTTTTTAAGGCTTTCCAAAAACTTTAGGGAGTGTTTTCTCCTATCATTGCCTCTTTTCACATTTCTTTATATGTGTATACACAGGGTTCCTCTTTTTGTAAGAGGAGAGAGAAAACTACCCTACAATTGATCAGAATGTTCATTTCAACCTTTGTAAGATTTGTTGTCTTGAATTAGTTGAAGATAGTGAGAGGGCCCTAATATGACATTAGTGGGAGGTATCTGTGTGACTGAGGGCAAGATTTGGCCACAAGATTTTTCTAACAAGTATTGCAATATTTTTTAAATGTCATATAGTCTATATATAGTGACTGGGTTTTAATTTAATGTTCTTTTAAGATTTAAGAATAGAGAATTAGTCAAAGGAGTAAGTCTTGGTTGGGTATGCAGGTGTTGGCAAATGTTAAGCATGAAATCAGCCATGGTGTTAATGAAGAGTTCCCTGTCCTCTACCTGTCAGGTATCCCTATCTAAGGTAAGAGGCAGGACTTGGGACCATATAAAATAGTCTGTTTCTGTAAGAAGTGTCGGTTAATACAGAACTGAAAAGAGAATGACAGTGAATTTTCTATTATCTTAATTTTCGAACCTTGCTACTGCCAAAATGTAATCAAAAAACAGCATTTTAAAGCAGAAAAGATTAAATGTTTATTAGTTTTGATCTGTAAAGATGATTGCTATCAGAGGTTCTCAAACTTTACTTGACATCAGAATACTCTTGGGATAAATGTTGAAATGCGGATGCTTACACACCAGGTCCAGGATTCAGGCACTCGAATGGGGACTGGAAACCTGTATTTTAAGATATAGATTATTCTAGAGAAACTTAGGTGGTGTGTTAGTTTGCTAGGGATGTTGTAACAAAATAATACAGTCTGGGTGGCTTAAGCAACAGAAGTTTATTTTCTCACAGTCCTGGTGGCTGGAAGTGCAAGATCAAGGTGTCAGCAGGTTTGGTTTCTGCTGAGGTCTCTCTCCTTATCTTGCAGATGGTCATCTCCTTGCTGTGTCCTCACATTGTCTTTCCTTCATGCATGTGCATGTTTGGTGTTTTTTTGTGTATCCAAACTTTCTTTTCTTATGAGGACACCAGTTAAAATGGAATAAGGCCTAATCTAAGGGCCTCATTTTAACTTAATCTCCTTTTTAAAGGCCCTATCTCCAAATACAGGCACATTCTGAGGTATTGAGGTTTAGTGCTTCAACATATGAATCTGGGGACACAATTCAGTCCATAACAGTTGGTACATGTAAAAACACTCTAGAAAGCCATCTCTTGATAACATTCTTCTTTAACATCCGAGACAACCTAAGTAATATATTGAGAATTGTTCCCTCCTAGACTGTTTTCTGAAAAGTCTCTGGCTGCTGATTAAACTATTCTTGAAAACTTGCAAAAAAAAATACGAAGTGTGTTGTCCCACTACTGCTTAAAATGTAAATGTTTAGGTTCATATCTGGGGCATGGTACTACTCTCCAGCCCTTCCCTAACCAAAGTCAATGAAACAAAAATCCCCTGATGCACCCTGGGAAGCCCAATGAAAAGAGGAGCCCTGACCTAGGCTATTGATATGTAGGTGAAAACTTTTCATCTTTTTCTGCACAAATACCATGGGAAGGGGGAGACAAAACATGCCTTAGGCAGGAGTTGTATTTCTAGCTTTTATGTAAAAAAGTTTTTGGAAAGTGCTTATATCATTGACACTGTTACAGTAGCAACTTATTAGGACACTTGGAACCACACTTATGAATTTGACCATGACTTTCACTTGACAATCTGTCTATGAGCTGTCCTTTCATTATATGGTATAAGAATAGACTTTGCGGGCTTCCCTGATGGTGCAGTGGTTGAGAGTCCGCCTGCCTATGCAGGGGACACGGGTTTGTGCCCCGGTCCGGGAGGATCCCACATGCCGCGCAGCGGCTGGGCCCGTGAGCAACGTCCACTGAGCCTGTGTGTCCGGAGCCTGTGCTCCGCAACAGGGGAGGCCGCAGCAGTGAGAGGCCCGCATACCGCATAAAAAAAAAAAAAGAATAGACTTTGCAACCATGTGATAGAAAATGCTTTCCCCATATGGTCAAGAGAAGGTGACGGTAAGTCCTTCTCATATCCTGTTAGTAGAGCTCTCCAGAACAGTATCACCAGCAGCCACTAAAAAAGACTGACCCACTAAAGGACCCACTAAAGGAACCTCTTAAGTGGGCAGTATGGAGGACTTCACAGGGCAAATATTTCTTGTCATGCGGAAGAATGATGGAGATTTTTAATATCTGAAATTCTTGTAGTTCACTGTAAATTGTGATTTATATGATAATAACCATGGCATAGATAGGTTCACAATTGAACTCTAATTTGTTCAACAAAAAGATATAGGCACCAGTAAGATATATATTAATTCACTATTCGTTGAAGCATTTCCTCTGATATTGTATCAAGTTTCTATACTTTGCTCAACTGTTAAATACTTTTGTGAGCACCATAGTAGCGAAACGAAGAATGAAGTCATGTCTGCATTGACATATATAGACTACCATGTGTAAAATAGATAGCTAGTGGGAAGCTGCTACATAGCACAGGGAGCTCAGCTCGGTGCTCTGTGATGACCTAGAGAGGTGGGATGGGGGGTGGGTGGGAGAGAAGCTCAAGAGGGAGGGGATATATGTATACATGTAGCTGATTCACTTTGTTTTACAGCAGAAACTAACACAACATTTTAAAGCAATTATACTCCAATTAAAAAAATCACAAGCTATAATATACATCTTTAAGACATTCCATTTACAATACTGTATCATTTATGAAATGCATTTTGTTGCTTGTAACAGGGATTGAAAATAAAAGCTGTATAAACAAACAAAGAAAAAAATTCAGGGAAAAATACCTCTTTTCCATGTAATGACCAAAGAATTTAAGCAGAATTCATGTTTCCTCTCCCACACACTATAAAGATCACTATATATTTTTTCAAATTATAAAACAAATGTATCTTTTGTATAGAAGACACCTTTCAAAAAGCATCTACTAAAAGGATCATTGTTATCATTTTTGTATATATTTGTACTTATGGATGTGTTTTTCTTCTCAATGTTTATTACAAACTGGCTACAAAATTACGTTCACAGCATAGTTGACTTTGCATGTGTAAAGGCAAGTTTACACCTAATTCAACACCTCCATCAGGGAGCATTACTTGAAGGGAAAGGTCAACGTTATATATTTTATAAGCTCTTAAATGTCAGAAATTTGTCTTCTACATCTTATTACATAGTTGATAATTGGGAATGACAATAATTGAAATGAGACAAGACTTTTATTCTACACCAGGAAAAGAAAATAAATAGAATTATTTGATTTGGCAATGACTAAATTGTTCTAAATAAGATCAATGAATTTCTAATCACGCTGTCCCTATTTCATGCGGCATGTGGGGTCTTAGCTCCCTGACCAGGGATTGAGCCCGCGTCCCCTACATTGGAAACATTAGAGTCTTAACCACTGGACTGCCAGGGAAGTTACTCTGTGCTTCTTTTTTAAAATTTCTTTCTCATTCCTCTGGTATTCCTAAGACATGGGCTCAGTGCCCGGAATATACTAGATGCTTAGTCATTAGTTATTTTCTCTAGCTAAAGAAACAACATTGAAATATTTTATATTGGTCCCTAAACTACGATAGGAATTTAGATTCAGATATACAGTGGTAGATCTGGGTGAAAATCTAGGAATTCTTTTTATCAGGATTGGAAAATAAGTTTCTCTCCAAAATTCATCTATAATTGACTTATTGGGGCCCTGTTTGCTACTAACTTTGCATTTTCTAATCACTCCACATTGTCTAGCTAGGGGAGTTCATCAACCCCATTGTTTTAGAAGTCAGCAACCTCGTCTACTCCATTTTACTTGTTCTTTGATATCTTAAAACTAATGTCTAAATATGACCTCTTGACTCCTGCCTCCATCACCAATTATGCACCTCTGCATGTGCTCCCCTCAGAGTCTTTATGTCAGGTAAATTTATCTTATCACAATTTACCCTGTTGCTTTAAAGTAGAAATCTGAGAGTCACCCTTAATACCTTCCTCTCTCCTACACCCTCATATCCAAACTATCAGAAAGTCCTTTTTACATCACTCAGACAGCCTTTAGGTTTTTTTCAGAGGAAATTTTTCCATATGTAGCTGTAGACTCAGTGTGTCTGGAGAAGGAGGTAAGCTCAGACTCTTTCAACATTGCCATCTTGAACTGGATCAGAGAGCCCTTTTTTGTTTGTTTGTTCGTTTGTTTTTATGAAATATTTTATGTTTTAGAACAGGTTTAGGTTCACAGCAAAATTGAGAAGAAACAAATTTCTACCCTCACAATTGTTAGAGACTCCCTCATGTCAAATCTCCCATTAGAGCGGTAAAATTGTTATAACTGGTGAACCTACGTGGATACATCATAATCACCCAAAGGTTATAGTTTACATTATAATTCACTCTTGGTGTTGTACATTCTGTGGGTTTGGACAAGCATATAATGACGTATATCCACCATTATAGTATCATACAGAGTGGTTTCACTGCCCTAAAAATCGTCTCTGCTCGGCAGATTTTATCCCTCCCTAACTCCTAACTCCGGGCAACCACTGATTGTTTTACTGTCTCCATAGTTGTACCTTTTCCAAAATGTCATATATTTGGAATCATACAGTATGTAATTTTTTCAGATTGGCATTTTTTTTCACTTAGTAATATGCATTTAAGATTTTTTCATGTCTTTTATTAGCTTCATAGCTCATTGATTTTGAGCACTGAATAATATTCCATCATCTGGCTATATCACACTTCATTTACCCATTCACTTACTGAAAGACATCTTGGTTGCTTCCAAGTTTTGGTAATTATGAATAAAGCTGCTATAAATATCCCTGTGCAGGTTTTCTGATAGACATAAATTTTCAACTCCTTTGAGTAAATACCAACCACTGCAAGTGCTGAATCGTTTGAAAGAGTATGTTTACTTTTGTAAGAAACCACCAAACTGCCTTCCAAAATGGCTGTACCATTTTGCATTCCCTCCAGCAATGAATGAGTGTTCCTGTTGCTTCACATCCTTGTCAGCTTTTGGTGGTGTCAGTGTTCCAGATTTTGACCATTCTGATAGGTGTGCAGTGGTACCTCATGTTGTTTTTTAAATTTGCATTTCCCTGATGACATATTATATGGAGTATCTTTTCATATGCTTATTTGCCATCTGTATATCTTCTTTGTAGGGTGTCTGTTAATACCTTTAGCCCACTTTTTTATTTGAGTAATTTGTTTTCTTGTTGAGTTTAAGAGTTTTTAAATATATTTTAGATAACAGTTCTTTGTCAGATGTGTCTTTTGCAGATATTTTCTCCCAGTCTGTCTTTTCATTTTCTTGACATTGTCTTTCACAGAGCAGAAGTTCTTAATTTTAATGAAGCCCAATGTTTGAGTTTTTCCTTTCATGGGTCATGCCACAGGTATTGTATTTAAAAAGTCATCACTGTACCCAATTCATTCAGATTTTCCCTATCTTCAAGGATTTTTGTAGCTATACATTTACATTTAGGTCTGTAATCCATTTTGGGTCAATTTTTGTGAAGGGTGTAAAGCCTGAGTCTAGATTCAGTTCTTTACATGTGGATGTCTGGTTCACTACCATTTGTTGAAAAGTTCATCTTTTCTCCATTGTATTGCCTTTGTTCCTTTGTCAAAGATCAGCTGACTACATTTATGTAAGTCTATTTCTGGGCTCCCTATTCTATTCTATTAATTTATGTGTCTATTCTTTCACCAATACCACACTGTCTTTATTATTATAGCTTTATAGTATGTCTTGAAGTCAGGTAGTATCAGTCCTCCAACTTTGTTCTTCTCCTTCAGTATTGTGTTGGCTATTCTGGATCTTTTTCCTCTCTCTATAAACTTTAGAATCATTTATTGGTACCCATAAAATAATGTGCAGGGATGGGAATTTTTATTGGAATTGCATTGAATCTATAGATCAAGTTGAGAAGAACTGACATCTTGACAATATTGACTCTCCTATCCATGAACATGGAATATCTCTCCATTTATTTAGTCCTTTGATTTTGTTCATCAGATTTGTAGTTTTCCTCATATAGATTTTAAAATATTTTGTTAGACTTATAATTAATTATTTTACTTTTGAAGGGTGCTTATGTAAGTAGTACTGTATGTTTAATGTCAATTTCCACTTATTAATTTCTGGTACATAAGAAAGCGATTGACTTTTGCATATTAACCTTGTATCCTGAAACCTTGCTATAATTGCTTATTAATTCCGTGAGTTTTTTTGTTGATTCTGTTAGATTTTATACCTAGACAATTACATCATTCCCTGATTGATATAATTTCTTATAATTTGGGGAGTATTTTTTGTGGATTCTTTCACATTTTCTATGTAGATGATCATGTCATGCAAACAAAGACAATTTTTTTTTCCTCCCCAATCTGTATACTTTTTATCTCCTTTCCTTGTATTACTGCATTAGCTGAAACTTCTAGTACCTTGCTGAAAAGAGTGGTGAGAGGAGACATTCTTGCCTTCATCCTGGTCCTAGTGGGAAAGCTTTGAGTTTCTCACCATTAAGTATGATGTCGGCACTAGGTTTTTTGGTAGATATTCTTTATCAAGTTGTGGAACTTCCTCTCTATTCCTAGTTTCCTGAGAGTTTTTATCATGAATGGGTGTTGGATGTTGTCAAATGCTTTTTTTGGTATCTGTTGATATGATCATGTGATTTTTCTTCTTTAGTCTGTTAATGTGATGTATTATACTAATTGATTTTTGGATGCTGAGCCAAACTTGCATGTCAGCATGTTAGCATGGTGTATTTTCTCCACCCATTTTCTTTTAATCAGTATGTGTTTTTAAGGTTAAATTGTGTTTCTTGTGGACAACATATACTTGGGTCTCGTTTTTTGATCATTGCTGACAATCTCTTTTATTTTTCCTGAATTTTATTTATTTTTATATACAGCAGGTTCTTATTAGTCATCAATTTTATATACATCAGTGTATACATGTCAATCCCAATCACCCCAATTCATCACACCACCACCACCACCCCCCTTGCGCTTTCCTTCCTTGGTGTCCATACATTTGTTCTCTATATCTGTGTCTCTGTTTCTGCCCTGCAAACCGGTTCTTCTGTACCATTTTTCTAGATTCCACATATATGCGTTAATACATGATATTTGTTTTTCTCTTTCTGACTTACTTCACTCTGTGTGACAGTCTCTAGATCCATCCACGTCTCAACAAATGACCCAATTTCGTTCCTTTTTATGGATGAGTAATATTCCATTGTATATGTGTACCACTTCTTCTTTATCCACTCGTCTGTCGATGGGCATTTAGGTTGCTTCCATGACCTGGCTATTGTAAATAGTGCTGTAATGAACATTGGGGTGCATGTGTCTTTTTGAATTACGGTTTTCTCTGGGTATATGCCCAGTAGTGGGATTGCTGGGTCATATGGTAATTCTATTTTTGGTTTTTTAAGGAACCTCCATACTGTTCTCCATAGCAGCTGTATTAATTTACATTCCCACTATCAGTGCAAGAAGGTTCCATTTTCTCCACACCCTCTCCAGCTTTTGTTGTTTGTATATTGTCTGATGATGCCCATTCTAACTGGTGTGAGGTGATACCTCATTGTAGTTTTGATTTGCATTTCTCTAATAACTAGTGATGTTGAGCAGCTTTCATGTGTTTCTTGGCCATCTCGATGTCTTCTTTGGAGAAAAGTCTGTTTAGGTCTTCTTCCCATTTTTGGATTGGGTTGTTTGTTGTTTTAATACTGAACTGCATGAGCTGTTTATACATTTTGGAGATTAATCCTTTGTCCATTGATTCGTTTGCAAATATTTTCCCATTCTGGCGGTTGTCTTTTCACCTTGTTTATGGTTTCCTTTGCTGTGCAAAAGCTTTGAAGTTTCATTAGGTCCCATTTGTTTATTTTTGTTTTTATTTCCATTACTCTAGGAGGTGGATCAAAAAATATCTTGCTGTCATTTATGTCAAAGAGTGTTCTTCCTATGTTTTCCTCTAAGAGTTTTATAGTGTCTGGTCTTATATTTAGGTCTCTAATCCATTTTGAGTTTATTTTTGTGTATGGTGTTAGGGAGTGTTCTAATGTCATTCTTTTACATGTAGCCGTCCAGTTTTCCCAGCACCACTTATTGAAGAGGCTGTCTTTTCTCCATTGTATATCCTTGCCTCCTGTGGCATAGATTAGTTGACCATAGGTGTGTGGGATTATCTCTGGGCTGTCTATCTTGTTCCATTGTTCTGTGTTTCTGTTTTTGTGCCCGTACCATATTGTCTTGATTACTGGAGCTTTGTAGTAGAGTCTGAAGTCAGGGAGTCTGATTCCTCTAGCTCGGTTTTTGTCCCTCAAGACTGCTTTGGCTATTCAGGGTCTTTTGTGTCTCCATACAGATTTTAAGATTTTTTGTTCCAGTTCCGTAAAAAATGCCATTGATAATTTGATAAGGATTACATTGAATCTGTAGATTGCTTTGGGTAGTATAGTCATTTTCACAATATTGATTCTTCCAATCCAAGAACATGGTATATCTCTCCATCTGTTGGTATCATCTTTCATTTCTTTCATTAGTGTCTTACAGTTTTCTGCATACAGGTCTTTTGTCTCCCTCGGTAGGTTTATTCCTAGGTAGTTTATTCTTTTTGTCGCAATGGTAAATGGGAGTGTGTCCTTAATTTCTCTTTCAGATTTTTCATCATTAGTGTATAGGAATGCAAGAGATTTCTGTGCATTAATTTTGTATCCTGCAACTTTACCAAATTCATTGAATAGCTCTAGTAGTTTTCTGGTGGCATATTTAGGATTCTCTATGTATAGTGTCATGTCATCTGCAGTGACAGTTTTACTTCTTCTTTTCTAATTTGGATTCCTTTTATTTCTTTTTCTTCTCTGATTGCCGTGGCTAGGACTTCCAAAACTATGTTGAATAATAGTGGTGAGAGGGGACATCCTTGTCTTGTTCCTCATCTTAGAGGACATGCTTTCAGTTTTTCACCATTGAGAATGATGTTTGCTGTGGGTTTGTCGTATATGGCCTTTATTATGTTGAGGTAGGTTGCCTCTATGCCCACTTTCTGGAGAGTTTTTATCATAAATGGGTGTTGAATTTTGTCAAAAGCTTTTTCTTCATCTATTTAGATGATCATATGGTTTTTATTCTTCAGTTTATTAATATGGTTATCACATTGATTGATTTGTGTATATTGAAGAATCCTTGCATCCCTGGGATAAATCCCACTTGATCATGTTGTATGATCCTTTTAATGTGTTGTTGGATTCTGTTTGCTAGTATTTTGTTGAGGATTTTTGCCTCTATGTTCATCAGTGATATTGTCCTGTGGTTTTCATTCTTTATGACATCTTTGTCTGGTTTTGGAATCAGATTGATGGTGGCCTCATAGCATGAGTTTGGGAGTGTTCCTTCCTCTGCAATTTTTTGAAAGAGTTTGAGAAGGATGGGTGTTTGCTCTTCTCTAAATGTTTTATAGAATTCACCTGTGAAGCCTTCTGGTCCTGGATTTTGTTGGAAGATTTTTAATCACAGTTTCAATTTCATTACTTGTGATTCATCTGTTCATATTTTCTATTTCTTCCTGGTTCAGTCTTGGAAGGTTATACCTTTCTAAAAATTTGTCATTTTCTTCCAGGTTGTGCAATTTATTTGCATAGAGTTGCTTGTTGTAGTCCCTTAGGATGCTTTGTATTTCTGTGGTGTCTGTTGTAACTTCTCCTTTTTCATTTCTAATTTTATTGATTTGAGTCCTCGCCCTCTTTTTCTTGATGAGTCTGGCTAATGATATATCATTTTGTTTATCTTCTCAAAGAACCACCTTTTAGTTTCATTAATCTCTGCTATTGTTTTCTTTGTTTCTATTTCATTTATTTTTGCTCTGATCTTTATGATTTCTTTCCTTCTGCTAACTGTGTTTTGTTTGTTCTTCTTTTTCTAGTTGCTTTAGGTGTAAGGTTAGATTGTTTATTTGAGATTTTTCTTGTTTCTTGAGGTAGGCTTGTATAGCTATAAACTTCCCTCTTAGAACTGCTTTTGCTGCATCCCATAGGTTTTGGATCATCATGTTTTCATTGTCATTTGTCTCTAGGTTTTTTTTTGATTTCCTCTTTGATTTCTTCAGTGATCTCTTGGTTATTTAGTAACGTATTGTTTAGCCTCCATGTATTTGTATTTTTTACGTTTTGTTCCCTGTAATTCATTTCTAATCTCATAGCGTTGTGGTCAGAAAAGATGCTTCATATGATTTCAGTTTGCTTAAGTTTACTGAGGTTTGATTTGTGACCCAAGATGTGATCTGTCCTGGAGAATGTTCTGTGCGCACTTGAGAAGAAAGTGTAATCTGCAGGTTTTGGATGGAATGTCCTATAAATAGCAATGAAATCTATCTGGCCTATTGTGTCATTTAAAGCTTCTGTTTCCTTATTTATTTTCTGTTTGGATGATCCGTCCATTGGTGTAAGTGAGGTGTTAAAGTCCCCCACTATTATTGTGTTACTGTCGATTTCCTCTTTTTTAGCTGTTAGCAGTTGCCTTATGTTTTGAGGTGCTGCCATGTTGGGTGCAGATATATTTATAATTGTTATATCGTCTTCTTGGATTGATCCCTTGATCATTATCTAGTGTCCTTCCTTGTCTCTTGTAACATTCTTTATTTGCTGACAATCTCTTTTAATTAGTGTATTTAAATCATCGATGTTCAAAGTGTTTATATAGTTTCATATCTACCATATTCATTACTGTTTTCTGTTTATTGCCCCTGTCTTTGTTCCTCTTTTTGTTTTCCACTCTTTTTCCTGCCTTTTATTATTTCAGTTGAGCATTTTATATGATTCCATTATCTCCTCTTTCTTAGCATACAAATTGTATGTTTTTAAAAACTTTTCTTAGTGGTTTCCCTAGAGTTTGCAACATATATTTATTAGTAATCCAAGTTCACTCTCAAATAACACTGTACAACTTCATGGGTGTTATGTATTTTATAATGACACAGTAATTTTAGTTCCTCCCTCCCATGTCATTTATTTTACTTATATATAAGCATACATAAGTGTGTATATTATACTTCAGAAGTACAGAATTCTAGGTTGGTAGGAGGTTTCACACAACATTTTAAATATTTTACTCTATTCCTTTGCTGCTCAGTGGTTTCTGAGGAGAAGTTGGATGTAATTCTTACCTTTGTTCCTCTATAAATACGGTGTTTTTTCCCTCTGGCTTTTTTTCAGGATTTTTCTTTATCATTGATTTTTGGTAGTTTGAAAATGATATGCCTAAGTGTAGTTTTTATTAATTATTATTATTGCCATTTATGTTGTTCGATGTTCTCTGAGTTTCCTGGATCTGTGATGTCAGCAATTAATCTGGGGAATTTATCAGTCATTATTGTCTTAAATATTTCTTCTGTTTTTTTCTTCTTCTCCTGGTGTTCCCATTATGTTACACTTTTTGTAGTTGTCTCACAGCCCTTGGATATTTTATTCTTTTTTTTTAGCCTTTGTTCCCTTTGCTTCTCAGTTTTCAACACTTCTCTTTGTGTATCCTCAAGCTCAGAGATTGATCCTTCCCTCATCCATGTCCAGTGTACTAGTAAGCTCATCAAAGGCATTCTTTATTTCTGTTTCAGTATTTTTGATCTCTAGCATTTCTTTTTGCTGCTCACTTAATATTTACATCTCTCTGCTTACATTGTCCTTCTGTTCTTACATGCCATCCATCTACTTTATCCATTAGAGCCCTTCGCATATTACTCATCATTGTTTTATTCCCAATCTGATAATTCCAACATCCCTGCCATGTCTGGTTCTGATACTTGCTCCTCTTCTCTTCACATTGTATTTTTTGCCTTGTGGTATGCCTTGTAATTTTTCTTGGTAGCTGGACATGGTGTACCTGGTAAAAAGAAATGTTTTAAATAGTTCTTTAGTGATGTGGTAGTGAAGTGTTGGGGGAAGGGAAGACATTCTTTATTCCTTTGATTAGGTCTGTCTTTTAGTGAGCCTATGCCTTTGAACTGTGAACTTCCTAAGTGTTTCCCAGTTTTTTTCTCCTTTTGTAGGTGGAACAAAATGGTTAGAGTGGGTTGGAGTTGGGTACTTTCCTTCTCCCAGGTCAGTTAGGTCTGATGTTGCCCCAGGAGTTTAGGTTCTGGTTAAATAATTTCTCCTGAGAGCAAGCATTGTTAAGAACAGAATGCTATGTCATATTTTAAAATGGTTTTTTCCCCTTCCTATGCCAGAAACGTGAGGGGAATTTTCACTGATATTTACTGTGGGAACTTAAAGTCTACTTCACAAAGGTAAATCTCACACTAGTGTGAGGGCTTTTCCAATGACTGAGTCTCCCTGGAGTTTTTAATCCTCAGACTTGTCCGCAGTGAGCCTCTGGCAATTCATCAATTACAGTTCAGTTTTTTTCTATGCCCGCCCTGGTTCCTGTGGAGGTTTCCACTCATAAGTCTGCTCCAGTAAGCTGTGACTCCCTGTGTTTTCCCGTCTGTCTCCTGAGTCTTAGGGGCAGCCATTTTTCCTGTGTCTTACCCTCTCTTACAGATCCAAAAAGAGTTGATGATTTTTCAGTCTGTTCAACTTTTTACTTGTTGTTCGAATGGAATGATGATTTCAAAGCTCCTTACATGGAGAATTAGAAACTGGCCCTTGATAATCTTTTTAAAAGGTAGTTACCAGTCTTCTTTTTATGTCTCAAAATATATCCTGAATCAGTCACTTATTTTCATTCTCTACTGTCATGAATTTGGATCAAGCCACCATCATCTACTTCCTGGAGTAGTACTGTGGCTTCCTAATTGATGCCTCCACTTCTGTTGGCCTCACTTTAATCAGTTTTTCACACTGTGGTAAGAATAATCTAGCATGCAGAGATCATTTCACTTCACTACTTAAAGCCCTTCGATGGCTCTCTTAGGCACTTAGAGGCACACTGCTTAACATGCATAGCCTAATATACCTGCTCACACTGCTGCCAGCTGCTCTAAACTCATTAAGAGCTACTTCTGCCCTTGCTCCAGTCACAAATTAGGGAAATAATTGAGTCCAGCTCTTTTCCATCTCCAAGCCTTCTTACACACTGTTCCTTCATACCCAAAATCTTACTAATTCTTTGGGTCTCAGTCTTATTGTTCCTTCCTCAGAGAAGCCTTCCCTGACACACCAATCTAAAGTATCTCCTGTTATTCTTCCTTATTGTATTCTATTCTTTCCATCTATAGCACTTGTCACCATTTTTATTTTGGCTGCACCATGCAGCTTGCAGGATCTTAGTTCCCTGACCAGGGATCGAACCTGTGCCCCCTGCAGTGGAAGCATGGAGGCTTAACCACTGGACCACCAGGGAAGTCCCCTTGTCACCATTTTAAATTAACACATTTATGTGTGCATTTTAAAGTTTGTCTATGTTCTTCTGTTAAATTAACCATGAATTTAGAGATTATATCTTGTTTATGTTTAAAAAGTGGAAACTATTGACTTCTGGCTTCAGCTCCAACATGTATAAAGAGCTTGGAAGTCCTCACTCCTGTCCTACAAAAGGAAAAGCTGAACAAACTGAAAATCAATGATTTTCTTTGATCCATTGGAGAACTGTTTGCAGGGAAAATCACCACCTCAGAGTCTGGAGAGACAGGTGAATCAGAGAGTCACAGCTGAGATCAGTTTGCTTGAAGGAGACGATGTTTGGGTCACAACTGTTAAGAACACTTCAGTGGCATGAATAAATGATAAATTGCTTGAGGATGAGTACAGACTAGCATGAGAGTGGGAAACTTCCTCGAGGCTGCAGTCTTATGGGGGGCCCACACTTTCATGGGTTTTTGCCTCCAAAACCCCCACCAGATTCTGAAGATAAATATTTGAAAAATATCTCCTCATGCCTGAGGTAGGAGCAAGGGAGTTGTAATCATTATGAAACACAACCTGAGGTTTCCTCATAACAAATGCCTACTCTCAAGGGAAAATGACTTTACAAAAAGCTTATTCCAGGTAGGGAAGGACATTTCTCCAGTTCCCTCTAGCCTTCCTGTCTCACCTGTTTGGGGGGGGAAAGGATATTCCTCTGGAGAATGTGAAGATCACAGTAAGAGGCCCATTAAAATACAGAGATTTAATCATAAGATTATAGGACACTTTACTTCCCGCATATCTTATCACATCACCAACAAGACTCTAGTATAATAGCAGTGGATTATAGCTGAAAGAACTGGATAGTGGAAGAGTAATCATTGTGCAATACATCATGAGCGTTCTCCATAACAAAGGCCTAATCTCGAAGGAAAAAGACTTTACCAGAGTATTATCACAGATGAGGAAAAAGTGCTTCTCACGTTTTATTCCATTCCTACCATCTTTTCTTGGAATAAAATAAGCAAACATATTCAATAGATGCTAAGACTCAAAGGAAATGAATAGGGAATGATACAGTCAGGGAAAAGAAGTACTGGGGAAACACTTGTGAGGGTCACAGCTCAAGGCACAGTTTCACTAAAAGACAGATTTCTTCATAATGTTATAGAATACTCCCCATTTCTCCATACCTTACCACCATGCTAACAAATCTCTAGTGTGATAAAAGTGTACTATAGTTAAAAAGCTGTAAAGCACAGACTTTCTCTGAAGAGGGGAAAGCTCAATATCAAGGGAGGAGACAAAAAGCAAAGATAATAGAGGAATTTAAAACCTCTGGCACCTATAACTACAGAAATAATTAAATACATCATAACAAAAAATTTTAAATAACTATGATTACCATGTTAAGGTCTCTAATGGAAAACATAGACAACATATAAAAACAGGTAAGTAATGAATTTAAAAATTAAATCAATACTTAATTGTATTTTTCCAAAATAGAAAGCAACAGAACCAGATCATTTTCAGTGGAATTTCTAGCAAGTAGTTAAGGAAGAAATTATATCAATTTTTAAAATCTCTTCTACAAAAATAGAAGCAGAGGGAATGCATTCTAACTTTTATTCTCTTAGGCTAGCATTATTCTCATATCAAAACTAGAGAAGATATTACAAGAAAACAAAAGTACAGAACAATATGTCTTATAAATACAGATACAAAAATTTTCATCAAAATATGAGTAAATTAAATCAACATTATATAATGACAATTGTATACCATGACCAAGTGAAATTTATTCCAGATATACAAGTCTAGTTCAACATTGGAAAATCAGTCTGTGTAATCTACAACATCAGTAAGCTAAGGAAGAAAAATCACATGATCTCATCAATTGATGAAGAGAAAGCATTTGACAAAATTCTTCACCCATTCATGATAAAAAAAATTCTCAGCATACTGGGAAGTGAAAGGAACTTCCTCGATTCCATAAAAATGATTTGCGAAAAGCCCACTGCAAACATCATACTTAATGGTGACAAACAATATGCTTTCTCCCTAAGATCAGAAACAAGGCAAGGATGTTTTCTCTCACTATTTAACATCTACTACTACTTAACATCTACTACTAGTACAATAAGACAAGAAAAGCAGGCAAATGTATACAGATTTCTAAGGAATAAATAAAACTGTCCTTTTTTGCAGATGATATGATTGTCTACATAGAAAATTAAAAAATAATTTACACAAACAAAATGTCCTGGAGCGAATATGCCAGTATATCAGGGTCATGTGGTTCACGGTTACTATATAAAAGTCAATTACTTCCAAATATTCCAGAAATGAACTATTAGGATTTAAAATTTTAAAAATATTATTATCAATAGCACCCCCAACTTAATTCTTAGAAATAAGTTTTACAAAATATGTACAGAATCAATATATCAAACCATAAAACTCTAAAGAGAAAAATCACCAAAGAACTACAAAAATTTAAAAAGTCTGTGCTTATGTATCAAGACTCAATATTGTTAAGATATAATTCTTCCCAATGTGATCTATAGATCCACCGATTCCAATTAAAATTCCAGCAAGCTATATTTTAGATATTGACAAGCTGATTCCAAAATTTATGTGGAAATATCTAGAATAATACTAAACAGCATGAAGTAAAACAAAATTGGAGGATTCACACTACCAAAATTCAGGACTTACTGTAAAGTTACAGTAAACAAAACAGCATGGTATTAGCAGAAGAATAAACACATAGATCAGTGGGACAGAATAGTGAGCCCAGAAGACCTATACAGTTATACTCAACTGATTTTTGAAAAGAAGCAAAGCAATTCAATGGGAAAAGGATAGTCTTCTTCAACAAATAGTTCTGGAAGAGTTGATGCCTATATACAAATACAATTAACCTAGATGTGACTTTAGACATTTTACATAAGTCATCTCAATATGTATAAGAAATTTAAATGCAAAACTATAAAACAACTTCAAAAACATTAATAGAAAGTGTATATGACCTTGATTTTTTTAATAAACACCAAAAGCATGATCCATGAAAAAACAACTTGATGAGTGTACTATTCTTAAAATTTAAAAATTCTGCTCTGCAAAATATATTGTTAAGAGAATGAAAAGAAAAGCCTCAGTCTGGTAAAAATGTATTTGCAAACACACATATGAGAAAGGACTATTATCCAAAACATACAAGAACTTTTAAAACTCAGCAGTAAGAAAACAAACAACCCAATTTTTAAAATGGCCAAAGATCTAAACAGAAATCTCCCTAAAGGGAATTCCCTGGCAGTCCTGTGGTTAAGACGCAGTGCCATGAACCCAGGGTTCAATCCCTGATCAGGAAACTAAGATCCTGCAAGCCATGCAGCACAGCCAAAAAAAAAAAAACTCACTAAGGAAGATATGATGTGTCAGTGTAGGCTCATCAATTGTAACAAATGTTCTACTCTGGTGGGGGATGCTGATAATGGGGCAGGCTATGCATGTGTGGGGCAGGGAGTGTATGGGTAATCCCTGTATCTTCTGCTCAATTTTACTATGAGCCTAAAATTGCTCTAAAATCTAAGGTCTATTAAAAATAAAGTAAAATAAACTGAAATATACCTGAATAATTTTCCTTTCTTTAGCTATATAGACAGGTACTCAGAACAAATGCAGAAGTGGAGAAATTCTTCATGAAAAATTGCAAAAAAAAAAAAGAGGAAGGAGAATAAGATATATAGATGGAAGATAATTACATGAAAGATGCTTAACATCATTTGTCATTAGGAATTTGAAAATTAAAATAATAACATACTATTAAACACCTATTAGAAGAGCCAAAATTCTAAAAATTTTAAATCCTTTACAGGTGAGCCAAACAACAGTAATTCTCATTCATTGTTGATGAGAATGGAAAATTGTACAGCCACTTGGGAACACATTTTGGCAGTATTTTACAGAGCTAAACATATTTTTACCATATAATTCAGAAATTGTGCTCCTAGGAGTCCACCAACTGATTTGAAAATTTATGTCCACATGAAAACCTGAATACCAATGTTTATAGTAGCTTTTTTCATAAAGACCAAAAAATTGGAAGCACTGAGAGGCCCTTCAGTAGGTGAGTGGATAAACATACTCTATTACATACATCCACACAATGAAATATTATTCAGTGATAAAAAGAAATAGGTTATCAAGCCACAAAAAGCCATGGATTAATTTTAACTGCATATTTCTAAGTGATAGAAAACAGTCTTAAAAAGTTACATATTATATAATTCCAATTATATGACATTCTGCAAAACACAAAACTATGGAGATGGCTAAAAGATCAGTAGTTGCCAGGTTCAGGGGGCACAGGGCTTGAACTTGTGAAGCATTGAGAATTATTTAAGATGGTGAAACTGCTTTGTATGAAATGATAATGGCAGATATATGATACTACACATTTGTAAAATCCCATTGAAATTTACAGCACACGAGTGAACCTTAGTGTATGCAAATTTAAAAAATTATTTAGGAGGTCTGGAGATCCCAGGATGGAATGCAGAAAGTGACAAAGCAATTCAACTGTTTTACAAATGTATGAAACCAATCCCACTGAAGTATATGTGGGAGAAAATGTACTAACTTAAGTAACTTTGGAAATAGATGGAGTCAAAGACTAAAGGCAAAAGCAACTGTACATAAGCACAGTACTCCAGTTGATAAGGTTATTGCTTATGGGGGTAAAGTCAAGAATCATGAAACCACTCTAAATATAAACTGGAATTGAATAATTAAGTAAATGAATGGCAGATGGTGGCAGCTAGTTTTCTCATTGTTTGTTTTTTTTTTTCTCATCGTTTTAATGGGAGATTACAGATAATCAATGAGAGAAGGCTAGAATGATCCATGTGGTAATGGATTAGAGTTAGAGACAACAGTATGAACTCATGTTTAATTTAATATAGATACAGATAGTTACACATAGAAATGTTTATAGATATTTGTATATACAAGACTTAGTAGACACATTTATTCTCTTGCTCTGCTAACTGAGAAGGACCAGGAACAATGACACCTCAGTATCAATGAGTGCACCTACCACCCAGATCTTGGTTTCTAATACAAATCTCCAATATAAGGACACTGGGATTTAAAAGAAATGGCTGGTTCTAGGACTGGTCCAGAATATATGAAGAATGAGACTTGAGGAGATTATAGTGAAAAAAAAAAAAGTAAAGAAATGCTCTAAAGCCACAAAAACACCAAAGTAACCACAGTGATGGATGTATGTCCAAGGGATACAGGAACCAGTTGAAAGAGCACCCAAGAGGTAAATCTGATCCACTCTCAGCAAAAAAAATAAAGTAGTAATGGATTATAACTCACAGTATAAAATAAATATCCACAGTGTAACGTAAATATCCACAATATAAAATAAATATCCACAAGTCCATATTGATATAAATAAATGATTGAATAAATAAATAAATGGGGAATAGCCAAATCTCCTATGCAGAATTCCAAATAATTTATGTAGTTACTCTGTCCTCAAGGAAGTAGAGCATAAATTCCTACTTTTTAAAGGTAGGTTGTACATGGTACTTCATAGAATATGAAAGGGGAAAAGAAGAATAATTTTACAGTGGAGAAACCTGACAAACACTGCCTCAGCCAGGTAATCAAGATTAATATCAACAGCAATAAATCATGTTGATAGTGTGTACTCTTGATATGATATTATGAAAATGGCACTTTACCTCTGTGGTCTTTCTCCCTCAAACACAAAACTCCAGTGTAATCATGAGGAGAAGATCAGACAAATCCTAATTTAGGGATGTTCTGCAAAATACCTGACCAGTACTTTTCAAAATGTCAAGGTCATCATAAACAAGGAGTCTGAGAAACTCTCACAGCTAGGAGGAACCTAAGAAGACATGACTTCTAAATGTAACACAGTATCCAAGATGAGTTCCTGGAACAGAAAAGGGCGTTAGGCAAAATATAAGGATTTCTGAATAAATTATAGACTTTAGTTAATAATAATATATCAATATTTGCTCACTAATTGTAATCAATGTTGTCATACCGATGTACTATGTTAATAATAGGGGAAATACGGATTTGCATTGTATGGGAACTCTGTGTACTGTCTGAAATTTGTAACTCTTAAAGTGTTCTAGAATTACAAATTTATATATATAAAAAAAGAATACAAAGACTTGCACTAGTAAATATTTGTGAGTTAATGGTTAGTGGCTGCCCAGGGGACTGAGATACAAGTATTCTGAGACTCAATGGAAGATCAGCAAACTGTCTCTACAGATTAAAACTGTGTTAATATTATGGTGAGGTGTGAGGTATCAGGAGGCAGCATTATATCGGGAGTGCCATGAATTCACATGATAATAAAATTCCCTCGATTCATACATGAAGTAATTAAGGCACATAAGGGCTGTAGGTATATGGCATAGCAAAGCTAAGAGAATCCCCAACATTGGTCAGATATAGTACAGTTGAAAATTTTGATCTGGGTTGGACTCCTACTCCAACACCTACTGGATGAGTGACCTTGAGTAAGTGTCCTACAAGTGATGATCATTATAATACGTTGATAGTGTACTGGGTGCTGAGTTCTGCACACCCTTCTGAACACTTTATTATGTATTGGCTCATTTTATGCATAAACACACGCCTGTGCATGTACACACACACACACACACACACACACACACACACAATTTATGAGGCCAGTCCTGTTATTTTCCCTACTTTACAAAGAGGTCAAATAACTTGCTCTAGATCACCAAGTGGGCAAATGTCAGAGCCAGTGCTCACATTTTAGCAATCTGGGTCCAGTGTCTATGACCTTAAGCCATAAGAACAGAACTTTTTTGCAAGTCTCTATAAAATATAGCCTTTTAAGTTATTGGGATATTGAATGAGCTAATGAATATAAGGTATTTGGTACAATGGCAATTAATAAATATTTTTTGCTCTTATCCTAAAGGAAGACAAAATAGCATTCTCATCAGTCTTTAACTGTTTGGCTAGAGTTGAAACCCTTGCCTCGTTTTTTCCAACAGCTTTGCTGAGATACAATTAATATATAACATTGTGTATATTAAAGGTGTACAAATGTGTTATGATGTGTACATTTGTTAAAGGTTTACAAATGATTATCACCATAGTGTTAGCTCACATAGCCATCATGTCACAATAATTATCATTTCCTTTTCTGTGGTGAGCACATTTAAGATTTAATCTCTTAGCAACTTGCAAGTATATAGTACAGTATTGTTATCTGTTGTCATAATGCTTTGCATTAGATCTCCAGAACTTGTTCATCTTCTAACTGGAAGTTTATACTCTTTGACCAACATCTCTTTGTTTCATCCCCAGCCCCTTGTAACCATCATTCTACTCTGTTTCTATGAGTTTCATGGTCTGTAGACTTCACATATAAGTGAAATAACATACAGTATTTGTCTTTCTCTGTCTGATTTATTTCACTTTAGCATAATGCCCTCAAAGTCCACTGCCTCATACCTGTTAGAATGGCTATCATCAAAAAAATCAAGAGATAAATGTTGGTGAGGATGTGAAGAAGGAGAATCCTTGTACACTATTGGTGGGAATTTAAATTGGTGCAGCCATTATGGAAAACAGTATGGAGGTTCTTCAAAAAGTTAAAAATAGAACTACCATATGATCCAGCAATTCCACTTCTGAGTATATATCCAAAGGAAACAAAAATAGGATATTGAAGAAGAGATATGCACCCCCATGTTCAGTGTACCATTATTCACAATAGCCAAAATATAGAAACAACCTAAGTGTCTGTCAATGTGTGAATAGATAAAGATGTGAGATATATACATATGTGTGTGTGTGTGTGTGTGTGTGTGTATATATATGTATATTCACTGACATTTTATCCCTATGCTCTATACTTATCACCAAGTATTAGAGAAGATGTCAGCCTGAAACTTTTATTTTATGTAGTTTTAGCTTATTTTTAAGGATTTATATGTTGAACCAGACTTTTAAAATTATTTTGATAATTGAGCACCAAACAATGCTATTTATAGGAAGATATTCTATGATAATATTTATTACAATAATTATGATAATTTAAAAGTCTAATATTTATAGAATACTAACTATGTTGCAGGCATTGGGTTAAACATTTGCATTTATTAAGATGCCTTTATTATCCCTCCCATTGTTTTTGAACTGAGAGGATCAGGGCACAGAGCAACCAAAAGAATGTGCCTAAATTCACACTGCTAATATTCCAGATAGCAACAACTTAAACCAATATGTGCTTAATCATGGACCATGCTCTTAACTGCTGTTCTACAGCAAGGTGAAATTTCCCCAGTATCCAGCCAAATTATAAATTACACATACAGGTTTTGATTATTAAAGACATGATAAAGATGCAATTTTAGCATAAAATGCAATTTCTTGATTTAGGTCTTCTAGGTTCTCTGAAATTATTTCAAAGAGAGTTTGTTACTCTGCCTTCATTTCTTTTTCTTATTTGGGGATTCATTGCTCTAGATTACAAGACATATGTATGCCAGTATTTTTTGTAATATCACAAAATAAACAAAGGTACTTAAGCAGTCTCTACTTTATGACTAGTTTAACCTTTCAGCATTCAACAATACTATTTGCTTCTTCTAAAATAATTTACTTATCAATATATTATGAAACGAGCCTTTTTCATTGTCTTCGGTTGCAGTATTATATAAAGTACTGCAGTAAGAAAGTAAACTCATGTTTACTTTCTGAAGCATTTTACTTAGAAAAGAAATACAAAACATTAGTGCAGGCTTTGTTAAATTTGCCACTTCTCTGATATTTGAAAAGTACTTGAGTTGAGGACAGCATTTCAATGGTACTGAAAACCTCAGAGGCTCTTCAAGCAAATAAAGACTTTTTGTCATTCTCATCTGCATTAGACTTAGCAAACTGAATCAGAACTCTTTGACAGTGTTCAATTTTCAGATCTTGTTTTCAAGACTACCTTTGCTTTCCCAGCTAGGGTATCTGCATTTATGGGTCAAATTAATTTTGGTATATAAAAGGTATATATTTGCATTTATGCATATGCCATTGTGAAGATGTATGCCTTTAATATATAGAATATATAATGTGTGTCTTTATGTTATTATTAGAACTAAAATGATAATGAATAGTGAGTGTTGAGGGAGAAAACAAAAACACATTATGCCATGAAAACCAAATCAATTAGCTCTATATGTACCAACTAAAAATAAAATCCTGTTTTAGAGGTATTTTTTGACACTTGCTTGAGAAATGTTTAATTTTTTACATTTTCTAAATTCATATTTGATTTTGAATTTTTTCCCTTCACATATAAAAACCTCCTTCATTGTGCCCCTTCAGTTAAAAATGTCATAATAATAGTCCAGGCTTATCATTTTTCCCCTTCTACTTTCCATTATTGCTAGCAGCACGACAACTCTCCTATCACCCAGGGTTACAACCTTGAGTCCATCTTTGATTATCTCTCTTTCTACCTTGCATCTAGGACCTTTCTATGTCCTGCCATTTCTTTTATAATGTTTGAAAAGCCAGTTTCTTCTTTTTTGGTTTCCACCACCAAGACCCCAATCTACTTTCTTTTATTTTCTTTTATTTCTGCTCCAACTATTGCAATCTTCCACATTCTTGCCTCCATATCTTTCTTCTTCCATCTCAACTACTAGATTGCTATGAAGTCCATGTATCTATTGGCACATCTGAACCAGAGGAAAGAAAATGGCTTAACTTTAAAATGAACATGTTGAAAAGCAGAAGGCACTGTTTGTTGAAGGTACAAACGATCATCAACATTTCAAACAGTGCATCCCATGGAACTTTTAGTCTCTTGAGATATCACACACACACATACGTACACACACACTGTCACATACACACACACAGCTTTATGCTCCAATCTTGGGAAACGCTTCATACAGTATATTCTTTTAAAGAGTCAAATTCACACCAGCATAACTTGAAGTTATAAGAAGTCCTGTTGAAACATGCATCTTTTTTAGCATTTTAAATACAATGTTTCTTAAATGTTCTTGACCAGAGAGTTGCTCCTACAGTAATTTTTTTAAAGTATAATATGAAGAGCACATTTTGGGGAAAGTCATTTTATGCTATCACCTCCATCTATTTACATTTCAGAGCTTTCTTTTAAAAAGGAAAGCAAAGTCTGGGGTTGCCCTAATTTTAAAAATGTAGAAATTCCAGCAAACTGCAACCACTATGCCAGAAACCAAAAGAGAGCTGTTTACGAAGAACAGCACTGTTCATGGTTTATTTCACCTGGCGGGAGGATTTATGCAGATGATTTATACCATAAGTTGCTAATTTGGAAGCATTTTCACTGATGTCTTCCTGGAAATCATCCTCAGTTATGTTAAATCAAGAAACTATATTTCCCATCTTCAGCTTCATTGTCAAATTCCCATACATCTTCCTGCAGTCCATATGAAGAAATGAAAACAATAAACAACAAAAAGGTTTTTAGATACTAAAAGCTTATTGTCGTGTTATCTTTTAATGTAAATTCATGTCAGTCTAGGACAGTGTTTATTATGCACTCTACGGCTCACTGTTTGCTGTATAAGCTTAATGAATTTGCCACTGATAATCAGTGTAACACAAACTCTTTATGGAGCTTATTATGTGGGAAGTGTAGCTCTCAGCCACATTATCTGACAAAAGTGTCTATATAAGCAGTCATCCTGAAGTGCTGATTCTGTTATTTGATTTGGGATTAAACAGTCTGTTGCAAGCCATCTGCTTTTCTATGCATGCGTCCTTGAGAGGTTAGATTTCTACAGACAGTGCCCCATAACTTTAACAGGTATTTGAAAGATCAGAATTAGCTTAGACATATGCCACTGAAATTGCTGGCCTTATCCTAGAGGACTGTCCAGACTTTGACACTGGAGCCTAAATCAGAAAAACAAGTTTACTTTTCTCACATTGTTGCTGATTCAGAACCCTGCTGCATTTGGCCAAGTGCTGTGAGACTCGAGATCACTTGCCTGACAAACTTTTACAACAGTTCATGCTCCTGAGTATATGAAAGTGTGCACTGGCTGCTCAAGCCATGTCTCCTGATGACTCCCAAAGAACGCACTCTTCTGGCCTATGCCTGATTACTCTGCAGAAACTCCTGTGGTTTCTGCTATCTCAGCAACTTCTGGAAATACCCTACTGAAAACATGTATTAAATAGTAAGTGCAATTCTCTGTCTTCCTATTTGAGATAGAAAATGGTTGGGGTTCAATTCCAGGTAACCCGATCACATAAAAACCTTACTCCATTAATAATCTAACTATTCCAGAAGTGGATTTTATGTGAGCTTCTAGGCATAGAAACAACTATTTTTCTTTGGATGTATGTCTGAATGTGTGAAGTGGATACTTCTGGAAGTTCCCAGATGTGTACCCCATTACTATTTCTTTGGTTTGAGATCTGAAACCCATTCCTTATTTACTCCATTGAAATGTAAAAAAATAAATGCCAATCTGACAATTTCCCTGATTACAACTGAAGCTACTCAACTTTCACCCTTTGGCCATTTGAGTTACATCTTCAGCATACTACCTGTTCATGTACTTTGCTCATTTTTCTATTGGGGTGTTTGTTTCTTTTTGATTTGTAGGACTTATATATAGCCTATTATATATATTGCAATAATGTCTTTTTGTCTGTGACTTGGTTTTTAATGTGGCAATGGTGTTCTTTTTCATGCACAAGTATTTGATAGATATTCTGATTGAAAATGTGCATTAAAAATACAACCAATTACATGTTGTTTAAAAGACAAAAAATTAAAGTGTAAGGTTAAAGAAAGGTAGAAAGTAAAGTGTGGAAAAAGAGGTAGTAAATAAACACTAACCTAAGTTGTTGATGTAGCTATATTAATATCAAACAAAACAATCTGTAAGACAGGAAGTATTACTAGAGATAAAAAGAAACATTTCATAATAATGAAAGGATTAATACAACACTGTGATACAATTTTTATATGAATGTACCTAACAGTAAAGCCTCAAAATATATAAAAAATACATAGAGATAAAGGAGAAAAGACAAATCCATAGTTAGAGTAGGAGAATTTAACATGCTGCTGGGCTGGATTTCTTCAGGGACACTTCTACCTTCCCCTCTAGAGCATGGGTAGAAACACGATTTTTCTTATTCAGTTGAATAGAATTTTCCCTGTAGTTATTCTTTTACAAGTGGTATGTCCTTTTAGGGATCCTGGATTTATGCAGAAATCCCAATTCCTTTTGCCCTCCTGGCTGTGGCCCTGTCTTATCTCCACATGAGGATGTTAAACCTCAATCCCTTAGTGTTTATTGGGTCTAATTAACCATTCCCTGTTCCTTTCTTCCATCTTCGAAGCAGTAGCATTAATAGTTCACATTCTTATGATTCTGGATTTTACTTCCGGCATCTGAAAATTTCACTTTCAGTTTTGTAAGCTCAGCTGTCAATTACATTTCATTATCTATCCAACATTTCTATGTGCTGTAACAAGTGGATGATGGTTATCAGGCTTGCTTATCAAATACTGATTTTCCCTTTAAAAGCACAAAGTAGGATTATCTTGGCTGAATGCTCTGAGGTTGGGTGGAGTCAAGGGACATGTTCTCAACAGTGAATTCTGAGCAAATGTGATGCATGTTGTTTTTTGAGCTGAGCATTGAGTTGCTAGTGGGTGATCCCTTGGAGTTCTTTATTCTGTTGGGCACATCAGTTAGCTATGTTCAAGATGGCAGCAGCTCTGTCAGCCTGGATCTCTCATTAAATACAATGAGCAGAGATTACCTGATGACTTAAAAGGGACATGCAGCACAATTAGGAAATATATCTTTGTTATTACAAATCACTAAACTTTTGCCGTTTCTGTGTATTTGTTTTTTATCACAGCATAATTTAGCCTACCTGCTCTGTGGTAGGCAGAAAAATGGCTCTGCCAAAATGTCCACACCCTAGATAAACACTGGATTCTGTGAATATATTAGGTTAAATAGTGGGGAGAAATTAAGTTGCAGATGGAATTAAGGTATTGATCAGCTGACCTTTAAATAGGGATATTATCCTGGTTTATGAGGGTACAGTGTAATTACAGGGGTACTTAAAAATGCAAGAAGGAAGCAATAAAGAAGATCAGAGAAAGAGCTATAATGACAGAAGCAAGGTCAGAGAGATGCTGTGCTGCTGGCTATGAATATGCAGGAAGAGGACCAAGAGCCAAGGAATGTGGGCAGCCTCTAAAACTGGAAAAAGCAAGGAAAAACATTTCCCCCTAGAGCCTCCAGAAGGCATGCAGCTCTGGAAATGCCTTGATTTTAACTCAGTGATAAAGTCTCAGTGGTGTCAGACTTGTAACCTAAAGAACTGTAAGATAATAGATGTGTGCTGTTTTAAGCTATCAAGTTTGTGGTAATTTGTTATAGTGCCAATTGAAGACTAATACACTGAGCCATACACTTAATCATTTAGTATTGCCCTTAGACACAGGCAAGAGGGCCTAATCTTTAGAGGGATCGACATAGCATGGACACACACAAAAACTTTATTAAAGAACATTTGAGCAGCTCTGTCATTTGGAATTTGGATTCAGTCCTCACACAAAGCACCTATAACCCTAAATGACTTCACATTGACCACAAAATGGACATTGAATGCTAGAATTTCAGTTTTATTTAAAGTATATTTAATTTAAAAATTTTTAGTAAATTTTCAAAATATTATTTAAAATTTCAGCTTTATGTATAATTTAGAAATGAAATTATGAAATAATCTTTTGGGCTTTTGTTTATACTTTAAATATTTTTTATATTTAAGAAGAAAAATAATGATTTTTGAAAACATAAATAATAGTAATATTAATACTTCATAGTTTTTGACAAAAATAAATTAACTTTTGTACATTTTGAATATCCTTTTATTTTATTTATTTATTTTTTTGCGGTACGCGGGCCTCTCACCGTTGTGGCCTCTACCATTGTGGAGCACAGGCTCTGGACGCGCAGGCTCAGCGGCCATGGCTTACGGGCCCAGCCGCTCCGTGGCATGTGGGATCCTCCCGGACCGGGGTACGAACCCACGTCCCTTGCATCGGCAGGCGGACTCTCAACCACTGCGCCACCAGGGAAGCCCCCTATCATTTTATTTTTAACTCTTTAAATCATTACTGAGTGGAGGGATCTGGGTCCCAGTATTTCAGACTACTGTACTTGAGGTAGAGCTTCTCCCCTACAAGTGAGGGCTGGATGGAGAAAGGGAGCCCTGGTCCTCTCAGCCATATCTGCCTGGAATAGAGCTTCTGTAATACATGACTGAAAGGTATAAGAAACACAGACAGACAGCCCCTCCTGGGGTAAAACTGTAGTTCTAGACTGGGAGCTTGGGGGAGAGCAAGCTTCTATCTTCTTGGCCAAAACTTCTTGGAGTTGAAGAGCTTTCATACATAGCATTTGGGGTGGGAGTAAGGAAATGGGTCATGGTTCAAATGCCACAGATTCTAGAGGTTCTTACTGAGACTTAATAGATTTCCCTAAATGAATGTTTCTACATTACTATATGCCCTCAGGATGAATTTTCAGACTTTAAATGATTGTTTGTTTGTATTGTTTTTTCACCAGGTAAAAAGGATGTGCTGAGCTCCTTATTCTGCCTTTCTGTAATCCTTTTGTGCATTAATTTTATACAGAGCATTATGTAAATTTTAAAGCATACCTTTGTTTTATGAAGTGATTATTTAATCAGTAACCTTTCTGGAACATTTAGAATATTCTTTTAGTTTGGTTTATCTTTTTCAAAGGTTTATTTCAAACATTTTTGTTTTTTAAAATATTTTATTTATTTATTTATTTATTTGGTTGCACCAGGTCTTAGTTGCAGCAGGCAGGCTCCTTAGTTGCAGCTCAACAGTTCCTTAGGTGTAACACGTGGGCTCCATAGTTGTGGCACATGGGCTCCTTAGTTGCGGCATGTGAACTCTTAGCTGAGCATGCATGTGGGATCTAGTTCCTTGAACATGGATCGAACCTGGGTCCCTTGCATTGGGAATGCAGAGTATTAACCACTGCACCACCAGGGAAGTCCCTTAGTTTGGTTTATATAGAACTTTTTATGAGCACATTTTTTACATACAGTGAGGGATTTCTCCAAGCATTTTCATATTATTTAAATTTAGTTTTTGTTTTTCAGTCAACTTATTGCTATCTACTTATCTAATAAAATGCACTACTTCAACTGTAGTTTGTTTTGTTTTGACAAATTTATGCACTGACACAATCAAGGTATGCAGTATTTCCATCACTCCAAAAATCTCCCCTCTGTTCCTGTCCAGTCTAAATCATCTCCCACCAGGTTTCAATTGACCATCTATCTGTTTCTTATTGATATACATTAGAATAGTTTTTTTGAGTGTTTCATATAAATGGAACAATGTACTTTGTTAACATTTTTTTCTTTCCAGATGATAAAATATCATTTTAGTATCATCTGGCTTGCTTTGATTCAGGAAATACCCCAATTATAATTATTTTATTTATTGTCCTTTGTATAACATGCCTTTTTTCTCTGGATGTTTTTATGATTTTCTCTTTATACCTGGTTGTCAGGTATAGTCACACCCTATGATCACTCACTAGTCTTCCTGAAGATATTCTGGCTTTCTGTATTATAAGGCACCTAATGTACCCTAGGATGTGTAATTTTAATTCTTGTAGTTTTCTTTGGGCTCACTTTTTTTGAATTGATTAAGCCTCTTGTAGTAGGTTTATTGTTCTCATCAAATTTGAAATTTCATGACTTCAAGTATTTTTCTACCACCCTCTTTCTGGAACTCTAATTATACATATGATAGTATGTTTTATTTTTTTTCTCACAACTTTTACTTTATTCACATTTTTTGGTCTTTTTTTTAGCTTTCTTTTTTTATTTGTTAGCTTTTAAATCTTTTTATTTTAATTTATTTTTTTTTTATTTTTTATTTTTTTTGCGGTACACGGACCTCTCACTGTTGTGGCCTCTCCCATTGCGGAGCACAGGCTCTGGACGTGCAGGCTCAGTGGCCATGGCTCACAGGCCTAGCTGCTCCGCGGCATGTGGGATCTTCCCGGACCGGGGCACAAACCCGTGTCCCATGCATCGGCAGGCAGACTCTCAACCACTGCGTCACCAGGGAAGCCCTAATCTTTTTTTAAAATAAATTTATTTATTTATTTATTTTTGACTGCATTGGGTCCTCGTTGCTGCTCTCAGACTTTCTCTCATTGAGGTGAGTGGGCGTTACCCTTCATTGTGGTGCGCGGGCTTCTCATTGGGGTGGCTTCTCTTGTGCGGAGCATGGGCTCTAGGTGCGTGGGCTTCAGTAATTGTGGCTAGCGGGCTGTAGAGCACAGGCTCAGTAGTTGGGGCTCATGGGCTTAGTTGCTTCGCAGCATGTGGGATCTTCCCGGACCAGGGCTCGAACCCGTGTCCCCTTTCTATGAAGGATGTCCAGGGCATTTTGGAGATGGTTAAAAAAGTTCGCTGCAGAATACAGATTCAAATCTGTGCTGTAGTCACATAAGTCACTGCCTCCAATCACCGTGATGACCTTCCAGTCCTCATGGAAATTTTTCTATCGTCATCTTTCATCTTTTGTATCAGAGTCTGGACTTGGCTTGAAAGTTCCTTAGCCTTTGTTCCAGGAACAACCTGATTAAGGAAGGCATTTGTGTCATTGGCGTTGCCTGTGCCCACTGCACAGCCTGTGAGATTTCCGTTAAACTTCCAAAGGATATTCAGTAAGGTGGTCACCTTCTCCAGGTAGCTGTCTCCTCCTGAACTATATGACAGCCCCCAGTACTGAGTAGTGACATCAGAAAGGTGTTTTCTTTTTGTGCTTCAGCCTATTTGATTTTTATTGCTATGACTTCCAGTTCCTGGGTCTATTCTTTTGCAGTATCTAATCTGCTGTTCATTCCACACAGTGAATCTTTCATTCATATATTTTATTTTTCGGCTCTAGAAATCCCTGTGCTTTTTTATATTTTCTGTATTCTCTCATGATGTTCATGATTTTCTTTAAAAATGTTGAACATCATTATAAGTCTGTTTCTTTAACTACTGCCCCCGACCTCCCAGTTTTGGGTGAATACAGCTTCTTTGCGTATCTAGTAATTTTTAATTGGCTGTTGGGCATTGTGAGTAACCTTTTTGAGATACTTTAATGTGTATTTACTTTTGTTTTGGCAGGTAGTTATAGTTACTTCACATTAGCTTGATTCTTTTGAGTCTTGTTTCTATGTTTCTTTAGAAGAGGTCTGGAATAGCCTTTATTCTAGGGAAATTTTAGTCCTATTACTGTGGTTTAACTCTCCTGAGGTTGCCAGTGAATGCCCTGAGTGTTTAAAAAGGTCTTTTCACTTTGACTCATTGAAACTTTAAAGGCTTCCAGTCTTGTGTTAGCTCTAGGAATTATTTAGCTTGTAGCTCCAACTATTTCTAGAAGATCTTCTTTGTGAAACCTCGTGAACTCTCACCTTATGCATGTACAAATTTAACCAAAGATTTATGAGGAGCCCTATACATATTTCTGGAGCTTTTCCTCTAAATAGCTTTCTCCTCTTCAGTACTCTTGCCTTGAATGTTACAGCTTCTTCTGATTCCCCAAACACAAATCTGTCTTCTCAGTTTCTTGAGATTGCTGTGTTCTGCTTGGGTTTCCCATACTGGCACCATGTCCTATGCAGAACGTTGGGATAATTGTAGGGAAACCCTCATTTGTTTCTCTTTTTTTCAGGGATCACAGTCCTAAATTACCTCTTTTCCAATGTTGAAAAATAGCTGGTTCACATATTTTGTCCAGTGATAGGACAAATTTTGATTTTTTAAATTAGGTACCTTATAATATAGAAAGCCAGAATATCTTCAGGAAGACTAGTGAGTGATCATAGGGTGTGACTATAAAGAAGTGTTAGCTGTAATATCTCTGCCATTTCATTGGTTTCACTAGGTTTCTATATGAGTAAGATACATAGAAGACCATGAATCAAAACAGTCTCATAGAATTTAGAAAACTCATTAAAAAGAGCTCTTTCTAATTATCTGATAAACAATTACTGTGTTCGGATACTGTACATTTCACAACTTTCATCTCATTTAATACTTTCAGCACTCTTTCAAAGAAGTTATAAATGGAACTTACAACTATAGAGGGAAACAAATAGATCACAACACTTTGGGTAAGCAATTAGAAGAGACCAATTCTTGCGATGATGGTAGAGGTTTAGTGGATGTACTAATGAAGCTGCTTCAGATACCTTTTGGTAAACTTTGAGCTATTGAATTGCATATGCTCTTTAGTAATTAAACAGTTAATTCCCTTAAGAGAAGTTTGAAGTAAAAACCCTGGGCTGAAAATCGACAAGGCATAACCAGTGTAATAACTACAGGTCCAAAGTAGAAGGCAGATTTACTCTTATTCAAAGACCCGATAAAAGTACCAGTCCTAACTCACACAATAAAAATGATAAAAACACACAACCTTCTTGGTCTGAGGGATAGTAGAAATATATTCTGATTCTCTAATTTTACAGGGGACACCTCTGAATCCCAGCAGAGTTAATGGCTTCTACAAGGCTGCCCAGCTAGCTCTTAGCTTAGCTGACAATAAAACCAGGACTTAGGACTTGAGTCACTGTTTTGACTTTATCAACTGAGACAGATTCAATGAGATAAACACAGAAGATACATACTTAATTGACTGCATCTCAAATAAAACCACTAGGAAAACCAAACAAAACTGCTGCTTCACTGTCAGAGTTCTCTTTTAGCTTTGGGATTACATGAATTTCATGTATATTAACTAAAGAGCAACTGGTATACATCACATATCATTTAATTTCTGGGGAAAATAATATCAAAGAATAGTATATAGATTTGGTTTAAGATTCATTTATATGTGGATGGTAATATTGCTTGGGAAATGGGATTTTGTTTAGTTTTGAAAGCTGAGACAGATTTAATGCTTGCATCTTTAAAGGGAAGAAAACAAGAGGATGCCTTTCTAATGATGGCTCTTCTGAGAAGGGATAATGCAGTCTCTCTTTTCCTTGGAGGTCTAATACTGAAACTCAACACAAGAGTGGGAGGGGCATGTAGGGAACAGTTTGGATTAGAAACACAAATTTTAAGCATGATGATGCTAAATATAGTTTTTCTTTTTTAAAGGAACTTCCCTTCTTTCTGACACTTGCTAAAGAAGCTCCGGCCTAATCTTATATTTTTATTGCCACAATCAGGTTTCTCCAAGGAACCCTGATTACCCTTTATTGGAGAATAGGATTTAGAAACCAAGATCTGAGTTCTCATTGCTACTGGGATGTCACTGCTTCTAGGTCCTCTCAGTATAGAGAGCTAGGAAAAATATACTGAATTATGGGTATACACATATCTATATGTATTTATGTGTCTAGCTATATCTTTGTATTTTAAAATGTACATGAGTTTTGACTGATGTCACTGACTAATCTAGAACCACAGATTTCAATCTAACATTACCTTCTGACTTATTTATCATGTCTTTCTCTGACAGTGAGAAACTTTGCTCACATTATCTACAATTTATTTACCTATTTGCTCAACCTTGGTACATATGTAAATTAGTTTCAAAATTGTTAACCCATACCTCTGTGAGGATCAGATTTACTAGTTAGAGTGCAGTGTTTGTAAAGTTCTTTTTGTCTTCCTACTTACAGTTTTTAGTCAAATACCAACTTTCCAAAAGTTACTTAATGTCCCTTTTTTTCTATCTTCTTCACTGAGGTTAATTCATAAATTGTAATACAGTTAGTTCCACTTGGTACAATTTGTATTCTATTCTGAGATCCACCCAAAATTCTAGTTGATTTTATTTAAATTTGCATATGGTAAAGATTACAGTACTGTAGGTTTTGACAAATGCGTAGTCATGTGTTTTCCTATGCAATACCACACAGAAAAGCCCATCACAGTAAAAACTCCAATGTGAGGCCCCATTGTATTCAACACTTTCCCCACCCTCACCACTGGCAAACACTGATCTTTTTCCAGCTCTAACACTGTATCTTTTAAAAATAATATCATGTAAATGGAAGTATACAATATGTAAACTTTGGAGCTTGGCCTTATTTAGAATAATGTATTGAAGATTCATCTGTGTTGTTGCAAGAATCAGTAGCTTGCTCCTTTTTCTTAAATTGCTGAGTAGTAGTATATATACAATACAGTTTGTTTAGCCAGTCACCTACTGAAGGACTGTTATGTTATGTTCAGTGACTTAGTCTTTTCAGGCTGCTATAACAAAGTACCACAGACTGGGTGGCTTATAACAATAAAGAATTATTTTTTATAGTTCTGGAGGCTGGAAGTCTGTGATGAGGGAGTTAGCATGGTTGGATGAGGGCTTTCTTCCAGGTCACAGACATCTCCTTGTATGCTCACATGGTTGAAGGGGTGAGTGTTCTCTCTGGGGCCTCTTCTATAAGGGTACCAGTCCTATTCATGAGAATTTTACTCTCATGAGCTAATTATCTTCAAAGGTCCCACCTCTTAATACCATTGCAATGGGCTTCAGGATTTCAAAATGTGGATTTTGGGGGGCAGGTGGGCCTGGGACACAAACTTTCAGACCATAGCTTCAAGTTGTTGGTGATTATTTATAAAGTTGCTATAAACATTCATTTAGGAATTTTGTTTGAACCTAAGTTTTCCATTCACTTGGGTAAATATCCAGGAGTATAGACAGTATGGAGCTGGACCATTTGTTAGTGTATGTTTAACTTTATAAAAAAATGGCCAAACTATCTTCTAAAGTGGCTGCACCATATGGCATTCCTACATGAATGAAAATTCCCATTTTTCTGCATCCTTGCCAAGATTTGATATTGTTTGTTTGCCTTTCTAGTAGGTATCTCATGGTTTTAATTTGCATTTTTCAAATGGCAAATGATACTGAACATTTTTTTTCTTCTGTTTATTTCCTATCCCTGTATCTTTGGCAAATACTTGTTCAAATCTTTTTTGGTGAAGTACTAGCTTTATTAAAATGTAATTCATAAAGAAAAAAATCCACTTATTTAAGATGCACAATTTAGTGTGTTTTGGTATATCTCCAGAATTTTGAAACTATCTACCAATTTTAGAACATTGTCATAATGCCAAAAAGAAACCCCGTACCCTTTAGCAGTCACCCCTCACCCCATTTCTCCTAAACTTCCCAGAGCTAGACAAACTCTAACCTGCTTTTTGTCTTTATACATTTGCCTATTCTGGACATTTCATATGAATGAAATCATGTAATACGTAGTCTTTTGTGACTGGCTTCTTTGACTCAGTGTAATGCTTTCAAGGTTTATCTGTGTTGTAGCTCATATCAGTAATTCATTCTTTTTACTGTCAAATAACATTCCATTATGTTGATTTACATTTCCCAGAGGGCAAATGATGTTGAGCATCTTTTCAAGTCCTCATTGGCTATTTACATATCTTCTTTGGATAAATGTCTATTCAGATCCTTTGTGCATTTTTAACATTGGGCTATTTGTCTTTTTATTATTGAGTTGTAAAGATTCTTGATTTATTACATATATAAGTCCCTTATCAAATACATGATTTTCCAATATTTTCTCCTATTCTGTAGGTTGTCTTTTCACTTTCTTGATGATGTCTTTGGAGCAAAAACGTTTTAAATTTTGATGAATTCCGATTTTTTTTTTTCACTTTGGTTGCTTGTCCTTTTGGTGTCATATTTCAGAAACCATTGCCCACTCCAAGATCATGATAATTTAGGCCTATGCTTACTACTAAATATTTTGTAGTTTTACATTTATGTCTACAAACCATTTTATTTTTGTCTATAATATGAAGTAGGGATCCAGAGTCATTCTTTTGCACTGGGCCAGACTACTTTAGTGCTGTTTATTTTTCTCACGTTATGAAGCCTCTAATGTCACTCCTTAGGTATGTACACATTCACACTGGGTTGACAGTGGTTTTAGCAGGGCTGTCTTCAACTATTTCTTTCCCTAATCATTCAGTGGAAACTTGCCTTTGTTAGTATTATACCCAGCCTCAGAAATAGGATCAACTTTTGTATTCTTGTATACTGAGACCTTGCTGAGACCTAACACCACCCTGCTAAATGTACTCATTAGTTCTAGGAACTTTTTTTGATAGCTTTTTCTTGGATTTTCTATGAGATTTCTAGATTATGTGATTGGTGACATTGGTAGATATGAAGTAAAGGAAAAAAGTTTTTGTTTTTAAATCAAAGGAATAAAAATTTAGGGGCTCATTGGGTATGAGGTGCCCTTTGGGACACTCATGTAGACATTTTCACTGTACATTGAAGATCCTGGTCTAGGAACTCTTTAAAGACATCTGATTCAGAGATAGCAATTTGAGGATTCTTCAGTAGACAGTTGCTAACTAAAGTCATGGACATGAATGAGGTCAATCCAGAGTGTAAAAAGACAGAAGACCAGAAGGAAAGATTTCTGAGAAGAGTAGCAGTAATTTGCTCTCATTTTGTCATTTTACAACATCTATAAGCAGTTGTTTACATAACTGCTTAAACTTTGAAGACGGTCAGTGGAACAGAACTACTCTCTATCGTCTTCTAGTATCTGCCCCTGGTAATAAGAAGGTGTGCAGAAAAGAGCACAGCAGGCCTGAGACTGCTATCCTTAGAAAGGCCTGCTTGTAAGATTAGCCCGGCTGGTCCCTGGGAACTTGGATTTGGGAGAGTTTCCACCATTTCCTGATAAGGATGTCTCACTGTACCTAAACTGTTTGTACAAACAATGTAGTTTATGCTGACTACCTGCTTTCCTTCTGGGAATCTGGAATTTTTGCAGATGCTAGGTAGAGGGTGCCTACATGACCAAAGCCCAACAAAAACCCTGGGCACTGATTCTCTAATGAGCTTCCTTGGCAAATGATACTTCATGCACATTGTCACAACTTACATTAAAGAGGAATTAAGTGCATCCTGTGTGATTCCAGTGGGACAGGTCTCTTGAAAGCTTGCTCCTGGTTTCCTCTGGACTTTGTTTCATGAGGCTTTCCCATTGCTCATGTGCTTTTCATCTTTTGATGTAATAAATCATAGCCATGAATACAGCTATATAGTAAGTCCTGTGAGTCTTTCCAGTGAGTCATGAACCTGTGGGGGTGAGGCTTAGGGGCTCCTGACAAAGAAAGCTTTTATCATTTAATTACCATTACTTTGTACATGCTATATATTTTTTTCCTTCAGTGGCTTTTAGAATTTTCTCTTTATAGTTGAGTTCTGCAGTTTTGTTGTAATGTGTCTGTATATGGTTTTCTTCTTACTTGATCTTACCACTTGATGCACCTTCAATTAGAGAGCTCATGGCTTTTCCTGGCTAGTTGTTTCTCTACCAATATTTTTTAAAATGTTGCCTCTCTACCATGCCATTACATGGATTCTGGAACTTCTGTGCCATTTCCACGTTTCTTATTTCTGTCTCATATTTTAATATCTCTTTATCTGTGTGAGCTGTATTCTGAAAAATTTCCTCAGTTTTTTCTGCTAATTTGCTAATTCTTCATTCAAAATTGTGTCTCATCTACTAATTGCCCACATCTATCAAACTTTTTATGTAAGTAGCTATGATTTTATTTACTAAAACTCTTACTTGTTTTTCTTCTGTATCCTTGCTTTTTTGGCATAATTCCCTGTTCTTGGTACATAAGTGCTGTTCCTTACTTTATCTGTTTGAGGATTACTATAATTATTTTAAAGTTCAGATGCATCTCTGAAGTCATCTCTTCAGGTATAAATCCTCCTTTTTGGAAATGACATTTCTCATACATTCTGTAATTGCTTTCTGTGAATTTATTTTCTTTTGGAATTGCTCTAAAGGGGAAGTTTTTCTTCCTGAGATACAAAGGCCTTGCTGGGTAGTGTAGTGTTTTGCTTGTTGCTTCTTCTTGGGCTCTGTAGGCTTATTTTGCTTTTAAGCAGGTTTGTGCTGTGTGGATACCATGAATTCAGCCTCAGCACCCTCAAAATGCAGACTTCAGTTTCTGGTTTATGGGATTTTTTTTCCCCGTAGTCAAGGTTACTGGCTTGTTCTGGTAGTGATTTCCTGCCCCAGTTTGCAGGCAGGCATGTGTTCTGCAGTCCTGCTTCCCTGACATGCAAGTGGCCTGTGACTTTGGCTACTCTGGAATTGCAGTGGAACCTGAAACACTGTGGTTTCTACCAAGTCCTGACACTCCTTAGCCACTTGGATTACTTGTTACTTCTGTGAATTCCCGTTCAGATTCTGGAAATGTATTCTCTTTCTTAATTTATGTATATGTTATCAAATATTTCAATTAGTTTTGAGTGGGAGGAGGAATTAGACTGTGTTCTCCATGCTTAATCAACAATCTGTACCCAGGAGTTCAGAATATATATGTTTATAGCATAGATCACATAGGAATCTATTGTTGTTGTGAAGCATAGTATATTTGGTGTAAACTTACCAATTCACAAAATGAATCTTTATAAACACTAACTGAGATAATTGGTTTAGACTGTTAAAACTGAGTGTGGGTCATTCAAGATAAAATTGGTTGCAACCTCTTGACCAACTTCTCCATCCACACTGCCCTAAATAATACTATAAGATTGACAATGTTGGGTTGTCACTGGAAATTGTTTTTTATATGTGGTTATTTACTTTGGTTGCAGCAGTCTGAGACTTTGCTTTTGGAGACGTGTACAGTTTTGAACCATTTCTATACTTTTTGTTCATCTCCCCTATAGGTGGCTGCAGAAGAAGAGCATTTGTTGTAAGATTTTTCTCCTAGTACCATCATTTTTCATGGCCTTGTGCCACTTGCCACATAACACAGGAACTAGTGAATGACCCAGTGTTTTAACTGTCAGTCACCATGAACTACTTTACGAAACAGGCTTAACAGCTCATAAACTGAAAGCAATCCTGTTTACTGCCATCTCTAGATTCATAGATTGTTTGCAGCCTGTTACTGTTCTAGCAACACTTAGGGGCCAAGCACCTAAAGTACTTTATGTATTTCTTGATGTCTCTTAAGAAGGGCTGGTCTGGTGAGCATCCTTGTACTTTTTTCATCTAAAATAATAGGATTAGACCTTGGGGTGACTGTATCAGAACTACTGACAGCTTTCCACAACATGCTGTGCATGAATATGTCTACCACATCTAGAAACTTTTGGAAGAGGAGAAATAGTACCACAGAAACAGTATTTGAAGATGAATAAATTGATTCGCCATTCTTTTTTTTTTTTTTTGAGTCTATCACTGTAGGTTAATTGACGCTTTCTTTTCTTTGTCTTATTGGCCTGTCAGCACTTTTTCCCCCTGTCAGAGTAATTGCTTTACTCTCTACCAAAGGTAGATGTATATTCTGAAAATAAACTTGAATCTATTAAAGTGGCTAACGTATAGTGGTGTCCCTGTTTTGTAAATTGAGTTCAGATATAGGCTATCTATCTGTTTGGCAGCAGAAGAGGTAGCTATTGGTCTGAATTTTACTGTTTGAGATGTTAGAGCTGCCTTGTAAGGTGGACAGGGGTCAGGGTAGTATCAGATTCACACATTACTGTCCTCACTGAATTTATATGAATGACCTGCCCTGAAGATTGAAGAATCCCGCACAAGTATGCTTAAGGCTCCTTTCAACCAGAGAATACTATTTTCACCCCTTTTTTTATGGTAAGAGATGCGATTGCCTTTTGACATACACTGATCTTTTAAAAGCTTGAAGAAAGCTCTGAAATTGTGAGAGAATATTGACAATAAGAATTTTTAAGAAGAGAGTTTAGTTTCAAAATTTGAAAGATGAAAAATTTATGATTTACTTCTTAATGTGAAAGATCTTTTGGTTAGGTTTCTAATAAAACTCAGTCTGTGGAAATCACCAGCATTAATATTTAATATTACAGCACCCCTGTGAGGAAGATAAGTGTTATTGTCCCTTTCTTATGGAAACAAAGAAGGAAATAACTACCATGACAACACTATCCATAGTAGACATGAGTATTTATGTCAAGAAATGTTCCACTTCTGATCGTAAACTATAATTACTACCACATAAGGTAAGGCAAAAACTAGCTAAGCGACCACATACATCAAGGGAACTAGTCACATATTATGTGTCAAAAACCAAATGCTACATACCGAATAAAACAAAGCAGAAAGATGAGATGAGTTCATTGCAAACCTGCAAGCTGGGAAACTCAAGGCTACGGGAGCAATGAGTTCTGAGTTTCTCATAGACTAAGGGGTTTTTATGGAATAAATGTGGAAATCATTTGGCTCTTTTTCAGCTGATTGCTTGCCTAGTACTCTTTCTTATTGGATCAGGGTAGCTGAGTCAGGGGAACAAGGAAGTCCAGAGATGGTGTGAACAGACTTGGCATTTAGGGATTGGCTGGTGCCCTCTGCTGATTTCTGAGAAGACCTGTAAATTCTTGTAAGGTTAAGTTGTTTCCTTTATGTGCTGCATTGGCCATCTCCATTTTGTCCTTGACATAAGTGACTCCATTTCTGTTTGCTTCTACAAATGTAAATGCTAATTTTTAAAAACTTTAATTTCAAGTTTAGCCAAGAACTTCAGTCTTCTGATATTTAAAGACTATTTGGATTTAATGTATTTTTCGTATACTTATATCAATGGAGAGAATTTTCTTCTTGTAAATTGAGTGATTTATGAAATATCCCATGGCAGCTGGACATTTTAAAGGATCAATGGGACTTACAATTCAGTATTCAGTTGATTTCAATTTCCTGTAATTATCCTGTCGACTTTATCTCTAATGAATTCTGTGCCCCAAACATCTTAAGTAAAGTGGCTAACATATGGCATAGTCAGTAAGCGGATCATTGAGGGTACAGATCCAGCTCTGCATAAGCGTCTTTCCACTTCCTTTCCTTCCCTTCCATCCTTCCTTCCTTCCCTCCCTCCCTCCATCCCTCCCTTCATCCCTCCCCCTACTTTTCTTCTTGTCTCCTTTCTTAAATTTTTAAAACTTCAATTTGTGAGCTGGAAAATTCCTAGCACATTTTATAAGAGAGGTGTCATTACTTACATAGTGAATGACTCTTGCCAAAATGATGAGAGAGCTCCATATAAAATAGCATAAGGAAATTTACTTGTTATTTTAGTAACTTCCACGGCTGTCTGAGATCTACCTAAGACTGGCTAAATTTTTTTTCATGTGACTAATAAAAAGGTATCAAATATTTGACTTTTAAACATTTTTTTAAGTGTTCATGAGTTTTTCTGTCACAATTCATTGTTACCTTGGTCAAGAAGGAATGGAAATGTCTAGGGCAAATAGAAGGTCTTGTTAACTCTCTGGCCTCTTTTTTAACTGTATCCATACATTTTTAATTAAATAGAATGTGTGAACTTTGTAATACTATTGTGCTAGTGCACACACACAGAAATACATATTTCAAACTTCCTAGATAAATCCATTTGTGGAAAAGCACTCATACTATCCTAAGAAGCTTTAAAGAAATAAAGTATCAATTTCTCTAGAGCATTTGTCTCATTATCTACGAAAGTTGCTCTTAAATATTTATCAACTTCTACTTGACCTGTCACAAGCAATTATTACTTTCTGAGATTAAAATACAGACTTTTTAGTTAAATGATAGAAGAGAAAGAACAAATGGCTTTTCCCCCTAGCTGGACTACTTGGGGTCTTCTCCCTCATGAATGCCATTTTGCATGGCATATCACCACATTTTAGATTTTGCTGATTAAACGCAGTCCCATAATTACTTTTTGTTTATCTTCTCATTTGTGCTGATGTATAATGTTTGTATTTTTGGAGAGAAAGGTGATCTGCATGTCTTACTCCTCTGCCATCTTGAAGCTCTGCCTAACTTATTTATTTTATAGTAGTAGTTCATACCTCTTAATTCCCTACCCCTATCTTGCCCCTCCCCCTTCCCTCTCCCCACTGGTAACCACTAGTTTGTTCTTTATACCTGTGAGTCTGTTTCTTTTTTGTTATATTCACTAGTGTGCTTTAGAGTCCACATATAAGTGATATACACTTTTTGTCTTTCTCTGACTTATTTCATTTAACATAATACCTTCTAAGTCCATCCATTTCATTGCAAATGGCAGAATTTCATTCTTTTTTTGTGGCTGAGTAGTATTCCATTGTGTGACATATATATATATATATATATATATATGATTCCTTGAGTTCTGTTCTTCTTTCTCAAGGTTGTTTTGGCTGTTGGATCTTTTATGTTTCCATGCATAGTTTTAAAAATTATTTGTTCTAGTTCTGTGAAAAATGCCCTTGGTATTTTGATAGGGATTGCACTGAATCTGTAGATTCCCTGAATAGGACCTTTTAAATACTAAGAAAAGTCTGTTCACTTTAAACATTAGAAACAATGATTTACACATATTAATCATGGTTTCCAGGCCAAACTTTATTTATATAATTTTTTAATTCCACATTTTATGAATAACATGACTTTTAAAATAGAAGACTATATATTACCCATTCCATGTATTATTTAGATGATTTGGATTCATTCCCACTGCTAGCTCAAATAACCCCTCTAAACAAATGGAAAGTATCTGAAAAAAAATAAAACATTAAATTTCAATAAGACAAATGAATTTATCACTAATCCTTTCCAAAAGGTGTGAAATTGCACTTATACATTGTTTTCATTATGCATTCATTTGTAATAACCATAACCATTCTTCCTGTATTATTAGACATATATTTACTATACAAAAATATACATTTTCACAATAAATAACATTTTATTTAATTTAAATCTTTATGTTTACTTTTGTTCTTTAATTGTGCTATTTTATAAAAATAAAGTTATATATGTGGTAGTTCTGTTTTAAAATAACTTCCTATCGTTTATACTCTGATTTTATAAAATATAGAAAATTGTATTTAAAAAGGGTTCTATAATTGTAGACCTAGAGATAATTACTGTTAATGTTTTTCTCTCATACATACAGGTGTGTATATGTGTGCATAAACATATGTGCATATATACATATATATTATAATATAAATAAGAGTTTATTTTAATAGACTTTAGTTTTTAGAGAAGTTTTAGGTTCACAGCAAAACTGAGCAGAAAGTACAGAGATTTTGCTAAACCTCCTTCCCCTACATATTCACAGACTCCCACCATCAACATCTAGAACCAGAGGGGCACATCTGTACCAAAAAATGAACCTATATTGACACATCATTATCACCCAAAGTCCATAGTTTACTTAGGTTTCACTCTTGATCTTGTACATTCTGTGTACAGTTTTGACAACTGTATGATGACATGTGTCTTACAGATTAGTTTCACTGCCCAAAATGTCCTCTCTCCTCTGCCTACTGATCCCTCTCTCTCCACTAAACCCCTGGTAACAATTGATCCTTTTACTGTCTTTATAGTTTTTTAGTATTTATTTTATGAAAACACTTTCTTTTATGAACATAATTCATGTCATTAAAATTTGCAAATATATAATTTTATAAATTTATATAATATTGTATTTAAGTATCGTTTTCCTTTTTTTTGCCATATAGTATTTAACCATTCTGATATTGTTGGGTATTTAAGTAGTCAATTTCTTTTTTTCTTGCTATCATAAATAGTTCCTTTATGAAAATTTTATCCATTAATTTTTGAAAAATATTATGATTTTCTTAGCTTACAGTATAGATATTGAAGTCCATATTTTACAGTTCCTCAGGCCAAAAAAAAAGGATTCATCCATGACTCCTTTATTTCTCTTCTACCTTATTTCTGTTCCATCTCAAATCCTTTCAATTCTACCTATCAATACAATCTACACCCCAATCCAACCTTTTTTTTTTTTTTTAACCACTCTCATATAAACTATTCTCTTCTAAGTCACTGTCTTCTCTTGTTTGTATAAATACAGTAGGAATAGACTATGGCACTAATAAACCCTTGCCTCGCTCAAGTTATCTCAACATGACAACTGGTATGATCATGTAAACTGAGTTAGATTGCATCATTCCTGTGCTCTTTTATTTAGAAGGGCAGAGGAGTGAAAATAGCTAAGCAAAATAAGAATTAGGTTGGAAGCATCACTACCTGACTTTAAAAATTACAATCAGGCTACAGTAATCTGTTGTATTTTAAATACTGCTAGATAGCAACTGGAAAATGAAACAAAAAAAATTCACCTACAATTGCGTCAGTTTAAAATATTGAGGAATAAATTTAGAAAAAATGTGAAAGACCTCTACATTGACAGTGTGATATTGGTGAAGGAATAGACACCTAAATCAATGGAACTGAATAGAGAGTTCAGAAACATATCCACACAAATGTGATCATTTGATTTTTGACAAAAGCACATAAGAAATTCAGCAGAGAAAAGACAGTCTTTTCAACAAATTGCTAATCCATATGCAGAAATATGAATCTCAATCTAAACCTCAAACCTGTACAAAAATTAAATCAAAATTAAACATAGGCCTAAATTTAAAATGCAAAACTTTAAATAATTTAGAAAAAAAAAAGGAAGAAGAAAATCTTCTTGATCTGGGTTTAGGTGAAGTGTTCTTAGACAACAAAAGCATCATCAACAAAAAAACTATAAATTGGATTTCATCAAAATTAAAAACTATTTTAACTACTAGGTGTTTTATCCTGTCACTTTTCTAAATTTACTTAATAGTTTCCATAGTTGTTTTACAGATTCCTTAGGATTTTCTATGTAATCGGTCATGCTCTCTGTGAATGGAGACCTTGTACTTCAAAAATTTTTTTTCTCTCATTACTATGTGTAGGATATCCTGAACAATGTTGAACAGCTGAGGTGAGAGTGGGCATCCTTGCCTTTTTTTTTTTTCAGTTTTTAGTGATAAAGTATTTAATATTCCATAATTAAGTATAATGGCAGTTGTAGGGGTTTATTTTCTTTGTTTTATTTTTTTGCTTGTTTAATTTTGGTAGACAAACTTTCTCAAGTTGAAATAGTTTCCTTTCATTCATAGTGTTCTGAGAGCTTGTAAATCTTATAAATTTTTATAGTGAAGTATTGAATTTTGTCAAATGATTTCCTGCATATATTGAAATGATATTTTCTTTTATTCCATTAAATGGTGAATTAAATTGGTAAACTATTTGAATGTTAAATTAGCCTTGCATTCTTGGAATAACTGCTTTTTCAGCATGATGTGTTATACTTTTTACACATTTCTGGCTTTGATTGCCAATATTTGCAAGTATTTTTTGCATCTACATTCATTGAGAGATATTGCTCAGTAATTTTTTGATAATTTTTTCATCAAGTTTTTGTTTTAACTTACATTAGCTCAGAGTTGAAAAATGTTCCCTCTTCTGTTTACTGAAAGAATGCATAAAATTGGTGATATGTCTTCTTTAAATTTGTGATAAAACTCATCAGTGAAACCATTTGGGCTTGGAGTTTTCTTTGTGAAGAGGTTTTTGATAAGAAATTCAATTTTTAACAGCTACACAGCCAATCATATTCTATATTTCTTCTTGTGTCAGCTTTGATAAGTTGCATTTTGCAAGATATGTATATATTTTTATCTAAATTTTCAAATTTGTTGCATGAACATATTCAGAATACTTTTCTGTTTTCCTTTGGATAACTTAATTTTAACATCAAAAATGAGGGAAACACATAACAAAATGGAAACTATAGGCCAACGTCTGTGATGGTCATGAATTCAAAAATCTTAAAACATTTATTAGCAAACCAAATTCAACAATCTGTTGAAAGAAAAATATATTAATACCTAGTTGCACAAACTCCAGGAGGGAAATGTGTTTAGCATAAGGAAATCAGTGAATGCAATCCACATTTAACAGGTTATAAGAAAAAATATTTATTATCATAATCATAGAAGAAGCAGGAATTAAAAAATAAAACATAGCATTCATTTATGATAGAAGGTAGAACTAAAAAAATAAAATATAGCATCATTTATGATAGAAGAAGTCTAGGAATAGAAAAGCACTTTAACCTGAGAAAAATCATTCTGTATAAGCATACAGTAACTCAAACTTGATGGTGAAGCTCTGAATATTTTTTGAGATCTTCAAAAGGATAAAGGTGATCACTAACACCACTTCTATGCAACATTGAAATAGAAGACCTAACTTGTACATTAAGATGAGAAAAACAAAATATATTAAAATTGTAAAGATAGAACCAAAATTTTTCATTTTTTGAGATTATGCAGTTTTGTTCATGGACAACACAAAATTATTTGTCAATATAGATTATTAAAACTTCTAAGAGCTTTTTAGTATAACATCAATATATAAAAATCAGTTTCATAAATGAGGCGTTATATATTTTTGACCTTAGGGTGAGGAAGGCCTTAAGCCCCAAAGAGCAGAACTCGTAAGCTGGCATATGGGGGCATAATAGATGTATTAAACCATACCCATATTTTACAGATTTTGTTGATCAATAAAAGATACCATAAAAATGCTAGGAGATTATTTAACAGGAAAAAAATATTTTTAAAGTCTATAACTGACAGGGGTTAATATCTAGAATATACGATGATTACCTGTAAGTCAGTATGAAAGATATAAGAAACCCAATTAAAAAATGAGCAAAGGGTATATATATAAAGCCAATTCACACAACATCAAACACAAATATCTATCAAATATTAGAAAAGCTAGTCATACCTGACATTAGTAATCTGTAAATTCAATGTAAATTTAATTATTGTATCAACTTGCCAGAAGGAAGGCAGTGGAGTAAAATTGAAGTCCTCTAAACTCTTATAATTTATAAAAACTTTTGAACAAATGAAGATACACAGAATGAAGGTGAGAGTTAATAATAGTTAAAAATGATCATTATCACTGAAATTGTATGGAGAATATATATAATGCACTCCTTCTCCAATTACTATTTTTTCCCTTTGAGTTATTCAGCAGAGCTTGGAAAGGATTGAGCACTGTTTTAAACTTGTATTTCTTCTTGTCATGTGACCCTCCAAAGAAATTAGCCTTTAAAGTTGGAAACGCTCTCCATGCATACCTTGATTATACTTGTGTATATAATGTATATACTTTGTGATACTGACTGCTCAGTAAGGGTCATAAGTCAGATTGCTATTATTTTTTATTTTTAAGGTAGTTTTCTTCAAATAAGTTATTTCCTTTGCTTGAAACACCATGAACATAGCCTTTTTTGATTGTAAAACCTTTGGAGTATAACAATTTTTTTTAACAGTTCTGAAACAAACAAAAAAAGTTTCACTTATTCCTGAAACCCTGATGGGTTTTAAACTGTGTAGCTCACTTCTTTGTTCTATGTAACAAAAGAAACTTCTTAGGATTTCTGACTGCACTGTTCTGGTTGTGCCAGGTTACTACTGCCTTTTACAAGACAGAAAAACGTTCAGCACTTCTGACTCAGACTGCTTGTTCAAAGACCAGAGCCTTGAAAAGGGCATTGAGATGGCCTTAGAGCTAAATTTACATTATTTTTATGGTTTTGAGATTCTGATTTTTGGAACTTCAGCATTTACAACATTTTGATAAAAGACAGTCTTAGCTTTGGCGGGAAGGGGCTTTAGAATATTTTCTATTCTGTGTAAATTGATTAGCTGGTCATCAATGTCTTCTGCATTCTTGGCTGCATACAACATGAAGAGATTTCCACTAAGCCAATAAATATGCTGAAAGCTTTGAGAGTAAATAAGGCACAAGTTGAAATTCCTGCATTCTGTTCTATGGCCAAGATTGTAAGAACTAGAAAAGGTTATTCACTCCTTCCCTTCTTTCTCTTCCTCCTCTCCCTCTCTCCTCCCCTCCCTTCTTCCCTCCCTCCCTTCCTTCCTTCCTTCCTCTTTCTTCCTTTCTTTAAGTTACAAAGAGTTCAGTAAGAGCACTAAGAAATGAAGTTGATTGATGCCTGTTGTTTAAAATAACAAAAGGTGCCATATATGTGTGATAAAACTTAAGATCTAATATATATGTTACATAGTATATCCTAATAATGTATTAAACATAATATGTAATATGCAATAGAGTCAGTCCCATTTGGGGGCATTTAGGTGCTTTCTAGTTTTTTGCATCATAAGTAATATTAAGTAACTTATTGTACAAAAATCTGCCAAATTTCTGTTTCCTTTAATTAAAAGTAACAGTAGGTTTAAGTAAAAGTAGGGTTACTAAGATAAAAAGTATGAACAGATTTTTAAAAATCTAAACGTTTGTTGCTCTTCTGTAAAAATCTATTGATTTATAATACTTACTTTGAACTGTCTTCTTTATGACATTGCAATCATTTCAAATAGGTATTTCTTTTCTATTATTTCTCTTATTATTAAAATGCTCAGTTTTCTCCCCTAGCTTGGATTCCAAAATGCTGACAGCCAGGCTTGTATGCTCCATGCAGGAGATAGGCTGATTCCATTCTGGGGAACCTGAGCAGTCAAAGAGAAAGGTCTAAATTTTCCCACATTCAAGTTTCTCTAACGAAACAGCCCTGCCAGCTGATCTACAGTGAGGCTCCCCGTTGACAGAGACCATTCACCAGTGCAGAGCTTTGAATCAGCTTTTAGGTGTTTCATCTCTAAGTACAGATAGCCAGAAATCATTGGACACAAAAGACAGAGACTGAAACACACATATAGGAAAAAGGACTTTTAATTTTAGATCAGGAAGTCCACAGACCAAATGGCAGATGTATTAGAGAGATCATAAAAAATTAAGTGATGAAAATCATCAAATAAATGATTCAAGATTTCATGAAATTGAAGGACATGAGTTTCTGTGTTTAACAAAAACATTCGGGGAGAAAAATTGGCCCACATTAAACATATCATTATGAGCTATCAAAACAATGGAGTAAATGGGACAATTGCAAAAGCTTGTTGAAAAAGAAAATCAAACAATAAAAGAAGCCATGTACAATGAATCTGTAGTCCAAATGTTTGTAGATTTCTCTATTTTGACACCAGAAACTCAAAGCCAGTAGAGCAAGGCATTTACATTTTGATGAAAAAAAGGACATCTAACCTAGAATTTTATACAGAAGTAATTATGTGTAGACAAGGATATTTTCGTATATGGGAATTCTCAAAAAATTTCTCATTTACATATCCTTTCTCAGTAAGTGAAGAAATGGGTAAACCAAGAAAGAAGAAATAATAGGATCCAGGAAACAATGGCTCCAACTCAAGAAAAAGATAATGCCCTAGGATGATGGTGAAAGAAGATGTCAGGGTGAGCACTGTGCTCCAGATGTAAAAACCAGGTCCAAAAAGTCCAGGGGACCTGTCTCCAAGATGAGGTAATTGATAGGACCCATGAGGTATTTGAACGTATTGAGAGAGATTGTAGACAACTTGGGGAAAGCTTGGGGCTGAATTAGTGGGAAAGAGAACACAAAAAGGTAAAAAGAAAATAAATATTACCTTTAATGTAAAGTAAAAGTTGTGCCCCCCAAAAGTAATCTCCATCTAGTACTTAGTCCATCTAGGAATAATATTCACATAATCTTAATAATCTAAGCATTTAATATTGATCTAACTAAAAGTATGGTATAAAAGTATTGAGAGACTGGGTGGACCCAGGTATATTTCAGATATAGAAATAATTTGGGAGATAATTTGTTTGTGTTTGTCATGTTTGACAGATGACTAAATGCTCATCTTCCATGCTGGAAAATCAATTAATAGTTGCTACAACTAAAAAAAAAAAAAATGAAGAATTAGACATAATGAACTAAATCAAAGAATTGAAAGTTGTTGCCCCTGGGAAATGAAAACAGAGAAAGGGGTTATAAGGACCATTATTTTGTAATAAGTCTTATAGAACTATTTAATATTTTAATCTATGTGAAAGAATTTTTTTGCTGAAGTCAGTAACTAACTTAAATCTACATGATGAAGTGTTCTATCACTAAAATTCTAAGTTTTATATAGGACAAAATCGTGGTGAAATGTTTTCTGCCCAAATAACACATGCAAAAACAAAACAAAAAACTCAGTGAAATTCAGTTATAAAATAAGCAGTTTGTGCCACAAAATTGCTGTGCCTTCCATTAGCTGCTAAGTTGTATCGACCCCTTTATACAGGGTGTCTTACCAAGCAGTCATATGTTCTTGAATAATTAACTATTGCTTACTCTGGTGATACGTCATTAGCATAAGATAATGACATTTTCAGATAGCCTAAGTATCCTTAGGCAGACAAGGTCTTTGGCAAATAAACACTGTGTATATGTAGACTCCAGTACAAAATAGAATCATGAATTTTTTTAGGGGAACTTACTGATCTTAAAAATTGGATAGCAGGTGCTTTGGTTTCAGTCTGAAGTAACAGTTTGTCAATGACACATCCCATAGTCAGATTTTCTATCCATGAATTTATTGGCTGAAATAGTTACTAATATGACAAATTTATTAGCCTGCAATTAGAAACGCCAACATTGAAGCAGATGGTCTCCTCCAGCAAGTGACAATTTGAAGCATCAGATTTATCATGAAACAAATGGAAACTGTTTAGAACCATGGTATTCTGGCCTCAGAAGGGAAGAACAATAGGAATAGTAGCAATTAATAGCAATAGTAGCTTTATAGTTTAGTCACATTTTAGGAAATCTTTGATGAGGAACTTTTTCAAAAAGGCTTAAAAGTGCCATGTGAAGAATTTTATTTCTTTCCTAAACTGCAAACTGAAGCAGTTGTCTTGGTTTGATTACATTTGAATTTTCTTATTTTTTTGCAGAGATTTAGCATGCGTGTGTGTGTGTGTGTGTGTATGTGTGTGTGTGTGTGTGTGTGTGTGTTGAAAGAAAGATAATTTCTGAACACCCATCTAAGAAAACGCCAGCAGGAAAGTGACAACAGCACCTGTGGGAAATAGCAAAAAGAACATTGTGGGTGTTATGTCCTGTGGGGTTTGGTGGTTGGTGGTAAAAATCAATTATATACTGTACAAATAATTCCAGGGGGATGGAAGATGGCAAGCACAAATAATGCGTTAGTGTCCTTAAATATATATCACCCATAGAATTAGTAGCACCAGCCATGACCCAATTGTGGAACACAGCTGAAAGCTAAAATAAAAGGTTGAACCCACGTACAACCCTTGTGCAAGTGATCGCAACTAGCTTAAGTGAAATTGTGCCAAAGCAGAGTGCCTTCATAAGCCATTCTGTATTCCTTTCTGTTGCCCATATTAATTGCCAGAAATCTGTTCTGTGGCAAACTTCCACCTCAAAAGTGTTTGCAAAAGTAGCTTAAGAGATGTTAGGTTTCAGTGTCAGTAGGAGATCAGCTACAATTCTAGTGGAATGGGTCCTATGCTGTTTCTAACAAGTGTTTGCTTTTGTGTGTAACACTTGATTCCAAATCTCAGTCTACCTTGGTGAAGTAATTTAAAAGAGTTCAAAAGGAAGATCGTTTTGGATATCAAACAGTCTCAGCTAAGTGGAAAGGCAAAAATCTATAGTTTGATCTCACTTGTATATGAGTGTGCTGATGGCCTGCCTGAAAAACAGTGGTTGAAATCTCGTGCAATGAAAGCATTGTTCACATAGTTTAAGTTGAGTAATTGCTATCGTTTAATGAATATCTTTCATCTATCTATATTCATCTATCATCTATTAATCATCTATTATTTACTGATCTATCATTATTTCTCTATATCTATCTATCTATCTACCTCCAATCGTTAAAAACACCATTAGGTTAGGGTATTATGTCCATTTTGAAGATAGGGTAATGAAATGAAGAATTTATGCTTTAAAAATATCCTTGTGACGGCTTTGACATTTGAAGAAGGAGAAGGAAAGTGAGAGCCAGAAAGAAGTCTCTGACTGTAGCCAGATGAAACAAGCTGGCTCTTGGGGAGAGACGAGCAGGGAGGAGGGAGAGTGGACCGATCATGTACACTTCAGAGGGAGTAATACCTTTGGGATTTTTATAATATATTTGGTTATGTATAGCATAAAATCCTTTTTTTTTTTAATTTAAAGATTTCTCTTCTACTCCCATGGCTCATAATCCCTACTGCTTTTTTCCCTGAGCATTGTAAGTACTAGGAATTCTTTTCTAATACCAGAGTGGTAGAATATCCAAAAGAGACTGTTTGGTGGTAGTGGTACTCTAATTATCGCTTTAATGGTATCTGCTGCTTATAAGTTACCTTGCTGAATAAAATTCTAAGTTTTCCTGTATATGCTAAAATATTTTACAAAAGGTATTTGTCTTTAAACTGTAAGTTCCCCACTGATTGTTCCCATCCCTTCTCTGCTGAGGCTTTAATAACTTTCAATTATATCTGGAAACTTAATAGAAATTTAAATGGGAGTTATGTTTTTTAACTTTGAATTAAAATGAAGAAAAATAAACTGAAAATATATAAAGTGCTTAATTTGATCAGTTTCAATACATTTATGTAACCATGAGATCATCACCAATATCAAAATAATAAACATTTCCATCAACCACAAAAGTCTCCTTGTGTCTGTTTATAATTCATTCCTCCCACCACCCCCATCTTCAAATAACCAGTAAACTGTTATCTCTTATAGCTCACTTTGAATTTTCTAGAACTTCATATTAATACACATACTATTTTTTTTTTTTTTTGGCCTGGCTTCTTTCCTTCAGCACAATGATTTTGAGGTTCATTTATGTTGTTATATATAACATCAGTTAATTTTAATGACTGGGAAGTATTCCACTGAGTAAATATATACCAAATCGGTTTTTTTTGGTTTTTTTTTTTGCGGTACGCGGGCCTCTCACTGTTGTGGCCTCTCCCGTTGCGGAGCACAGGCTCCAGCCGCGCAGGCTCAGTGGCCGTGGCTCACGGGCCCAGCCGCTCCGCGGCATGTGGGATCTTCCCGGACCGGGGCACGAACCCGTGTCCCCTGCATCAGCAGGCGGACTCTCAACCGCTGCGCCACCAGGGAAGCCCGCAAGTTGTTTATTCACTTATCTGTTGATAAGCATATAAATTGATTCCGGTTTGGGGCTATTGCAACTCCCTTTGAATGAATATTCATATGCAAGTCTCTGTGCAGACATATATTTTCAATTCCTTGTAGTTAATAAAATTTCAGTGAACACTCACAGACAAATCTTTGAACAGACATATATTTCAATTCTCTGTGGTCAATACCGAGAAATAATATGACTAAGTCACATGGCAGGTGAACGTTTAACTTTGTTAAGAAACTGTCAAGCTGTTTTCCAAAGTGATTATACCATTTTACATTCTTCTCAGCACTGTATGAGAGTTCCAGTTGCTCCATGTGCTCACTAACACTGGGTGTGGTAAGATTGTTTATTTTGATCCATTTTCATGGTTATGTAATGGTATTTTATTTCAGTTTTAATTTACATTTCTCTGGTGAATAACAGTGTTGAATATCTTTTCATGTACTTACTGGGCACTCATATATATTCTTTTGCATTAATTTTTATTGAATTGTGTTTTTCTTATTATTGGATTGTAAGAATTTTTCATATTTTCTAGATATAAGATTTTTTTCTAATGTAAGTGTTTCCAATGTTTTCTCCCAGTCTGTGGTTTAACTTTTCGTTTTTAAAATTACATTTTTCAAAGACCAAAATCTGTTATATTGATGAGGTCCAGTTATGATTTTCTCTTTTTTGACTTAAGCTTTCTATGTTCTGGTTAAGAAAAGTTTGACTTTGCCTTTCTTCTACATTTAATTTTTTTAGGTCATATATTTAGGTCCATGATCCATTTTGAGTTAATTTTGTGTTTGATGTGAGGTCAACGTTCAATTTTGTCCATAGAGATATCCAGTTATTGCTATAACCTTGCAAACACTTTCTTTTCCCCATTGAATTGCTTGTCACCTTTGTGAAAAATCAATTGACCAAATCATAGAGGTCTATATCTGGACTACTCTGTTCCATTGAGCTAAATATCTAGGTTTTTTGTTTGGTTTTTGGCCTTTGAAATATTAAATTGTCTTGATCACCTTAGCTTTATAGTAAGATTTGAAATCAAGTACGTTCATTCTCATACTTTGTTTTTATTAAAAAATTAATTGGTTAATTAGGGCTCTTGCATTTCCAAACAAATTTTAGAATCAATTTGTCAAATTCTAGAAAAAAAAGACTTGGAATTTTTTTGGAATTACTTTGAATCTATAGACCAACTGCCATCTTAATACTGAGTCTTCAAATTCAGGAACATGCTGTATCTTCTGATTTATTTAAGTCTTCAGTTTCCCTCAGCAATTTTTTAAATTGGAGTATGATCGCTTTACAATGTTTTGTTAGTTTCTGCTGTACAACAAAGTGAATCAGCTATACATATACATATATCCCCTCCCTCTTGGAACTCCCTCCCACCTCCAACCCCCCATCCCACCCATCTAGGTCATTACAGGCACTGAGCTGAGCTCCCTCTGCTCTACCACAGGTTGCCACTAGCTATCTATTTTACACAGGTAGTGTATTTATGTCAAACCTAATCTCCCACTTCATCCCACCCTTCCCTTCCCACACTGTGTCCACACATCTGTTCTCTATGTCTGCATCTCTCTTCCTGCCCTGCAAACCGGTTCATCTGTATCATTTTTCTAGATTCCATGTAAATTCATTAATAGACAATATTTGTTTTTCTGACTTACTTCACTCCGTATGACAGACTCCAGGTCCATCCACATCTCTGCAAATGACCCGATTTCATTCCTTTTTATGGCTGAGTAATATTCCATGTTTATATGTACCACATCTTCTTTATCCATTCATCTGTCGATGAACATTTAGGTTGTTTCCATGTCCTGTCTATTGTAAATAGTGCTGCAATGAACATTGGTGTATGTGTCATTTTGAATTATGGTTTTCTCTGGGTATATGCCCAGTAGTGGGATTGCTGGGTCATATGGTAATTCTATTTTTAGTTTTTTATGGAACCTCCAGACTGTTCTCCATAGTGGCTGTTTCAATTAACATTCCCACTAACAGTGCAAGAGGGTTCCCTTTTCTCCACAACCTCTCCAGCATTTGTTTTTTGTAGATTTTCTGATGATGGCCATTCTAACCAGTGTGAAGTGATACCTCATTGTAGTTTTGATTTACATTTCTCTAATAATTAGCAATGTTGAGGATCTTTTCATGTGCCTCTTGGCCATCTGTATGTCTTATGTGGAAAAATGTCTATTTAGGTCTTCTGTCCATTTTATCACTAAGTTGTTTTTTGATATTGAGCTGCATGAGCTGTTTGCATATTTTGGAGAGTAATCCTTTATCCCTTGCTTCATTTGCAAATATTTTCTCCCATTCTGAGGGTTGTCTTTTCATCTTATTTATAGTTTCCTTTGCTGTGCAAAAGCTTTTAAGTTTCATTAGGTCCTATTTGTTTATTTTTGTTTTTATTTCCATTTCTCTAGGAGGTGGGTCAAAAAAGATCTTGCTGTAATTTATGTCAAAGAGTGTTTTCCCTGTGTTTATCTCTAAATGTTTTATAGCATCCAGTGTTATATTTGGGTCTTTAATCCATTTTGAGTTTATAGGTAGTGTTCTAATTTCATTCATTTACATGTAGCTGTTCAGTTTTCTCAGCACCACTTATTGAAGAGACTGTCTTTTCTCCAATGTATATTCTTTCCTCCCTTGTCATAGATTAGGTGATCATAGGTGTGTGGGTTTATCTCTTGGCTTTCTATCCTGCTCCATTGATCTATATTTCTGTTTTTGTGCCAGTACCATACTGTCTTGATTACTGTAGCTTTGTAGTATAGTCTGAAATCAGGGAGCTTGATTCCTCCAGCTCCATTTTTCTTTCTCAGGATTGCTTTGGCTATTTGGGATTCTTTTTGTTTCCATACAAATTGTAAAATTTTTGTTCTAGTTCTGTGAAAAATGCTATTGGTAATTTGATAGGGATTGCCTTGAATCTGTAGATTGCTTTGGGTAGTATAGTCATTTTCACAATATTGATTCTTCCAATCCAAGAACATGGTATATCCCTCCATCTGTTTGTGTCATCTTTGATTTCTTTCATCGGTGTTTTATAGTTTTCTGAGTACAGGTCTTTTGCCTCCTTAGGTAGGTTTACTCCTAGATATTTTATTCTTTTTGTTGCAATGGTAAATGGGAGTGTTTCCTTAATTTCTCTTTCTGATCTTTCCTTGATAGTGTATAGGAATGCAAGAGATTTCTGTGCATTAATTTTGTATCCTGTGACCTTACTGAATTCATTGAATAGCTCTAGTAGTTTTCTGGTGGCATCTTTAGGATTTTCTATGTACAGTGTCATGTCATCTGCAAACAGTGACAGTTTTACTTCTTCTTTTCCAATTTGGATTCCTTTTATTTCTTTTTCTTCTCTGACTGCCGTGGCTAGGACTTCCAAAACTATGTTGAATAATAGTGGTGAGAGTGGACATCCTTGTCTTCTTCCTGATCTTAGAGGAAATCCTTTCAGCTTTTCACTGTTGAGAATGATGTTTGCTGTGGGTTTGTCATATATGGCCTTTATTGTGTAGAGGTAAGTTCCCTCTATTTACACTTTCTGGAGAGTTTTTATCATAAATGGGTGTTGAAGTTTGTCAAAAGCTTTTTCTGCATCTATTGAGATGATCATATGGTTTTTATTCTTTAATGTGTTAATATGGTGCATAATGTTGATTGATTTGCATATGTTGAAGAATCCTTGCATCCCTGGGATAAATCCCGCTTGATCATGGTGTATGATCCTTTCAATGTGTTGTTGGATTCTGTTTGATAGTATTCTGTTGAGGATTTTTGTTCCTATGTTCATCAGTGTTATTGGTCTGTAATTTCCTCTTTTTGTGATATCTTTGTCTGATTTTGGTATCAGCGTGATGGTAGCCTCATAGAACGAGTTTGGGAGAATTATTTCCACCATACTATCTTCCAGCTCACTTATTTGTTCTTCTGCTTCAGTTATTCTGCTATTGATTCCTTCTAGTGTATTTTCCTTTCAGTTATTTTGTTGTTCATCACTCTTTGTTCTTTAGTTCTTCTAGATCCTTGTTAAACATTTCTTGTATTTTCTCGATCTGTGCCTCCATTCTATTTCCAGGATTTTGCATCATCTTTACTATCATTACTCTGAATTATTTTTCAGGTAGGTTGCCTATTTTCTCTTCATTTATTTGGTCTTGTAAGTTTTTACCTTGCTTCTTCATCTGTAGCATTTTTTTTGTTGTCTCATTTTTTTTTGGTGAGTGGCACTGCATTCCTGTCTGGTTGTTTGGCCTGAGTCATGCAACACTGGAGTTTGCAGGCAGTTGGGTATAGCCAGGTCTTGGTGCCGAGAAGAGGACCTCTGGGAGACCTCACACAGATTAATATTCCCTGGGGTCTGAGGTTCTCTGTTAGTCCAGCGGTTTGGACTCGGTGCTCCCACCACAGGAGCTCAGGCCTGACCCCCAGCCTGGGAACCAATATCCTGCAAGCTGCACAGTGCAGAAAAAAAAAAAAAAAAAAAGACAACAAACAAAAAGGAACAGAACAATAAAAAAGAATAAAAAATAAACTAAAATTAGAAAAATAAAAATATATTAGAAAAAATATAAATGAAACAACAAGGCTAAACAGAACCACAACAGCAAAAAAAAAAAAAAGGGCAGAAAACACCTTGGGGGTGGTGGGTAGGCGAGGCATAGGCTTAGTGCAGCCAGCGGGGGCCCCAGAGGGCAGAGGTTCTGGCCTGGGATCCCCGCAGGCTTCCCAGGGCCTGAGCGGGCAGGGGAAATGCTGGCCACATTCCTTTCCAATCCCCTGAAGGTCTCTCATTGTCCCTCCTGATCCCCTCACCATGAGTGGGCCCCTCCAGGCATGGGAACCCCTCACCTCCCCCAGCCACCCCTCAGGGGCGCTCATCCGGTCCTGCCTCCGCTTCTCCTTCCCCTCTCCTCCCCCAACATCCTACCTGGTCGCGCAAGGGTTCCTCCCATCCCCTTAGGTTTCTGAGGTACCCCACCAGCACCTGGTAGGTGCCCTAGTTGTGAGGAGATATGAGCTCCACGTCCTCCTACTCTGCCGTCTTCTCCCTCAGCATTTTTGTTGTTGTTGTATTCAGTGTAGATGTCTTGAAGTATTTTTATAAGGTATTTCATGATTTTTGGTGCTACTGTAAATGGGGTTTAATGGGATATAAAAATTTTATTTCCAATAGTTTTCTTTTACAATATAAGAATAAAATTAAATTTTAAGAATTAATTTTGTGTCATAAATTCTTGCTAATAAAAATATATTGATTTTAGTAGTTATTTTGTACTTCTACTGGTATTTTCTTGACAGAATATTATCTCACCTACTAATATGAACAGTTTTACTTGTTCATTTTAGATATTCATGCCTTATATTTCCTTTCCTGGTTGTATTGCATTGGCTAGGAATTTATTCTGTGAAAGAATAAACAGAAGTGGTTAAAGTGAGCATTCCTTACTTTGTTTCCAATCTCCTATAGAACCAATTTAGTTTTTCACAATTTACTGTATTTTTTGAAGAACCTTTATCAGTTTGAGGAAATTCCTTAATATTTCTATTTTTCTGAGAGTGTTTATCATGAATGGACATTAAATTTTGTGAAATCATGTAATTTTTGTCTTTATTCAGTTAATATTGTAGATTACATTGACTGACTAAACCAACTTTCCATTCTAGGAATAAAAGATACTTATTTTGTCGTGATGTATTATCACTTTTTATATGTTGTATTCAATTTGCTGATATTTTTAAGAACTTTTAGTCTATATTCATGATAGGTGTATTCTATATATATATTTCCATAATATTTTCTCAGGTTTGGGTTTTGGATTATGCTGGCATCATAAAATGAGTTGAGCAATGAAACATTCTCCTCTATTTCCTGTTAATTTTTCTTCTCTACTATATCATTCTCATTATACAACAAATAAGCTTTTATTTAGTTGATCTTAAATAAGCCCCTTTATTAGAGAACTATCTGAAAAAATATTATCTGTAATCACTGTCTCCAATATTTTCCTTCGTATTCTCTTTTGAACCTACTCACATCTGGCTTTGCCCTCTTTATTGTACAAAATCTTCTCTTACTGAAGTCATCAAAGTCTAATTCTTAGTTATTACATTGCTAATTCTTAGTCACTATTCGGTCGTCATTCTATTGACCTAAAGCAACATTTTAAACAGTTGATCCCTCTCTATACTTTAAAGGTTTTCTTCACCTAACTATCAAGACAACACACCAATACAGTTTTCCTCCAGCTTCTCATGTGATTTCTTATGAGTTTCATTTGCACATTCCTCCTTAACTCTTTCTCTCTTCTATAATTTGGGGTACCCTAGGCTCTTCTTTGTTCTCCTTATATTTATCCTACATACTCCCAATCCAAGTGATCACATTTAAAGTCCCAAGTCTTTAAATACCAAGAATATTCAGATGACTCTCAAATCATTATCTCTGTCCTAGACCATTCTCCTGAACTTCACGCTCATATTCTACTGAAACTCTCCACTTTGATACTTAAGAAATCTCACCTGTTTGCCTACTTTTTCATCATACTCCCCTTTCACGTGATTGCATCCAGTCTTGAGAAGGCAGCGAAAGGAACAAGAAAGAAGCAAAGGCTATGACAAATGGAAAGCATAGCAAGATGTTTGATTTAAACCTAACCATATTAATAAATTAAATTAAATGGTCTAAATATACCATTTGAAAGGCAGAGATTGACTGGACAAAAATGCAGTAACTGCTGCCTACACAAAATAGACTTTAAATTTTAGTACACAAATACATTAAAAATAAAAGGACGAAAAACAATATCCTATGCTAATACTGATCAAAAGAAACCAGAGAGCCTATATTAATATCAGACAAACTAGATTTCAGAGCCAAAAATATCCCTAGAGATAAAGATTATTTCATATTGACAAAAGGATCAATTTATTAAGGGGACATAATCTTAAATGTGTATGCATCAAATAGCAGAACCCCAAAATATGTGATGCAAAAAATGAGAGGATTTCTTGGAGAAATAGATAAATTTACAATTATAGTTGGAAATTTCACCATCTCTCTCTCAATAACTGATGGAAGGAGTAGAGAGAAAATCAGTAAGGGTATAAAATATTTGAACAAAACAACCAACCAATTTGAAATAATTGATATTTATAGAACATACTGTGCAACAACAGCAAAATAACACTTTTATTTCAAGAGTACATTAACATTTACAAATATAGACTATATTCTAAACCATAAAGCAAGTCTCAAGCAATATGTAAGAATTTAAGTCATGGGATATATATTCTCTGACTACAGTGGAATTAATTTAGAAATCAACAAAAGAAAGGTATCTGGAAAATAGGCAAATATTTGGAAACTAAAGAACACACTTCTAAATAACCCATGGGTCAAAGAAGAAATTAAAAGAAAAATTAGAAAAAATTTTGAGGTCAACGATAATGAGAACATAGCAAAATTTATGGGATGGTGCTAAAGTTGTACTTAGGAGGAAATTTATAGCAGCAAATGCCTATATTAAAAAACAGGAAATCTCTCAGCTTCAACTGTAAGTAATTAGAAAATTAAGAAAAATTAAATACTAAATAAGGATAAGGAAGAAAACTTAAGTATCAGAGTGAAAAATCGATAAAATAGAAAACAGAACAATAGAGAAAAATCCATTCTTTTTCAGATTCTTTTCCCTTAAATGTTATTATAAAATATTAAGTATAGTTCCCTGTGCTATTCAGTAGGTCCTTGTTGGTTATTTATTTTATATATAGTAGTGTGTATATGTTAATCCCAAACTCTTAATTTATCCCTCTACCCCTTTTCCCTCTGGTAAACATAAGTTTGTTTACTATGTCTGTGGATCTATTTCTATATTGTAAATAAATTCATTTGTATCTTTTTTATTTTTTTAAGATTCCACATATAAGGGATATCATATGATATTTGTCTTTCTCTGTCTGGCTTACTTCACTTAGATTATGATAATCTCTAAGTCTATCCATGTTGCTGCAAATGGTATTATTTCATTCTTTTTATGGCTGAGTAATATTCCATTGTATATATGTACCACATCTTCTTTATCTGTTCATCTGCTGATGGACCTTTATGTTGCCTCCATGTCTTGGCTATTGTAAATAGTGCTTCAATAAACATTGGGGTGCATGTATCTTTTCAAATTATGGTTTTCTCCAGATATATGCCAAGCAGTGGGATTGCATGATCATGTGGTAGCTCTATTTTTAGTTTTTTAAGGAACCTCCATACTGTTTTCCATAGTGGCCATACCAATTTACAGTGTAGGAACATCCTTTTTCTCCAGACCCTCTCCAGCATTTATTATTTGTAGACTTTTTGATAATGGCCATTCTAACCAGTGTGAGGTCATACCTCATTGTAGTTTTGATTTGCATTTCTCTGGTAATTAGCAGTCTTTTCATACACATTTTGGCCATCTGCCTGTCTTTTTTGGAGAAATGTCTATTTAAGTCTTTTGCACATTTTTCGATTGGGTTGTTTGTTTTTTTGATATTAAGCTGTATGAGCTGTTAGGTTGTTTCTAATTACTCACTAGTATAAAAAAACAAAGCCTAAAAGATTTCATTTTAAATGGTTGCCTAGGGACATTCCAAGAGTTTGAATTACTGAAATGTTAAAGGTTAGAATGACTACTAATATGTTCTTTTTTAAAATCAATTTTTCTAAATTTTTATTAATCTTTTTAAAGAATAGCTATTTTGGTTATTATCTCTATTTTTATTCTCAATTTCATTGATTTCTTCCCTTACCTTTGTCCCTTATTTTCTTTGTTTCTTTAGGTGTTACTATTCTACAACCTCTCTCATTAAACCTCTCTCATTCAGTTTGTTTGTATTTAATCTTCTTTGTTTCCTGATATATACATTTAAACTATAAATTTCACTCTAAGTACAATTTCAACTCTGTCCCACACATTTTGATATGCTCTGTTTTCATTGTTATGAAGTTTACAATATTTCTTAAAATCCCTTATCGTTTTCTTTCAAACCGAAAATCAATGATATGTTAATTAATTTCCAAATATACAGGAAATTAAAATTATCTTTCTGTTATTAATTTAGAATTTTGGTACGTTTAGGACAGAGAACAAGTGCATCATATCATCTTTTGGGATTTATTGCCACTGCCCTCATGACTGAATGTATGATTTATTTTTGTGAATGTTCTGTGTCTTCAAAAGCAATATGCATTCTTTGCCTGTGGGTGTAGAGTTCTATATATAATCTGTTAACTAAAGCTTATTAATTGTTTTTTCAAACCTTCTGTGTCTCTGCATATAGTGTTGTCTGGTTGCTTTCTTTGTATTTGCATGGAGTATGTTAATATCACCAGCTACATTAGTTTCTTTCTATATTTCTTTTAAGCTCCTCGATATATTATGAGGCTATATAGTTAACTCTATATACGTGAGTATGTTTATAATGTTGTATTTTTGTTGTTGTTTTTCCTTTTGTCAGAATATAGGATCTTTTCTCTCTTTTTTTGTATTGTTTTGCTTTAAGCTTGATTTCATCAGATGTTATGGTTGCTACTTAGATATTTTTGTTCATATTGGTTTGATACAGTTTTTTCCGTCTTTATTACATTTAAACATCTTCATTGTGTGGCTTTGGATTTAGTGTTGTGTTTTTAAAAAAACTTTATTCGGGGCTTTTATATTGCTGAAACCTTTTTAATGAGCTCATATCTTTTCTTATAAAAATAATGTAAACATTCTGTAAAATCTGTATCCAGTCAGCTCAGTATATAAGTAGGTAAAAGTAGTCTATTTCGAAATAGAAGGACCAGACCATTACAGAGATAGTTAATAGTCTAGGTTTGCAGCTTCATACAGTGAATTATTCAAAGAATGTCCCAAATTTCACTTGGTTTCACACTACAGGAGACTAAATTCCAATCTGGTTTATAGTCCAGGTTTGGGAGAAAAGATGTGCAAAAATGAGTGAGAACCCAGACTTCTTTGAACCCCTTGCTTAGCAATGCTTGTGTAACTTTAAAATAAGAGCTCTATTAAAAACTCCCCTATGAGATATATGACAGAGTCCTTCCAGCTGGTAGTTTTCCCAGCATATAACTATGGTTCATTGCCAGCTGCACTGAGGCGGGGCATGAAAAGCAAAACTGAATGAGATAAGCCAGTAATTATGCTTGTATGGTATGCTAGGTGATTGAGCTGTTTAACTGAGAAGGTTACAACTTGGAATGAGAGACAAAAGAACCTTGAATATAGTGTAAAATATTTGGTAATTTGGTAAATTCTTGGTAAATATTTGGTAAATATTTGGTAAATTCTTTTAAATATTTGGTAAATTCTTTTTCTTCTCACGATTTACTTTAATTGGATTTTTAACAAGTGTATATTAAAAGAAACAAATTATATATATTTTAGACTGCCAAAGTGAGGTGAAATGGATATGCTTGCAAGTGAATTATGATAGTTTTATTCTCATTTTTCTTTATTTAAACACTGTTTCAATGTATTTTGATGTTTTTAGTGTATGATTTGTTATTTTGAAAATACATATTTGAATGCAACTTCTCCCTTGTGAATCAATAGTAATAAGTTAAATCAGAAAATACTGTTTCTCTTTAAAGCTTGGCCATTCTGGGGCAAGTTATGTGCACTTGTCTTGATGTTTTACTTTCAAGTTGTCTAAGCAAATTGGAAATAGTGCACTGAAGGCACTTTCACATATGATATCTGTTAAGTGTCATTTACCATTTATGTATTCTTACACAGAATTTTCCTTTCTATCTTTAGAGAATGAGAAATAAAATTTCTTCCCTGCCACTTTTTTTTTCCTATTTGGAAAGGGAAATATTTAAATATATCTTTTGACACTGTAGATAAACAGGCTATTATTTTATCCATTATTTCCATTGTATGTCTACATTTCCTAGGAGTTTCCTTTTTTACTATTACGTTTGTTTTGGTAGTGAACATATATGTCTATCTTTAATCCAAGTAATTTCCTTTAAAAATAAAATGTCTCTTAACCCCTACTCCTGAATGTAAGTAGTAAATTGTACAATCATACTTTTTCATCTATGTGTGAGATATTTACATTAAATATGCATGTCATATACAATATATGCATAGCTAAAAGCAAAAACTGCCACAGTGTTAGAGAGAAATCATTGAAAGACTTTATTTCACAAAACACCTAAAACACCATAAAGAATTAATTAAAGCAACACAGATATGCAGTTAGCAAAGCTTAGTTTTAAAGGCATCATTTTAAATATATATAAATATATATACATTTTTGACAGATTCATGTGACTCTTAGTAAGCACATAATGTGTGAGAGGAGAAGAAAACTAAATACATACATGTATACATGTAATTTTCATATTACTGCAATTGAATGCATTGGTTTTGTCACTTTAATTTGCTTATATCCTTGTTAATTCTTTCAATAACTTTATTCAGCATGGGTCAGACTAAATATGATAAAATAGGAAATAAAAAGATTTTTAAAGATGGAAAAATTGCTCTGATCTGAGGTTTAGCTAATAAACCAGGAGAAATCAGAGACAAGAAGAGGATTGAAAATTTGAGGATATTTGATAACAATGATCTCTCATATTTATAAAGTGCTTAACAGATTCCTCCCTCATTAGTAACTGCTAATATTGTAGATCTCAGATGAAGCATTTTTGGTGGTGGAACCCTTATAGGAATTAAGAGATGAGTAAATGGATAAAATGTCAAGGCAAAGAGAAAGACTTTTAGAAAAATTTCAATGAAAGAAATGCTATGGAGCAAAGTTGACTGGAGGAAAAATAGATATATTAAATTATATTTTGATTCATTGAAACATGTGGAGGGGAAATGTATAAATAAGAAATTGAAGGCATGAAAGTTCTAATAGGATAACTAATAGGTTACTAATGGACGACGAATAACATACAGAGCTAGAGGAAAAAAGGACTGTGTGTTCTAATAATACAGAAAGAGTAAAACAGGAAAAAGAATAGATGAATATGGAAAAGATTTTTGGGTTGGAATAGAAACATTAGAGGTGTTCATTTTCTAAGATTCTATAATGAAAACTGCAAAGTTTCTCCTGAAAATGAGAGCCTACAGAGAGAGGGAAAGTTTGTAATTGATATTGAAGGAAATTGATATTAAAGGAATTGAACAAAAGGATAAAACTGTTTTTAAGCACCCAACTGATATTGGAATAAGTGAACACAATCTATTTACTTTCCCAGAAATGCCTGGCAAAGAGGAAGCAGGAGCTGAGATGGCAAAGGTTACAATTTACCAAGATTGTAGAAAATGTGAACTCCAGAGAAAGGAAAAATCAGGGTTTGAAAATAAACTATTAGAACTCCTATTTCATTTTGATTGTTTAATCCCTGAGAGGTAAAGGTTAACATTTTTAAGACTTAACCCCAGCAGCCTGGCTACCCAGAGAAGGCACTGGTTTACTACATGGAAACCAGCTATGACCCAAGTCTTCAGACAACTGATCCTGGTCAATGACAAGGCTTGGATCCCAGACGCACATTGTGCCTGGGAAGGGGCTAGGTGCTTCATCAGTCTTGAAGGCTGCCACACTGCACTTGGTACATGGTTACGATTCCTTTACAAGGCTTGGACCCCAGCTTCATTACCCCACCAGTGAAGGGACTGTTGTTTTCTCACTTGTGAAGGCTGATACACCGTGCTTGTCATATGACACAACTTGGACAGTGTGCCTGTTCACTGACCCCATGATTGTGTTAGGGGAGGGGCTGGTACTGCAAGCTTAAGGTTGGAGTCAGTATCTGGCATATCATATTATTGTTGTATCCTGACTCCTGATCGTGCCAGTGGAGGGGCAGTGCTTCCTGGATCTTGCAGTTTAAAGGTTCCACAGACCAAGGGTCTATGATACTCACCAAGAGTCTGAGGTCTGGTTTTGACAGATTTCTTGTGCTCTGTACAGTATGTGATAAGACAAGGGAGCCTAAGCACTTGGCCATGATGCTTGCTCCTTGAGTTTGCCCTTCTGAAGACTATCATTCCGGTGTATATGTGTGTGCTGCTTGGACATTTACAATCAAAAAGTCTGGAGACATCATCTCTAGCATGAAGATAGACAGATCTTGGTTATGGCTATCTAGAGATAGGAGATATATGAGGGCAGAAGGGAGGTGATTGGCTTTTACAATAGGCATGTTTCAATGGACGAGGGAAAGTATGAAATCAGTAGATATAAGGGGGTGAGAGAGGCATAAAGACAGAGGATTGCGGTCAGAGAATATAACTTCATGATCTGAGCTCATGCATGTAAGCATTAACGCATTATGTTAAGGTTCGACTGAAGAGCTGGAGAAGTAATGAGAAGGCAGTATATTGCAAATCTTTTAGAAAAATCTATAAAACTTAATAGGTTAAAGTTCTAGGAAGAATTTATCCTCTGCAAAGTTATTTCTGGTATATATGTCTTTCTGATATTTTTGGTATATTATTTCTGGGCTGTGTAATTGAAAAGATTCTAGTAAAGAGGTAAATAGATGAGCTGATGAAGCAAATTTCCTTCAACTCTGATTTTTTGACTGTAAACTACAAAAACAACCCACCCCCCCCCACACACACACTACTACATCATCTCCTAGAATTAAGGAAATTACAAGACATCTGGTGAACATTTAAAACATAATTGTTGGTATAATCATTAATGATATACACTGTCATAAAAGATTGCTGGAAGAGATAACTGCTCTATCTAGGAATTCTATGGTTAACCCACTGTAAATAAAAGCGAAGTCAAATATTATATTTTCTCAATTCAGGACATCACATGTTTGAAACTAGGTGCATTTGAAATTGATGTTATCTTAGTTTTAATAAAATATGTTAATAACATCCTTATTAACTTATATTGTAAATTTAAATGTTCATGGTGCAGAATTAGTTGTAGTAAAAATACTCTTTTAAAACGTGAAGTATTCCATTTATTATTCTTTAATTTGCCACTTAGTTTTAGATTGGTGCTGAATTGTCTGTAGGAATTAGCAAATGGAGAATGATAGGATCATATATGGCATTACAGATATAAGTTAATAACACATTTTAACATTTCACCCTCTCTCTAAGACTCCAATCAGGAAGTGGAAATTGTCAAATTGTATATTCTTCTCTGCAATTGTTGAAATAATAACATAACAGGAAGAAAACTGACCATGCAAACCACAAAATCAGCAAAACAAAAAGGGAAATGTTAATCTTTACTTCTCTCTCTAGCTCTGAAAATTCCATGTGGATTTTTCTGGCTGTCCGGATTGCAGGTTATGCTGATAGTATATAAAGGTTTCATTTCAGATGTATTTCAATGAGAACTAAATATTTGGTTCAGCTACTATGAGTTTTTTTATAGTTTGCAATCTTAGGCAAACATCAGAAAATCTAGCTATGCTTTGATTTTACTCACTTCTTAAGGGTGCCTAAATCATGATAACTTGTAGTTGATAATTGCCAAAAGTTCAAAACTGCAATATTTTTACTCTTGGCGTGAAGGAGGGAAAAAAATGAAGGATTTTTCTTGTCTCTCAGATATATTGGCCTATTCTCCAAATGACAGGTTCCTGACTGATCAACTGTACCACCTGCTTCTAAAGCTCAGTAATATTAGTCTGTGGAATGGTTTCATTCTCATCTCACACCTCAGAGATCTTGCGCTCAACCCCAGGCATCCCTTGTGTGTTTAAATCAGCTTAACGGCTCATACAGTGTGCTGATTTCCTTGTAGGCCTCTGTTTTCTCAAAAAGTGATCACCTTTTGCCAATGCCCTCAGGATTAAACAGGGCAGTCTGGTTTTCCTTTTCTGCATTGGCTATACCTTTGTAGTCAATAAAAGACTAACTAGAAAAGAATCAGCTGATGAGAGAATCAATCTTCTGGAAGCCTCCCCACAGTTTTCTCATCATTTTTGTGCGTCTGTCATCTCAGATTGTAAAATGGAAACCAAAACTCAGTATGTGGGAAGACTTTTACTGCTCCTTGTTAACAAAAACAGTAAGACCAGGGGTTTTGATCTTATGAGTGTATAGGTAAACAGTAAGCTGTAAGTGCACACTCTTGAAGTGGTTTTCTCTCTTTCTAATGGAGGTTTGCAAAGAATTATCAAAGTGATATCAAAAAGGTCTCCTAACTTACTGTAGTGTGCCTATCCATTCTGAGGAGGTCAGGTTAAATCTGAAGGTCTTATATATGATGATACTGGGGTATCATGGTACAGCAAGCAGTACTGTGTGCTTCTTACTAAGTCAGAGAAATAGATAAATATAAAAGGGATCCTTTCTGCATGTTTATAACTGGTTCCATTGCACTAATTTATTTCTGTAGCATTACATTTTAAAGCAAGTGACATTTTGCCTCATTTAACTTTTATTTTAACAACTTTATCTCACATAATTTGCTTTCTTGTAGACTATTCAAAAATATGTATGAAATCTATTCAGATTACTTTTTCAGATAAAGTTCATTTCTTCATATAACCCATTGTATATATTTTCTCCAGCATCGGAGAATCTGAAAATAATTTTCTTCCTGCTTTTACTTTATGGTTTCAGATCTCATTTGTAACTTGAAAGCACAATGAGCAGAGGGAATTTAAACTTGCTAACTGATCCTATTAACATACAAAATAGAGTTTGAAATTTGATTTTTTTTTTTTGCCTGAGTCCAGGCTTTTAGTCAGTTACAATGCTATCAGAGCTGTTTAGCTTTTCCCTCTGGTAATATATAAAATACATTTAATAAAAATAAAAATGTATCTTTAAATGTGTAAAATCCATTTCAAATTCTCTGGTATGAATTATATCATTAAATTATGAAGTAGAATGATTTCATTGCTTTCCTTTCAATGTCATTGAAGTAGCCCAGTGATTGAATTGTCACTGCTTTCTGGAGCTGGGAGTATGGCTTGGTGAGAACAAGACTGGCACTTTTCTACTGTTTATAAGTTTGAAAATTTGAATGTGTCAATACTGTATTTTGTATTGTGAAGATATTTAGATTTTTTGGATCTACCTATTTGTAGGAAAATAATAGAATACTGTTAGAAGGAAAAAGACATCTTTAGCACTTTTCTAAATATGTGGAATTTATTTCAATTTAAATCATATATGAAGTTAGCTTATAAAATGGAGAAAATGGGGAATAGAATATTTTTCATCTCATTAGTTTATTCTTCCTTATCATTAATACTTATTCACTGCTGATAACATTCTCATCATAACTCTTGATTGATTGTAAAGTATATAATCTTTTCCTGGACATTATGTAATGTTTTTGATAATGCAGAAGATCCAATTAATAAAGGAATCTGAATGAGATTAGGTAGAATATACTTATGCTTTCCATATTGCCAAGCTATTTCTCTCAATATTTAATATTGCCTCATTTTCTCATTATAAAATTGTTCTTTAGACAATGAGTTTCATCCTTATTTTATTTAGTTTCTTTCCCCCTGGGCACTTCCTATAGCTAAGATTCTCTGAGAAAATAAAGATCCCTTTTCTTTCTCATAGCCCAAACCTCAACATTATTTTTAGTGCTGCTTTGTCACAAAGCATCTAAATCCTGTGATGGCAGGATCCTCTCCTGTCATGTCATAATTGTATCTCCCACATGTGACACATACAAAGTAGTTCATTATTACCTGTTGATTCAACAAAAGGAGGAAATTCTGGAGGATAGTTTTATCTCAACGGCAAAAAGTTCTTATATACCTTAGTACCTAGGATATACAAACCACTGTGGTATGTGCTACTAGGGCCTGCAAAACAGTGTAATGCAGCATTACTCTCTTCAAGTGGTTTTTTTTTGCATTACTTAAGAGCAGTGATTGGATTGGAGGGGCATTAAAAGGATTTTCTTGTTTATGTCATCTTTGTTTATATCATACACCTTTTCTCTACTCCAGGAAAGATGCTTCCCTGAGAGAATAATTAAGTTGTATTTCCCATGAAACCATTACTTAAAGACACCAGTTGCATAAAAGCAATGAGAAAGAAAGCAAAAAATTCAGTCAATGACTTTATATTCAAGTCTACATGTCCAATCTATTTTAACTTATTTTGGATCAGTATTGTTTTTAATATTATATAAACTGATGGTAAGGGTGTCCAAATAAATATTAATTAACTGGGCTTTAGTTAGGGCATGAGTTGCTTTTCTTATTTGCATCTTGTAAATATTAGACTGCTTTCAGTATTGCTGTCAGTGTAGATGGAACAGGGTATAGAATTAAACAATCAGGAACAAGGAAAATTGCAAGCCAACTGGAAAATTACTTAACATATAATAGGGAATATGTAAGTGCTATGCAAAAAATAATGTCATTTTTCAGTTGTATCAGATGTATCTTACTTAGAGAAATATGAAAAAAATAACAAGTCGGGGAAAACTTGTATACTTAATAATTTAGATGCCAATTTCAGAAAAAGGTACTATAATATTCCAAATCATTCTTCTGTTTGACAGTGGCCTGTGATATCCTTTTCCAACTAAAGATAATTTTCATGACTAATGCCAATGTCTTCAAAATTTTTATCCTCTGTTTAGTGAAAACTCATTGTATTGTATTAAACATTGTGTCCATCTAACATAACCAAGCCTTCAAAGTTGCATTGAATCCCTGATAAAAACTTAATGTTCAAAATTCTATCACTCCCTTTCACTGTTGCTATGGTAAGCTCATGATGAGACATAAGCAGTTTGTCTGGAATAGTAAACCCAAAATGTAAAGTTATAAATTAATAAAGAAACCATATGTAGTAACAGATGCATCAGTGATATCCGATCAAGGGTGACTCCCAACTGTGTTATTGACATCATTAATTTACATAAATTATTATAATAATTTATTACTGCATAAATAAGATAATAAGAGAAAATGTTTATTTACTCTTTACTCTGTTTCCAAAAGAGGAATTTAAAGCCATGTATGAAGATCCTTACAATGAAATATAAAAGAACTTTTAAATTTGAGTACATTAGGGCAAAGAAAAAGATTGAATCTGTGGGTGATGTTGGTACACAAAGTGCAGATAAGTTTGCTATCCTGGTAGAGATGGGTCACACATTGGATTTAAGCTTCCAAGTAACCTGTAAGGAAAAACAACACATTATGAGTTACATAATTCATAGTATCCATAACCTAAAAATAATCTAGTTGCCTTGGCAACACAGAGATACTGATAACAAAGATAAACTTCTTCTGGGTCTTCATTGAGTAGGCACTGTTTAACTTGGAGGATATTGTCTGCATTTATATCTTACAGGGAGTAGAGTAATTCATTTCATATGGCTATTTCTTATGATATTCCTCAGTATAGGCTGATGGCATCTTACCAAATTACAATTTTAAAAAGTTATTTTACAATTATGAGAGTAAATCTATATTGATGTTAGCCAATATTCCTAGTGTGTTACAGGGAGTAGAATCATGCAGAATCCCTCTTAGTTTTGCTCAAATCAGCTAAGAAGACTGATCAAAGTGAAGAAAAGCATTGAGGAGGAGTATATTGGCGTCATAAGATTATACATGTGGTACTTATGGCACATAGTTTCCAAACATCTGCATCAGTCCAAAAGTTTTAAAATGCAATACAAACCATCACTTCAATTCACACAGCAGAGGTATGTTGAATACAGATATAACCTGTATTCATTTAACCTAAAGGGGAATTAGTTGGCTTATGGAACTGGGCAATGACTGTGTCTGGCTTAGTCACAGCTGGATCCAGGCCTCCACATGATGCCACTGGGATTATGATTTTTAATCTCAAGGCTTTGCTTACCTCTGCCTGTATCCAGACAGGTTCTCTCCATATGATAGTGAGACCACATTACCTTCACTGGTTGTCATATTCAAGAGTGTTTTTATCATAGGTCAAAAGTCTGGAGAGATCCATTCATTGCTCAACCCTTTACTGGGCCATGCTGATGTGATTTTTTTTTTATTGCCCATCATTGCAACCTGGGCAGCAAAGGTTAGTTTCATCCACACCATGTGGAATAACTATAATAAGGGTTGCATAGACTTCTGAAAGTTCAGATGAAAAGCAGATAAGAACAACAGTGAAATGTGTTTGTATCCTATAACCTTCTTTCATTGTATTAGGGCACATCTGGTACAAAACAAAACCTAAGGCAAACAGTATAAATCTCTTGTTTCTTCCTGCATTTTCCTCTAACCAATATCTTAAACATAAAGACAATTAAAGTGGGATACATGATGTTGGTACACAAACATTTTGGTATCTTTCTTTCCTAATTTTCTAGAAATAAGCCTGTCCAAAGGGAAGATATTTTGCTTGATTAGAGATAGCTAGTAATGTTCCCAATTATTCATTTTCCATACTTTCCTTTTATTAAATGAACCCCATAATGTAAGATGAGCATGTGGCTATGCAGCAGTAGACTGGACTTCCGGCCCTCTTTGCAGCCAATTGTAGTTCTGTGACTAAGTTGCTTCCTACTGGGTGTAATGGAAGTGAGTATATGCAACTTCTGGGACACCTAATTAACCAAAAAGCCCCTTACCTAGAACAATCTCTAACCTCCCTTTTCTTGGGATAGAACAAAGGATTGATTTATGGAGAGCTACCTTTGATTTTGCAGATATGAAAATACTGGAAGGGATTCTTAAACTCATGAGGTCCATGAACCAAGGGATCTATGAACAGAATTCAAGGGAGGCATGAACTTAGAAGGGAACAATTACATCTTAATTTTTACTAACCTCTAATTTAAAGTTAGCATTTCTTTCAGTTTTGAATACAGGCAAACACCATTGTAGTCTTAGTGGTATCTGTGCCTTTTTCATCTATAGAAACAAAAACTATTTTCATATCTCATTATAATTGATGCACCAAAATATCATTTATGTTCATCCCTGTTAAAAATGTTGATAGTTATTATACCAATCACTTAACCTTGGTATTTAATGTATTAATAAAAACTCATATATGGTACTATATTATGAATTTGTTTTTCTAATATTCTAATTAGATTTATGTTTTAATATAAATTGATGTCCTTTGTAGTCCTATTTATTTTATTTTATGCAGTTAAAATATTAATCAAATAAGGTGTTCATGGACCTTTGAGGATAGCCAAAGGAGCCTCTGGTTCAAGATGATTGGGACTCTGGCAGAAATGTGGGGAGAGAAACCTCTGGGTTTCTGACTTAGCTTCTAGAGTATAGTTGTCCTGCCAGCCTCAAGGCTGAACCGTCACTGGGTTTATTTGTTTTCCAGAGCTGCTGTAACTAGGTACCACAAACTGGATGGCTTCAAACAACAGAAATTTATTGTCTCACAGCTCTGGAGGCTACAAGTCCAAAATTGAGGTGTTGACTGGGTCCTGCTCCTTCTGAAGCTTTTAAGGGAAAATCCCTTCCTTGCCTCTCCCAATTTCTGATAGCCCCGAGGGATTCCTTGGCCTGTAAACGCATCATCCAATCTCTGCCTTCCTCTTCACTTGGCATCCTCCCTGTATATCTGTGTGTTCATGTCGTCTTCACATTTGTCTTCCTGTTTTTAATGAGGACACCAGTCCTATTGGATTAAGGGCCCACCCTACTCTGATATGACCTCATTTTAACTAGTCACATCAGCAAAGACTTTATTTCCAAATAAGATCACATTCACAGATACTGGGGATTAGGACTTCAACATATCTTTTTTGGGGACACAATTCAATCCATAACACTTGGGAAAGAATATATTTCCAGGGACTTCCCTGGTGGCACAGTGCTTAAGAATCTGCCTGCCAATGCAGGAGAAACAGGCTCGAGCCCCTGTCTGGGAAGATCCCACGTGCTGCGGAGCAACTAAGCCCGTGTGCCACAACTACTGAGCCTGCGCTCTAGAGCCCACGAGCCACAACTATTGAAGCCTGTGCACCTAGAGCCTGTGCTCCACAACAGGAGAGGCCACCACAATAAGAAGCCCACTCACCGCAACAAAGAGTAGACCCCCCTTGCCGCAACTAGAGAAAGCCCACGTGCAGCAGTGAAGACCCAACACAGCCAAAAATAAAATCAATAAAGAAATTTAAGAAAGAAGAATACATTTCCATGTAATTTAAATCATTCTTTGTTGAGGCCTCTGTTGTAAAGCTTGGCCTGTACTTGGGTACAAATATACTTTGTCACCAAAAGTAAGATGAATTCTAATTTAGATGCAAGTAACAGAGCTCTTGTGGGGTCCTGATTGTTCAATCAAATAATTATCCCTAGTATTTTCTAGTTCACAATAACTGTGTTCTCCAATCAATCAACAGAGTAATTCCTCTAGGACAATAGTCTAGGCCATATACTATTTTTTAAATAAAATTTTATTGGAACATAACCACATCTGTTCATTTATGTAGCAGCTATACCTTCTTTCACATTACGATAGCAGAGTTGTGTAGTTGCAACAGAGGCTGTATACCCCTCAAAGTCTAAAACATTTGCTACCTGGTCTTTTATAGAAAAAGAAGTTTGCCAACCCCTTCTCCAGGACATGAGAGGGATAAGTAAGAGATTTGATATATTCTCCCACTTATTCTCTGTACAGTGAGAGTGGAGAAATCTTATTAAATCAGAACTCAAAGAATAATGTATAGGGGAACATGAACTAGAACTTAAACTGAGCCTATGAATTGCTCAAAACTCAATTTCTAGGTAAAGGATGCATTTACCTGTCATTGAAATCAATTATCTAAGGATAATGCCAGACAAAAAGAAAGCACACAACTTCCAAGTTCCCTGAATAATAAGTAAGCAACAATAAATTAAAACTCCCTTGTGATAGGAAAAAAATGGTTATTTCAAATCAAGAGAGTAAAATTCTAACAAGAACAATCATTGGAATAATTGTATGATATTTCTTACTTCCATTAGCATTATTAATGGGACTACGGTTTGACCTGGCAATAAGAATAGCTTCCCTTGTGGCATTTTGGCAGTTCTATTTCTGTTCTTTGAGAAATAAGGAGCAGACAAAGGATAAAAGTCCTTGCTTGAGCTGCTGAAACAATAACATAGTGTGAAGAATTTCTAGTTACTCAGGAGCACAAAGGATCCCATTTTTATGGCTCCTTGAGAACTGGAAGCTTGATCGACACTCACAGAAAAGACCTTGGTTCCCTTGAAATCAGCAGTCATTTGAGGAAGTATTACTGCATTTGGAGCCCTATAGACAAATGAGTATAGCGATGGAATTTCTTTTGGAAAGGAAAAAGATATCTCATGTGAAGTAATCACGGAAGGCCACAGTCAGGCAGTTAGTATGTCATGTTTGGGGTGCATTGTAGAAGTAATAGGAAACTTGCCAATCACAGGCTGAGCTGAGTTACTGCAGGAATCAGAACTTTACTGAAGTGCCCACATATCTCCTGGGATTTTGTTAAAAGAATATATTCTACTTTAGAATATTTTGGTTATTCTTCAATGAATATTTTTCAACATGCTGGGTAAAAAAGCAGAAGTGACAATATAGTTGACCCTGGTTTGAGAATAGGATTAGGGCACAAAGATTGCACAATTGCCAGAATTTAATGGAAGTTTTAAAGAAATTTTAGACAACCTAAATCCAAAAGCATAAAAGACTTTTTAATTTAACTAGGTAGACATTTTCCTACTCCTACCCAAAATGATTTGATCTGACCCGTAATGAATTATCATCACACTTAACTTTTCCTTTAGTCATTACCTTCTCAATGGCCCCTCAGCCCCAGTTTCCATTCTCTCCTTATGCTTTTCCTATTTGTCTTTCATAAAAACTGATTCTGTGCGGGTACTTTTATCTGCTTTGTGATAAATTTTACTACACACCAGACATATGAAGACATCTAGAATTATAGCAAAGGCCTCATTAGATTTTTTTAAAACTCTATAGTAAGGAAGGTAAATTTAAAAAGAGAGTACAGTAATAAATGGAGAAGGTAGTAAATAAGCTTAGAGATTCTAGAAAGGGCCAGGTTTTTGAGTCTTTGAATGCCATGCTAAGAAGGTCTGCAGACACTTGGGAGATAGTAGGTGTATTTGGGGTAATGCTGTGTTATTATTAGATTAATTATAATTATTAGATCATTCTGACTATAGCACGAATAGTAATTTAAAAGTAGCATCACTGTAAGCACACAGAAAAATCTGGAGGCTATGGCACTGTAGATGGGAAAAAAGGAGGAGAATTGACCAGAATGATGGTTTTAAAACTTAGAAACTCATCATAAGTGTAGATCTCATGTCTGTGTAACTGAGAGACTTATGGTACCATTAAAAGGGAAAAGGGGTTCAAAAAACTTTTTTGTTTCAGAATGTGGGAAGAAATTTGAATTTTGACTCAAATACACTGAGTGTGTGGTGCTAATGAATATTTATTGTACCATTATTATGCCCTTATGTATGTGTAAAAAACTGACCTGATATACACAATCGCCTCAAGTTTAAAACGACAGGACAATCCAGTAGAAACATTGAATAGGCAGAAGTTCAGCTTGGAGTATCTGGCAGACTCTTGTGATAGTCATGGGTTTTTAGTTCAAATCCAATGCAAATTATACAAATTTCTAAACCTACTCTTATATAAAAATTTGTTACACAGAAATATCTAATTATACTTTTGGAGTTTAGTTCTCCTATAGTTATAGTAGAAAAGACCAACCATCAAAATACTCAGTGTTATATTACAGTTTACCTAATGGACTCAATTTGGAAAACAACTACAGAAATCATAAATGTTGGCTATCTGTTCTCTATACAAATTTTAGGTTTACCTTCCTATGGAGTAATTTTTAGTGTTTCATTATTAGGAAGCCCACACTCATCCCACTTCCCTGACAATGTCTTGCTGTGACCATGCAAGCAACTACTTTCCATTGGTCCTGAAAAATCGTTGAGAATTTTGGATGACATCAAAACTCTTTTTTTTTACTGCTATAATATGAGCTCCTAAAATATAGAAGATGGGTCTTGCTTATCTTTCTTCCCATTGCAAAAATCAATGTATTTGCCGTCAATGAGTTTTTGTTGAATAAATTGATTGCTTTGTGTATAAATGATTTATTAACATAGTTATTTAACAAAATTTTTTCTGATCATTTATAGTTATTTGACTGCTTTTTTAAACGTTTTCTATATCTGGCATCTGAAAATTCTTTCTGGGTGAATGAATGTTTCAGATAACTGAAGCTAATCTCTCAAACCTCTTTGTTTTAACCACTTTTGATAAACATCTTTTCAAAATTGTATTACATGCTGTAGATAAGAGAATAAACTTTAATTAATTTAACCATTTCATGATGACTCAGGTCCTTTATAATAAGCATTAATCATTGTACTTTACAGCAAAACAATGCAGACCTTAGGGACCATTGAACCAGGCAGAATGTTTGCATCTAATATCTAATGGACTCAAATTGCTGTATTTTTCTGGTTGGTCTTCTGTTCTCTACTATTTTTCTTCTGTCACCTGTCACTCTCGGTTGCTAGGGAAACCAGAAAACCACATTTGTTAAAACAGTAATCTTAATTTTAGACGTGTAATACCTGAATCAGTGCATTTGTTACATGGATTCTCCCAGGTAATTGATTTCATCGAATACTGCCAGTGGGCATATTCCCCTGTCCTAGAACTCCTGGAAATATATGAAATGAGAAAACATTCTTTTAAAATGTTATGTTAAGATATTTAATAGAACATAGTACATAACTCACATGTAAATTATGTGTGTAGCTTGAAATAGACATTGAGAGTTTCTGTTTGATATTCTCCTTCCTCATAAACATTGATGATGCATTCCTTTCCTGGGCTGATATGGAAGACGCACGCATGCGTGTGTGTGTGTGTGTGTGTGTGTGTGTGTGTGTGTGTGTGTGTGTGTGAAATGTCCTTGCATTGGAGTTCAGCCTGTTTATCCTGACTCTACAGTACTCTTTGTTCTCTTCAAATTTATATATGAAATATTTTCTTTGGGATAAACAGCTTGTTCATTTCCCACGGTTAGTTCTTAGATATGGTACACACCACAGTCAACAATCATCTTTCAGCTCTGTTCAACTTCATTACCATTTTCCCTGTCTGCTTTAGCCATCCTCTTTTCCCATTTACTTTGGCTTTCCTGAAATCCACAAGCCACATGACTTAGCACCTACTCTATTAAACCTCTCTGACTCCTAATTTTGAGGTCATCAGTGATCTAGATGTTGCTATATCTAATGGTCAGATCTCAGCTTTCATAATACTGGACCTATTCACAGCATGCGGCAGAGTTGATCACTCCTTTTTCTTGGAAACACCTTTCTCACTTGGCTTCCAGGACCTCATCATGTTTTGATTTTCTTCCAGTTGTAAGGACTGCTGCAACTAAGTCTCCTTTGTTGGTTCCAGCTCCTCTTCCAGATCTTGAAATGTTGAAATATTTCAGCGTTCTTACATTGGACCTCTTCTCTGTTTATACTGAATCCCTGGGTGAACTTATCTAGCCCTGTAGATTTAAATATTATTTATATGCTGATAGCAACAAATTTGTCTCTCTGCTTCTAGTCCTGAACATCAACTGCTTATTTATCATCTCTGCCTGGATGCCCAAAAGGTACCTCCAAACGTAATAGGCCTTGGAACAAACTGCTGATTTTCCCTCATAAAATGGCTCCTCTGTCTTCCTTATCTCAGGAAATAACAACTCCATTCTTCCAGTTGCTCTGACCTAAAATGTTGGAGAAAATGTTTATTACTTCATTTTTCTCACACTTCCATAACCAATTCTTCCACGAGCTCTACCTTACAAATATATCTGCAATCTGACGAGTTCTCTCACACTTGCCTGCCTGGTCCAGACTGCTGTACCTCTTAGATCACAGCAATAGCCTCTTAGCTGATCTCCATGCTTCTATTCATTGCCTTCCAGAGTCTAGAGTCCTCCCAGAAGCGAGAGTGATCTTTAAAAAATGAAACTCCAGATCAGATCACACGTACCTCTTTTCCCACTCTCCAGTGGTTTCTTACTGAGTTTAAGAAAACATCAAGAACCCCTGGCATGGCCCATGAGGTGCTGTGTAATCTGGCTATTTGGTTTGTCTGCAGTTTCATTTCTTACCATGCATCTATCTCCCTCGTTGAAGCAGGCACCCTGGCTTCCCTGCTCTTCATCAGACATATCAAGGACAGCCTTTGCGTTTGTTTCTCGTTCTTCTACCCAAATGTTTGTTTTCCTATATGCCCATAGCTTGCTTTCTCACTAACTTAGTCACAAAAGTTACCTTATCGGAGTGTTGTTCCCTGGCCATCCTAGTAAAAGTGCATACACATTCTTTCCTACTTATCCCCATCAAACTCTGATATATATATTACTTTGTTCACTTTGTATACATCTCTCTGTACATCTCTCATCCAAGTAGAATGTAAGCCTTTTGAGAACAGGCACTTACTTCATCTGTTTTGTTTTCTGTTATATCTTTCAGCACCTGGAGTAGTGCTTAATACTTAACAATGGATCAATGGATGGATGAATAATGGCCTTTGGGTCTCCCAATTATTTGCTAGGTTCTTCTTGAGAAATGTTTTTCTCTAATCTACCCACAGATTCTTTTGGATTTGTACTATTTACCCTTTACTGTTTTCTTTAGTCAAGCACACACACTAAATCAATTTGTTCTGTCCCGAGGATAATTCGTGCCTAACCTATAGCACAAGGTCTTTGTGACAACTGCTCTCTCTGACGCTCAGGAGTCTTTTATTGCCTTATTTTGGGCTTGTGATTTTGTTGAAGCTGACTGTGGTTATCTGAAGTCTGACTGCCAGTTAGCGCAGTTAAGGCAGGAATTACTCTGTGGATTTTATTGTTTAAAATACTAGAAGTGTTTGAGTGAGGACGTCTTCAGGAAATTATGCTCGATGTGTATTGGAATTTTATATAGCTCCTCAGCATGACTGAGCCAAATGAAAGTGATTTAACTTTTCTTCCTTTTATGTTGATAATTTGTTTACATATCACTTAGTGAAGTGGCATTGAAATATATGAGAAGTAAATGTAAGTGAATATAAATAGAGAAATGGGTTAAAATGAGTTTTATTATAGGTCCCATTTGGAATATGAGGAATAGTGGGGACAGCAGAAATTTCTGAAGCAGGAAGAATTAAAAGGAAAGTTGAATCAGACATTCATTTTTATGTTGATGAATGGTGAAAATTATGTAAACAGAACTAAATAAAATAAATGCAATCAATACATAGTATTGTAATAGCAGTGCTAATGCATCATACTTATTATAGCAGTGACTCAATATATTGAAATATCTTTACTAGTAAGGTTTTTAGAAATTGGCTTACACCCACATTAAGCATGCCATAGACTTGAATGTAATTGTTTTCAGGTATAACATGAATGTAAAATAAATAAAGTTATAGGAGAGTTTTATTACAGCTCATGAGTATTGCTTTTTGTGGGTCACAATCTCAAAAATATTCCAAGGAAAAATAGGTCTTATAAAATAGATGAAACAAACATAGAAAAGTCTAGTGCTTTAAACTGAATTGGTTGAGGACCCATTAAACATTAAAAAACTGGGCATTAATTAAATGCTGGCATACCAGGAAGTATTACAGATCTTTTTCTTGTATTTTGAGCCCTCTATTACAGTATTGGAGAAAAAATTCTATATAGGAAAAAACAAACCCCAAACTTCCACCCACTCAACCAACCAAATAAATAAACAATAAAACAAATTGTTGACTTTTTTCTGTTTGATTTTTGTTTTAATAATGAACTAATTTATTGGCATGCTTAACCAAAGTGTCCAAGTTTCGGTAGGATGGCTGAGATTGCTTGTTAACTAGTCAAAATATCTTTTCCCATTCTTTCCTATTAACAGATTTTATTCAGGGAGGCAATATTTGTAGATTAAGACAAAAACAAAAACAAACCCTAAATATCCTGCCTCTCCTATTGCTAGGTCTGGTTGTGTGTCATAGTTATGGTCAAATAGAGAAAAGTGGAAACACTGGGGTGAGGCTTCTAGGACTCAGCTAAAGTCAGCTTGTACCCTTCATTTTTACTCTTTGCCCTTTTCCTTCTTTCTGCCAGAAAAAGAGAGATGAGTAGAACTCTAGCAGCCATCTTGAGGACAAAATGATGGAAAGTTTTTAGGAGCCTGAGTTATTGGCTATTGATTGTGTTAGAGTCTTTGTTCCAGTCCTGGATTACCTATCTCCAGATTTCATTCATATAATTTAAATTGACCTCTAATTTTTGAAATTTCTGTTACCAGCAGCTGAGTACAATTCTGATATGATGCAGGTAGTCTTCAAGTCATCAAAGTAAAATTTGATGAGGTCTCTTGCTTCTTTTCTCTGTGGTTTTCCCACATTTGCCTTTCCCCATATGTCAGCTTTGTCATTAATCTGGCTTCCCTCATGAAAACAAAATGACCAGGAATTCTAGGCCTCACATCTGCACACTGTATTGCCAGAGCAAAGAAAAATTACCTTCTTTGCTGTTAAAGACAAGTCTAGTGATTCCTTCTGCTGTCTCCACTATTCCTCATATTTCCAAATGGGACCTCTAATAAAACACATTTTAACCCATTTCTCTATTTATATTCACTTACATTTATCTCTAATATATTTCAATGCCATTTCACTAAGTGATATGTAAACAAATTATCAACATAAAAGGAAGAAAAGTTAAATTGATTTTATTTGGCTCAGTCATGCTGAGGAGCTATATAAAATTCCAATACACATCGAGCATAATTTCCTGAAGACGTCCTCACTCAAACACTTCTAGTATTTTAAACAATAAAATCCACAGAGTAATTCCTGCCTTAACTGCACTAACTGGCAGTCAGACTTCAGATAACCACAGTCAGCTTCAACAAAATCACAAGCCCAAAATAAGGCAATAAAAGGCTCCCGAGCATCAGAGAGAGCAGTTGTCACAAAGACCTTGTGCCATAGGTTAGGCACGAATTATCCTCGGGACAGAACAAATTGATTTAGTGTGTGTGCTTGACTAAAGAAAACAGTAAAGGGTAAATAGTACAAATCCAAAAGAATCTGTGGGTAGATTAGAGAAAAACATTTTTCAAGAAGAACCTAGCAATAATTGGGAGACCCAAAGGCCATTATGACTCCTAGGTTCCTAGGCTAGAAGGGATAAGAAGAGGCAAAATAGCATTATCAAAATGCTATGACATCTAGAACTGGAGAAGAGAGCTCCCTGACAAAAGCAGCAACCTTCAGTTGAGTAATTCAACCACCACCAACCCACAGGCCTCCAGACAGAGAGAACAGAGGTGAGAAATACTTTGAATGCTCTCTCTCCAACCATCCTTTTCTTTTTTGGCAGAGCTTCCCGTTGGTTGAACCCAAAAGGCAAAGAACCAGATCTACAGAGACCAGCCTCTGGGGCCAAACCAGGAAGGAGACAATGGAGAGATGGAGAGAGTATCTCGGATGATGTCTGTCCCTCAGTAAGTGTGTGGCTTCCTCCTTATAGGTTTTTACCCTTATCTTTTAAATCTAAATGTGATTTGGGTTGCTGTATCAGTCAGGGTTCTTACGGGAATCATATGGCACATTCAGCTGGAATTTTTGAACTGGCTTTTTAGTGAAAGTAGAGTGTGGGTATAATAGGTTTGTTAATAAAGGAAATGGACATAGTGGATAGAGGTATCTAGGGAGAGCAAGAATGGGGAGTTGTCTCCCATAGGTCTGAAGGAACAGTGTAAATGCAGTTTGTTCAAAAGCTGAAATATTTATTTTAAACTGATGCTAGAAATGATATTGTGAGTATCATTTATAAATTGAGATGTCAAAATAATTTCAGGATCAACATTTTCAACTGATTTTATTCAATATCTAAATGTTATTAATTTTGTTAATAATTTCAAGAGATTCTTTCCAAATGATTCACATAAAATATAATTTCTATTTCCTGAATGGCAGTGTCTACAAAAGAAGTAATATGTACTTTATGATTGCTAAGAGAAAAATAGCAAACGGTCTTTCAAACATCTAAATCTTTCAGATTATATTTTAGCAGAAACTTCTAAATATCCTCTAGGCTTTACTGTTTGTCTTTTCATTTTAGAAATAGAACCTCTTGATTTTTAGTAGAGCATATCCTCCCAATTAGAGACTAGATTCTCTTCCCTTCCTTGCAACAGTGTGATCATGTGACTAAGTTCTTGCCTAGGAAATGAATGGAAGGGATTTGTGCAACTTCTCTTGTAATTTGATTGAGTGTGAACGCCCCTTTATTTTTTTCCCACTTCTTGCAGGCTGGAGTGTGGGTGTGTTACTGGTCAGCTAGGTTTGACCATGCAGACAAGGGCACTGCCTAGGAAATGGGACAGGAGCAGAATAGAGATGTGTTAGGTCCTCCTGAAAGCAGATATCAAGAGGGGAGTAGATGTGCAAGAGATTTATTGGAGGAAGCACTTTTGAAGGATAAAGGGATTCCAAAGGAAGGATAATTGGGCAGGAAAAGTGAGACTCTTGTCTGAGAGATGGCAACATGTTGTTAGAAAGTTTCAGCCAAGGTTACAAGGAGTCCTCTGGCTAAAATTTCCTGTTAGACAGACCTGTGCTCTGCAGAAAAGAGCTTTCATTGGTAGCTCAGTTGTATACAGTCGTTGTATACATCCTGGGGTCAGTGTGGCCTCCGTGGTAATGGATCCAGAAAAGTGACAGCTGGAGTCATTGGTCAAGTATGCTTCTTGCTTTGGGATATCTGAGTGGTGGTTTTATGGTCACTATAAGAAAGATTTTGGATCCCTTGAGTAACTAAGGGAGCAGGTCTCCCTATCTGAAACATTTTCCTTCTTCCTAACTGCTTGATTAGAGGAAATCAATTTCTATCTTTTTAAAGCTAATATATTTGGGGTACTTTGTTACAGAAACTTCCTTTTTGTCCATAATAAGACATGTATGTACTATATATAATTTGTGAAACAAAACAATCTATTGTCCTCATATTTTTTAATTGTGTAAATTAGCTTTTTTAACTAGAAAATATGCTTTTGTCCAGTTTTGAGAAGAGTTTAGGTAATGTCTATCATTATCACATTAACATATTCATCTTAAGTGCTTTATTGATCCCTTATAACAGTTACTTTTATAGTAGAAATATGCTTGTTGTATACCAGCATCTAAGCCCCTCTTCACCAGCAGATAACACAGAAATCTTCTTTTGGGTTACAGAAAAAATTAATTGGAGCTAGTGCTGTCCAGTAGTAATACAATGCAAGCCATTTTAAATGTTTAGGTAGTCACATTTGAAAAAGTAAAAATAAACAGATGAGATCATTTTAATATGTTTTATTTAGCCCAGTAAATCCAAAAGATTGTCATTTCAAAATGTAACAAATATAAAAATATTAATGAAATATTTTACATTGTTTTGTTGGTACTAAATCCTTGAAATCTGGTATGTATTCTGCATTAACAGCATACCTCAATTGGATGCTTAATTTTCATCTAAAATCCTTGATCTGTGTTGAGATTTATAAAGTTTATAGTTAAAAAGTAGATTCACATACTGAAGTTGTTCCAAATGTACTTAAAATGTAATGAATTTAGTGTTTTAAAATTAAAATAAAAATTAATTAAAATGAAAAAAATCAGTCCTCAGTCACACTTGCACAAGTGGCTGGTGGCTTCCATATTGGATAGCAAAGATGAATTAAGTCAATTAGAGTAATCCCATCCACTTTGCCTCAGGGGTTGTTTTTAGGCAGAAATCCCCATTAATTGATTAGAAAATCAAGTGTGTGGCATTCCCCTTGCCATGAGACTATTTTTTGGTTGTCCCTCAAAGTTAAACTCAAGATGTGTGTTCTATAGGTGGTCACATGATACTGTCCCTGCTATAACTACTCATTTCTGCCTGCCATTATAACACAGAAGCAGCCACAGATGATAATTAAATAAATGAGGATAGCTGTGTTCCAATAAAATTTTATTTATGGACATTAAGAAAATTTGAATTTCGTATAATTTTCATGTGCCACAAAGTGTTACTCTTCTTTTGACTTCTTCCAACCATTTAAAGGTGTAAAAACGACTTTTAGCCTGCAGGCCATACAAAAACATGTAATGAGCCAGTGTTTTCCTGCAGGTCTGATTTACAGACCCCTGCTCTATTGCCTTAGAAATAAAAAAGGAAGTAAATCTCTTGCAATCATGAGAGGACATAGTGTGGAGATTAACTGACATTCCGAAATGGGCCCAGCAAGCTGAGGGACTTACAGACAAATGGACTTAACAGTCTTTATTTGACTGTCTGAAGACCACTTTCCTTCCCCTCTTCTCTGTTACATTAGTCAAAAAACAGCCTTCCTTGTTTAAGCCAGTTTAATTTGGATTTTCTGTTACTTGTAATATATATAGTCCTACCTTACACAAAACAATGTCCTGTTTTACTCCCTTGTGAAGTTCTGAAACAGGTGCTTATTTTACATTAATATTACTTGATATACTCAATGATAGGATAGCATATACGTAATACGTGTGTTGTGTGCTATGGCAGATAGTATATGAGATGTCATTTACTTTATCGAGAGTGAAGACTAGTGAAATAATGATGAGTTTAGCCATGGAGTGAATCTTCTTAAAACTAATCTTTAAGTTTTAAAAACATATGTCCAAAGTTAGACTATTATTTATTTAAAAGTAATAAATTCAGATGGGACTTCCCCAGTGGCTCAGTGGTTAAGAATCCGCCTGCCAATGCAGGGCACAGGGCTTCGAGCCCTGGTCTGGGAAGATCCCACATGCTGCGGAGCAACTAAGCCCATGCGCCACACTACTGAGCCTACGCTCTAGAGCCTGTGCGCCACAACTACTGAAGCCCGCGCACCTAGAGCCTGTGCTCCGTAACAAGAGAAGCCACCGCAATAAGAAGCCCGTGCACCACAATGAAGAGTAGTCCCCGCTTGCCACAACTAGAGAAAGCCTGCATGCAGCAAGGAAGACGCAACGCAGGCAAAAATTAATTAATTTTTAAAAATTCAGATGGACAGAGACTCAAGAGGATTTAAGTGAATCGCTTGGATGACATTGCCTTCAGTGGCTGATTTGGGTTTTGAAACGTCATCTGCTTGGCTCTGAAGCCTGGACTCTTTTTAATGTGCTATACCATCACATAAATGAATAAGTTCTGAGATAGCTCTAAGCCTTTTATTTTTAATTTACTAATTTATTACAGTAATACAAAAAAATGAATAGCTGGATTCAAATTCAAGATAGAGAAGAATAAATTCTACTTCAAACCAAACTGATGAATTTTAAAGAATTGTGCATAGAGCTATTGTTCAGAAGGTCAGAGGAAATTGAAAAATTGTCAAGATACATGTTAAAAATTTATTAGAATAATGATGACTTTCTCCCTTACCAATGCTTATCAAAATTAAAACAGTATATTAATTTCCAGAGTTTTATATCAAATTAAATATAGGTTGAATGAGTCAAGTGATCTAATCAACATTTGCTTGAATTTCACTCTATAAATTCTTGGTAAAAGCTATCAGCATCTTTTTCTCCTTTAAGACTTATTTAGTAGGACAATTTTGCTGCCTTTTTTTCATTTAAAATAAAATGACTTCTACTCTCACAATATATTTCACATAGTATTAAATATTTTTATGTTTTTATTTGAACACTAGCCATAGAATGAATATTCTAAGTCATATAAACTGTAATAGCAATGCTAATATATCTTTTTATTTGCTCATTTGAAATAAAATTAATATGGGTGTATAATAAAATCTTGAATACACTGAATATTTGAATTTTTACAGAGAGCAGTCCTGACTTACACTAAGATCATATTTCCTTGGTAGCAGAACTAATCATTTACTTAAGTTCTTATAAATATATTGTCTCTCAATACACACTCATTGATTCTTTAACCATAATCCTAGGAAGAGCAACTGCAAATCTGTTTGATTGCTAAGCTCAAGGAATATTTTACATTATGTCAAAATGATTAATCAGTTAAGGTAAATGTCCACTGTGACTAGCAAAGTCTACTCAACAATACAACCATTTCATGTATGCAGACAATTTCAATTTAAAAAACAATTTCATATTTTATAGCCAATTAACATATTGAATTTCCCAATTTTTAACGAGCTTCAAATTGCACAGTTCAAGTTATGTCCCAACACTGATATTTGTACTACACTAGTCTATAATGTTTTGTAGGAGACTGTGGTCCGGAATTCTAGATATGAATCCAAGCCAGTCAGTTGCTACTTTATGCTATTCAACAACGTAAGGGCATGCTCTATGCGGCCTTCTATTTACAAATTTTATTTCTCTGCCAAAATGAAGGGAGCAAAATAATCCCATGGATAACTGAGACCATTAAACCATTAAACTAAAATTTGTATCTTGAAGGGAGTCACCCTCATTTATCGTTCATTTGCTTCACGGTTCAATGAATGATCTAAATAGTACTGTAAAATTAAATTTTTATTTAGTGCTGATGAAATATTTATTTATTAAAAATGTAGTCATCTGCAATCAACTTTTTTACTTCAGTCTGTATGTTTGGAACCTGCTGATAGTTACTGGAAGCTGTTTGGGGATTGGAACACTCAGCACTATTGTATTGTGATCAATAATTAAATTTAGTGCTGACATGCATCTAGTTTATGCAGCAGACTCTGACAATCCCATCTTGCAAAATTAATCCTTTCCAATTTATTTAATAGAGGCCGTGAACAATAAAATAATTCAGATGAGTACCAATGTAGGATTATTTCTGGTCAATATTACTTTATTATAAATTGGGTCCACATACTCATTAGTAAATTAACTGTCAAATCTGAAAACAGCCTTTTTTTGTTTAAAGGTAATTATTGGTACTGAAGACAAGAAGGCACTTAACCTTGCTGTACAGTTGTCCTTACCACAGTGTTTTTTATTCCAGACTATAACTAACCCATCAAAGCTGCAGAGGGAAAATAATTAGTGATATTAAATGGATGAAATGTTAACTATTACAAAGCCATAACTGTTTAGATACAGAGAGTATAACTAGATAATAATAGGCTTTTATAATTACTTGAATTCTGGCTTTATTTTTGAGATATTTTAGTTTTTGCCACCTGAAAAATCTACTGGAAAGAAAAGAAACACTGATGTAGAAAGAATTCTATTTAAGAAATATAGGTTAAAAGTGGCTGATTTTTTTCATTGAAATCATAAAAAATGCTTCTAGTTTTTTGTGAGATTTGACAATTTGTAAGTTCTTTTAAAAAGCTATCTTTAGAAAAATAGTCTCTCTCTCTCATGTGATGTTTCTTCACAGTTTTCTAATTTTTTCACCATGTTAATTAACCAGTTCAGTCACTGCTTGAATCCACTAAATTACTTTAAAGAATTACCCTACACAAATGCATTAAGTGACTTAGTTTTCTACTTTGCTTTCTTATTTGTACAGAAATTTAGAAGAGTCTTGAATAGACATTATCCTATTATATCAATGCAGGGAAGTGTAATTAATGCAACTGTATTTTAAATGTTAGTCTTCGAAACAGACCTAAAAATGCAAAGTATATTGCACCTACATTATGACTGAATGAATGGATATCATTTTGTATTACACATGTTTCTATATTATTAGATAAGTAAGAGGTATTATTTTTCAATGTTTGTACCACATACAAATTTGATGGAGAAGTGCTGAGTCTTATTGTATTGATCGCTGCTACACCTATCAAAGAATTGAAAGAGAGTGAAGAGAAAGTGTCATATATTCATTCTATTGATGTTGTATGTTATCAGTAATCTCCACCTCAAGAAGTTCCCAAATTGCATTTGTTAACTGTCTCATCTATTTACTAAATGGTTCAGAATTCACAAAGAACACCAATATGCTATTTGTATCTTGGAAATATACTATACCTACATTTTAATCACTGAGTTTGTATTCAGACCAGAGAGACCATGAACTAAATGTTAAATAATGAAAACTCAGCTTGTTAAATAATACACTATTGACTGAAATAAAATGGCTCTAGTTTATTCAGCTTACCCATTCATTCTCAGAAATAAGGTGAAAAAATAGATAACCCAAAAAGAAATGTCTTATAGGTACCAAAATTACTTTCATGACTAAAAGAAGCTTTGACATTCTTTTATTATTTTACTTCTAAATGTAGTGGCTACATAGTTGAGGTCTTTGAGAAATATTATTATTTTATCATGTGGCCTGTGCAGAGCATTGCTATGTGATCAAGGGCTTGGAAACATTTTGTTTAATTTATTCTTGTATAAATTTTAGTTCCCTGCTTTTTCTAAGCTCGGAGTCCCTTGTCCCTATTAAGGAATGGTGGCTGAAAACCTAGAGGTGAACCAGTTGCCCACCACACTTCAGGAAGACTGACTCTTTGTACTATTACATGTTCTTTATCTTCTCTTTGGTTCTGTGTGTTGACTATGCACTAGCTTACACCAAACCTCCCGGTGCCGACTCATTTCTACCATGATTTCTAACACTGTCTCAGCTCATTCTTTTGTGAGAATAAGAAAAAAGTAATCTGCTATTAAGGCTTAAAATAATTTTTACTATTTATTTGTGATGCTTGCTCAATCACCATCAGTAGCATTAGCATTGTAATATTTATTAAATAGCTCTCTGCTAATGATAATCTTATATAGTTCTCAAAATCAGTGAAACACAGATTCTAACCTCTTCGAATTTACCACTTTAAAGATCAATGTGCATAAGTAAAGACTTATACCATTGCAATTTGTGATAGTAAGTGTAAGAGGAAAACCTCTAATATAGACTTTGTGCTGTCTTCATGGATTAGTGTTAATGGGCTGCATATTGTGAAATATGAAAGGGGGAGATACAAATGGCCTCCTTTTCCATTTAGCCAGGGAAGGTTTCATTGGACTTGGTTGTGGACAGTCATGTATAAAGCAGTGGCTCTGTCCAGCCTGGAGCTACAGATCCCTCTGGTAATATTGGAGAAGAGGAGGGTGTTTGCCTGCTAAGTAGTGTTGACCCTCTTTTTTCATTGGCCAGGTTTCCACTTGTACCATTCAGGGGTGATGAGAATCAGTTTATGTGTGAGAAAATCTGGAGGTCAAGCATTTTTAGGGGTAGGTCTATTAATATCATAAAACCAAAGCCAGGGCTTCCCTGGTGGCGCAGTGGTTGAGAGTCCGCCTGCCAATGCAGGGGACACGGGTTCGTGCCCCAGTCCAGGAAGATCCCACATGCTGCGGAGCAGCTGGGCCCGTGAGCCATGGCCGCTGAGCCTGCGCGTCTGGAGCCTGTGCTCCGCAACGGGAGAGGCCACAACGGTGAGAGGCCCATGTACCGCAAAAAAAACCCAAAAAACCAAAGCTACATTCAGGCAAAGGTATAATGAAGTTTTGTGAAGTTCAGTTATTGTTTATAAAGCCATGCGACTAGACTTTGGATGCTTAGTTAGAAGTATCAAATGGCACTTTTGCCATTTGATCATGGCAAATCATGATCATGAGATAGATCATGTCATTCTCTCTGCAGCTCTCCAATGACTTTCCATTTCGTGCAGCCTAAAAGACAAAGTCCATACAAGAAGCAATGTTTCCCATTCTCATGCCCACCATTTTTGTCTCCACTGTTACCTCCTAAATGCACCTCCCCTCACTCACTCTGCTCCAGTTGCATTCACCCCAACTCACTCTCCCAACATCACACCAGGCTTGCTCTTTTTAAAAAATTTGTATTGGATTATAGTTGATTTACAATTTTGTGTTAGTTTCAGGTGTACAGCAAAGTGAATCAGTTATACATATATCCCTCTTTTTTAGATTCTTTCCCCATATAGGTCATTACAGAGTACTGAGTAGAGTTCCCTTTACTATACAGTAGGTCCTTATTAGTTATCTATTTTATATATAGTAGTGTGTATATTTCAATCCCAGTCTCCCAATTTATCCCTGTCCCCCTTCCCCCTGGTAACCATAAGTTTGTTTTCTACATCTATGACTCTACTTCTGTTTTGTAAGTTCATTTGTACCAGTTTTTTAGATTGCACATGAAAGTGATATCATACGACATTTGTCTTTCTCTGTCTGACTTACTTTACAGTATCTCTAGATCCATCCATGTTGCTGCAAATGGCATTATTTCGTTCTTTTTTCATGGCTGAGTAATATTCCATTGTATGTATGTACCACATCTTCTTTATCCATTCCTCTGTCAATGGTCATTTAGGTTGCTTCATGTCCTGCCTATTGTAAAGAGTGCTGCAATGACCATTGGGGTGCATGTATCTTTTCGAATTATGGTTTTCTCTGGGTATATGCCCAAGAGTGGAATTGCTATATCATGTTAATTGGTATAGCCACTATGGAGGACAGTATGGAGGTTCCTTAAAAAACTAAAAGTAGGGCTACCATATGATTCAGCAGTCCCAATCCTGAGCATATATCCAGAGAAAACCACAATTCAAAAAGATACATGCACCAAGCTTGCTCTTATCCTAGGGCCCTGTGCAGAGTGGTTGCTTCCTTCACCTTCCAGTCTTTACCTTGATCAACTTTTTCACTATATTTTTCCCCATAACACCTTTTATATAAAATGTAAGCTATATATATTTTATATACAATGTAATAGATGTAATTATACATTTATATTAAATATAAGCCCCATGAGATTTGGGATCTCTGCAGTGGTAGACTGGTAAATGTCTAACAATCAGCTCTCTGGGGAGAAAACACCTGATTTGTAACATAGCCCAGCTACTGTGGTGTAAATATTCCTATCCTGTTTATTTCAAGCTACCAAGGTTTAATGAGCAACTTGAAAAATTGCTCAAGATGTAAAAATAAGCTTTCAGAAATTAGTACAAACTGGCTTCAGCATACTGCTGGATTTTTGTCTCTTCTGCTCTTGGATGTATTCCTAGTACATAGAACAGTGCATACCAGTTATTAGATATTTGACATGTAGTGAATAACTGAGCAACCTAGGAGGTGATCTAAAGGCAATTAGTAGAAAAAATAAACCTTGCCATGATAGCTCTTTGCTTAAAATCCTTAGAATATAAGAATATAATATTCTTAGCATATATAGAGAGCCCATCAAGATTTAGGTGCTGCCTACTTCTGCAGCCTTTTCTCTTACCGCCAGTTCCTGAATTACATTTTATGATATTGCTAAAGAAAAATCATGATCATTTCCTGTCTCACATGACTTCATTCCTCTGCAGCTTTGCATGTGCTTCTCCAAAAGCCTGAAATATCTCCCCCATATCATCTGCCTAGTAGACAGCTAAAATTATTGCAAATGTACATACGTGACCATCGCACTCTCAGTAAAGCTTTCCCAGAATACTCTTCCTACTCTTTTCAAGACATAGACAGAGTCAAACACTTCCTCATCACTATTATATCTGTTCTTTACACATACTCCTCCCCTTAGTTCCCACTCATTTCCTTCCTCATCACTGCATAGATATTTTTCTTTTTTGTATTAGACCCAGTTTTAATTTTCATTTTTGCACCTTAATGTTTAAATTGCAAAAGTAATACATACTCGTTTTTTAAAAGTGCAAAAAAGAAAGACACATGTAAATTAAAAAACAGAAGTTTCCTTTAACTCATATATACATTAGCATCTTTGATTAATGACTGTAAAACTATTTAGTGTCTGGATTATATCTCCAATACTCATGAAATCATATTCCACTGTAATTCTAAAGATATGTTTATATCTCTATCACTAGATTGCGAGCGTTTTGAGAATATGTTGCAATCTTCCTCATTTCCCCAGCCCCTAACACGACACTTGGCACATGGCAAGTCAAAATAAATGCTTGGTAATGAGACCAAAACAGCCATGCTTGTTAAGACCACAACTACAGAGAAGATTCTGACTGCTGATATGTGGAGGTTATTCTGGAACTATTGTAGAATGACTTTCAGTAGCCAGTCTTCTTTTTTTCAGACCATAAAAGATTCAGCTATAATAATACTGACTTTTAACTGTCACTAGGCTCTCATTAGAGGAGATCTTGTCCACAAACAGTTTTTAGGTGTTGTTGATGAAGTGAGTTCAGAACCCGGATGTGAAGTCTATAATGCAATGAAGGTATGTGATTCTTACACTTGCTAAAATATTTATGGAGGGTTGCTGCATAAAGGTACCTCATTATACCAAAACTGTGTATCATAATTACTGGCTGCATAATGCATAAATGAAATATGCATAATCTGAAGATTTAATTCACAGAATTTAATGTCTGTGAAGAAGAAAGAGAAGCTAGACTTGGAGCAGAATAGCTGGACTTGAATCACAGCTATAATCCTTAGTAATCATATGAACTTGGGTCAGTCCTTTGAGCTACAAATTCTTAGCTCTGGAAAGGCAATAATAACATCTGTCTCGAAGTGTTAAAACAAGGATTATTCCTTTAGTTTTTGTTGTTTTTGTTTTACAACACTTTCTGCATGCCAGACACTTATATATAGCACTTTCTGCACGCCAGACACTTTTATATAGCACTTTCTGCATGCCAGACACTTATATATAGCACTTCCTGCATGCTAGAAATTATCCAGCACTTTCTGCATGCCAGACACTTATATATAGCACTTTCTGCATGCTAGAAATTATATAGCACTTTCTGCATGCCAGACACTTATATGTAGCACTTTCTGCATGCCAGAAATTATATAGCACTTTCTGCATGCCACTTATATATATCACTTTCTGCATGCTAGACACTTACATGTAGCACTTCCTGCATGACAGACACTTACATATATCACTTTCTACATACTAGAAATTATATAGCACTTTCTGCATGCCAGACGCCTATATATAGCACTTTCTGCATGCTAGAAATTATATAGCACTTTCTGCATGCCACTTATATATAGCACTTTCTGCATGCCAGACACTTATATATAGCACTTTCTGCATACCAGAAATTATATAGCACTTTCTGCATGCCAGACACTGTCCTAAGCATTTTATAAATATTAACTCATTTAGTCTTCTTGACAACATTTTGAGGTCTGTACAGTTGCCATCACAGTCACTTTACAGATGAGGAAACCAAAGCATGTTAAATCTTGCCCTTAGCCACACAGAGAATAAATCATGGACCAGCTTTCCAACCCAGGCTACCTGTTTTCTGAACCACCCTGTGACCATGTTTTGGGAAGTATTTTTTAAAATATAAAGAGTTTTGTAAATAAAAGGCATAAATATTACAAATTAATTTTTCAGTGTCAGTGTTTAGTTTCCTTAAATTTTTTTCTTCCCCCTGCTAATAAGCTGTAGGGCCAAACCTGAAAATAACCCTAGCTACTGTGATTTAATATCTTGTGACAATATTGTTGTTATTACAAATAATAAAATGTTATGTGAAAAGCAGAATTTATCTTTGCCCAGAAGTAAAGGGCAGAGGGTAAGTAGGGGTCAGTGTGGAGAAAAGTCCAAGCTGATTCATAAACCTTTAATAATATTATGTTCTCAAGCTCTTAGACCCGGCTTGGCTCTGGGAATTATATGATAGTTACTAGAGCTGCTCATTTCCAAATTTCATTTGTACGTAAACTAAAATGGAGCAGACAGGCTGCAAATTTGGCCTGTGTCACACTTATTGTCTCTGCTTCCCTGAGCATCTTATATTTGGAAATTTAAAGGTCTTGGGCAGTTAGTGAAGAATTTTGCTGATATTTAAATCTAGAAATAGTCTTATTTAATGATTTAATATGATCTGATGTGAGGACTTTATTCAATAGATAGCAATCGGGTAAGCCAATAGATATAAATTTCAGGAAATTCTTATAAGAATGTCCAAGTGCATAGTAAGATGATAAAACTATTTTTTCAATATGTACAAATGCAAGGTAAAACTTTTAGAGTAAGCTAATCCAAACTAGATTTGTAGGATTCTGGACTTATAATGATAATCAAGAGTTGTGATTCTGTTAAAAATCAAATTGAGTATATTACTGTGATTTTAATGTCCAATAGGATGTTGACTATTAACATAGAAGCACACTGGAAATTTAAAAAACTAAATTCAATTGTACAAGATTCTGATACTTATCATCTGAGGTACTCCTTGCAACTGTTGTTATTACACCTCAAGAAAGACATAATAGAATCCTAAGAGGCACAAGGAAGAGTAGCAGAAATCATCAGTGGAAGTGAGCCACTGAGCTATGGGTTAGGAAACCACCTAAAGCAGATTAGTGCGTATTGAACATTGAAAAGATAAAGGTTACAAAGTGATTGAAAGCTACAAACTCACTTAAGGAAGAGGGAGAGGAAGGAGAGTACACTTTGAAGCTTAAGATAAATTTAGAAAAGGTAAAAACAGTATAACCACATAGGTTGGGAGACAGTTTTAGGAATTTATTGTTCTGATGCTGAAAACTTAAATAAATTCAAAATAGATTTAGAATAATCCTTAAAACTGAACCCTAAATTGGATTGCCATGAGAAATGAAGGTATGGAGAAGAGGTATTTTTAAATTTTGAAAAAAAAAAATGGTACAAGATACTTGCACATGATGTCTCTCAATTTCTCTGTAAGATAAACAACCATGGGTCTAATTTAATGAGAACAGGCTGGAGTTCTTTCATTATATCAAGTTGTTAAAATATTTTCATTCCTCTCTTTTGGTTACATATGGTATTTATTGATTGGACCCCAGGACTATTCTGTATCACAATTAGTTTGAACTAGATTTTTATGCTTAGGATAGATTTAGGACATTAAAAAAATTGACAGTTGGTACTATGAGGTAGTCGAAATGTTCTTCAGTTCTGAGGTGAGGTAAATTTGATGGTCAGAAGTTAAGATAGAAAGCATTTGATTGAGAAAAATAATTTATTAGGGAGAGGAAGTGAAATAGCTTTGGAGTCATAAAGACATTTTCATTTGTCATGTGTTTTTTAGGTGTTTGAGCTTGGGCAAGTTAATTAACATTCTTGAGCCTCTATTTTCTGATCCATGAAACAAGGTGATTATTAGGATTAAATGAAAGAATCTATATAAAACACTTACCCCAGTGTCTGGTGCAGAGTAAACACTCAATAATTATTGGCTAATAATCATATTAATGACACTAAACATAAAATAACACCATTCTGAGTACATGAGTATATTCAGAGATGGGATCTTAGACATTGTCTAAATTAAGCATATTGCTTAATAGTTGAGGAAAATGGAGTCCATAGAAATTGAGAACTTTTTCCTCTTTCATTAGACATTATAATTCAATCAGTGCTGGTGGCGAAGTAGGCCATCTGAAGAAGAATTAGGTTTCCTAAAGTGTTCTCTGAATACAACCTGCAGATGCATTTCAGGGATAGATATACATTTTAGAAATAAAGCAGATCTGATGTGCTTCTATTAATTGTGATTTCTTGACCATGTATCATGTTCCAGGTGGTTTTTTGCACATGATTTCTTTTAATCTTCACAATGACCTATGGAGATAGGAACAGTTATTTTTTCCCCCATTTTATAGATGAGGGAACTGAAGTACAGAAAGCTGTAGTGATTTGCTCAGGTCTTACAACTAGTAAGTGGTAGAACAAGATTTTGAATGTAAGTCTGATTGACTCAATAGATCATGCTCTTACCCCACGTTCTACACTATTAGAGAAGGAAAAAGACAATCTTGGAATAATGTCATTTTATCATGGTTATCCATACACCAACACTTAGAGGCAGGTCAAAACAGGTGATATAGACATTTTCTTCGAGACAGGATGCTTGGTTTCCACTTTATTACAGTGCAATGAAAGTATCTTTGTAGAGCCCAGTACATTATTGTCATCTGCCCCTTTCCCTTCTCTACAAAATATGGGTAAATATACTTCAGCAAGATGTTTAGAAACTTAGCATTATTGATTAGAAATCTTTAGATTAATAACCCAATTTTGCTCACAATAAACACATCTGGACCTGTTTCACTGATCTCCCATGATTCTTAAAAGAAGGGATCTTGTTCATAATAATCTCAATTTCTTTTCTTTTTTAACGTCTTTATGGGAGTATAATTGCTTTACAATGGTGTGTTAGTTTCTGCTGTATAAAAAAAGTGAATCAGCTATATGTATACATATATCCCCATATCTCCTCCCTCTTGCGTCTTCCTCCCACCCTCCCTATCCCACCCCTCTAGGTGGTCACAAAGCACCGAGCTGATCTCCCCGAGCGATGCAGCTGCTTCCCACTAGCTGTTTTACACTTAGTAGTGTATATATGTCAATGCTACTCTCTCACTTCGTCCCAGCTTATACTTGCCCCTCCCCGTGTCCTCAAGTCCATTCTCTACGTCTGCGTCTTTATTCCTAACCTGCCCCTAGGTTTCTCAGAACCTTTTCTTTTTTTCTTTTTAGATTCCATATATATGTGTTAGCATATGGTATTTGTTATTCTCTTTCTGACTTACTTCACTCTGTATGACAGACTCTAGGTCCATCCACCTCACTACAAATAACTCAATTTCGTTTCCTTTTATGGCTGAGTAGTATTCCATTGTATATATGTAACACCACTTCTTTATCCATTCATCTGTCAATGGACACTTAGGTTGCTTCCATGTCCTGGCTATTGTAAATAGAGCTGCAATGAACATTGTGTTATATGACTCTTTTTGAATTATGGTTTTCTCAGGATATATGCCCAGTAGTGGGATTGCTGGGTCCTATGGCAGTTCTATTTTTAGTTTTATAAGGAACCTCTACACTGTTCTTCATAGTGGCTGTATCAATTTACATTTTACTTTTCTCCACACCCTCTCCAGCATTTATAGTTTGTAGATTTTTTGATGATGGCTATTCTGACTGGTGTGAGGTGATACCTCATTGTAGTTTTGATTTGCATTTCTCTAATAATTAGTGACGTTGAGCATTCTTTTATGTGTTTGTTGGCAATCTGTATATCTTCTTTGGGGAAATATCTACTTAAGTCTTCTGCCCATTTTTGGATTGGGTTGTTTGTTTTTTTGATATTGAGCTGCATGAGCTGCTTGTAAATTTTGGAGATTAATCCTTTGTCAATTGCTTCATTTGCAAATATTTTCTCCCATTCTGAGGGCTGTCTTTTTGTCTTGTTTATGTTTTCCTTTGCTGTGCAAAACATTTTAAGTTTCATTAGGTCCCATTGGTTTATTTTTGTTTTTTATTTCCACATATGTGCGTGGGTTTATCTCTGGGCTTTCTATCCTGTTCCATTGATCTATATTTCTGTTTTTGTGCCAGTACCATACTATCTTGATTACAGTAGCTTTGTATAATAGTGTGAAGTCCGGGAGCCTGATTCCTCCACCTCTGTTTTTCTTTCTCAAGATCTCTTTGGCTATTCGGGGTCTTTTGTGTTTCCATACAAATTGTGAAATTTTTTGTTCTAGTTCTGTGAAAAATGCCAGTGGTAATTTGATAGGGATTGCACTGAATCTGTAGATTTCTTTGGGTAGTATAGTCATTTTCACAATGTTGATTCTTCCAATCCAAGAACATGGTATACCTCTCCATCTGTTTGTATCATATTCAGTTTCTTTCATCAGTGCCTTATAGTTTTCTGTATACAGGTCTTTTGTCTCCTTAGCTAGGTTTATTCCTAGGTTTTTATTCTTTTCGTTGTGGTGGTAAATGGGAGTGTTTCCTTAATTTCTCTTTCGTATTTTTCATCATTACTATATAGGAATGCAAGAGATTTCTGTGCATTAATTTTGTATCCTGCTACTTTAGCAAATTCATTGATTAGCTCTAGTAGTTTTCTGATGGCATCTTGAGGATTATCTGTGTATAGTATCGTGTCATCTGCAAACAGTGACAGCTTTACTTGTTCTTTTCTGATTTGGATTCCTTTTATTTCTTTTTCTTCTCTGATTGCTGTGGCTGAAACTTCCAAAACAATGTTGAGTAATCATGGTGAGAGTGGGCAACCGTGTCTTGTTCCTGATCGTAGTGGAAATGGTTTCAGTTTTTCACCATTGAGGACGATGTTGGCTGTGGGTTTGTCATATATGGGCTTTATTATGTTGAGGTAAGTTCCCTCTATGCCTGCTTTCTCTAGGGTTTTTATCATAAATGGGTGTTGAATTTTGCCGAAACTTTTTCTGCATCTATTGAGATGATCATATGGTTTTTATTCTTCAGTTTTTTAATATGGTGTATCACATTGATTGATTTGCATATACTGAAGAATCCTTGCATTCCTGGGATAAATCCCACTTGATCATGCTGTGTGATCCTTTTAATGTGCTGTTGGATTCTGTTTGCTAGTATTTTGTGGAGGATTTTTGCCTCTATGTTCATCAGTGATATTGGCCTGTAGTTTTCTTTCTTTGTAACATCTTTGTCTGGTTTTGGTATCAGGGTGGTGGTGGCTTCGTAGAATGAGTTTGGGAGTGTTCCTCCCTCTGTTATATTTTGGAAGAGTTTGAGAAGGATAGGTGTTAGCTCTTCTCTAAATGTTTGATAGAATTCGCCTGTGAAACCATCTGGTCCTAGGATTTTGTTTGTTGGAAGATTTTTCTTTGCTCTTCTAAGAATTTGTCCATTTCTTTCGGGTTGTCCATTTTATTGGCATATAGTTGCTTGTAGTAATCTCTCACGATCCTTTCTAATTCTGCAGTGTCAGTTGTTACTTCTCCTTTTTCATTTCTAATTCTATTGATTTGAATCTTCTCCCTTTTTTCTTGATGAGTCTGATTAATGGTTTATCAATTTTCTTTGGTTTATCAATTTTGTTTACCTTCTCAAAGAACCAGCTTTTAGTTTTATTGATCTTTGCTATTGTTTCCTTCGTTTCTTTTTTCATTTATTTCTAATCTGATCTTTATATTTCTTTCCTTCTGCTAACTTTGGGGGTTTGTTGTTCTTCTTTCTCTAATTGCTTTAGGTGTAAGGTTAGGTTGTTGATCTGAGATGTTTCTTGTTTCTTGAGGTAGGATTGTATTGCTATAAACTTCCCTCTTAGAACTGCTTTTGCTTCATCCCATAGGTTTTGGGTTGTCGTGCTTTCACTGTCATTTGTTTCTAGGTCTTTTTTGATTTCCTCATTGATTTCTTCAGTGATCTCTTGGTTATTAAGTAGTGCATTGTTTAGCCTCCATGTGTTTGTATTATTTACAGATTTTTCCTGTAATTGATATCTAGTCTCATAGCGTTGTGGTCATAAAAGATACTTGATACGATTTCAATTTTCTTAAATTTACCAAGGCTTGATTTGTGACCCAAGATACGATCTGTCCAGGAGAATATTCCATGAGCACTTGAGAAGAAAGTGTATCCTGTTGTTTTTGGATGGAATGTCCTATAAATATCAGTTAAGTCCATCTTGTTCAGTGTATCATTTAAAGCTTGTGTTTCCTTATTTATTTTCATTTTGGATGATCTGTCCATTGGAGAAAGTGGGGTGTTAAAGTCTCCTACTATGATTGTGTTACTGTCGATTTCCCCTTTTATGGCTGTTAGTGTTTGCCTTATGTATTGAGGTGCTCCTATGTTGCGTGCGTAAATATTTAAAATTGTTATGTCTTCTTCTTGGATTGATCCCTTAATCATTATGTAGTGTCCTTCCTTGTCTCTTGGGCTAGTCTTTATCTTAAAATCTCTTTTGTCTGATATGAGAATTGCTACTCCAGCTTTCTTTTGATTTCCATCTGCATGGAATATCTTTTTCTATCCCCTCACTTTCAGTATGTATGTGTCCCTAGGTCTGAAGTGGGTCTCTTGTAGACAGCATATATACGGGTCTTGTTTTTGTATCCGTTTAGCCAGTCTATGTCTTTTGGTTGGACCATTTAATCTATTTACATTTAAGGTAATTATCGATATGTATGTTCCTGTTACCATTTTCTTAATTGTTGTGGTTTGTTATTGTAGGTCTTTTCCTTCTCTTGTGTTCCTGCCTAGAGAAGTTCCTTTAGCATTTGTTGTAAAGCTGGTTTGGTGGTGCTGAATTCTCTTAGCTTTTGCTGTTCTGTAAAGGTTTTAATATCTCTGTCGAATATCAGTGGGATCTTTGCTACGTAGAATAACCTTGGTTATAGGTTTTTCCCTTTCATCACTTTAAATATGTCCTTTCACTCCCTTCTGGCTTGCAGAGTTTCTGCTGAAAGATCAGCTGTTAACCTTATGGGGATTCCCTTGTATGTTATTTGTTGTTTTTCTGTTGCTGCTTTTAATATTTTTTCTTTGTATTTAATTTTTGATAGTTTGATTAATATCTGTCTTGGTATGTTTCTCCTTGGATTTATCCTGTATGGGACTCTGCGCTTCCTGAACTTAATTAACTATTTCCTTTCCCATATTAGGGAAGTTTTCAACTATAATCTCTTCAAATATTTTCTCAGTGCCTTTCTTTTTTCTCTTCTTCTTCTGGGACCTCTATAATAATTCGAATGTTGGTGTGTTTAATGTTGTCCCAGAGGTCTCTGAGACTGTCCTCAATTCTTTTCATTCTTTTTTCTTTATTCTGCTCTGTGGTAGTTATTTCCACTATTTTATCTTCCAGGTCACTTATCCGTTCTGCCTCAGTCATTACGCTATTGATTCCTTCTAGAGAATTTTTAATTTCTTTTGTTGTGTTGTTCTTCATTTTTTGTTTGCTCTCTAGTTCTTCTAGGTCCTTGTTAAATGTTTCTTACATTTTCTCTATTCTATTTCCAAGATTTTGGATCCTCTTTACTATCATTACTCTGAATTCTTTTTCAGGTAGGCTGCCTATTTCCTCTTCGTTTGTTTGGTCTGGTGGGTTTTTACCTTGCTCCTTCATCTGCTATGTACTTCTCTGTCTTCTCATTTTGTTTTACTTACTGTGTTTGAGGTCTCGTTTTCACAGGCTGCTAGTTCATAGTTCTCATTGTTTTTGGTGTCTGCCCGCTGTGGCTAAGGTTGGTTCAGGGGGTTGTGCAGGCTTCCTGGTGGAGAGGACTAGTGCCTGTGTTCTGGTGGATGAGGCTGGATCATGTCTTTCTGGTGGGAAGGACCACATCTGCTGGTGTGTTTTTTGGTGTCTGTGACCTTACTATGATTTTAGGCAGCCTCTCTGCTAATGTGTGGGGTTGTGTTCCTGTCTTGCTAGTTGTTTGGCATAGGGTGTCCAGCACTGTAGGTTGTTGAGTGGAGCCGGGTCTTAGCATTGGGATGGAGATCTCTGGGAGAGCTCTCTCCAATTGATATTACATGGAGCTGGGATTTCTCTGGTGGACCAATTTTCTGAACTCAGGTCTGCCACCTCAGAGGCACAGGCCTGACACCTGGCTGGAGCACCAAGACCTTGTAAGGCACACGGCAGGTATGTGGGGAGTTTCTTGCCTTTTGGGAAGTCTGAGATCTTCTGCCAGCATTCAGTAGGTGTTCTGTAGGAGTTGTTCCACATGTAGATGTATTTCTCATGTATTTGTGGGGAGGAAGGTGATCTCCACCTCTTACTCCTCCGCCATCTTGAAGGTCTCTCACAATCTCAATTTCTTTTTAGTTATCATCATCATTGACTGTTTTTGCACCGACTATGTATAAACATCTAGGCTTGGTACTGGTGGTTCTAACACAAAATTCCTGTCTTCAAAGATCTTATAATATATTTAGGGAGATAAGACCTTTCACTGTATAAATCATAATTTAAAAAATTGACAACGTTCAGGTACTCGCAATCATAAGTTAAATATGAATTGTTAAGATGGAACAAATGCAACCTCTGTTTTGGCTGAGGAAAGAAATACATCATACCTTATTTTATTGTACTTCACTCTATTGAGCTTCACAGATGTTGCATTTTTTACAAATTGAAGGTATGTGGCAACCATGCATCCAGCAAGTCTTCTGGTGACATTTTCCCAATAGGATTTGCTCACCTCATGTCTCTGTATCACCTTTTAGTAATTCTCACAATATTTTAAACTTTTTCATTATTATTATATTTTTATGCTGCTGTGTGATCAGTGATCTTTGAAGTTATTATGTAATTGCTTTGGGGTGCCATGAACTGCACCCATATAAGACAGCAGGCTTAACAGATAAATGTTATGAATGTTCTGACTGGTGCCCCAACCAGTTATTCCTTTGTCCCCTTCCTTATACTTGGGCCTCCCTATTTCCTGAAACACAACAGTATTGAAAATAGGCCAATTAATAACCCTAAAATGGCCTCTAATTGTTCAAGTGAAAGGAAGAGTCACACGTGTCTCACTTTAAATCAAAAGCTGGAAATGATTGAGCTTATTGATGAAGGTGTGTCAAAGTTATGTCAAAAGCCAGTAGAGGTGAAAGCCAGGCCTCTTGTGCCAAACAGTTAGCCAAGTTGTGAATATAAAGGAAAAGTTCTTGAAGGAAATTAAAAGTTCTACTCCAGTGAACACACAATGATAAGAAAGCAAGATAGTTTATTGCTGATGTGAAGAAAGTTTTAGTGGTCTGGATAGAAGATCAAATCAGCCACAGCATTCTCTTAAGCCTGATGCAGAGCAAAGTCTTAACTCTCTTCAATTCTGTCGAGGCTGAGAGAGGTGAGGAAGCTACAGAAGAAGAACTTGAAACTCACAGAGTTTGGTTCATGAGGTTTCAGGAAAGAAGCCTTCTCCATAACATAAAAGTATAAGGTGTAGCAGCAAGTGCTGATGTAGACGTTGCAGCAAGTTATCCAGAAGATTTAGCTAAGATTATTAATGAAAGTGGCTACACTAAATAACAAATTTTCAATGTAAATGAAACAGCCTTCCACTGGAAAAAGATACCATCTAGGGCTTTCATAGCTAGAAAGGAGAAGTCAATGTCTGCCTTCAGAACTTCAAAGGACATGCTGACTCTCTTGTTAGGGCCTAATGCAGCTGGTGACTTAAAGTTGAAGCCAATGACTGCTCATTTACAATTGAAGACTCTAGGGTTCTTAAGAATTATGCTTAATCTACTCTGCCTATACTCTCTACGTGGAAAAACAAAGCCTGACGACAGCATATCTGGTCACAACATGGTTTACTGAATATTTTAATTCTACTGTTGAGAAGCACTACTCAAAGCAAAGATTGCTTTTGAAGTATTACTGCTCATTAGCAATGTACCTGGTCAACCAAGAGCTCTTATGCAAATGTATTGTACAATGAGATTAATGTTTTCATACCTGCTAACACAACATCCCTTCTGCAGCCCACAGATCAAGGAATAACTTTGACTTTCAAGTCTTATTAGTTAATAAATACATTGTGTAAGGCTATAAATGTGATTCCCCTGATGGATCTGTGAAGAGTCAATTGACAACCTTCTGGAAAGGATTCACCATTCTAGATGCCATTAAGAACATTCATGATTCATGGGAAGAAGTAAAAATATCAGCATTCACAGGAGTTTGGATAAAGTTGATTCCAACTCTCATAGATGACTTTGAAGGGTTCAAGACTGCAGTGGAGGAGGTTACTGCAGATGTGGTGGTAATACCAAGAGAACTAGAATTAGAAGTGGGGCCTGGAGATGTGAATGAATTGCTGCAATCTCATGATAAAATTTAATGAATGAGGAGTTGCTTCTTATGGATGAGCAGAGACAGTGAAGTCTACTCCTGGTATAGATGTTGTGAAGATTGTTGAAATGACAACAAAGGATTTAGAATATTACATAAACTTAGTTGATAAAGCAGAAGGAGGGTTTGAGAGAATTGACTCCAATTTTGAAAGAAGTTCTACTGTGGGTAAAATGCTGTCAAACAGTATTGCATACTACAGAGAAATCGTTCATGAAAGGAAGAGTCAATCGATGTGGCAAACTTTATTGTTGTCTTATTTTAAGAAATGGCCACTCCAGCCTTCAGCAACCACCACTCTGGTCAGTCAGCAGCCATAACACTGAGGCAAGACCCCCCACCAGCAAAAAGATTATGACTAGCTGAAGGCTCAAATGATGGCTAGCATTTTTTAGCAATAAATTATTTTTTAATTAAGATATGTACATTGTTTTTTAGACAAAATGCTATTGCACCCTTAATAGACTGTGATATAGTGTCAAGATAACTTCTATGTGCACTGGGAAACCAAAAAACTTGTGTGATTCACTTTATTGCAATATTCACTTTATTGCAGTGGTCTGGAACCGAACCCACAATATCTCTAAAGTATACCTGTTTACTGTTAATTACCAGACACAAGTCGATATTTTGCTGAATGAGAGCACAACATCATATACTTCTTATTAAAAGAGGAGAATATCATTTAATTTTAGATCATTCCATTTTACTGAAACTATACCATATGTTTGAATAAAAGTCACCAACCTAGAATGTCACATCAGGGCAAGGCCATTCACTGTAAAATGAGTGATACATCAACCAATGAGATTTTTGTTTTGCAACGAGGTGGTGGGAAGAAATTGAGAACTGAAGGAAATGATTTCCACTTCTGTGTGATATTCATAAACAACAATTGAGATCTGTTTCAGGTTAGAATCTTGACAAAAGAAAGAGATTATCCACAGGGGAAAGGAGTATTATTATATAACCAGTGCAAATTTTTAACAGGTTCTGAGAAAGTTTAGTTCCAAATATTTGTTTTCCCAAAAATTTAAATAAATTCTCTACAAGGATGATTTTACTATAAACAAGTTACTAGGTTTTGTACTATTACTCTAATTTGGGATCCTATTTATAATGGAAAAACCTTAACAATAATTTGTTCAATTAGCCCAATTCTGATATATACGGGACAAAATAGCAATCTAGATTACGCACTTATTTCTGCATTCTTGGAGGTGGCAATTAGGCCTTATACTTAGACCTTCATTTATTGCCATTGTCTTCTAACTAATTCAAAGAAGTAACATAATTTGAAGATCATGATCTCTTGTGCATTGCTGCCTCTTAGTTGGCAACCATTGTACTTTTCACTTCCAACATGAAAATGTGCTATTAATTAGATCACTGAATCAACTCCCCTCTTGAGAAAGAAAACGATCCCCAAGGAATTCAAAGAAACCTAACCTGTCGGTGGAGCACATTTAATATGGGAATCCATTTCCGAGGAAGACTATGGACCAACCCCACACTGGCTCCCCTTTTCTGGAATCTCTTAGAAACAGAAAGGCTGCCATTGTTTATGAAAGATCTAAAAGCACTAATGCTTGAAGGGACCAAGAGAGAGACTTGCATCATTATAATTTGGTATAAATCTCTATCATTGCATTTAGCACATTATATAACCATTCATGTTTTCTTGTCTGCTAGCTAAATTGTGTGTTCCAAGAAGGCAAGGGCTGAATCATATTCATCTCTGTATTTCAGCACTTTACAAAATTACTAGCATATTTTAAGGGTTTATTAAATGTTTGTAATTAATGCCCAATTTCCTTATAATGTTTTCAATCCTGTATTTCTAGCTAAATAAACCATTCCTTAGGATTGGTTTCTGCATGTGAGATAATACACATTGCTCCTGACTACATTATCATTTTTCTGAGTCTCAGAATATGTAATTTTCTAGTCATATATAAAATATATTTTTAATTTATATTCTATAATATGTGCTCTATAATACATAGAGGAGAATGATTACATACTCTAAGAATAATCTTTAACCCAAGAAGAGTTCCACAAGAGTTATATTCTTCTTTAATTTCATCTCTAACACCAAAGTCAAGATATGATTAGATCATCTGAAGGCAACTTTTCATCAACCACAGATTTGCCAGCTATGCCTCTCTTAATTTTACTCATAGAATGTTCTTGTTGTTATAGAAAAGAAGATGGGGGTCCTCTGGGCCTTATAGGAAGGGTTAAAACACAGTCATTAAAATCTAAAAATGAGGGCAATGGCTAAATTCCAAGCCAATAAAAAAGTTACATGCTCTGCATGATTTTTAATAACCATATGGTAACAAGGAGGCTATTCAATTATGGTAATTTTAATATATTTGGTGTTCAATCTACTTTGCTTATTTTATTATTATCAGAGACTAACACCAATTTAGCATTGTATGGTTTTTCATTTCGGGATTTTGAATATATTTCTCTCTTCAATACTTCAAATAAATACTATTTTTTAACCACCAGTGGAGGTCTATTAATTCAAATTTCTGATTGTTATAGAATCCTTGGTCTAAACTTGAAATTATTAATCAGTTGTTGAGTCCACTGATTAATAATTTAGGTATTATTTCAGGTAAATCATGATCATGTCCATTTTAAAGATGTGACACTAAAGCCCAAAAAGGTAACAGAGCTAGTAAAAGAAGAGAAATTAGATCTCATGGGCAATTTTCTTCTACTCTCATTTTTTCATCTGACAGTTGGGGTTTAGTGAAATCCATCTCTTCATTACCTACCCTACCTTCTCTTTAGCCTCAAAGCTCCTTTTTTTTTTTTCTTTCATCTGTTCAAATACCTGTGCTATTAAATGCCAGGCTGTTTCTACTTATGCCACTTCAATCCCTTAGGTCTTTAGTCTTCCTTTTAATTAAGCCAGGAGACAGGAAGAGAGAGTGGAGTTTGTGTTTTATAGCTTATATTCCATTATCGAAGATAATGCAGAAACATTTGTAACCAAGGTCCTAGACATGTTAAATTCCTAATATTATAATACCTTATGTAACGGCAGTCAAATGAAGACGATTAATATGGTGATAATTCAAGTGTTAACCATCACCTCCTTAGGTATGTATTATATCACTTGCAACATTGAAGATAAAATTTAAAGAACTGAAAGCACTCATAAATTCTCTTGGAAGCTTTGGGTGATTTTTTTATGTTGATTGAAACAAAAGGAGAAACATGAGGCCACTTCAGAATGTCATTAAAATATTTATCTCTTGAATTATATAAGCAGTAAAATCTTCATAGTCTACACATACTACTTATGGTGATGTCCATATCATGGTGAAAACAAAATACCTGAGGTGGTTTCATGTAAGCCTATAATAAATGGCCACTAAAGTTCATAAGAAATATAAAGTCTATCCTGACATTAATGAAAACTTAATGGGTTTGGGTGTGAGAGTGTCTGTGCATGTAGAAATACACATACACCACTGAAAACTACTATGTTCCACGTATCCTCACCAGACTGTGTTTTGTCTAGAAAATTACCAGAAGGGTAATAAACCCTCACTGGAATCTGCATGTTCTTGGTTTTGATAATTAGATTAGCAGATCCAGATATTGGATTAGTAAGAGTTCCAGAGATGTTTAGGCTCAGAGTAACTAACTAGAATTAAACAAAATCAAAGAGAGGGATGTATCATCCAGGATGCCTACACGTTCATACCCAACCAAGAAAAAAATTTGACCATGACTAGACTACTGAATCCTCTTAACCTGTTGGCAAGTCCACATAGAATGTCAAATCACAACTAGGAGAAATATAAAATTAGCAAGAGAATTTTCGTTGGATCATCTTAAGCTTTAGTTGGGTAGTCCCACTATGTAACCATGACATGTCAAAGATAATCACAAGTTGGATAATGCTGAAGATGTGTTGACATTGTCTTGATAATTATTTTTAAGAATCCATATTATTCAAACCCTTCTGTTAAAAATAATGCTGTCTATGCCCTGCTCATGTGCTAGGATCTTACCTCTTCAGGAATCTTTACTGATTTCCAAGCACAAGTATGTTGGAGGGTTTGTTGTAATGCTCTACCCCAGGCTTGGCAAGGTGGATGTACCAGGGAATTAATATCCCTCACCCCATGACTGATAGCAGCTCCTCTGTCCCACATGTTAGATAACTATGTGTGTGTGTGTGTGTGTGTGTGTGTGTTTACATGGTTTGCCATGGCTTTGTCTTACGTTTAAGCTTCAGTTATTCACTCTTTTCCCTGGTTTTCATGATGCTCCATTTAGCTCCATTTATTGACTGCCTTCCCGCTCTGTTTCACTCCCCAACTTCCTGACATCAATGCCTACATTTCCCAAATAAAATACTTGCACTCAAATATTTGTTCAGAATCTATGTCTAAGCAATCTAAGACACCTTGAAAAGATAAGACACATATTAAAATGTATACTGATTTGGATACCCAACTGGTTATATTTTTCAAAGTGTTCATTCCTGGTCACCTCAAGTGTGCCACTTGTAAACATATTGCTTAGAGTAGATTTACTTCTATAAATGTGTGGTCTATTTCAAATTTGTAGATTTTTCCTAAATTAAGTCTGAGATAATGACATTCATTCTAATTCCAATAAAGGTTTACTGCCAACCCCTTATGTTTACTGCATCTCTCATATTATTTTTTTTCACACTCAGTGTCCCAGTCGTGATCCCATTTAGTTTTCCCTGTTCCAGGAGGAAGACGAGCAACCTATTTTGTGTCCTATGTCCCTTTGGTAGTCTTCTATAGCTTTATAAATAGCTTTCTACCCTATATACCTGTTAATTAGGACATGAACCTCATCAGTTGGGTCTCCCTCAATATCTTACTCCTCAGGCGTTTTTTCTACCTCATGCCCTAATAATTGATCTTCTGTTCTTTAACTTTTTCCACTGAAACCCAGAGGTTCTGGTCTCCAATCTCTAAATTCCCAAAACTCTTCCTTCCCTCTCATCAATTACCTGATTTGCCCATATTAATCCTATAGCAATATGTCATTTCAAAACTTTTCCTTAATCACTTTATGAAATATGGGAATTATAAACAAAAATAATTTGTAAGACAACTATATTATTCTTCTTTAAAGAAACAAATAATAGTAGAAATGCTTTTTGATAAATGACTTTGCAATATTTTTCACAGTATTAACAAAATAAACCTAATGTTTCTTTAGGAGTTTATAAATCTACCTTGATTATATTCATAAGCTACCTCTTTTGATGAAGCTGTTACCAACACTCTTGTTTGAGTATGCAGTGCTACAAAACAATAGCATTAACCCAGGTCATGTTTTAAAACTCCTATTCATCTTAGTGGGAAATTAATTTTAAGCTTACTTGTAACCATTTAGAGATTTGCACGTCTAGGTCACTTGTCCAATATGCCAATACTGATTGAAGAACTGAAGCTAAATAATAAGCCTTCTTGGTGTTACTGTTCATTATATAACATCGAGTACCTATTCTCAGAAGAAGGGCTTTCTGATTGGCTACTTCAGAAGGACTAATAGACAACAAAATGTTGAAGAATAAAGATAATCATCAGTAATGTTTCAGCTGATTATTTAGAACATTATAATACTTCTTTCTGGCAATTATATTATTTTTATGAAGCAAATAAAATTCTATACTTCATTCTCGACAAAAACCCTTGTCAAAATAGCTGTCATCTTCATTAATACCACACACATGTGCACGTGCCCACACACACACACACACACCAATATCATGCTTATGCATGAGTAAGAGTAGAAGTTTTTTCTTAAATTCAGGAACTACACTGGCTATCACCATTGCCAAAAGAAGTTAGTCAAGAGAGTGAAATTCTAGGTACAAATATGGAAAAGGAGTGACATTATTATTTTAAATTAATACACAGAAACATTAAAATAGCTAAAATAAAAACCACAATTAAATCTTCAGTGTATTGTGCATAGACTTATAAAAGTTGAAAATTTTTAAAATATACACTTTTTACTTTTTTTCTCATCACAAATATGGCATATTTCTTTTTTTATTGTTTATTTGAATTTTATTTTATTTTTTTATACAGCAAGTTCTTATTAGTTATCTATTTTATACATATTAGTGTATACATGTCAATCCCAATCTCCCAGTTCATCCCACCAGCACCATCACCATCCCCCGCTTTCCCCTCTTGGTGTCCATACGTTTGTTCCCTGCATCTGTGTTTCTATTTCTGCCTTGAAAACCGGTTCATCTGTACCATTTTTCTAGATTCCACATATATGCGTTAATATACGATATTTGTTTTTCTCTTTCTGACTTACTTCACTCTGTATGACAGACTCTAGGTCCATCCACATCTCTAAAATGACCTAATTTCGTTCCTTTTTATGGCTGAGTAATATGCCATGTTTATATGTGCCACATCTTCTTTATCCATTAATCTGTCGATGGGCATTTAGGTTGTTTCCATGTCCTGGCTATTGTAAATAGTGCTGCAATGAACATTGTGGTACATGACTCTTTTTGAATTATGGTTTTCTCAGGGTATATGCCCAGTAGTGGGATCACTGGGTCATAATGGTAGTTCTATTTTTAGTTTTTTAAGGAACCTCCATACTGTTCTGCATAGTGGCTGTATCAACTTACATTCCTACCAACAGTGCAACTTACATTCCCAACAACAGTGCAAGAGGATTCCCTTTTCTCCGCACCCTCTACAGCATTTATTGTTTGCAGATTTTTGGATAATGCCCATTCTAACCAGTGTGAGGTGATACCTCATTTTCAAAGAGTGTTCTTCCTATGGTTTCCTCTAAGAGTTTTATAGTGTCCAGTCTTACATTTAGGTCTTTAATCCATTTTGAGTATATATTTTTGTGTATAGTGTTAGGGAGGGTTCTCCTTTTTCACTTCTAATTTTATTGATTTGAGTCCTCTCCCTCTTTTTCTTAATGAGTCTGGCTAAAGGTTTATCAGTTTTGTTTATCTTCTCAAAGAACGAGCTTTTAGTTTCATTGATCTTTGCTATTCTTTTCTTTGCTTCTCTTTCATTTATTTCTGCTCTAATCTTTATGATTTCTTTCCTTCTACTAACATTGGATTTTGTTTGTTCTTCTTTCTCTAGTTCATTTAGGTGTAAGGTTAGATTGTTTGAGATTTTTCTTGTTTCTTGAGGTAGGAGTGTATTGCTATAAGCTTCCCTCTTAGAACTGCTTTTGCTACATTACATAGGCTTTGGTTGTCGTGTTTTCATTGTCATTTGTCTCTAGGTATTTTTTGATTTCCTCTTTGATTTCTTCGGTGATCTCTTGGTTATTTAGTAACGTATTGTTTAGCCTCCATGTGTTTGTGGTTTTTATGGGTTTTTCCCCTGTAATTTATTTCTAATCTCATAGTGTTGTGGTTGGAAAAGATGCTTGATATGATCTCAATTTTCTGAAATTTACTGAGGCTTGATTTGTGACCCAAGATGTGATCTATCCTGGAGAATGTTCCATGTGCACTTGAGAAGAAAGTGTATTCTGCTGCTTTCAGGTTGAATGTCATATAAATATCAATTAAATCTATCTGGTCTATTGTGTCATTTAAAGCTTGTGTTTCCTTATGAATTTTCTGTCTGAATAATCTGTCCGTTGGTGTAAGTGAGGTGTTAAAGTCCCCCTCTATTACTGTGTTACTGTCGATTTCCTCTTTTATAGCTGTTAGCCATTGCCTTATGTATTGAGATGCTCCTATATTGGGTGCATATATATTTATAATTGTTATATCTTCTTAGATTGATCCCTTGATCATTATGTAGTGTCCTTCCTTGTCTCTTGCAACATTCTTTATTTTAATGTCTATTTTATCTGATATGAGTATTGCTACTCCAGCTTTCTTTTGATTTCCATTTGCATGCAATATCTTTTTCCATCCCCTCACTTTCAGTCTGTAGGTGTCCCTAGGTCTAAAGTGGGTCTCTTGTAGACAGCATATATATGAGTCTTGTTTTTGTATCCATTCAGCAAGCCTCTGTCTTTTGGTTGGAGCATTTAATCCATTCACATTTAAGGTAATTATCGATATGTATGTTCCTATTACCATTTTCTTAATTGTTTTGGGTTTGTTTTTGTAGGTCCTTTTCTTCTCTTGTGTTTCCCACTTTGAGAAGTTCTTGTAGCATTTGTTGTAGAGCTGGTTTGGTGGTGCTGAATTCTCTTAGCTTTTGCTTGTCTGTAAAGCTTTTGATTTCTCCGTCAAGTCTGAATGAGATCCTTGCCGGGTAGAGTAATATTGGTTGTAGGTTCTTCCCTTTCATCACTTTAAATATATCATGCCACTCCCTTCTGGCTTGTAGAGTTTCTGCTGAGAAATCAGCTGTTAACCTTATGGGAGTTCCCTTGCATATTATTTGTCATTTTTCCCTTGTTGCTTTTAATGATTTTTCTCTGACTTTAATTTTGGTCATTTTGATTACTATGTGTCTCAGCTTGTTTCTCCTTGGGTTTATCCTGCCTGGGATTCTCTGTGCTTCCTGAACTTGGGTGGCTATTTCCTATCCCATGTTAGGGAAGTTTCCAACTATAATCTCTTCAAATATTTTCTCAGGTCCTTTCTTTCTCTCTTTTCCTTCTGGGACCCCTGTAATGCAAATGTTGGTGCAATTAATGTTGTACAAGAGGTCTCTTATGCTGTCTTCATTTCCTTTCATTTGTTTTTCTTTACTCTGTTCTGCAGCAGTGAATTCCACCATTCTGTTTTCCAGGTCATTTATCCATTCTTCTGCCTCAGTTTTTTGCTATTGATTCTTTCAAGTGTATTTTTCATTTCAGTTATTGTATTGTTTATCTCTGTTTGTCCTTTAATTCTTCTAAGTGTTTGTTTGTTAATTCTTCTAGGTGTTTGTTAAACATTTCTTGCATCTTCTCAATCTTTGCCTCCATTTTTTTTCTGAGGTCCTGGATCATCTTCACTATCATTATTCTGAATTCTTTTTATGGAAGGTTTTCTATCTCCACTTCATTTAGTTGTTTTTCTGGGGTTTTGTCTTGTTTCTTCATCTGGTACATAGTCTTCTGCCTTTTCATTTTGTCTGTCTTTCTGTCAATGTGGTTTTTGTTCCACAGGCTGCAGGATTGTAGTTCTTCTTTTTTTTTTTTTTTAATATATTTATTTACTTTTGGCTGTGTTGGGTCTTCGTTTCTGTGCGAGGGCTTTCTCTAGTTGCGGCGAGTGGGGGCCATTCTTCATCACAGTGTGCAGGCCTCTCACTGTCGTGGCCTCTCTTGTTGCGGAGCACAGGCTCCAGACGTGCAGGCTCAGTAGTTGTGGCTCATAGGCCCAGTTGCTCCACGGCATGTGGGATCTTCCCAGACCAGGGCTCGAACCCGTGTCCCCTGCATTGGCAGGCAGATTCTCAACCACTGCGCCACCAGGGAAGCCCTGTAGTTCTTCTTGCTTCTGCTATCTTCCCTCTGGTGGATGGGACTATCTAAGAGGCTTGTGCAAGCTTCCTGATGGGAGGGACTGGTGGTGGGTAGAGCTGGGTGTTCCTCTGGTGGGAAGAGCTCAGTAAAACTTTAATCCACTCGTCTGCTCTTGGGTGGGGCTGAGTTCCTTCCCTGCTGGTTGTTTGACCTGAGGCAACCCAGCACTGGAGCCTACCCGGCTCTTTGGTGGGGCTAATGGCAGACTCCAGGAGGGCTCATGCCAAGGAATACTTCCCAGAACTTCTGCTGCCAGTGTCCTTGTCCCTGCAGTGAGCCACAGCCACACCCTGCCTCTGCAGGAGACCCTCTAACACTAGCAGGTAGGTCTAGTTCAGTCTCCTGTGGTGTCACTGCTCCTTCCCCCTGGGTCCTGTTGTGCACACTACTTTGTGTGTGCCCTCCAAGAGTGGAGTCTCTGTTTCCCCCAGTCCTGTAGAAATCCTGCAGTCAAATCCCACTAGCCTTCAATGTCTGAATCTCTGGGAATTTCTCCTCCTATTGCCAGACGCCCAGTTGGGAAGCCTGACATGGGGCTCAGAACTTTCACTCCAGTGAATGGACTTCTGTGGTATAATTGTTCTCCAGTTTGTGAGTCACCCACCCAGCAGTTATGGGATTTGATTTTATTGTGATTGCGCCCCTCCTACCATCTCATTGCGGCTTCTCCTTTGTCTTTGGATGTGGGGTATCTTTTTTGGTGAATTCCAGTGTCTTCCTGTTGATGATTGTTCAGCAGTTAGTCATGGTTCCGGTGCTCTCGCAAGAGAGAGTGAGCGCACATCCTTCTATTCTGCCATCTTGAACCAATCTCCCATGTTTTACTTTTTATGTACTATCAGCATAGTTGATTTTAGACAGTGTTGTAGGGCCTTTTGTTTAGGTTAATTAATTTGTACCATCTGTATATACTCACTAGAAGGAATTTGTTATATCTCTTCCTTTTTCCCACTTTTCTGGAGCTTGCTTTATGTTTACAGATAATATGTTTAATGGATCTATTTCTTGAGTGATCATCCTTAGATATTATTGATTACTACATGCTATTATGGATGATGATTACTTATAACACCCCTACTTTCTTTCCTACATTCTACCAATGACGATACGTCACTGCTTTTGGTAACAATTTCCCACTACAATTTTAAACAATATAGTTATATATGTGTGTGTGTGTGTGTGTTCATTCAAAAGGAGCCGCATACTTTGATTTCCTTAAGAAGGTATTACCTGCCATAGTCTCCCTGTCTTCTTGACTTCTTACATTTGTACTTCTGTCATCTCTTCACATATTTTTACATTGCTAAGTCTGATGCTACTTAAATGTATTGTATGAACCACTTTATGTAGAATTACTCGTACATATGTACACATATACATGTGTATTGTGTCAGTACTAGCAGGATGTTCCACCATGTTAACTGTGATTATTTCTGATAGTGGTATATCACAAGAATTTTCTTTTCTTGATGATTTTAAGGAAACTATTAAATAGTATTTTTTTACCTCAGACCTTATAATTTCTATTCTAGAGGTTTGATTTGAGTCTTTTTTATATAATCTATGTATCTACTTAACATGCTCAATCTTTCTTCTAGCTTGTTGAATACATGGAAAACAGATTTAGTATTTTTAAAATATCCTTGTGTACTAATCATATACTCTGTGTCATTTCAAAGGCAGTTTTGGTTGACTAATATTTGTGCTTATTATATGGTGTTTTTCTTCTTTGCCTTCCTGGTAATTTTTTATTGGATATATGGCAGATATTGTAATTTTTACCTTTTGTGTGATATATGCACATACATATATATTTATATATTTTATATATTACATATATTTTTATATATACATATAAATATGTGTGTATAAAATATATATTACATATAATGTATTATATTTATATAGTCAAATATATTTTAACTATATAAACTATATACATATTTTACCTTTTTGTGTGACGTATATCACACAAAAAGATAAAAATCACAATATCTGCCATCTATCATATATATATATTTCTTTCAGCTTGCTTGGACTTTCTTCTGGAATGTACTTATTAGAAACAGTTTGATCATTTTAGGTCTTGCTTTAATCTTTGTAGGCAGGACTAAGAGAGGTATGGTATTGGTAACTATAACTACATCAAAGCACATATTGTTGATGCAAGAAATGGCTAGAACAGAAAAGATTATGAGTCAGGAGGGCCTTAAACTCAACTGTCTCCATCATAGAGAAGAATATCAGTTTCATAACAAAAAAAGATCCCAGTTGCCAGCTATGATATTCACAATTGTGGTCAATAGATCCTTTATGTTTCCCACTATTTCCATGGACTCCACACCACTGGCCTACTTCTAGTCTTTGTCAATCATGGCAAAGGCTACATTCAAGTGGTCTTCATTGGAGGTTGCTCTCTTAGCTCCATGAGCTTCAGTTCAGAAAACAGGTGCTTCAAATCAGAGACATTATTCTTCATCCACTTTATGATAGCTGGATTTACACACAAGTTTCTCACTGGGCTGTCAACAAGCCTTGAGTCTTAGAAACATGTCTCATGGGGATGGTATGATCCGTGTCTGCTGTGCATAACACAATTGCAGTAAATTTGGTCAAGATTGGGACTTGGCTCTTATTTTTCTGATTTTGCCAGGTCCAAGGGAGGTGTGGAACAAGTCCAGCAACCTAGTTGGCTGCAGCAATCTTTCAGGCATTAATCATGAATAGAAGCTCCAATAGATTGTTAGTTTTCCACAGCTGCTCTGAACAATATAAACATCCTCCTGCACATTCACACCACCTATTTCCATACCTATCTCCTAGTTGCTGAATTTTTCAGTAAACATTTTGCCTAATTCCATTCCTAGGCAGTAGGCAGTTTTCTGAGATGAGTCCTGGTAGCATCTGCAGCTAAAGATTTTATTTGGCATTTTGATCATCTACTTTGGCAATATTTCACTCTAGTGACACTGCTTCTGATGCAGATAAAACCAAAGTCATACCACACGCTGAATTACTAATTGCTTTATGCTGTTACTCCACCATTTTCCATTGCTTACGTCTTAACTATGTAATCATTGTTCACTGTATTCAAGTAGCATACAACTCTCATATCTTTTTTTGTTTCAATTTTTTAATGTTTTTAATTAATTTTAGACTTAAAGAAAAGTTACAAAAAATGTATGGAGAATCTCTGTACACCCTTCACCCAGCTTGTTAAATCTTGCATACCCATGGTATAATCACCAAAACTAAGAAATAACATTGGTACATTATTATTAATCTACAACTTTATTCAAATACATCATATTTATTAAACAACTTTTTTGAGTTTCATAATTCCTTTTTTTCTCATGCATTTTTGGTGTACCAAAGGATTCACTGATACATATTTAAGGACTTCCAATTGATTGATAACAATATAAAATTTCTGAAATTCCCTCTCTCTTTCCCCTTCGAAGTTTCTCTCTTTCATCTCCCATTTGGCCTAAATTCTCTCTAGGCCTGGACACATCTGTCACCTTGCAACTTCTCTTTATTGTTCTCCAAATTTTCACCTATTGTTTCCTGAATACCAGATTATCCTTTTTTATATTTTCCCCTTTAATTAGTTAGAACAAATCTTAAATGATGTCAGAAGAAAGAGTATGGGAGGTAAACTATTCTTTAATGTCTGAAAACTACAGTTATTTCTAGCTTCACATTTGAATTATAATTTGGCTGGGTATAGAATTCTAATTTGATATTTATTTCTCACAGAACATTGAAGTTTTGTTTTCCTTCGGCCAATATCTGTTGTTGAAGATGATGACACCCTGATTCTCATTAAGAAACCTGTTTTTCTTTCTGGAGGTTAAAAAAATTTTTTTTACTCTGCATTTCTAAAGTTGATAATAATATGTCCAGATCTGGTTCTTTTTTATTAGTTGTGCTGGACACTTTCAATTTAAAGGCTTTTGCCCTTTGGCTATGAGAAATTCTCTGCTAATTTTTTAAAATAATTTCTTCTTATTCCTACCATTATTACTTTTTGGAATTCATAATAGCATGAGTATAGAATTCCTGGATTAATCCTCTACATCTTTAAAATATTTTTCTCATATTTTATGATTTCTGCTTTTGTTCAACTTCTTGACTATTGCAGAAGTCAAACCCACCTACACGATTTTTTATTTTTGTAATCAGAGTTTTAGTCCCTAAAGTGTCTTCCTTTTTCTCTGATTCATTTACTTTTAATAGCATTGTGCCCTTTTTCTTTATGATTGTAATAACTTCTTAAGTCTTCCTGATTATATTACTTAGAGCTTAAAACAAAATCTTGTATTCATTGAGTTACCTCTGTTTCCTCTGAAATTTCATTTTGTAGAATTTCCTCAAACGTGTGGTGATGCTTAGTAGAATATTCATATTTAAGAATGAAATGAGAGAAAGTCTGCTTGCCTACTAGCAGACTTCACTACATGGGGAGTTGTCAGTGAGTCAGCCACTGGGTCCCCCACAGCCCAGAATGGTAATGCCTCTGCTCTATGAGCTCCAGATCCACACCAGCTGCCCTAGTTTCCACAGGGAGTTTGCTTACTTTCTTTAAGTGGAACATTTCTTTTGTTCTTATTGGTTTTTTCCCCTGGGAATTAAACATCTGGCTGCTGCAGTTTTGTGCAGAAAAGTGGGAGTAGAAGTGGGAATTCAATTGTTATGTTTATTTACTTTCCATTAGGCCTCATGATTTCAACCCCTTGCTCAGTTTCACCCTCATCTGTACTTTGCCCTGTCAAATCCGAAGTTTCTTTGAAGTTTTGCTGGGTTTATGGGTTGCCCCTTTGGCTGCAAGATCTAAGCAGGGATCGTATTTGTCCTACTTCATGAGTTGCCAGTCATCTATCTGCTTTCCACTTTACAGAATGTGTGGAAATTTTTTATCCACTCATAGACTTGCCTCCCATTTTGTTTTTATAATTTATGGGTTTATGACCTTAAAATTTTATATGGTATTATCTTAATTGGATCTTGGAGGGCAAAAAGATCATTGTGTGCAAGAAATCAACAAATCAACCACCTTGATAGAAAAGTCATTGATAATTTTCAAAAAAATTATCCCTACTACACTAAGGTGAAGAGACTGAGCATAAAGGAAGATAAAAGGGGGACCCTTTAGGAATATTTGGTAATACAATGAAGGAGTGATAAGAGTTCAGTGTTAGAGTGCAATGAGCATAAACAGGAAGGGATAGATTCCAGACATTTGGGAGATAGAACAGATAGGACTTACTGACAGAGTAGATGGAGTGTATTAGTTTGCTGTTGCTGCCATAACAGATTACCAGAAATTTGGCAGTTAACACAACATCCATTTATTATCTCACAGTTCTGGTGGTCAGAAGTCCAGGGGGCTCAGCTGGGTTCAGGGAGCTCAGCTGGGTTCTTTGCTTCCAGTCTCACAAAGGCTGAAATCAAGCTGTTGGCAGGGCTGGAGGCTCTGAGAGAGAATTGTTTCCAGGCTTATTCGGGTTGTTCACTGAATTCAATTCCACGTGGTTGTAGGACTAAGATCCCTGTTTTTTCTTGCTGGCTGTCATCTAGGGGTATCCCTGAGGCCCAGCCTCCCTCTGGTCCCTCCACATTGCCTCCTGCATCTCAGATCCAGCAACAGCACATTGTATTCTCAAGCTGCCTCATCGCTCTGACTGACTCTTCTGCCCTCCTCTTCCACTTTTAAGGTTGCGTGTGATTACATTTGTTTCACCTTCTCCCTATTTTAAAATTAGCTGATTACTAACCTTAGCTCCATCTGCAAAGTCTCCTCATAGAAGTTCCTAGGTTAGTGTTTGACTGAATAACCAAAGGACAGGGGTCTTGGTGTATGGGATGGGGGGTATCTTTAGAATTTTTCCAACCACTGGGAAGATGACTAAAAGGGGAAAATAGGAGATGACTTCCAACTTTCTAGTTTGGGTAGTGTCCCTTAATTAGTTTCCTCACTATCTATATTTGAAGCATTTTTCATCTTAAACATATAATCTCAGCATCACAGCATAAGGAAGACCCAGCCAAATGCATAATTTTAAATCTCACATAGATTACTATCCCTGAATCTTTACCTGCTTTGTTCTTATTACACTAGGACAATGAAGCTACAATAGAAATCTCTGTAAATAAGCAAGCAAACAAACAAAGAGTTTTAAGCTTAGTAGGCAATTCAATAGCTTTCCCTCATCTGGGCCCTCTCCTGAGGCTCCTTCACTTTGTGTAATTAAAGGCCACACCCCAAGCTGAAAGCACCCCCAGAGAAAATTAAGTTGGAAAGGAGAAAATGATATGGGTACCAGATTTTAAATCTTCTAGTATCCCATAAGCTAACAGCCACCAAAGACTACTAGAGTCTCTTACAGCTGTTAGAGAATGATCTACTATCCTTCTCCCTCAAAGGTAAATATTCTACTCCCGCCACTGAATCTCCTAACCTCCGTACTTCCGTGGTCTATACTTCTCTTTCTTTCTCTGTTCCATTCCACATAATAACCTAGAGACTATCAAATTCCCTTCCTGGGGTAGATGGGCTGGCAGAATGGAGGATGAAGAAAGGTGCATGAGAACAACAACAACAACAAAGATGATAGGAACCAATGTTGTATTATTTTTTTTAAGATCTTTATTGGAGTATAATTGCTTTACAATGGTGTGTTAGTTTCTGCTTTATAACAAAGTGAATCAGTTATACATATACATATGTCCCCATATCTCTTCCCTCTTGCGTCTCCCTCCCTCCCACCCTCCCTATCCCGCTCCTCTAGGTGGTCACAAACCACCTAGCTGATCTCCCTGTGCCATGCGGCTACTTCCCACTAGCTATCTATTTTATGTTTGGTAGTGTATGTATGTCCATGCCACTCTCTCACTTTATTATTGATATGTGCTTTCTTTTCTACATAGTTATGTACATTCCATAAAAAAAATAGAAACAAAGACAAAACTAAGTCTCTGGGATGCCTTTGGAATTCAAGAATCTCCGTCTTTCTCTCTCTGTGTATGTGTGTGTGTGTGTGTGTAACATTCTGTCCATAGATGTTTTTGTAACCCCAGTAAAGAAGCAAAGTCTGGTTGACCTTGAGAATGACTGAATAAAACTGCTTTCTGTAAACCAGATATTGTATTTGGTAAACATATAAAAAAGGCTTGTGCTTTCTTGAAAAATTGTACCTTTGCTTTTCACAGAGAAAACGTCTATCCAAGAAACCGGCCCCAATGCCATGACACAGCCCTCTGTGTGGACATGAGATTGCTGTCTGCTGGATGTTTTTAACAGGGCTAATTAAGTTCATTCACAAATCCTCTTTATTAAAGAGTTCACACTGAAATATCTCTACACATGCAATAGGACACTATTATTGAAAAGTCTTTGTTTCTAATCACAATACCAGGGTGATAATGAAAGACATCAGCACGTGCCCTCACGTGAGTAATGATTAAGAACACTCCCACTATCTGCTCAAGCCCTGCAAGGGGACGCATTTGGATAGTAGCGCTCCATCACCACAGATCCTAGAATGTTTTTTTGTAAAAGTCCAGTGTCCAGATATCATATTCTGAAGTCTTTTTTTTTTCATGCTATTCAGAATATAAATGCAAACAGATTATGTGATGGAGCCTTCCTTTGAACATCCCTTCTGTTTATAATTACCAACTGATTTATCAGAATAAAAATCAATCCTTTAGGTGTTTGAGCCAACCCTTGTATTATTATTATTTTTTAAAGTGCTATGTATAGGCTATGTTAAAATACTCATCTTGGGAGATCTGTTGTTGAAAAAATAGTACACTAGATTACATGAATATATTGCCGCTAGATTACATGAATATATTGCAAAGCCATTTCTGGAAAAATTAAGAGTGGAAAAGATATATTTTACTTGGAATCTGTTATTTTATTTTACATACCTACTTTAAAGTGTTCTTTTCCTCAACTTCTGAATAGAGAAATTTTGTTTTGATACCTAAGAGTTTCAGACCAGGCATTTCCTCATGTTTTCTGTGAAGTCAATTTAAAAGTACATTAGCAGTGCATGTGGATTTACTCAGGGACTCAGGATGTGAAATTTTGAACATATTTCTCCAAAGGTGAACTCTTCAAATTATGACTATGAAGGTAATTTATTCCAGCCAAACACACTTCCACATATTGTTAACAGTGCTATGTGCTTCAATTCATTTAACTGCTTTTTAATTCAGTAGTTATTCAGATTTAATAGAGCCATTTCTTCATCATTTTGCATTTAGTGATAAATGGTGCCAGAATTTATGATAAATTAAACTGCAAAGGACCATGTTAAAATTATCTTAAGGGTTTCACATAAAAGGAATCCGCACCTATTTTGTTCAGAACAGCCACCTGAAAGTTCACGTGGTGAAAAGAGCTCCTTACTGGGCATAAACTATGAGATCTATTTGAAAGTTAAGTTTTAATTATACTTTTCCCTCACCCCTTACCATTGGCAGTGGCCATCCAGCTGGGGGACTGACAATGTGGATGCTTTAAACTAGGGGTTCTTTCTTGTTTTAATATTGATTTAACAAGTGGAAGAACATTCAGGTTGGAGCTTTGATGAATATCCTTACACAACAAAAGCTACCAGATACAGGGGGCAACTTTTTAAAAGTTTGGAGAAGAGATGAGGCATCAAGGGGCTATGGGAGAGATAAATTGGGCAGGGCCAAGTGGTGGGAGAGAGGGGAGTTGTAGTTGGACAGCCCTGCCAATTACTAGCCCTATTATCCCTTCTCCTTCCTACTAAATGTACTGGCTTAACAGCTACCACAAAGGGAGATGAGGGGCTGAATTCACGGGGCCTCTTCCTTTCCCTCCTTCTCATACCACATTTTGAAAATGAAAAAAGAAAAATGTGATTCCTTGACTAAAGTATCAGAAATGGTTTGCAGCCATTATCTCTACCATTTTCCAGACGTGTTAAAATGTATAAACTAGCTTAATTAGGTTTTTTCTCCCTGCTCATCTATACTCCCAGACAGGCAAGCTGGGCTGGTTAGTCAGGACAGAGATCAGGAGAAAACTATGCAAATGGAAAATTCTGTCCTTAAGGTTAACTACCTCTAGGTCACTCTTGACAACTAATGAGAGACCAGGGAGAACCTGCTCTCAAATACATTCATTTGCACTGGAAGATATGTTTTGGCTCCCAAAACAATCATGAATAAGATACATGTGTCCATAACTCTGTAGGCAAAACATTAGTAAGGGAGCAAGGGGTGCCACATGCCTTTTTATTCGTTTGTGAAAAGCAAATTTTGACTGTTCACATTTGAGTTTTCTGAGTTAGAATTTGCCTATTCATGATTGTTTATTTGCTATCATTCGATTCATCCATATAGAGCGCCGTTTATTGAGAACCTGTTATGAGAGGTGCTTGTCATAAGATGAAAGACAAGGTCTTTTCAGCAGAGAAGCACCTAGTCTCCTATGTAATAATAAAGGCATTGAAGGAAATTTTCCTCTCATCAAGCAGCTGTAAGCTGGGTTAGTGTTGAGCTACTGAAAATAGCATTTGCTTGATGGCTTAAAGGAAAGTCTAAATACTTTTGAAAAGCAACCCAAATTCATTAGTCTTACCCCATACTTGTACTCAGACCCTTTTCTTAGCATCAGAATTTGTGTGTACATTTGTGTGTACATCTTTGGGCGCATTCATCTCTATGTATTGCTCTCTATATAGCTTTAGCGGTAATTATTAAGTGCTACTGTTGTACCAGGCAATATGCTAAGCCGTTTATATACCTCATCCTATTTGAAAAAAGAAAAAAGAATGATGGGTTAGGAATCTGGATGCTCTGATCACAAAACTGGAAGTAAATCACTTCACATTTCTATTTTATCTTCAAAATGAGGGAGCTCCCTCTAAGGCCCTTTGTAGCTGTAACAATTCTATAAAACTGTGATTCCTATGCCTTCCTAAATGTTTCAAGAGAGTAAGATTAACACCTATTTTGGTTAACTATCTAACATTCTCTATTCTGTGGATACCTGTTTAGAAGAAAGGGATTGAATAACAGACCACTTAAAGAAATAAACTTCATTTTTAACAGATGGATTAAGTTTGGGGACTGCAAACATACTAGTTCTTTATTAAAAGTATAAAGTTATATGTGTGTAAAAATTTTTTCGCAGATACAAACATTTTTGATTTCTTAATAATTCCCAAAAGGTTTTTCTTTAGCTACAAATGTTAAATGGATGAATATTTGGCCTGTAATAGTATGATTTTGAACTCCTAAAAATATTAGTACAATTTTTAACTATAATGAAAATGCCGATTTTAGGAATATCCATATACATACTTAACCTGAAAATAGAACAGTGAGGATTTCTACTCATTAAATTGCCATTGCATTGTCCAGAGCCACTTGTCCACATTCTTGTTGTGTCTGCTGCTTGTTATATTTTTCTGGGCTGTTTATTCCACAAAGGGCAATTGCAAAAGAGTTGGAAGCACTTTTTAGTGCCAGGCCATTCTCTAGCTTAGGTTCATGCCCCTTGGTTCTCATATTTAACAGAAGCTCAGATAGCCTGCAGCATCTGTCCTTTTGGCTCCCTTCAGGACTGTGTGCATTTCTTTGTCATATTGTCATTTCTCAAACCACAGAATTTCTTTAAATAGCAGGCCTGTCCCAGTAGAATTAGGGGAACTATAATTCTGCAATTTGAAGAATATTCCACTTCAAAGTGCATTGTTCTAATTGACTTAAATATTTGAGACATATGTTTTATTGTGTTTCACTGTTACGAGGAAGTAGAGTACGACCGTGTTTCTGCAAGGAAATAAAAAAGGAAATATCAATTGTTTCTTTCTGTCCTTATTTGGTTAGTGTGGTCAATTTCATTGGTTGAGTAATAATACTATCCCTCCCCCCAAATAATCAAAACACAAAGCAGCAAAATTGGCCACTTCATAAAAGGTAAAAAAAAAAAAAAAAAAAACCTGAAAAATTCACCTACTTATTCCAAAAAGTGGTATTACAGATATTTTAAAATAGGGTTGTGTTGACATATTCCAAATAACTAATCAGTACATACATACATACAGGCATGTCCATAAATAAATAAAGAAACCACAGTTTATGTCTGTCATTTAGAGCAAAAGAGAGAAATTTCAGAAACATGAAATTCACCTTCATTTCGTCATCTCTTGCTAGGTTTAGAAAAGTTATCTGTAAAGATAATGATTCTAGAAGAGCTTTATTAGTATTACATAGTGTTTTTTGACTTAAGGAAAATCTGTCTCCATACTAGATGTTTAGACTTTAAAAATCAGTAACCTGTTTTCAACTTTATTATTTACACACATGCCCAGAAATATCTATAGAGGATTAAACAATGTTTCACTCTTCATCTGAAGGCTGTGAAGAAGTATATTCAGATCTGAAGACTGTTCCTTTTTCTGTAAGAACATTTGTAAATGGCAAATTCTTTTGAGATTCTTCTTGTTCAGTCTCAGTGATTTTTGTTCTTTCTTTCACAATGAATTGCAAAATGCCATTTAACTTCAAGGTTTCTAATCGTCCAACTATACTGTACTCACCTTTTTATTGACCACCTTTCCTTGGTTTTTTGTTTCCAGCAAGATTCTCACCTTGCTGCACATTCTTTCAATTTGGTCATCAATATATAAAGTCGAGAAATCCTTCTAAGTCTGGATGCTTACAGCAGCATCCCACTTATCACTTCTTTCCATCCTTGGAGGGAAGCTCTATCTGAACTGTCTGAAGTAGCTGTTGATGGTGTCTTTACTGCTGTTACATGGAAGCCTTTTTTGAATACTGTCATTGAAAACTTCCTGAATCTCAGTGAAGTATTGTCAGGTTGGGTCAGCGATGTTTATATTTCTCTGCCTCAGCATCTCTCTCTCCCTGCCCACTTCTGTCCTCTAGTTTTCCCATCCTTTTAAATTTGTGACAATGAAGTTGTTGATAATATTTCTACAGTTAGGCTCACAGGATGTATTTTAATAAATCTGAGAATGTTTTGGTTTGGATTCTACATTCTAACTTACGTAAATTACTGTTGCTTTTGACCACCATCATCATTCAATATATCATATTTATTTCATTTGAACATTTATACATGTTTATAATGCATATAAACATTTAGATATATTTTTTAAATATACATATGTTTCCCCTAAAATGTGTGTGTATATATATGTATATGCATATATGTGTGGTTTACATGTATGTATATATGTGTGTATGGATGGATATATATGTGTGTGTATAAATATGTATACATTTCTTCCCTCATACTTAACATTAGTTAATCACCTCTACTAAATATCAAGAAAGTGCTTCAGTACACCAGAAACTAACACAATATTGTAACACAACTATACTTAAAAAAAAAAAAAGGTTTACACCACAAGAAAGTGCTTCAGAAAGCAAGGATTAAGAAATATATACTATATGACAACTTTTAACAAGTTGCCAGAATAGGAAACAGAGCAGCAGCAGGGGCAGCTGGGCAGGTGTGGTCCAGGGCATGGGAGGGGGCCCACTGCAGCCATCCAGCCTGGTCCTGAGACGTGGAGCTCTCCAGCTAAGAAACTGGGCATTTCAGTTATGTTAGCCCTCAGGTTTGTGCGGATGATATGTTCTGAGTCTCATTTTGATTATTAATAACAATACTAATAAAAAATATTTGTTCGGTTTACAGAAACAGGAGAAATATATAGTATATGAAATAAATTTATACAATACACAAATTAATATGTATACATATATTTGTGTATTCTATTATGTGTATACTTTATATCTATTATAGGTAATATATATTTAAATATATAAATGTATAAAAATAATGTGAAATGAAGGAATTCAGGACTTTGCTCTCTCCAGCTAGAATTTTAATCTTTACCAATCCAATCATATATTTCAACACATTTGTATAACTTCTACAGATTTCTTAACATGTTTTCATAGATCCCAACAGAGCCAAATCAGGCTTGCGCTATCACCCCAAAGAGTCATAGAACACAGCCACATTATTTTCCCCTTTAGCTGAGTTTTGGCTTTATTGTTTAAATAACCATGAAATAAAGAGACTCATTCCTGTTACAGCTTTCATTCAACAATTATGTTTAATAAGAAGATGCTGGGGAATAGAAACAGTAAATAGAAGCTCAATAGGGAGAAGAAAATGCATTGAGATTTTCTTGGAAATGGCTTCCATATAAAATAAGCCTTCACATTCACAGAAAGATAGACAAGATGAAAAGGCAGAGGACTATGTACCAGATGAAGAAACAAGGTAAAACCCCAGAAAAACAACTAAACGAAATGGAGATAGGCAATCTTCCAGAAAAAGAATTCAGAATAATGATAGTGAAGATGATCCAGGACCTCGGAAAAAGAATGGAGGCAGAGATCAAGAAGAGGCAAGAAATGTTTAACAAAGACCTAGAAGAATTAAAGAACAAACAAACAGAGATGAACAATACAATAACTGAAATGAAAACTACACTAGAAGGAATCAATAGCAGAATAACTGAGGCAGAAGAACGGATAAGTGACCTGGAAGACAGAATGGTGGAATTCACTGCTACGGAACAGAATAAAGAAAAAAGACTGAAAAGGAATGAAGGCAGCCTAAGAGACCTCTGGGACAACATTAAATGCAACAACATTCACTATATAGGGGTCCCAGAAGGAGAAGAGAGAGAGAAAGGACCCGAGAAAATATTTGAGGAGATTATAGTCGAAAACTTCCCTAACATGGGAAAGGAAATAGCCACCCAAGTCCAGGAAGCACAGCAAGTCCCATACAGGATAAACCCAAGGATAAACACGCTGAAACACATAGTAAACAAATTGGCAAAAATTAAAGACAAAGAAAAATTATTGAAAACAGCAAGGGAAAAACGAAAACTAACGTACAAGGGAACTCCCATAAGGTTAACAGCTGATTTCTCAGCAGAAACTCTACAAGCTAGAAGGGAGTGGCATGACATATTTAAAGTGATGAAAGGGAAGAAGCTACAATCAAGATTACTCTACCCAGCAAGGATCTCATTCAGATTCGATGGAGAAATCAAAGCTTTACAGACAAGCAAAAGCTAAGAGAATTCAGCACCACCAAACCAGCTCTACAACAATGCTAAAGGAACTTCTCTAAGTGGGAGACACAAGAGAAGAAAAGGATCTACAAAACCAAACCCAAAACAATTAAGAAAATGGTAATAGGAACATACATATCGATAATTACCTTAAACGTGAATGGATTAAATGCTCCAACCAAAAGACAGAGGCTTGCTGAATGGATACAAAAACAAGACCCATATATATGCTGTCTACAAGAGACCCACTTCAAACCTAGGGACACATACAGACTGAAAGTGAGGGGATGGAAAAAGATATTGCATGCAAATGGAAATCAAAAGAAGGCTGGATCAGATAAAATAGACTTTAAAATAAAGAATGTTATAAGAGACAAGGAAGGACGCTACATAATGATCAAGGGATCAATCCAAGAAGAAGATATAACAATTATAAATGTATATACACCCAACATAGGAGCACCTCAATACATAAGGCAACTGCTAACAGCTGTAAAACAAGAAATCGACAGTAGCACAATAACAGCGGGGAGCTTTAACACCTCACTTACACCAATGGACAGATCATCCAAAATGAAAATAAATACGGAAACAGAAGCTTTAAATGACACAATAGACCAGATAGATTTAATTGATATTTATAGGACATTCCATCCAAAAACTGCAGATTACACTTTCTTCTCAAGTGCACACAGAACATTCTCCAGGATAGATCACACGTTGGGTCACAAATCAAGCCTCAGTAAATTTAAGAAAACTGAAATCATATCAAGCATCTTTTCTGACCACAACGCTATGAGATTAGAAATCAGTTACATGAAAAAACATAAAAAACACAAACACATGGAAGCTAAACAGTATGTTGCTAAATAACCAAGAGATCACTGAAGAAATCAAAGAGGAAATAAAAAAATACCTAGAGACAAATGACAATGAAAACACGATGATCCAAAACCTATGGGATGCAGCAAAAGCAGTTCTAAGAGGGAAGTTTATAGCAATACACTCCTACCTCAACAAACAAGAAACTTCTCAAATAAACAATCTAACCTTACACCTAAAGGAACTAGAGAAAGAAAAACAAACAAAACCCAAAGTTAGTAGAAGGAAAGAAATCATAAAGATTAGAGCAGAAATAAATGAAAGAGAAACAAAGAAGAGATTAGCAAAGATCAATAAAACTAAAAGCTGGTTCTTTGAGAAGATAAACAAAAGTGATAAATCATTAGCCCGACTCATCAAGCAAAAGAGGGAGAGGACTCAAATCACTAAAATTAGAAATGAAAAAGGAGAAGTAACAACAGACACTGCAGAAATATAAAGCATCCTAAGAAACTACTACAAGCAACTCTATGCCAATAAAATGGACAACCTGGAAGAAATGGACAAATTCTTAGAAAGGTAAAACCTTCCAAGACTGAACCAGGAAGAAATAGAAAATATGAACCAACCAGTCACAAGTAATGAAACTGTGATCAAAAATCTTCCAACAAACAAAAGTCCAGGACCAGATGGCTTCACAGGTGAATTCTATCAAACATTTAGAGAACTAACACCCATCCTTCTCAAACTCTTTCAAAAAACTGCAGAGGAAGGAACACACCCAAACTCATTCTATGAGGCCACCATCACCCTGATACCAAAACCAGACGAAGATACTACAAGAAAAGACAAATACAGAACAATATCACTGATGAATATAAATGTAAAAATGGTCAACAAAATACTAGCAAACAGAATCCAACAACACATTAAAAGGATCATACACCATGATCAAGTGGGATGTATCCCAGGGATGCAAGGATTCTTCAATATACACAAATCAATCAATGTGATACACCATAGTAACAAATTAAAGAATAAAAACCATATGATCATCTCAATTGATGCAGAAAAAGCTTTTGACAAAATTCAACACCCATTTATGATGAAAACCGTCCAGAAAGTGGGCATAGAGGGAACCTACCTCAACATAATAAAGGCCATATATGACAAACCCACAGCAAACATCATTGTCAATGTTGAAAAGCTGAAAGCATTTCCTCTATGGTCAGGAACAAGACAAGGATGTCCACTCTCACCACTATTATTCAACATAGTTTTGGAAGTCCTAGCCATGGCAATCAGAGAAGAAAAAGAAATAAAAGGAATCCAAATTGGAAAAGAAGAAGTAAAACTGTCGCTGCTTGCAGATGACATGATACTATATAGAGACAATCCTAAAGATGCCACCAGAAAACTACTAGAGCTCATCAATGAATTTGGTAAAGTTGCAGGATACAAAATTAATGCATAGAAATCTCTTGCATTCCTATATACTAATGATGAAAAATATGAAACAGAAATTAAGGAAACACTCCCATTTACCATTGCAAGAAAAAGAATAAAATACCTAGGAATAAACCTACCTAGGGAGACAAAAGACCTGTATGCAGAAAACTGTAAGACACTAATGAAAGAAATTAAAGATGATACTAACAGATGGAGAGGTATACCATGTTCTTGGATTGGAAGAATCAATATTGTGAAAACGACTACACTGCACAAAGCCATCTACTGATTCAATGAAATCCCTATCAAATTACCAATGGCATTTTTTACAGAACTAGAACAAAAAATCTTAAAATTTGTATGGAGGCACAAAAGACCCCGAATAGCCAAAGCAATCTGGAGGGAAAAAAACGGAGCTGGAGGAATCAGACTCCGTGACTTCAGACTATACTACAAAGCTACAGTAATCAAGACAATATGGTATTGGCACAAAAGCAGAAACATAGATCAATGGAACAAGATAGACAGCCCAGAGATAAACCCACGAACCTATGGTCAACTAATCTATGCCAAAGGAGGCAAGTATATATAATGGAGAAAAGACAGTCTCTTCAATAAGTGGTGCTGGGAAAACCGGACAGCTACATGTAAAAGAATGAAATTAGAACACTCCCTAACACCATACACAAAAATAAACTCAAAATGGATTAGAGACCTAAATGTAAGCCTGGACACGATAAAACTCTTAGAGGAAAATATAGGAAGAACACTCTTTCATGTAAATCACAGCAAGATCTTTTTTGATCCACCTCCTAGAGTAATGGAAATAAAAACAAAAATAAACAAATAGGACCTAATGAAACTTAAAAGCTTTTGCACAGCAAAGGAAACCATAAACAAGGCGAAAAGACAACCCTCAGAATGGGAGAAAATATTTGCAAACGAATCAGTGAACAAAGGATTAATCTCCAAAATTTATAAGCAGCTCATGCAGCTCAATATTAAAAAAACAAACAACCCAATCCCCAAATGGGAAGAAGTCCTAAATAGATGTTTCTCCAAAGAAGACATACAGATGGCCAAAAAGCACATGAAAAGCTGCTCAACTTCACTAATTATTAAAGAAATGCAAATCAAAACTACAATGAGGTATCACCTCACACCAGTTAGAATGGGCATCATCAGAAAATCTACAAACAACAAATGCTGGAGAGGGTGTGGAGGAAAGGGAACCCTCTTGCACTGTTGGTGGGAATGTAAATTGATACAGCCACTATGGAGAACAGTCTGGAGGTTCCTTAAAAAACTCAAAATAGAACTACCATATGATCCAGCAATCCCACTACTGGGCATATACCCAGAGAAAACCATAATTCAAAAAGATGCATACACCCCAGTGTTCATTGCAGCACTATTTACAATAGCCTGGTCATGGTAGCAACCTAAATGCCCATCGACAGACGAATGGATAAAGAAGATGTGGTACATATATACAGTGGAATATTACTCAGCCATAAAAAGGAACGAAATTGGGTCATTTGTTGAGACATGGATGGATCTAGAGTGAAGTAAGTCAGAAAGAGAAAAACAAGTATCGTATATTAATGCATGTATGTGGAACCTAGAAAAATGGTACAAATGAACTGGTTTGCAGGGCAGAAATTGAGACACAGATGTAGAGAACAAACATATGGACATCAAGGGGAAAGTGTCGGGGTGGTGGTGGTGGTGGGATGAATTGGGAGATTGGGATTGACATATATACACTGATGTGTATAAAATTGATGACTAACAAGAACCTGCTGTATAAATAAATAAATAAAATAAAATTCAAAAATTAAAATAAAATAAATTAAGCCTTCAGGGGAATTCCCTGGCTGTCCAGTGGTTAGCACTCTGCACTTTCACTGCCAAGGGCCCAGGTTCAATTCCTGGTCAGGTAGCTAAGATCCGCAAGCAGAGCAGTGTGGCCAAAATAAGTAAATAAAATAAAATAAGCCTTCTGTATTCAAGGTATTTTTTGCTCCCGTGACGTATGAGTTTTTTGGTCATTTCATATGCTAAAGACAATGGTCCTTGAATTATTTATTAAAAATATCTGATTGGTCAATATAATATGTACTAATGATGAATATTAATGTGTCCTGCAAAAAATATACTTACCTAGTAACTAGAAGTCTTACTATCAGATCCCTGTATCAGGGTTAACAGAGTTTTGGTGGGGCTTATATCATGATAGAGTATAGAACAGAATCACTAAGTGTTAAAACTGCACTGTTTTTCACCTCTCAATTTTCTTTAAACATTTAAATAGGAAAAACAGGCAAAAATTAAATTTTAAATATTTCAGTAAACTTAATTTTTAAGTTAAAATTATTTAAGTGTGTTGAAATATGAAAATATAATATAATAGTTTAAGAAAACATTTCATTTCAGACCACTGTGAATATTTGGTCATAAAAATAACTATAAAAGAGAAGATTAACTTAAAAATTCAAAGATATATTTTCATGGAGATGAAAATCCAACTGTAATATGAACAACACAGGCTTTTTCTATGATATTCTAAACTACTTAGAATAAAATTTAATTAAGTATTCACAACTTGTAGGTCTTAACTATGAATCTCAGCCATTTAACTGAAGACCAGGATTTAATCTTTTTAATGATTTGTGTATTAAAACATTTTGAACAAACAACAAAATTCAATGAGTTAACATTCTTTTGCCCTGAATCCAGTTGCAAGGAGCAGTAAATTCAAGACCGGTTTACATGCAGCTCCATTTTGTATAATTCTAGCCATTTTTTTGTTAATTTATTATCAAAAGTGTACTCAAACACCACATGGCATTATTTATTTGATATTTTTATTTAGTTGGCAAAACTTTTTTTTTTTTTTTTTTGCTGTACGTGGGCCTCACTATTGTGGCCTCTGCCGTTGCGGAGCACAGGCTCCGGACGCGCAGGCTCAGCGGCCATGGCTCACAGGCCCAGCTGCTCCGTGGCATGTGGGATCTTCCTGGACCGGGGCACTTCCCCTACATCGGCAGGCAAACTCTCAACCACTGCGCCACCAGGGAAGCCCCGGCAAAACGTATTTTTGAGTTCTTATCAGTTGTTAGATATTGAATACAGATAAAACAGCAATCTATTCAGTGGTATAAGCCATATCCCCCTAGAAATTAGAGAAATCTGCAAATGAAAAATGTACAAGCACAATAATATTTGTCTTTTCCCTTTCCATCTTGCATCTCTCCATAGTACTGTGGGGAGACAAAGATTTGATTTATGATTTCTTTCAAATTTTGGCTGATAAAATTACCACCCTCAATGCTCTGAGCACTGTGAATAGTGAGTGTTGCAAAGATGCTCAGTTCTTTCTATGCTGTGAATTTTGGATCCTGTTTATATGAGGATGATGGGGAAAACAGGTAATTGTGCATAAAAAGTCATTGCATGGGAGAAAGAGTGAAAACAGGGACTTCAGACATGTTCTTTATTATGAGCACTTGGCCTTTGAGCATCAGAAGGCCTTTAATTAAGCCCTATTTCTCCTAATGGTGGGAGAACATCCCCACCAGGACAGTCCCTGGCTTCCACTGGTAGTTTTAATGATTTTGCTTCCAGGTAGACTCCTGAGGGGAAGCACTGAAAAAACATATAGCATGATTCTGTCATAAGAAAAAGTTGTAAATTGTGGTTTAATGTGAGTTATTTGTAAATAAATACTGATGCCTCTATCAGGAACACGTTTAAATAATGAGACCAATTTGAGATTATGTGTTCTGGAATTGGCAATTTCAGTTTCAGGAGAGAAAATGAGTCACAATATTGCATTTTCTTCATTGAAAGTGCACAGAAAACAGAGCTTATTGTACCCTATGAGACAAACACCTTACTTGCAAGAGACTCCGTAATTGTTTTAATTCCATTTACCAAGCCATTTCTTTGACATTTTTGATGATAGAAATGAGATGATTTAGGTAAATAAGTATATATGCTGAATATTTTGAAGAGGTTACCTGACTTATACAAATATATTTAAATTAAGGTTTTGATATGAACATTCAAATATAAGTAAAAAGATACATTCATCTGTTTTATTAAACCCCTGTTACGTTTTCTTTAAATACTATATTACAGTGTCAATGATTTACTTACATGGTTACTGTTTCTGTTTTCCTCCTAATGCAATTATATTAAATTTTAATGACATCAATTGTAATATCTAACTGATATCTGGAAGCTTGTGGAGACCCCAAAGGTTTTATACAAATTTATATGTATCAAGCTCTCACTGATATAATTTGCCAGTAGATATTTTACCTTGAGTAGTCAGCTTTGCAAATCCCTTCCCACAAAAGATGAAAAACATCCTCCTATTACATCTAGAGATTTCTTTTTGTTATTCAAAGCCATGAATAAATTTAGGAAAAATGTATATGATTTTAATGCCTTAAACGAGAAAGCTTCCTTGATTCCTATTTAAAAATGGAATATTTAATGTTTTCCTTCTTCTGTGGTACTTTTTTGATATTGTAGTGAAGAACAAAAAAGAATTCTGAGAACATATAAAACAAAAAACTGAGTTTGAAGTATTATAATAAAACAACCTTTTTCCTTTAATGCTAAGTCCCTTTTTAATGAAGATCTTCTGGCAGCTCTTGAATGTATAACTAGTTTATATCATGGGATGAAGCTGTCTGTTCTGATGATTGACATGAGCCCACATTACAATGTGATTCTGAAAATTAGTCCATAGAGGTCCTTTTCAGGTACTTCTCAGACTGAGAGCTGCCCTCCAACTACAGGAGAGCCTTTTTAACCCCACTCATTGGTATTCTAATCTGGAAGAGCTGTCCTGCCTTTTAAATAACTCAGGCATTCAGGCTCGTACCCCCCTTGACACATTACTTAGCCAAAGGATTCAAATGAGATTCAAGAAACATGCAGTACAGCACAAAGGGATTGGAATATGCACAATTAATAATCACACAGTTAATTCATTTTTAATGCAAGGAGGATTTCTGAAATTTCACATTCAGATTTGTAGCACAAAGTAGTGGCTGTCTACCCTGATTACATTCCTAAAATTCCAAAATATAGGCACTATTCTTAAGTAATTATTTTAATTTTAAATAGATTCTCCTAAAGGTGTAGCTTTAAGTGACATTAAGGTTATGACACAAACAGATACAATTTTAAAATGGGACCCCTTTCAATTCAGATATTGTGCAAATAAATAAACACATGAAGAGTTTTTATAAGAATGGGAATAAGGTATGTCTCTGATTAGGAAGGGTTGTGGTGGGGTTTGATTATCTTGGGTCAAAGCCATCCAACTACATTACACAGTGCAATGTTTTGTTTCTCTTGTTTTTTTTTAATATAAGTATTTTTATATATCCAACGTTAAAGATCTTGCTGCCCGCATTTGAGAGGGGGATATGCAGTTTATTGCAATAAGAATGTCAGTAGATCTACAACAATTCTACGATTTTAGAATGACAACCAGGAAGACAACCAACCATTGAGTCAATAATTAGTTGCTAGATTCTTTCTATGCATGGATAAATGAATGCATTCATTTGCCATTTATACATTGCATGTTTTCTATATGCCAGATCCTGGGGATGAAAGCAGTGAATAGGAGAGACAAAATTCTAGCTCTCATGTAAATTATATTCTAGTGTACAAATAAATGAACATGATAAATTCAGAGGATAATAAGTGCTATGCAGAAAAGTAGAGCATGGTAAGAGGAGTAATGAGGGGGTAGAGAAGTGGGAAGTGATCATCAGAAAGTGGAATTTGAGTAAGAGGTCTGAATGAGCCATGAGGAAATATGAGGGGAACATATTAGGCCGAGGAAGGAGCAACAACAAAAGCCAGAGGAGGTCATGAACTTCCCAGGTTTGAAGAAGCCCAAATATGGCTGGAGCAAGTGTTGAGTGAGCAGAAGAAATGTCCCACAACCAACCGGTTCATGTGTGGACCTACATGAGCCATTAGAGTGGCCTAACTCATTGCATAATCTATTTTGATCCACTGTGCTTCTCCTTAGAAATAGCCTGGAAGTCAAGCAGTAGACAACATAAAGAAAATGTAGTGAAGATAGGACTTTGTAGGGAATTCAATTAAGTGGTGACATCTCTCTTTTAAAACATTCATTATCACCCAGCTACATCAGTTGCATGGGGTAATTATCGGATGGCTTGCAGCTTCAAAATTATCATGTATTTTAAAATCATTTATGCTTTACAACGATTTGCAATCATACCAATGGAGACTTCACAGAGAATTTGAGTTACACAGTTGGGCAGGTCATCATAAGATATTTGTACCACTACTTTTCCAAAAGATTCAATACCTCTCCCTTGCTTTCTCCTCCTTCCTCCCCAGACCTCATCACCCTTTAACCTGAAGAAAAGGAGGAAATTGATCTTTCATGGAAACCAGGCTGTGTCTGAAACCTTTAAGATTCTTGGGGTATCCCTGTTATATGAAATAGTGGAATTATATGTTGTATATTTATATGGAATAGCTTTTTTTGACATACACACCATGTCTTCCAACTCTGGTTTGGAAAGTAGTTCCAAGCAGGCTAAACTGGCAATGATTTCTGCAACCTATTTATGAAGAGGGCAGGCAGATTTTTGGGTATCTGCTTACAAGTTTCCTAGGCTAATTTAATGCTAGCTGTCTTCTCGTGGTTCTATTTTTCATTCTTCTTCTATCCTTTCCTTTATTTCTTTCCTTTTCTTTTCCTTTAGTGTAAATTACTGGAATTAGCACGTGACCTTATCCTGGTGCACTAATGCCAGTTATCAAGCATGAAATAGCTCTCAATCTCCAAGCTACAGAGAAAGATAAACTAGTTTTATTTGATGTCTTACTTTTACTAGTGTCCTGAAAGGTGAAATCATTCATGCATAGGTAATTGCTCCAGTGAGTTTCCTTGATCTGCGTGTGTGATTGTAATTTATAAATACCAATTGGGTAATTGCTGGGAGAGGTTTTAAAAGCAAATGTTTCTAATGCATGGTTGACACACTGTGTTCCCAATTGATTATATTATTTACCATATTAATGAATCTGATATTCTTTTTTCCATCAAGGGCAACATTAGGTTTACCTAATGCTCAGTAGTGTGGCCAGTGCATAATTTTGCCTGGGAAAAGGTGGGGAAGGAAGGTTAGCTCTTTCCCTCTAATATGTTGTCCTCTGCAGTGCTGTGCACAACCCATATGCTAGTTTAGTGCCCACAGCTCAAATTAGGTCACAGTCATGAATGCCTAGAATACAAAAGTTGAAAGATTTTTCGGGTGTCAAGCTTTCAATATCATTCCCCTTTAATAAACTTGAGTCTTAAAAGTAAGATGGCAAACATTTTGTAACAAGAAGTACACAAAACGCCTACATTCAGGAGATTAATCTATTAAAAAAGTCTTGCCTTTAGTGACCTACAAAAGAATAAGATAAGCTAAAGCCCCTTCAGCAGACGCTTTCCCCTTGCAGCCTGTGTCAGGCCTAATGTAAAAAGATAACACTTTATATTCCCGAATTTATGCCCATTGGCATTTCCATTGCCAAACATTCACAACTGGATGCAAAAATAAAAATAAAAACAAAACACCATTGCCTAATCACGTGAGTGGTCCCTTTGTAGAGGAAATGAGAACATTACCCCAATGGCATGAAGGAGATTTGAATAATACCCAGTGTAGTTTTTCCCTTTCCATTTGGAAGACACTCCCATGGGCCTCCACAATAAAAGAGAAAAAAGGAATTTGTGTGGTTTCTTTATGGAAGCGTTATGCTCCTTTCCTCAGTCTCTACATTCTGCCAAATAACAGCTTGGAACTCAGAGTAAACCCCCCCAGGCATTTTACCCATGTGGATTTGCCTATCCACACCTCAAATGTGCTTCCTGAGAGCAGAACATAAATGCCCAGGGAGGCAAAGTGTTTGAGAGCATATTCCTACCAAGTTGTAATATGGGGCCTTCAGCCCAAAATGAGGACACAGAGAAAGCCAACAGTCTTGGAGTTCTTTACAACAGCAATTTACCCCTCTCACTCCTACATATCTTTACAGGAAAGAGCTGAGTTGAATGGAAATGGGCCTCTTTCATGCCAGGTATGGAAGAGAGAAGGAAAAGCTTACTTGGAATTTTCCAGTATTAATCTCTCTACTATTGGGGGGAAGAGTTATCTAGATAGACAATGCAATTGCACCGATTGTTTATATTTAGGTTTGGTAAGGATCACTTTAAAAGTGTAGGCTTCCTGGGGCTTCCCTGGTGGCACAATGGTTGAGGGTCCGCCTGACGATGCAGGGGACGCGGGTTCGTGCCCCGGTCCAGGAAGATCCCACATGCCGCGGAGCGGCTGGGCCCGTGAGCCGTGGCCGCTGGGCCTGCGTGTCTGGAGCCTGTGCTCCGTGGTGGGAGAGGCCACAGCAGTGAGAGGCCCTCGTACCGCAAAAAAAAAAAAAAGTGTAGGCTTCCTAATTATCACAACATACTTAATAATGCATAGGCTCACAAATGAGCTGGCATAGCATACAGATTAAAGGGACCCGCATTATAATTAAATCCATTCACAGATCTCTATCTGAAGGAGAATTGCACCATGAGATAGTAAGAATGTGTACTACCACACTGCATGCTGATAGGGACTCAGTGTGGTATAGAAGACTCATGCATTTGAATGAGAAAACTGAGATTTTTTTTTTAATTAAAGGGTATAATTTTGCTAGTCACATTTTTTTGTTGTTTATTTTTTTTTGGCCACGCCACCTGTCATGTGGGACCTTAGTTCCCCAACCAGGGATCAAAACTATGCCCATGGAGTCTTAACTACTGGACCACCAGGGAAGTCCCTTGCTAGTCACTTTTTATTGTCTTGTCCATTCTTTCTACTTCTGTATTTGCTAAAGAGAAGAGGACTTTGGGAGAGTTCACAGATATTTATTTTCTATTCCTCTTTAGACTTATAGTGTGTTTATTTTTAATTTCTCTTTAGATTTATGTTGTCATTTCTCCAAAGATTTCAAAGTACTTTTCCAAAATTTATGGAAAAATAATGAATGTCACTAACAGGAATTCAAATGAACAAGGAGAACAGCATGTAAGGATGATAGTGGAAAGACATTCACCAAAGTACCCAATTGAAAGAAACAGTCTTTTCTCTGCATTGACCCACTTAACTATTCTTCTTTCAAATTTTTTAATTGAATAATTGAGCTTATACACTCCAAATCTTAAACAGGTCTATACCATCAGTACTTAACTTTGAAATGAGAGCACCTCTGTATCAGGATTGGTTCTAGGTAGTTGGGATGAGAGGCTGATTTGTGGTTCACCATAAAGGGCATAACAATGCCTTGATCCGCAAGCACTTGTCTCCAGCAACTCATTATAGTTGCTTTTATGGTTTAAGGCAGTGTTATCAGAAGATTCCTACTATCTGAGAGAGACATTAAATTAATAATTTAGACCCCATTGATACATTCATTAAAATGCATTAAATACTTAGCATGTGTTGAACAAAATACTAGATTCAACAATATTTGTGAAAGGAATAAAATTATATCAATAATTCAAAATTCATGTGATCTAAGTTTTCTCATCTAAGTACCAAGCATAGACAAGATATAGGCAATGTAAAGGATTTTAACAATGTTTTTCCATTTAACTGGTAGCTTACAGCTTCATCATGATTCTTTGTGCCTGCCCATGCTTTGAGAGCTGTTATCTCATGTTATTTGACTACTCGGATTGTATTCAATTGTTTGATCTATTTTTAGATGATTGTGAATGTAAATGGTACATAAAGGAGTGTGTTATCTTTGGGTTATCAAGATTTATCTCCTGAGCAGAAATTGGAAGTAGTGCCTTTTATTCACATTTAAAAATCACCTTGATTTGATGGTACTCTTGGGTATAATTTCTACTCTCCCATTTTGGAGAGCTTTTTCACCATAAATACATTTTAAAATCCAAAATGAGGTGATTTGGCCCATTTTGCTTTGTGTATAATTTAACCTTCAAAGGATTATGGTCTATGGAGCAAACAGGTTAATAGGAAGGTTTTAAAAAGACATTTTTTCATCTGATGGGACATAATTGTACCTACAGAGCTGTTATGCTCCATTGTATAAATCCTTCAAATTCATGGACTATTGGCCCAAAACACAGTAATGGATCCTGTAGAGCACTGAAAATCTATCATGTTAACATAGCTGCTGCATATGCACAGTATGAGGTTTATTCTCCCATCCACGCCTTAGAGGATTTGTATGTAATTCTCATATTAATAGGCCCGATTCCTGTACTCCAGATGGAATGCTTTGCCAAGCCCTTTACATGCTAAGTAAAAACATCTTCTCAGGATTTGCACTAAAACCAATGATAATAACATATTCCTGTAAAACACTGCCATGTCTAACAAAAATATTTGCTTGTTCAGAATTCCCAAAGGAATCACACCACTTCATGTTTGTAAAGCAACAAAGAGCTTTTTTTAAGTTGTTAGTTTACAAATCAGCACCTGAAATCATTGAATTGTATCTAGCTAAATGCTGAGGTACACTCCCTTCAAAACCCCTTTCATTGATGTTGGCAAGAACAGTTTTGTTCTGAACACATATGTATATTTCTACTTTTATAGACTGATGGGCTTTTTGGAAAGCCTAAGATGCTCTCTATCACAACATCTCAATTCTCTTAATCTTGTTTTCTTCCTCTCCCCACAGAGCTGTAAAAGTAAAGGCTATTGGCAACACGATTTTATGGTCACTCAGAATATAGATCTGCAATATCAGAGAACCCTTGATCCTAATCTCTTTGTCTGTCCTTAGCTGCACAGACATAATAGGGACTAAAGGCGGGGGCCAACACAGGGTATAATCAAATCTATAAGGAGTATTTCTACAAAGTTTTAATCTGACCAGAAAGGAACAAAGGAGATGAAATAATTTCTTCCTTCTATATTAACAATGTTAACCCATTTTCCAGATACTTATTATTATGATTAGTTTTAGTACGAAGTCTGACAAGTTTTTATTTTTTTAATTTATCATGTCGGGGCTTGGAGAGTTAGTTTTTTCATTGTCTTACTGCTCTCTGTAGACTGTGCCATGGCCACAGAGGACTCTCAAAGGAGTCAGGTGGAGCCCAGCCCTCTCCTTAACATTCAGGATAATACTTTGTTGCATTATCTAGGAATTGCCAAAGGAAAAATGAAGGTAGTACCAAAAGAATGCTATCTCAATGCTGAAAACCTCATGGAGGTTCAAAGAACTGAATTTCCCTGATGATCGATACTGACTAGATTCTCATCATTTCCTCCAAGCAGGAGACAGATTCAGTAGGGAGTTCAACTACGCGTGTAGATTCTGATATTTATACTTCTTTTTAATCTTCTCATAGCTTTTCCTTACTCAGATTTGTGGCTGGACCCCACAGTCACTCTGTTCAGCTCAGGATGGTAAACTCAATATCTACTGCTACCTCTCAGTTGTCAAGCATTCAATATAATATTCTCATTGAATCCAATCCATTTCCTGGTAAATGGCTATTTAAATAAGTTTAAAAGTGAGGTTGTATTTAATTCCCTTTCTACTTAAACCAGTTTGAAATGGGTTGGCTATCACTTGCAACTAAAATGTCCCAAAAAATCCACTGAGTGGCAAAGTCACATCAGTTTACTCTTCAGAAAAATGGAGGCAATACCTGCTTCTTGTGCGGATGACAGTTGGGCATTCAAATCAGAAGTATATGGGATTGGGCTTCCCTAGTGGTGCAGTGGTTGAGAGTCCGCCTGCCGATGCAGGGGATGCGGGTTTGTGCCCCGGTCTGGAAAGATCCCACATGCCGCGGAGCGGCTGGGCCCGTGAGCCATGGCCGCTGGGCCTGCGTGTCTGGAGCCTGTGCTCCGCAACGGGAGAGGCCACAACAGTGAGAGGCCCGCGTACTGCCAAAAAAAAAAAAAAAAAAGAAGTATATGGGATCAATAATGTCTACTTTAAAATTTTACAATGATATTGTCATTTTTCAAAAGTTAAACAAGACTCATCCTTGTGTTTTCTTACAAGTTCATAAGGAGAACACTTTTGTTAAGTGCTTATGCGTATGGATGCTACTAAATCGGCTTTACTGACTCAGCGTGTTCACCTCCTATTTTGTTGGGAAAGTATTTTCTTTCCTTTGAAAAATTGCCCTATATGTCCACTTCTGTCACCTGAATATAATAGACACTGCCCTAGTGGTATGATGGCATATGACTCCTGGTCTCAGTTGATAGGTTCAAGGAAGGACTCTTAATCCTAGTGAGACAAATTGCAGTTCCTTCTTTAGCTACTGTCCCCTGGCTAAAAGCAACTGTCCAGCAGTAGGTACTTTACCCAAGCTGAATCTATCAGACTATTTCATAGCATTTGGAAAAAGGAAAATGTCTGTAAAATCAGTTTCTTTCTAGGAATTTGATGCTGTACTATACACAGTTCATGAGAAGTCAACAGCCATGTTCTCTGCTCAGAAGACCAGAAAAATAGCACTAGTTGGTCTGAGAAGAGAAAGTAAAGAATAAACAAGATATTCAAAGAAGAATGGAAGTAGATATAAAGGGAGATATAAAGGGAGACTCCTAATGCTACTTACGTCCCTGGATGCAGTTGTTACCTTATCCTTGTTTTTTGAAGATCACAGTATCCTTAAAATAAATCCCTCTTGTTTCTTTTTTTTTTTTTGCGGTACGCAGGCCTCTCACTGTTGCGGCCCCTCCCGCTGCGGAGCACAGGCTCCGGATGCACAGGCCCAGCGGCCGTGGCTCATGGACCCAGCTGCTCCGCGGCATGTGGGATCCTCCCAGACCGGGGCACAAACCCATGTGCCCCACAGCAGCAGGCGGACTCTCAACCACTGCGCCACCAGGGAAGCCCCCTCTTGTTTCTTAAATCAAGGTATGGATTGGATTTTTATTACATGCAACCCAAAGTCCTAGTTTATGCCTAACATTATACTTCCTAAGAATAAGATAAAATTTAAGTAATAGAAAAATATATCATGTTTTATAATAATCAGTATAACTCTATTTGGAATAAATTAATGGTTGAATTGATTTTTTAAATTTCAGAAAAATATAAATGTCTTTTCAAATTTTCAAATGTTTTTATATAATATACTGAGTTTGATCTTAAATATTGAACAATTCTAAATTCTAAGGTTAAATTGACCACAAAAGCCTGGTTTTACATTTTAACTATATTTAACTATATTATCTTTGTTTTTAGTTGATGTTAATTTTAAACTTTAAGGTAAGCCTCAGAAGCCATCAAAGCCCTGAGTATAAAAATTGTTTATTGATACAATTAATTTTAGAGATAAATGAGAAGCCAAAAGTGTTCGATGCCCTCCATTTCTTCAAATGGTACAGTGGTAGGTGAATAAAAGGTTACATTGAGGGAGGTAGTAAAATGAGTTGATCATAAAATATATCAATAAGCTCCAAAGAAGACATACAGATGGCCAAAAGGAACATGAAAAGATGCTCAACATCACTAATTTTTAGTGAAATGCAAGTAAAAACCACAATGTGGTATCACCTCACATGGGTCAGAATGGCTATCATCAAAAGGTCTACAAATAATAAATTCTGGAGAGGGTGTGGAGAAAAAGGAATCCTTCTACACTGTTGGTGGGAAAGTAAATTGGTGCAGCCACTATGCAAAACAGTATGGAGGTTCCCTAAAAAACTAAAAATAGAGCTACCATAGGACCCAGCACTCCCCTGGGCATATATTCAGAAAAGATGAAACTCTAATTCGAAAAGATACATGCCATATACCCTGAGAAAACCATAATTCAAAAAGAGTCATGTATCAAAATGTTCACTGCAGCTCTACTTACAATAGCCAGGACATGGAAGCAACCTAAGTGTCCATCAACTGATGAATGGATAAAGAAGATGTGGCACATATATACAATGGAATATTACTCAGCCATAAAAGGAGCGAAACTGAGGTATTTGTAGTGAGGTGGATGGACCTAGAGTCTGTCATACAGAGTGAAGTAAGTCAGAAAGAGAAAAACAAATACCGTATGCTAACACATATATATGGAATCTAAAAAAAAAAAAAAAAGGTTCTGATGAACCTAGGGGCAGGACAGGAATAAAGATGCAGACATAGAGAATGGACTTGAGGACACGGGGATGGGGAAGGGTAAGCTGGGACAAAATGAGAGAGTGGTATGGACATATATACACTACTAAACGTAAAATAGAAAGCTAGTGGGAAGCAGCCACATAGCACAGGGAGATCAGCTCGGTGGTTTATGACCACCTAGAGAGGTGGGCTAGGGAGGGTGGGAAGGAGGGAGATGCAAGAAGGAAGAGATCTGGGGACATATGTATATGTATAACTGATTCACTTTGTTATAAAGCAGAAACTAACACACCATTGTAAAGCAATTATACTCCAATAAAGATGTTAAAAAAAATAAAAATTTTAAAAAAACCCAAAAAGATACATACACCCAAATGTTCATAGCAGCACTATTTACAATAGCCAAGACATGGAAACAACCCAAATGTCCATCAGCAGAGGATTGGTTTAAGAAGATGTGGTATATATATACAATGGAATATTACTCAGCCATAAAAAATGAAATATTGCCATTTGCAGCAACATGGGTGGACCTAGAGAATATCATACTAAGTGAAGTAAGTCAGTGAAAGACAAATATTATATGATATCACTTATATGTGAAAACTAAAAAATAATACAAATGAATCTGTATACAAAACAGAAATAGACTCACAGACATAGAAAACAAACATGATTACTAAAGAGGAAATGGAGGGAGGAGGGATAAATTAGGAGTATGGGATTAACAGATACAAACTACTATACATAAAATAGATAAACAACAAGGATTTACACAGTTAACTATATTCAATAACTTGTAATAACCTATAATGGAAAATAATCTGAAATATATATATATATATATATATATATATATAACTGAATCATTTTGCTGTACACCTGAAACTAACACAATATTGTAAATCAACTATAATTTTAAACAATAAACAATAAAATACATCAATGGGGACAAGAATCTTCTGTCACGGGGGATGTGAAAAGTTTTACATTATGGTTTGGGTGTAAGACCACCCTACAATAATTGTCTAAATAGGTGGTGTATCTAACCATATGTGTCTTTTCATAAGCTCATTTAAACTTGATGCCAGTAGATTTGAAAAAAAAATTTAAGAAAAGAAAAACGGTATAAACATCTTACTAATTATGGACCAGAGATTGCATACTATTTAGATTTATTAGTCCAAATGAACTATGTTGGCATTAATTAATTAATTAATTAAAATTGAGGACATTGATGATTGGTTCTGATTTATTCTTATCTAGGTCACTTGCATAGTTTATTTGAATTTATTAAACTCCTTTAATATAAAACTCATTGATTTCATGTGCACATACAATTTTATTTATTAATGCAATTTATTTAATAGAAGGTTGAATGTTGTTCTATAAAAAACAAAAATTACACTTTCCTTTTAAATGGAGAGGGAATTTACAAAAATCCTTCAGCTATATTGTAGTCAATAAAGCAATCTAAGTCACCCTTCTACCAGGGTTCAAAAAATTTTTCTTCTACCTATATTTTAAAATTTTAAGAGTAACAACTGAAATAATAGAAATGAAACTCATAACTTCCAAGGATGCCTGGGGGGAAAAATGAGAAACTATGTTTTTTTTCCAATGAAGACAGGAAAGAAGAAAATTATGGAATAAAAGAAAGCATGGTAAACTGAAAATATAAAATAAGAACATAGAAATTAGTCCAAATATTTTAACAACCATAATAAATGTAAATGGCTTAAACTCACTGATTAAATGTCTGAAACTCTCAGATTGGAGCTTAAAAATCCAATCCAATAATAAGAATGGGAAAAAGATTATACACCAGCAAAGCAATAACTAAAAGAAAGTTGACAAAGGCATATTAAAAATAATAAAATAGAAAACAAAGCAAATGCATTAATAGACTTAAAAAATAATAGTAATAACAAAAAGACCAGCCCACCAAGATGTACAAAATCATGATTTTTGTATACACCTAATGATGTAGCCTATAAATAGGTTTAAAAAAAAGTGACAGGGCTTCCCTGGTGGCGCAGTGGTTGAGAGTCCGCCTGCCGATGCAGGGAACGCGGGTTCGTGCCCCGGTCCAGGAAGATCCCACATGCTGTGGAGCGACTGGCCCCGTGAGCCATGGCCGCTGAGCCTGCATGTCCGGAGCCTGTGCTCCACAATGGGAGAGGCCCGAACAGTGAGAGGCCCGCGTACCGCAAAAAAAAAATGTGACAGAATTACAAAGAGAAATTTGACAAATTCAAGTCATAAATGAAGATTTTAGACAAACAATTATTAAGGCTGTGAGTTATTTATAATGTATCTAAATAAAAAATATATAATAATGTACCTAAATATAAGAATATAAATGTATCTAAAAATGGTGTGTCTGAACTTTATGCCTAAACATACAAAATCTTACTATGGACATAATAGAAAATTTAAATAGAGGTAATTTGGTGGTCATCATTGAGAATATATAATTCTTAATGATGTCAAAATATCCTTAAATTTATATATGGATATAAATATATGGATTCAATACAATTCTAATCAAGTTGTTTTCATGGAATTTGATGAGCTGAAATTAAAACACGACTGGCAGAGTAAAGGTGAAAAATTGCACTAAGATATTTTGAAGAAGAATGGGATTAGACAACATATGAATAACTCACAAAACTAGTTATCAAAACTTGTAGTTCTAACAATTAAGACTACAATATTGTTATAGGAATAAGTGAAAATCAGTGGAGAGTCCTGAAATGACTTGTAACAACAATATAAACATATAAAAAACAATGGCAATCTGAATATTAAGTCACAGACTGGGGTTTTTCAAAGCAGAAGCTGAAATGTTTTAAATGTAAGGTTTTTTAAGGAACAAAACCTGTGAAGATAAGAAAATAAGAGGAAATAAATAAGACTGGACAGAGAGAAGTCAAACTGCCAAGCAGGTAAAACAGAACCATGGCCAACTGTTATGGGCTGAATTGTGTCCACGCCCCTCCCTCCAAAAAGATGTTGAAGTCCTAACTCCCAATAACTGTGAATGTAACCCTGTTTGGAAATGGGGCCTTTGCAGATGTAATCAGTTAAGTTAAAATGAGGTCATACTGGAGTATGATGGATTCTCAATCCAATATGACTGTTCTCCTTATTAAGAACACAGCCGTGTGAAGACACAGTCATATGAAGTCACAGAGACATAAGGGAATGCCAAGTGGAGAAGGAAGATTGGAGTAATGCAATTATAAGCCAAGGAAGGCCTGAGCCTGTCACAAGGTGGGAGAGAGGCATGGGAGAGATTTTCCTCAGAACGCTCAGAAAGAACCAACCCTACCAACACCTTGATTTTGGATTTCTAACCACCAGCATTGTGAGACAATACATTCTTGTTTTAAGGAGCCCCAGGAAACGAATATACCAATAGAGTATGAAGTTTTGGAGCAAGAATTGCCCATTAGTGTCTTATGTTGGGCTGAAATGGTCAGGTTTTATACCTTGGCCTTGCTCAGTCACCAGCTATAGGATGCTCTTGGAAGGGAATGACCTTGGGCAAGACAGCTGGGGCAGACCCTGAAGGACCTGACAGCTGGAGGCTGCTTGCAACAATTCTTCCCTGTATGGACATCTGGGAGATGTATCTTTGTGTCTACAACAGACAATTCCTTGCACCACTTGAATCAATTTCTCTGTATATGGAGGTCCAGCAATCCCTTAAATTCTGGAGCATTCCCTTTTCCCCAGTGAACAATTTCCCAGGTAAATAATTCATTCCCTTGCATACTCTCCCGGTTCTGCTGACAAAGTCTTATGGATCTTTTCGAGTATAGTCTCATGCCTCTCTTATCAGACTCAGAATGTCTCTAGCTGACTCAACCTTACTTACAGACCTAAGGGCAAGTGGTGGTAGTTCCTGAGAGGGACAATGTTGTCTTGTAGGGAATAAGTCTCTGCATTGTCTTCCAGTGTAGGAGGACTGTTATCTCTTAACCAGGACAGTAGACAATTCTTGCAGACTAATAGGTTTCTGAGGAGTCTGGGACCCAAAATTGTGGTGAATCCACCCAGATATTCTCATCTCTACTGTCAGTTTCTGGGGTTTTATTCCTGGTACTGACATAACAGCCCTGCCTTGGTTAGGGGGTTAACTGTATTTGAAGTTCAGCCACTTAGACTAGTATGTCCCAAGCTTGGTTCTCAGCCTTCTCCTCCCTCCAGTTGGAGGTAATGAGAACTTTTGTGTGCAACCAACAAGGCCCTTTGGCTTTTACAACTTTCCACTCTATCAGTTTTTATGTCTCATGGAGCATCAATGGGGCTTAGCAGGAGCCAAAACATCCCATTGTCCCTATAGCTACTATTTTCTTCCTACATCTAAAACACACTCTTTGTGCACTCTTATGCATTCCCTTTCATCAGTGAAAATACTTCCTTGAAGGGGGATCTAGGCAGTGCCTCTATGTGTCTACCACATTACATAAGTAAATTTATGGGGTGAAGACAAAGATTCACCACAGCAGATTTGTAGCTAGTATTTCTTTAATTAGTCAAGAAAAGATGAAAACATATGAGCCATAAGTTCAGTTATCTATCTATCTTATCTATCTATCTACCTATCATATCTATCTCTATCTTTATCTATCTATATCTAGATATATATCTTAATATGCAAGGGATTCTTCCAAATTCATAAACAATAATAAAACCCAATATTAAAATGGGAAGAAGACATAAAAATTTAATAATGAGATATTTTATTTTTCTTCTTTTACTGTTAGCAGGATGTTTTGTTTATCTCCTAATTTAGCCTCAGTATTATACTGTCAGTAGCCTCAAATTTCACAGTCTACGTTACTTCTCTGACATTGTTTCCATATTTTCACTAGAAAAATGGGAAACTGCTATGACTCTTTAAGGTAGTGTTGTGACTGCTCATCTATTAATGTTATATTTGAATTAATATTTAGATTTGCAACATATAGTACAGTGTAAGAGCAGATATTTACCTGCACGTCTTACTTCAGATAATTATGACCGTATATGCAAATCTAGATGGTCAGGAGCAGAAAATCATAATTCAGGATCAGGAAGCACTTTGAAGTGCCCAGATAACTTGGAGTTATCCATTTAATTTCTTAAACACTTCCTTTCCTTTTGTAGTTTTAGCTTTTGGTTAGTACTGAATAAAATGTGTCATCTAAACTGCAGGAGAACAAGGAAACTGCTAATAGCAAAAAGACTTCCCTTCCCATGTGCTAATGTACATTCAGATATGTAAAATGGGGAGAAATGTCAGGAATTCTTCAGACCTCAGGATGGTTCACTTGCATTGTATAGGCTTGCATTGTATTCCCTTTGTTTTTTGTCTCCTCACACACAGAAGCGGATAAGTCACTTCTTATCTGGGCATAATGCAGTTCCCCTTTCAATTGCTTCAGTAAGCTGGCTGTTTCTGAAACGTGGCCCCCTGGTGGATCCCAGAAGCTAACCCTGTAGGAGTCCCTCCCCTGCAGGGCACCAAACTGGAGCTCTCCATCCTGTCTCTTCCCAGACTGTGGCTGTTGATCTCCTCAGCCTAATTCCCTGCCTTGAATTGTCTTCAGGATGTCATTTTCCACTGACTGCAAGGAGCTTACGTGCTGTTACTTATTTGGCAATAAGGTCATAAGCGCATTTTGCCCGTCAAGCATATGTATGATCAGAAAGGTGTGCCCTCTGCTCATTTCTGTTTATGCTGTAAATCTGCTTTCTGGCCTTCGAGCTGATCTCATCAGGAGTAAACCTGGAGCTGCACTTCCAGACAGTTATATTGAGATTGTAACCCTGTGTGGCATGTTGGCCTTTTCTTTTGGTGAATCAGGGCATAAGCACTGCCTCAGCAGATTTAAATAGACAGTTATTGAGATCAACAAGATCTTCTTTTGCTCGATGTCCAGAAATGGCCCAGTTGAAATATTTAAAATGGACTATTTTCATTGGCGTGGTATGAATCATTTTTGTTTCCTTTTTTCGCCTTGCTATTTGTAAAAAGAAAGGATTCTCACTGAAAGGGAAAATATGGTTAGTTTGCTGGTAAATCTCCTTCCAAGTGGCACCTGGGCCCTGATGTCTGTTCTTGTATGACGTGCCCTTAGCAGTTCAGATGCTGGTGGCTATGGTAGTGCAAATTAGAATCATTTTCACTTTTTGTAGTGGCTTTGTACTGTGTCAACTTAGTTAAGTTGGAATTTTGTTTCCGATAACTGCCTTTCCTGATGATGGTGGGTTAGGATGAACCACAAGAGAAATTTACCTGCAAGATTTGGAACCTAGAAGTAAGAGGGCAACTGTTTCTACACTCTGAACGTCTGTGCAGGCACTGTGGCAGTTCACACATATTGTCCTGATCTGCTGACTTAGCTTGTTGGCGTGGGGCAGTAGCTGGGCCAGAAGCTCCTCCAGCTGCTACAGAATTTCCTTTTTCAGCATCTCTGAATACTGGACCATGTGCATGGGCAACTCCATGGTGAAGAGAGCCAGCTTCTCTTGCAGGTGACCTGCATCACTGAAGTTGGAGCCAGTGAGAGACAGATATGAGTTCCAGTTTGTCCTTACTCTCCCCCACTTCCAGTCCATCATTTATTCCCAACTGTCTGCCCTGCTGAAACCATGCCCAGTACCAGATACAGGAGCAAAAGCCTTCCATAGATGACTTAACCTGCTCCCAAAGTGCATAAAATTAAATCTCTATAACAAGTTCTTCATTCTATATTACTCACAGTGTTTCTGTGTTTCTGGACAATCTGTAACTGATACAGTTTGGTTGAGTGTATCAACCATTCTGTGCATAGCAGAAGGGCAAACATTTTCCTCTTTCTTCATTCAGTGGATGAACATGTGGCTTTTGTTTTTTTCCTTGATTGGGAAGATGGTAAGATTTTAATCCCTAAGTGTTCTTGTCCCTCCTGCGCTCTTGTGCTTCTGGTTAAGTAGAGACAGTAACTATTAGTCCCTTGGTGAATAAAATGCCAAACCACACACGACACCCACTTTGCACTCCCTATTAAAATTTTACAGGTCAAAAATCCAAAACCCACTTAATAAAAATTGTTCTTCATCATAAGTGACAGGAGAGAACAGGTCAATCTATGGAATAATGGTACAGTAATTAGAAACTTTGTAGTTGATAAAGTGTGACTGCTAATCAATGTTTGGCTAATTAATCAATATTTTAATCATTAGCCCTTTTAAATTTGTTTTAATGAGCATTTCCTCTAATTCCCTTGATCCCATTGCTTCCAGTTGTTCTATTATCACTGTGAAAGAACAAAGCAAGGATTTGTCTGTTCAGGGTCCAGTATCTCTCAAGACTGTAAAGTAATGCACCTCATGTATGTAAAGATACCCAAGAATGCCCAGATTTAGGTGATTAAACAAGAAAGATATAAAGTCACCACATTATCTTGGACCGTTTGCTTAATGGCAAAAAGTTATGATTTAGAACATCACATTAAAACCATCATAAACTTTCCCTTCTCAAAGGTGTTTGGAAACTTGTGTTACTTACCTGTTAGGATTGCACAGTGTGCATGAATATCACTGTGTCCTGTTTCGAGTTCATATTTGCTCTTACGCAGCTTCCACTGGCCCACATGACCAATGTGTTGTCTTCCTTTTCCTCATCCTCTTCCTTCTTTTTCCCCTTCTTCCTCTTTTCCACCTGTACCTCCTCTCCCTCCTCTCGTCCATCAACCTTCTCCATCCAGGCCTTTACTCTGCCCAGAATACCACCACAAACACCGTCGCATTTGAGATCTATGAGAACAATGTAAACAAGGACAGCATGTATTCTCCCTCCCCGTTAGTGGATGAGAATACCAGTGAGGTTCAGAGAAGGTGAGAGAGGTGTCCAAAGGACACACAGTCTAAAATAGAACCCAAGTCACCAAAGAGTTCTTTTTATATATTCAATGTTCTTCTTCAAATTGACTTGGAAATTTGATTTGGAAGGAGACCTTTCCAAAAACAAGTTAGACAGGTAAAGTCTTTCATTTCTCTGAAGTCTTTGTACAGCAGCTACCATTTCCATAATATTCTCCCTAAATCTATATCACTGAAAATGAAGACATAAGTAAAAGAATTAGCAAGAAGTACTCTTGTATGTGCCTTTAAAACTTTATTAGGAAAATCCCATAGGGACACCGCAGCAGCTCCAGCTGGGCACCTGTGAGAATATGGAGTTACAGCGCTACAGGGCTTCCCAAATGACATTGTACACCATGTTAGTACATGCTGTGCCTGACATGAACAGAGCGGGGAATCACTGTGGCTGTGCAAGTCTCAGAGACTCTGGAACACAAAATAGTAAACACTACACCATCCAAAAATAAGATGATGAAAATCCTGCCTACACTAAAGTATTTTTTGATATCCTGATTATTCTGGAAATCTGGGCACTTTGTAAATTGCTATAGACATTAATGGAAAATATAATTAAATATGTGTTGAGAAGTATAGTTGGTTTGGTCTGGAATTTTGGTTACAATTTGTGTGGTAGTTGGAAAAGCTATTCACAACATTTCAGTTCTCCTCTCCTTTCAGACACGTGGTAGGGTTACACTACTCACCGCCTTTGAAATTAGACGTTATCATTGATTTGCCTAGACCAGAAATACATGTTTCTCCTTCCACTCAGTGACTAGTTTCTTCCACTAGCCACCTAGTGGAAGAAGAGTTAAAAACCACTAGGTGACTTTCCATATTCCCTTAACTTTGTGGAAGATGAACCCTCTAATAGGCTGGGTCCCTGACTGACTACAAAGAGCACAGGGCCCCAGCAGACCTGCACTGGATACGTAGCTTCACAGAATGCACCTTAGATGTGCTAAGCCATCCTGACCGATAGGGCCTGTTTCTGGAAGGTTGTAGGGTGTTTGAAATTGTTGTGTACAACACCCTTCTTTTTAAATCACTTAGAAGTGGGAAGCAGCTGCATAGCACAGGGAGATCAGCTCGGTGCTTTGTGACCACCTAGAGGGGTGGGATAGGGAGGGTGGGAGGGAGATGCAAAAGGAAGGAGATATGGGGATATATGTATATGTATAACTGATTCACTTTGTTATAAAGCAGAAACTAACACACCATTGTAAAGCAATTATACTCCAATAAAGATGTTAAAAAATAAAATAAAAATTTTTTAAATTAAAAAATAAAATCACTTAGAAAAAATAGCCCTCTGCAGTGTCATGAGAACAGTATATTCTTCTCACATACAGATATGACACAAACCAGAGAGCTAGATCTTGTGTGTGGCTTGGGCAATCAATCTTATTATTTATGACAATACCTCATAGAATCTATTTCATGTTAGAACGATGGTGTTCTAATGAATAACTTTACCTCCTCTTATTTTAGCTACAAACCCTAAGTGACCTCTTTTACTTTGCTTCTTATTTTCCAAAGTTCAATATAGCTGATCTATCTATCACCAGTGAAGAAAATTCATGGAGGTAGTTATAAAATGCATACAGCTATAACAGGATTTATTTAGATTTTTCTGAGTAAGGAATTAACTGCTATTTTCAGAGACAAAAAAAAAATCCCATAAGGTCATCTTTGTAATAAATTTTCCTTTATATTACCTATGAAAAAGCAAAAATGCTACATTGAAAAAAAGAAGGCTTGAAACTGATATCTAGTGTACTTATTTTGATCATCTCAGCTCTAACATGTGTCTTAAATTAATTAGTTGGCGTTACGTTTTAGCAGCCTTGACTGAGTGAGATTCTCTGATATGGAAGTCCAGGAATCCTGGAGGTAAGCCATTAAGTTCCTGAAACACCAGACAGTAACAGATTTTGGGTTCTAGGGGGTCAAAAAATAACGCCACTGTTCCCAACCTGAGATCAGAACCAATTTACAGAGAATGATACAAGAGTCAAACAGTTAGAGATCAAAATGTCAGCTTTATTACTGATAAAAGCAATAGTGAAGGACATCGCTTAGATAAGTCCTAATAGTCCTGCTAAGGTTCCTCTGAATTGAAGTCACCCCATCCCCATTACCACCAAACAGACAACAAACAAAACCCCTGCTTGTCTGCAGAGGTAGGAGCACAGCCTGCTTGACCAACTTTATCACGTGACTGACAGCAGGTATAAAGCCACCCTCTCTGTAGGCTGTGGGATTCCAGAGAGAAAAGCAAAGGGACAAACTGCGGCAGCAAGTCCACTTCATACTTGCAAACCAAATAAGTTGTTCCTTTTCTCTGGGGAAGGAGAGCATTAGGCATTGTGAGCGAGATCCTTGGGCAGAGTTTCTCATCCTCGGCACTGTTGACATTGTGGACTGGATAATTCTCTGTTGTAGGGTGCTGTCCTGTGCACTGTAGGATCTACCCACTATATACCAGTAGCACAACTATTAGGTGTTTCAATGCAAAATGTACCCAAATATTGCCCAATGTCAGGGATGATAGTGGGAGTGTGAAATTGCTCCTGATTAAGAACCACTGCCTAGGGACTTCTTTTACTTGGAAATGAGAGGGAAAAGCAGTAAGTGTTCCTCATAACTGAAAACTAGCAATTCAGTGAATCTGACCACTAGATTTTAAACTCCTTGACTACTTCTTTGAAAAGTAAAGTCTAGAAAAGTGCCTTTCAAATTGGCAACAGTGCAAAACATTCTAACTAATGATAACTCAGGCATTATCAGAAGAAAAAATGTTACTTGCTAAGAAGAGGAAAGTTATTATTTCTACTGATCAGAAAGCAAAAATATTTGCAAAAATGTTATTAATAAGAATTAACAGATGAAGATAAAGACAAGAAGGAAAAAAATAAAGGTGGAAGGGAGGAATATGACCAAATTAATCTGCCCAATATTTACATGTTCCCTTTATAGTACACAGCCTTCTTCTCAATATTGTGCGGGATTATAAACTGTACCTGTAATCTGTCATCTAAACTCTGTCTTCCCTGTTATGAAAAATATGTGTTATGACACACACCCATAAAAAGTTCAATATCAGTATCACGTAGGGTGTGAGTCAGTGCAATTCAGTGCTCTCCTTTTGCCTTTTGGAATCTGTGTTTTAGCTCCCTGAAGTGAAGAAAGCCCTGGCTTTGTTTCTGTTCTCAGTCTGTAAGCCTGATGTCTCCCTCCATCAGAGGTTTTTCATCTGGATTAGGTAAATTTCATGTATTCAAATAAATCCATTTTCCACATAGCTACGGACACCATGAAGTAAACTATCAGAAAAGAAAAAAATCTTGTCAGTACCTGGCGTTGGCTAGCTAAGGTTATGGGATAAGACAAGAAACCAGGAATAAGAGGATCAAGTGTGAGCAGTGATGAGGGTGTGGGCTAGGCATGGTCACGGGGCCAGAAGCAGAAGTCATTTTAAAGACAAAGTGTAACCTTGGGTCAGAAAATGCTTGGGCAACATGAAGAAGATCCAAAGAGTTAATGGTTTTCAACTTTTTGATGTCATATACTCCTTCAAAGATCTGATAAGTGCTACGTACCCTGAACCCAAAGAAATGTATACACATACACAAACACACACAAGTTTTTCTAGAGTTTCAGTGGGCCTTCACAGATTATTAATCTAGGATAAGGCAAGGCTGTTGGGCAAAAATTTGCATAGCCAGTGTAACTAACTGAACAAAAGAATTCTCCTTTGCATTGCTACATGGGATAATGTCTTAAATGAAACAATAACATCAAAACAGATAGTGTGGGCAGTCATATAGATAATTTGGATTCAGAAGTCTTTTTGAAGAAAGGATATGTTTGACCTCAATTATCTTTTAATTAAGTATTTTTATTGATCAAATTAATGAGTCTTCAATTCATATTGCCTGTGGACACAGCTCTGATCTAAATAAAAACATTCTAAAAATCTCCTTTTCCAGTTTATACCACATCATTATTCCCTTAATTACAAAATTTTAGAATCTGATATAGGAGAACAGAATTGCTAGGCCATATAGTAATTTAAGACCTGCCTTTAAAAAAAATTTTTAACACAGATATATGTTGTGTTCTTAGAACATAAGTTAAGCTTATCTACATTTGTTTCATCAGTTTTTTTGTGTGTGTTTCTTTGGATATTCTACCTTTGCTTTCCATTTTTTAAAATTCTATTTGATTTCCCTAGTTCTGGATATAAATGCTCATGATTACATTACTCTTTACCTTTGGTGCTGCCAACAGAAAACATACATGAAAACTATAAGTTATCTCCCTAAACCTACACTTGTCCTCTGTCCACCACAATCTCAACTTAGATAGCCCTTTGGTGAGCTACAATAAGAGCTAACACATACTGTCTATTGTATGTCAGGCCCTGTCCTAAGTACCTTATATAAAGTATCTCATTTAATTCTCAAGGAATACTACAAAGTGCCTATTTTAATCACTGCTCCCAGTCCCCCAAATAAGGAATCTCAGGCCTAAAAGGTTAAGTGACTTTGATCACCACTACTAAAGTGGCAGAGCAGGAATGCAAACTCAGGCCTTTGATTCTTCAAGAGCTTTTAACATCTCCACTATACTACCCATATGCACAATTCTTTGTTTAGTCGTCTTTTTAATAGCCATTATTTTTATTTAAAAATTTTTCCATCTGTATCCATATGCCTTTCCAATACATACGTTTTGTATGTAATTCATAAACAATGTTAATTTTAATATCTCGATAGCTGATCAAGGGAGAGATGGCTGCTTTCACGCTGCAGGGCATAAGGGTGTTCCATGCACAATCCCAAAACAGAGGTGGTTGCCCTGCTGCATTTTAAGCATTTATAAAATTTTTGCTTAACTTGTACTTGAAGTCTGTTTCATATATTTCCAAATTTCTTCCTTCTGTGTGTCTGAAAAAATCTACTATACATACTTTTTTATTGGATGCCTTTTTTCTTAATTTTTCTTCTCATACCTTGTAAAAGAAAGAAACTTGGTCAAGTGAAGAGAGCACTTTCAGGGGGTTCAGAAGGCTAAGATTTTATTCTTGACTCTGCTACTGACCTGTTATATGCCCTTGGGTTTAACCTCACTGCACTGGACTTAGTGAAGAGGTGTTTCAGCTTCTCTGCTAACATGCACTCAATGGGCCAAATCCTTCAAATGAGCCAATTGCACTTGGGGATTAAGTTAAGCCATTTGGAGGGGCATTAACCCTTTCTGGTCAATGAAGTTTTTATGCACGAGTAGAATAACTGACTAAACAGAGCCTACTGTCCTTCTTTATGCACTCCTCCTATCCCAGTTGCCTAACTTAAACAGAAAGTGTCGCAGTCAATAACCAAGCAATACTTGGGAGAAGTGCTGAGCAGTGGGAAGAAGGGAATAGCAAGTAAATGAAACGACCCTCCACAAACAGGTGAACAAACTGTAGAAATCAATGACATGACAATGGACCGCTTTCCCCTCCTCACTGAATTTAGTAGTCACCTGTTTGTCTCTTCTCCCCTTTGCTGGCTGCAGCATTCTAGGAGTAACCGTGTCATAGAACAGCCCTGCATTGTCACCGCACTGCCTGGGAAAGAGCCTATTCATTAAGTCCAGGATGGCATCCATTGCCATCCATTGGATCAAAGATAAACTCCTGACTGTTGCCTTCAAAGCTCTCCATTAGCAGGACTCACTCCACTTATGTGTTCTAATCTCAAGCCTATCAGTGACATTCTCTCTAGAGTAGATTCACAGTGGGTTCTTCCACTACTACCCCCAGCCCTTTTCCTGAGACTTTCCATATACACACCCCTGCCTCCTGCCTTTTGATTTCACTGGATTCCCTCCTTTCACAGGAGACACAAGACCTGCCTCCTCCAAAGCTTCCCATGATGAGTTCTTCCAGAAAAATCCTTAGTGAAGCTGGGGCTCCATTTTTCTTTATAATGGAGTTGGGGCAGTGATTCTCCTATTAGATGTGCATGCTTCTTGAGTCCTGGGGACCTTTTTTTCAATTGATAATTTAGATGTCCAGTCCCTGGCCAGGAAATTTGTTGATACGGTAAGAAATGAGACGACCAAATTTTACAGTCTGGGGATACAACAGGGTTCTTATGAAGTTGCACAGATGTTGTGAACATCCTTTTTCAGTTTGGATTGTAGAATTGTACTTACATATCTAGTTACAAATTATGTATGGGTCTCTATCAAAGAGGGAAATCTCTCTAAATAAAAGCAAATGGATTAGGAAGAGGGAATTTTTGCTTTGGTTTTCTGTTAATTCATTTAAAATCTGGAAGGGAAAGCTGTGGGTTAGGAATGAACAGATGTTTAATAATTTGTTATTCCACTTTATTATAGTACTTTCAAATAAAACTTGAACAAATATGTAGTTGTGCAGCCTTGAGCAAATTACCTAATTTCTTTGAGGCTTCATTTTTTCAGTGTAATACAGGGATAATTTTCACCTAACTCCAATGTTTAAATGAGAATAAGGCAAAATAAATCATACAGCACTATGCCTGGCACATATTATGAACTCAAAAAAATAAGTTTTCTGGCTCTCTCCCATCTCTTTCTAGTTTCTGCATGTGTTAACACACTTTTAACCTTTGAATGGAAAAATCGAATGGAAACAAATATAGGAAAAATAAAATTGAATCTCCATGAGGGATTAAACCTCCATGAGTAATTAAATGAAAGTTTTAATTTAAAATGGAATCTTCTAGCTGACAGCCTAGAAGTAACCCACTAAAATATCTAAGAAGATACAGGAAAGTTAGAAAACTCATATCAATTCTGAAAACTATAGCTGATGGTCATCTTGTTGCCAGAATCTGGATGAAATGTCCTATAATAATATTAAGGCTGATGAAACTATACTGAAGCAAACAATTGATAGCTCTTTCTTGGTATAATTTAGAAAAGAAGCAATCCTGTTTTCTTGAAAGTTGTCAGGAGCACCTTTCATCTCTCTCCTCAGACTATTTCCTGGTTTAGAAACACAAGGTCACTGCCAACCAAAACAACTATAAAGGTGCTATTTTTTTAAAGCAGCTGGAATTCTGGTAGACTATCCTGGCAGCTGTAGAATCAGCAATAAAATGCTAGGAAGGGAAAAAAATAAATGTAGAGCTAGAATAGGCCTTAGAAACATAATACATACTAAGAACTGTAATTTAATATGTGCTCCATCTATACAGAGTGCTGGGCAACAAGAGTGAAAGGGTTCATGTCAGGTCACCATAACCTCCACTAACTGAGTATATTTCAGACAGTAGAAGTTGTGATGGAAGTTTTGCACTTCAAAGCATTGACCACGTCTAGATCTGAGGATGTGAGAGCACTTGAATTTGTTAGACTTGGGGGAAAGGGTAATATATCAATGTAATATCTCATGATAAACACTGGATATGGATAGATCCCTGCTCATTTGAGGATGAATAAACAGAAAACAACAATTTTGAGGGGAAAAGAGGAAAGGAGATGGAAGGGTACCATGCCATGGAAACCCAGAGAAAATCTTAAAAAAATTTTAGCCAGGTCCAGAAGAAAATTTTGTAAAATTGTTTGACATCTTCAATTAAGGTCAGAGATGGCATCTACTGCCCTCAGGATCAAAGGCAAACTGTACCATTTGTATTAAAACTCTCCATTGGCAGGACTAACTAACCAAACAAAAATCATAAGACCCCTTGGAAATAGGAACCAAAATCCACAAGGAGAGGAGAGGATGAGATGAAAACAAAGTAGAATGAAATGCAAAGGGAGTTGGATATCATAAGAAGTGATAGTAATACTGGAAAATACCTTTAAAGAACTCATTTAAGCCATAGCAATATTTTGAAAACTACACAGATGATTAAGTTTCAGATGGTGATTTTATTCATTTATTCATTAAGCAAATGTTTATTGAGTGCTTACTCTGCCAGACACTGTACAAGCAGTGAACAAGACATAGTAATAACAGAGTTGAGGTCTCTATTCTTAAGATTAATTTTAGGATTAATCTAATCTCTGTATGGCAGTGAGGAACTCAGACAAAAATTCAAAACAGCTGATCCTGATCAATGCTCGGAGAATTAGAGTAAACTGTATAATAGAAAGTAAATGGTATTGAGCTACATGAACTGCTTGTATATTTTGGAGATTAATCCTCAATCCAAAAATGGTCAGAAGACCTAAACAGACATTTCTCCAAAGAAGATAGGCAGATTACCAACAAACACATGAAAGGATGCTCAGCATCACTAATCATTAGAGAAATGCAAATCAAAACTACAATGAGGTATCACCTCATGCCAGTCAGAATGGCCATCATCAAAAAATCTATAAACAATAAATGCTGGAGAGGGTGTGGAGAAAAGGGAAACCCTCTTGCACTGTTGGTGGGAATGTAAATTGATACAGCCACTATGGAGAACAGTATGGAGGTTCCTTAAAAAACTAAAAATAGTTTGACCCATATGACCCAAGAATCCCACTACTGGGCATATACCCTAAGAAAACCATAATTCAAAAAGAGTCATGTACCACAATGTTCATTGCAGCACTATTTGCAATAGCCAGGACATGGAAGTAACCTAAGTGTCCATCGACAGATGAATGGATAAAGAAGATGTGGCACATATATACAATGGAATATTACTCAGCCATACATAAAATAAACGAAACTGAGCTATTTGTAGTGAGTTGGATGGACCTAGAGTCTGTCATACAGAGTGAAGTAAGTCAGAAAGAGAAAAACAAATACCATATGCTAACACATATATATGGAATCTAAAAATAAAATGGACTTGAGGACACGAGGAGGGGGAAAGGTAAGCTGGGACGAAGTGAGAGAGTAGCATTGACATATAGACACTACTAAGAGTAAAATAGCTAGTAGGAAGCAGCTGCATCGCTCAGGGAGATCAGCTCGGTGCTTTGTGACCACCTAGAGGGGTGGGATAGGGAGGGTGGGAGGGAGACGCAAGAGGGAGAGGATATGGGGATATATGTATACGTATAGCTGATTCACTTTGTTATACAGCAGAAACTCACACAACATTGTAAAGCAATTATACTCCAATAAAGATGTTTAAAAAACAATAAATAAGATCATTTAAATAAAAAAAAGTAAATGGTAATCAGTTTAAGGATTGGGTGGTCAAGGGAGTCCTTTCTGAGAAAATCACATGAAACTGAGACACAGATGGCAAGGAGCCAGCCTTTCAGAGAGAAGGGGGAAATTCTAAGAAAAAATATGTTAGTGCCAAAACCCTTATGGTAGAAACAAGCTCAATGTGTTCAAAGAATGGAAAGAAGGCTAATATGGCTGAATCTTAGTGAACAAAGAGATTCTGTTAAAATATGATTGGAGATGAAGTCAGAACATGTAAAGTTTTGTAAATGAGGGAAAGTAGCTTGGATATCATTCTAAGTGTACAGGAAGCCATTGGAGGTTTTAGTGAGCAAATTGATCTGTGTGTTGACTTGAGTTTCCAGAAAGCAGAATCTGAGACAAAGCTTAAAGGTGGGTACTTTTTGGGAGAATTTGATCCCAGGGAGCAACTAGGAGGAACATGGGAGCAATTCAAAGAATGAGGGAGAGCCAATACAATAATGTATTAGTACAGTGGCTAACATTAGGGCTTACTAGATACGAAGGGCCATCTGACAAACCATTTGGAATGTACCATTGAACTGTCTATCCAGGAAAAGTTAGGGGAAATCATTTCCTAATTATTTCCCCCATCATGTCCCATTTCCCACTGGTCAAATATCTGCCCCACCGGACACTAATATATATCTATATCCGCCTCTAGCTATACATACGCAAATAGAATTTATATATTTAATTTAACCTCTCAGATAAAAACTCATAAAGTATACTTTAATAAATTATTAAATTTAAAAATTGGAAAGGAAAAATTATAAATTAGCAAAACTTATCCACTTGGACACTTTAAAACACTATCAGTGCCAAATAACAAGTGAGTCAAACAAGAAATTACTAACACAATAACAGAACAATTTATAAAATAAAACCAATACTTGTATAAATTTGTGAAATGAAACTAAAACTTGCACACAAGGAAATTCCAAGTGTTAAAAGATTTTATTTAAGAACAAAATTAATTAAATAATTCAACATAAGAAACCATTAGGAGAAACCCTCAGGAAAGTAACACTAAAGAAAAACAGGGTTTGAAAAAAAGAAATTGAGTAATGAGGCAAGATGAAAAATTATAACTTTTCAAGTCCAGGATCTGGTTTTTCTAAAACAAAAGTAAACAACAAAAACATGGCAAGTAAAAACAGACAAACCAAGAACCAAAATTACATTAAGACTGACAAAACTCAGTCTTTAACTTCTGCCCATGAAGGAGCAACAGAAATTTGATCTACCCTCCAACCATAACCAAATACAAAACTAGACAAATAAAACAATAATTTTCAGATATTTGACAGTAAGCAGAACAGAAGGGACATCTCTGAAAAAAAAAGGATACAAATCAAGTGAGCCTTATGAATACTCCAACTCACTGTCTAGAGAAAGCTTCCATATTACAGCACAGGAAGGGGGAACTGAACAGACTGGCAGTCTTGCTTAGCTGAAGAGTTCAAAATGCTGGGAGGCAAAGTTGGCTAGAATCTGTGCTGCAAAATATCAGAGCTGAGGAAAATAGGACTTGAAGCAAAAGATTTAAAAGTCAGTAGAAACTGGCCCAGAAATGGTGAAGATGATAGAAATTGTAAACAAGGGCATTAACACAAGAAGATATAAGAAAACATAAGTGTGATAAGGAGAGAAGTAGAAGATATACAAAAGACCCAACTCTAATTCTGGAGATAAAAACTACAATTAAAAAAAATACGTATACTGAATGAGATTAGCAACAGATTTGACACTGCAGAAAGAAAAGTTAACTGAAAGACGTGGCAGTAGAAATATTCAAAATAAATGTAAAAAGACTGAAAAAATCAACAGTGACAATGAGCTGCTGCCATATCAAGAGATTAAACATATATGTAATTGAGTCCCATATGGAGATGAGGGAGGATAGGGAAATAGTATTTGAAGAAATGGTGTCCAAAATTCTTTTAAATTTGTTGAAAGCTACACACCCACAAATTCAAGGAGTTAAACTCCAAGAAGAAACATGAAGAAAACTACACCAAATCACACCATAAACAAATTGCTGAAAAGCAATGATACAAAGGAAAATCTTAAAAGTAGTCACAATATGTTAGGTACAGAAGAACAAATATAAAAATAATAGCATCTTTCATGACAGAGAACATAAAATTCAAAACACAATGGAGAAATATCTTTAAATCATAGGAAGAAGGAAGAGGGGAAGGAAGGGGAGAACAACTAGAAAACTAAACCCAGAAAAGATTATCATTATAAAGTAAAGGCAAAGTTTAGCTATGCAAAACCTGAAATAATTCATTACAAGCAGGCCAGCACCACAAGGAACTTTAAAGGAAGTCATTACTGAAAGTTATGCCAGATGGAAATACGGCTCTACACAAATGTAGGAAGAATGTCAGAAATGGTAGATATTGTGAAAAATTTTAAATGTGGGAAAATATCAAAATAAGACATTCTTCCTATTAAAGAAAACTAACTGGTCAAAGCAAAATAATAACAATATATTGTGGGTTTTGCAAATAGGAAAGAACACGAAGTATATAAACACTAGCATGGGCTGGGAGTGGAGAAATGGAATTATTGAGTTTTAAGGTTCTTATACTATTCTTGAAGTATAAATAAAGAAGCATAACTAATAATAAGAAGATAAAATTAAATCATAAAAGAAGTTAATACAAATGAAGACAAAAAAGGGAAAAGGAACAAACATCATGTTGGACAAATTGAAAACAAATAGCAGAATTTAAATTAAACTCTATTGATAATTGCATTAAATGCAAATGGTTAAACACTACAAAGTCAATTATCATATTGGGTTTAAAAAAGCAAGACTCAATTATATAAAGTCTACAAATTAAAAAAACTTTAAATATAAAGACATAAGTTAATAGTAAAAGGATAGCAAAAATATAACATCCTAAGACTAATTTTTAAAAAGCAGGAGTGGCTATATTACTATCAAACACTGCATCTATGAAGCCACTATATCTATAAAAGAGACTGAAGTTTGGTTAAAAATCTTTTAATAAATGTTTCACATATCTGAGTATGACAGAATAAGATACTACTGGATAAGACTGCTTGCAGAAAATATCTACTGTATAAAATTTGGACATAATAAAAAAGGAACTAAAAAGTATTTGAGAGGAAACAGAAGCAGACAGTTTCAGGTAGGGGGTTCATACTTGCTTGGCAGAGGGAAAATAGGCAGCTATGTAAGCAATTTCCCACCACTGTGACTTCTAGTCCAGGCTAAGTACAGTATAGAAGGCATACCTCTGCATGTGAGAAACAGTCTCTAAGCAGCCCAGGAAAACACAGAAGATCTGAACTGAGATTGGATCTGCTTCATAAGAAATAGTTTGCAGTTCAAGTCAGCCCTGAAAATTATCTGCTAAAAACATGGAAATAATACTCATTGGAGGGACTTCTGTGGTGGCACAGTGGTTAAGAATCCACCTGCCAATGCAGGGGACATGGATTTGATCCCACATGCTGCAGAGCAACTAAGCCTGTGCACCACAACTACTGAGTGTGCACTTTAGAGCCTGTGTGCCACAACTGCTGAAGCCTGCACGCCCTAGGGCCTGTGTGCCACACCTACTGAGCCCATGTGCTGCAACTACTGAAGCCTGTATGCCTAGAGCCTGTGCTCTGCAACAAGAAGCCACCACAATGAGAAGCTCACACACCGCAATGAAGAGTAGCCCCAGCACGCTGCAACTAGAGAAAGCCTGCATGCAGCAACAAAGACCCAATGCAGCCAAAAAAAAAAACCTCATTTGATTAAACTAACAAAATTCAGAACCTACACAGCATTCATAATGTCCATGATACAATCCAAAATTGATACATGAAGGACCAAGAAAATGGAGCGTATTCAAATGAGAAAAGCAATTGTCTGACTCCAAGATGGACCAGGTGTTGCAACTAACAGAAAAGGATTTTAAAACTGGCTATTATAAGTACTCTCAATAAAGTAAAACAAAAACTTTCCAATGTCTGAAAATCTCAGCAAAGGAATGAGAAGTCTGAGAAGAAATAACACAGTAAGAAAACCAAATGGTGTCTGACCTCCAGAATGAGGGAGTAAGGAGTACAGTGGACTGCCTCCCCAGCAAAACAATAAGTTAAGTGGTGAAATTAAAAAACTATTTTCCAAAGTTTCTGGAAATTCCCCTAAGGGCACACAGCAAATGAAGAAATACACATTGAAGAAAATCTACTAAATCTCAGTAGGAACAGCAAGTGTCTGTGGCATGTTAGCCATGACTTGCTAATTACACACATCAGCCCTGTATTACAGAAATTCTACCCTGGCCATGTGCAGCCAAGAAGATGGGGTCCCCCTCCCCAACAGCTCCCAGTCTGAGTTTATGGTTTCATTCCTGTAGGGGCAAATTGCTGACATTTCTTATCCCACCCCCACACTCTCACAGCCTGTGTTGCAGAAGTTCGATCCCAGGCAGCTGCAGCTGAGAACAAAGCTCTCTTCCACCACTCAGCTGAAATATTGGGTCCCTGATAGCCCCTGCCCAGCTCTCTCATAGGGTAGAAGTTCTATGTCAGAAGAGGCAAAAAGAGAAGTCTAGGAGTTGCCATTCACACCCCAGTGCCACTCATGTTACCTCAGGGAAAACAGGTTACAGCCCCCAGCTCTGGTGTAGTGCTGCAGGAGAGGAGAGAGAGAAAGGAGATTACAAGGACAAAGATCTTCACAGCTCTGTTGAAAGTACTAAGTTTATTTGCAATAGAGAGTAGAGAACTTCATGCTCTGATACAAGCAAAGCATCAGTGCAGCCAGAAGTGTAATAGAGACAGTGAAGAAGAGCCCTCCTGTGATCATAGACAATTCTGTGCTCATTTGCTTGAGTGCACCCATTCAGGAGTATTCACAGCAAAACATAGGGCAGATGAGATAGCATGCCCCAAGGGACACTTGGAACCATCAATACAGGACTGAGGCCACACTGGCATTAAATACAACCTCTGACAAAACACTGATTAATAATAAAGTATTTTGACCCAGAAGCAACTCATAGAAAGTCAGATTTAAGAATAAAATTACACTCATCCCTAGCAGTCTGAAGACAGTGTGTATGCCCAAGACGGTACCTTTCCAGGAGAAATCAGAGAGGGAGCCTCCAATCTCCTAGTCTCTGGCTGAAAAATGACCCAGTGGGTGGGAGGTGGAGTGGGGTGGGGAGAGTAGAAAAGTAGACGTGCAGCTGAGCCTGTGCGTCCGGAGCCTGTGCTCCACAGCTGGAGAGGCCACAACAGTGAGAGGCCCGCGTACCGCAAAAAAAATCAAAATTAAAAAAAAAAAAAAGAAACACATGACAATGAAAACACGATGACCAAAAACCTATGGGATGCAGCAAAAGCAGTTCTAAGAAGGGAGCTTATAGCAATACAATCCTACCTCAAGAAACAAGGAACACCTCAAATAAACAACCTAACCTTACACCTAAAGCAATTAGAGAAAGAAGAACAAAACAACTCCAAATTTAGCAGAAGGAAAGAAATCATAAAAATCAGAGCAGAAATAAATGAAAAAGAAATGAAGGAAACAATAGCAAAATCAATAAGACTAAAAACTGGTTCTTTGAGAAGATAAACAAAATTGATAAACCATTAGCCAGACTCATCAGGAATAAACGGGAAAGACTCAAATTAAGAGAATTAGAAATGAAAAAGGAAAAGTAACAACTGACACTGCAGAAGTACAAAGGATCATGAGAGATTACTACAAACAACTGTATGCCAATAAAATGGAAACCCTGGAAGAAATGGACAAATTCTTGGAAAAGCACAACTTTCTGAGACTGAATCAGGAAGAAATAGAAAATATAAACAGACCAATCACAAGCACTGAAATTGAAACTGTGATTAAAAATATTCCAACAAACAAAAGCCCAGAACCAGACGACCTGACACGTGAATTGTATCAAACATTTAGAGAAGAGCTAACACCTATACTTCTCAAACTCTTCCAAAATATAGCAGAGGGAGGAACACTCCCAAACTCATTCTATGAGGCCACCATCACCCTGATACCAAAACCAGACAAAGATGTCACAAAAAAAGAAAACTACAGGCCAATATCACTGATGAACATAGATGCAAAAATCCTCAACAAAATACTAGCAAACAGAATCCAACAACATATTAAAAGGATCATCACCATGATCAAAAGGATCATCACCGGGAATGCAAGGATTTTTTAACATACACAAATCAATGAATGTGATACACCATATTAACAAATCGAAGGATAAAAACTATATGATAATCTCAATAGATGCAGAAAAAGCTTTCAAAAAACTTTAACACTGATTTATGATAAAAACCATCCAGAAAGTAGGCATAGAGGGAACCTACCTCAACATAATAAAGGCCATATATGACAAACCACAGCCAACATCATTCTCAATGGTGAAAAACTGAAACCATTTCCTCTAAGATCAGGAACAAGACAAGGTTTCCCACTCTCACCGCTATTATTCAACATAATTTTGGAAGTTTTAGCCACAGCAATCAGAGAAGAAAAAGACACAAAAGGAATCCAAATTGAAAAAGAAGAAGTAAAGCTGTCACTCTTTGCAGATGACATGATACTATACATAGAGAATCCTAAAGATGCTACCAGAAAACTACTAGAGCTATTCAATGAATTTGGTAAAGTAGCAGGATACAAAATTTATGCACAGAAATCTCTGGCATTCCTATACATTAATGGGGAAAAATCTGAAAGAGAAATTAAGGAAACACTACCATTTACCATTGCAACAAAAAGAATAAAATACCTAGGAATAAACCTACCTAAGGAGACAAAAGACCTGTATGCAGAAAATTATAAGACACTGATGAAAGAAATAAAAGATGATACAAACAGATGGAGAGATATACCATGTTCTTGGATTGGAAGAATCAACAGTGTGAAAATGACTCTACTACCCAAAACAATCTACAGATTCAATGCAATCCTTATCAAACTACCAATGGCATTTTTCACAGAATTAAAACAAAAAATTTCACAATTTGTATGGAAACACAAAAGACCCTGAATAGCCAAAGCAATCTTGAGAAAGAAAAACAGAGTTGGAGGATTCAGGCTTCCGGACTTCAGACTATACTACCAAGCTACAGTAATCAGGACAGTATGGTACTGACACAAAAACAGAAATATAGATCAATGGAACAGGATAGAAAGCCCAGAGATAATCCCACGCACATATCGTTACCTTATGTTTGATAATGGAGTCAAGAATATACAGTGGAGAAAAGACAGCCTCTTCAATAAGTGGTGCTGGGAAAACTGGACAGCTACATGTAAAAGAATGAAATTAGAACACTCCCTAACACCATACACAAAAATAAACTCAAAATGGATTAAAGGCCTAAATGTAAGGCCAGACACTATAAAACTCTTAGAAGGAAACATAGGCAGGACACTCTATGACATACACCACAGCAAGATCCTTTTTGACCCACCTCCTAGAGAAAGGGAAATAAAAACAACAAGAAACAAGTGGGACCTAATGAAACTGAAAAGCTTTCACACAGCAAAGGAAACCAAAAATAAGAGGAAAAGACAACACTCAGAATGGGAGAAAATATTTGCAAATGAAACAACTGACAAAGGATTAATCTCCAAAATATACAAGCAGCTCATGCAGCTCAATATCAAAAAAACAAACAACCCAATCCGACAATGGGCAGAGAACCTAAATAGACATTTCTCCAAAGAAGATATACAGATTGCCAACAAACACATGAAAGAATGCTCAACACCAAAAATCATTAAAGAAGTGCAAATCAAAACTACAATGAGGTGTCACCTCACACTGGTCAGAATGGCCATCATCAAAAAATCTACAAACAGCAAATGCTGGAGAGGGTGTGGAGAAAAGGGAACCCTCTTGCACTGTTGGTGGGAATGTAAATTGATACAGCCACTATGGAGAACAGTATGGAGGTTCCTTAAAAAACTAAAAATAGAATTACCATATGACCCAGCAATCCCACTACTGGGCATATACCATAAGAATACCATAATTCAAAAAGAGTCATGTACCACAATGTTCATTGCAGTACTATTTACAATAGCCAGGACATGGAAGCCACTTAAGTGTCCATCAACAGATGAATGGATAAAGAAGATGTGGCACATATATGCAATGGAATATTACTCAGCCGTAAAAAGAAACGACACTGAGTTATTTTTAGTGAGTTGGATGGACCTAGAGTCTGTCATACAGAGTGAAGTAAGTCAGAAAGAGAAAAACAAATACCGTATGCTAACACATATATATGGCATCTTAAAAAAAATTCTTCTGATGAACCCTTGGGCAGGACTGGAATAAAGATGCAGACATAGAGAATGGACTTGAGGACATATGGAGGGGGAAGGGTAAGCTGGGATGAAGTGAGAGAGTAGCACTGACATATATACACTACCAAATGTAAAATACATAGCTAGTGGGAAGCAGCCGCATAGCACAGGGAGATCAGCTTGGTGCTTTGTGACCACCTAGAAGGGTGGGATGGGGAGTGTGGGAGGGAGCCACAAGAGGGAGGGGATATGGAGATATATGTATACATATAGCTGATTCACTTTGTTATACAGCAGAAACTAACACAACATTGTAAAGCAATTATATTCCAATAAAGATGTTTAAAAAAAAATAAATTATCATTGAAGGTTAAAAAAAAAGAAAACAACTGTAAATGAGCTAGATTGGCTAAACTAATATCAGATAAAGAGACTTGAAAACTTCTAGAAGAGGAGGAAACTCTTCTCAACTTATTTTATGAGCCAATATTACTCTGATGCCAAATCTACAAAAATATACCAAGAAAGAAAACCACAGACCAATATTTCTTATGAATATACATGCAAAAATCCTTTTGCAATATACTAGCAAACTGAATTTAGCAATATATAAAAAGGTTAGTTAATATACCAACACCAAATGGGTTTTATGTCAGGATTTCAGAATTGTTTAACACCTGAAAATCAATTGATATAATACACCCCATTAATAGAACAATGGACAAATTTCATAATATCATCACAACAGATGCAGAAAAAGCACTGACAACATCCAACACCATGATTAAAAAAATAGTCAAATTAGAAGGAGCATCCTCAACCTGATAAATGGCATCTGCGAAAAATCCTACAGGTCTCATCATATCTTAGGTGAAAAACTTCTTCCAAAGATCAGGAAAAACAAAGAGTGTGTACTCTTGCTACTTTTATTTGATATTGTACTGGAGGTTCTAGATAGAACATTTAAGCCAAAAAAAAAAAAAAAAAAGCATCCAGACTGGAAAAGAAGAAGTAAAACTATTTCTATTTGCATACAAAGTGAACCAATATACATGAAATTCTAAAACCACTAAAAAGCTATTATAATTAATAAATGAGGGCTTCCCTGGTGGCGCAGTGGTTGAGAGTCTGCCTGCTGATGCAGGGGACTGGGGTTCGTGCCCCAGTCCGGGAAGATCCCACATGCCGCAAAGTGGCTGGGCCCGCGAGCCATGACCGCTGAGCCTGCGTGTCCGGAGCCTGTGCTCCACAGTGGGAGAGGCCACAACAGTGAGAGGCCCACGTACCAAAAAAATAAAATAAAATAAATGAGTTGAGCAAGATGTAGGATACAAGAATAGAGTACAAAAATGAATTGTCTTTCTATATACAGGCAATTACATTCTGAAAATGAAATTAAAATAATATTTACAATTGCATCAAAGAATAAAATAATTAGATATACATTTAACAAAAATAGGACAAAACTTGTACTCACAAATCAATAAAACAGTGTTGAAAAGATTAAAGACCTAAAAAAATAGAAAGATATTCCATGTTCATAGGTTGGAGGACTTAATATCGTTAAGATGGCAATACTCCCCAAATTGATCTATGAATTCAGTGCAATCCTTATCAAAATCCCACATGTCTTCTTTACACAAATTGACAAGCTGATCCTAAAATTCACATGTAAAGGCAAAAGACTCAGAATATCCAGAACAATCATTAAAAAGAAGGTCAAAGTTGGCATATCCATATTTCCTTATTTCAAAACTTATTACAAAGCATCAGTAATTAAGACAGTCAGCTGTGGCACTAGAATAAGGATAGACATACAGATCAATGTAAGAAGTTGAGAGCATAGTAATGAACCCTTACATTTATGGGCAATAGATTTCTGAATTGCCGGATTTCCAAGACAGTTGATTGGGGAAAGTATAGTACTTTCAACAAGTCATGCTCAAGCACAAAGAGTTCTTAATAAAGCAATATAAAGACCCTTGTTAGTACAATAAAATATATATACAACAAATAGAAAAAAAATTTTTGGAACATGAAACTCTAGAGTCCAATTACTAAAATAATTAGAATTATAATAGAGATTTTTTTTGTTCTAATTACCCAACTTTGTCCAAGAAATGTTTATCTGTATTATAAGGTATTAAACAGAAATAAGAACATAGGCATAAAAAGAGAGTATCATTGATTTTTTAAAAATGGGCAGATTTTTAAATACTCAGTATAGAAGGCATATATTAGCAAGTACTGATTTTTATATATGTGTGTATATACATGTTAGTGTATGTGTATTATTGTAGTAATGGAATCACAATTCATTGGTTAAAAAACAATTATAGTTACAAATAGGAAATGCCCAATTAAAACAATGCAAAGTAAAATCTCGAATAATTAAATAATTAATAAACAATATTTAATATATTTAACTTGCTATTTTAGTAAATTAATTTAATAATGTAATCATTTAATAATTAAAGTAGAAGAAAATATGGGTGTGTATTTGATTTCAAAAGGCTGAACATCCATTAAAATTTTTTAAAAATATACCAAGAATAAGGCTGATGGATTTAGCTATATAAAATAACATATTTCTAAACATTAATAAAAACAGATAAAATTAAAAGAAAATCAAAATTTCTGAAAAACATGTCTTAAAATGTAATAGACAAAGACTTTTCCATATATGAACAGAGCATATACAAGTCAAAAAGAAAATTAATAAAAACTCCAGTAGAAAAATGTGAAACAATAATAAGTATTGAGTAGAATACATCAATAACGTTAGATATATTTCAGTGTTTCATCTTGCAAATAATTAAAGAAATTAAAATTAAAAGGGAAATAGAAGTCTTTGCTTACCAAATTATTTAAAAATAGACAAAATAATGCCTGGGTAAATATTCCATAAAAGACCCTCTGCCCCTAATAGTAGGTATGTAAAAAGTGCTTTCTCAAGAGTAATTTGGAAATAGGTATTAAGAATATTTAAAAATATGTATTCCACCTGCTTCAATAGTTACACTTCTAAAATTATTCTAACAATAATGTAAAATTGTTATTTGAAATATTCTCATTTCAACCAGTAGTGGAATGGTTAAACTGTATTGATGGCAGCTGTTAAACCTCAAAAAGTGTTAGAAATTACATTTCTGAGGACCATTTCAACCTATGGCATATTTATATATAATGTAGTATTAGATGGAGTAAACAGAATTCTATTAAAATGATGACAGTTAATGCGAAATACACAGTAGAAGTTTCTTAGATAACTTTTATTTAACCAACTCACTGGATTAACTCAATACTACTATTCCCTCCGTAAAATTAGTCACAGAATTGCACCCCACAGAGAATGCTTGAGGTTGTTAGGCTTACTACTTCTACTCTTATCCTTTAAACTGTCTGCTCACCAAGCATGAGTTACATAAGTGTTCAAAGATCTCTTTATGCCATTTGAACTTACAGTTGTAATTAAATAATTTAATTAAATTTTATATAAACTGATAGAATTAGAATGTGAAAATAAAGTGTTATTCTGAAAAAAACAAAGCTGATGACTTAGAAAGATTAAATAATGGTGAATCTCTAAAAACAGATTTATTTAATTACGCACAGGTGACACAAGGTTTTTTAAATGTGGGGTAATGTGAAATTTTAAAATAATTCTCACTAAGATTATACACATCTTTAAGTTTTCATATCACTTTTAAGAAACCAATACTTCAAATTGTAGACCATACAGGACAGATTATATGAAAATACCTTCAAGGATGAGATAGTCATAGGAAAAGTTTTGGTACCATGTCAAGATATTACTAAATATTTATGCCTTTGTCTTTGTTTTCAGTTAAAACAAACCGTTTTAGGTATGTGTGTGTCATTTTCTATGACTCTCACTCTTCCTGACTTTTTCAGTGATCACACCAACCATCAGCCGTGATCACTCATCAGCAGTATTCTGTATGATCAACGATCAGTGGGACCCTTGCTGTCTTAATGCTGTGTATGACCCAGGAACCATGACAGAACCCTAGGGGAGATAGGAGATTTGAGGAAGAACCAAAGTCAAGTTTGTCGGCCTGCCAGTCTGGTGAAATGGGAACTCAAAGTCATAAAGGAAGAATAGTTGCATACAAAAAAAAAAGAAAAGAAAAGAAAGAGCAGTATTTTTTGCACATCAGAATATGTGGCTTGAAGAGTGTAAATATGCCAAATATTGAGTGATTATTACAAAGCAGGGGGCTTTTGAGTCATGTCTATTTTCTCCTTCCACAATTAAGATACATCACTTTTATAAACAGAAAAAAAGAGCAATGTATTATCAAGGGATGTAGTAATTCAATTAGGAACTTAAACCGTACTGACTGAAATTCATGTAATTATGTTTTGAAGTAAAAGACATATAGAAATATAAATTTTAAATAATTTCTTTACCTTTGGTATGAGAAGGAAAAGACCAAGTGTTCCTGCTATGACTGTGGGTATATGTGCAAAAGGGGCAGGAATGAAGGTTAGGGAGGAGGGAGGTGGGGAGAGAGAGGGAGACTCTAATCTAGAAATCAGCCATCCAATAAGAGAAAGTTGGAATGACTCTTCTAGAATACAATATAAAGGGAGGAGGAGTAGATTTTCCCTTTCTGAATGTTGGCTCATTAAGAAGAGTTAGTTCTTGGCACATAAGCATTCCCAGAAGATGGAATATGTCTTTCTCCTTAAATTCATATAGGCTACCCAGAAACAATCTTAAGTTCCTGGAATTTTTATTATAATTTTCATATAAACAAGCAATCATTTTGAGATTATAGTTCCTGGTAATGATCTCTGTGGATGCCATCAAAACATACATTTGCACTAGAAGACAGGGGATGAAAGAAATGGGAAAGACATTTTCTTAAAGATATATTTTTATTATAATGCTTATTTTTCTTTATTCATTCACATTGAGTATTACAGCGCCATTAGTAAATTGTTATTTTTATGAGTCTGTTTCACTCAGGAAATTTCTTAATTCATTACATTTTATTAGATCAGCAGTAATGAACCAAAAACAATATCATTTATTTTTATTACTACTGTAGGTTAAATCACAATGATTTATGTAGCCAGATTGAAGCAGTGACTGTGTAATTACTCTGTTATTGTCAACGATATATTTTTCTTAAATAAGACACTTTAACCAAATGTTAAGCCAATAAATATAAAAACTTGTAAGTGGAAATACAGTAGTAGACTAGCCACACAGTCACCATTTTGTACTGATGGTATGATGGATCTATTCTGGATGGTGGGCATGACTAATGTAAGGCAATAGGCAAAACGCTGGTATTAATGAAGTGATGGTGATGGGTCTCTCCACATCAGGATACATGGTTTTAAAATGTTATTATTGTATCAAAAATACAGTGGGCTCATTCCCTTAACTATAAACTGAATATAACCATTCCAGATAGACAATTGTCTGTATTTTTCTTTTTCTATGTATGGAAAGGACTATTTTCTAAGCATCTATGACCATTTTCCTTTAATGTCTTACAGTTCCTAAAGGTCATAGCATGTTAGTAAATGTTCTTTCAGTCCAATCTCCTGAAACCTTATGTCACTTTAATTGGTCCTGTCTTCAGAAGTAGAGAATAGCTACTCTGGCACCTGTATTGTAATCTTTAAGCCACTTGAAGTAATCAAAGAATGTTTTCCTATTCTGAGTAAAAAAAACCTCTATTCAAATAGGAGATTTCAGTAACTAAATGTTAAGGACTCAAGCCAACAAGTTTGGGGAATTTTATTAAAGTTGTATTAATATTTACATCTATCATGAAAGAATTACCTTCAAAATATCTAGAAGAAGAACAGTTATGGGTCTACCACTCATTATCCACAATCTGGTATACAAAACCAGAGAAAGCCAAACAATTAACTCATTTGGCAGCAAAACCTGACCAGAGCAGTCATGTGCTATTGATAGTTTTTATTCTACTTAGTGTGATTAATCAACTATTTCGTTGCAGTTTTATTAATGTGCTTGATTATAGAATGTTGTCCTAGAACCCGCTGTGAGTCTTCCCTAATATGTAGTGGAGGCACTATATTACTTTCTAAAATTGAAAAAAAGAAAGTCTTTATTCTGAAACACAATGAATCCAAAGGTTTGGGATAAGGGGTTGTGAATTTGGTTTGGAAAGGTGAAACGAAGTGTTCTAAGTAATGTTATTCTAAGCTATTTTCCCAGTTTCACTAATTTTTAAATATATCATTTTTTACTTCCTAACCTTTCCTCTACCCTGCCTGGTTAATTCAAAACCATAATGGGCAATACAGAGTCAGGTAGTCATGCACCTTGTTACTGGTCCTGAGATAATATGAGGATGGCATTAACACTTCATGTATAGAGATTACAGCAGATGGCCTCATTGTAAGCAACCTGGGGGAGAAAAGATCAGAAATATTTTGTCCAAAAATTTTGGAGAAACTGAGGTCAACTTAGAGAACCAAAAGGGAGATGAATGTTTTACATTTAGAAATCCATCTGACAACAAAGCTTCCTAAAGTAGGAAGAAATCATATAATCAGGTTCTTGGTGGTTTATAAATTATCATCATGCTCTCAGAATACCCTCATTCTGGTTTCTTGTCTACTTTTAACATTGGGTGGCCTTTTCTTACAGAGTTATGTCATGTTCCAGACTATGCAAAGTTAAGTAATTCCTTAAGTGTGATAAGTCACAGATATTTCTCTTTATATATAGAAGTAATACTATTTTGGAAATAGTAGTTATTATTTTTTTTCTTCCAGTTTTATTGAGATATAATTGACATACAGCACTGTATAAGTTTAAGGTGTATAGCATAATTACTTACATACATCATGAAATAATTGCCACAAGTATATAGCATCTCATATAGATACAAAATGAAAGAAAAAAATATTTTTCTTCGTGATGAGAACTCAGGATTTGCTCTCTTCACATACAACATACAGCAGTGTTAATTACATTGATCATGTTGTACATTACATCCCCAGTACTTATTGATCTTATAACTGGAAGTTTGTACCTTTTGACTGCCTTCATCCAATTCCTTCTTAAATATAAACTAACATGTTGTATAGCATATTTCATTACTACTAATTTAGAGCACTCTGAGTAAAACAAATACAAAAACGTTCTAGCTCTTTTTCTTCCTTTTCCTCTCTTCCATCTCTTTTTCGATTCTGTTTTGCTTGAGTTTCTTCAGGGGCAAACAATTTCGATTTATCACTGACCGTGTGAATATGACAGCAGAAGCTAACAAATATATGCGTAGTCACACCAAATGAACACACAAGAACCCAAACACCAAGAGAATGCTCACACAACTATGGACACTTTTTGTTAACAACAGAGACTCCACTTAACAAAAAAGGAAGAAATTACAAGCTAATTTTTAAAATTTCAGTGATTTATATACATGTTATGTCAGAATACAATATGAAAGTGTAATGCATTATAAACTTTATCTCCATGGACATTACTGAATGGCAGTTGCTGGTAGCAACCTTGCGTTCTCACATCTGTGTCTGTCTCATAGTCTGCTCTTAGAGCTCTTTTTCCCTGCCATAGGTGTGAGCAAGAGAACACCTGGTCCTTTAATTCTTTTTCTTTCTTCGTTTATTTATTCTGAGTGTGCCTAAGTCAGTACATGTCTTGAGGACTTGATATCATGAAGGCTCGTTACTTAGTGAAAAATGTCTACACCTGATAAGTTCAAAGAGAAGAAAGCCACTCGGTTTTTTCAGTATTTCATAAGAAACAGCACAGGGAGACAAAAATGTTCCTACAGAGGAGCTGAAAACTTTTTAAGATGTTATTTTTGTTTTGTAACATTATTGGAAATGTTTAATGTATAAGCAATTCTTAATTCAATCAACTATCACAAGCTAATGATCCAAGCATTATAGGTTTGTCAGCATACAGTTTAACTTGTTAGGCTAATCTGTTCAAATTGTGGTTTCTTGTTTAACCTTTTTTCTTGTCTTTTTTTAGTTGGCCTATGATTTACATCCTGTCAACCCCTGAATTTTTGAGGGATGATGCAATAATTATTTGTTGTATTTATTAAGTTCAAAAAAAAGGTTAAAAAAAAAAATTTAAGAGTAGACCCAAAGAGAAAAACTCACAAGGGAAGTGGAAACATTAGGTTTATAGTTGGCCAGATAAGAAAAGTTACTAAAGACAATGAACCTTGAGGAATCTGAGGACCACTAGCATGAATCTTAAGGCAATCCCACTACAAAGCAGAAGTTACTAAGAGAGAAAGCATCTCCCATGTGCCGAATCTATGTTGTTACCCAGAATATACCCCTCTTTCCCTAGGACCATCCTCAACACACTAGGAAACATATCTCTGGTTGGGAAGATTCATCTGTGGAGATAGAGTTCAGCCAGTGCAGGTATTGATGTTAAATCTAAATGTAACATTTTATGGTACTTTAGGGACCTCTCATTATTTTCTACTGAAATACCCCTTATTGAATTAACAAAGGCTTTCACGACTTAACTCAAATCTGTGATTGCAGGAACAGAACCTAAAGCCTAAAGGGAAGTATCAACAATTTATGGGAAATCTTTAAGAGATCAAAAGGGTTAATAGATATAAAAGAAAATTTAAGTTAAGATAATCAGATAAGCTGATTAGTGTGAATACCATACAAACAGCAAAATTTGTAAGATTTGAATTGTATTCCTTGGAACCTTTTATGTTTACAAGTTCTCTAAGGTGGGTAAATAGATAAAATCTCAGAAAGCAAAATTTCAAGTCCCTTACTTTTATTAGTTATTCAAGATATTAATGGTGTGTCTGATATTTTTTCCCTGTAAAAATCAATGATTGTTTCAAAATAAGAAATGTAAGTGGTCAGTGTGTAGAATAGAATGACAGTAAAAAAATTAAGAACTGAGAAGAGTGGAAGGCAAAGGGCAAAATGCTTTATTCAACTGAATCAGCAGAAAGTGAGACTTTTAAAAGTTAAAATCCAGAATGAGTTTTGTCCAATTTCTCTATTTCTTCTTAAAGCCACAGTTTTCTTTTATCCTGGACTTAAGATGAGTAATGGACAGGACGGCCCATTTTCTTCAATTCCTTGCCTGCAGAATTTGCTGCAGAATTACTTTTTCTCACTGAAGTCTATCATGTGTTACTGAAGGAAATAAAAATATGGTCTTATTGGCTGTGGAGAAAGGAAACGGCATTTTAGAAGCAAGACAGAGGTCAGCATTTGTGCTCAAGCTTGGTGTCACCATTTGAGTGGCTTCCAACTGAACAGTTCTATCCTTGTTCAGTGATAGCCCAACTCACAAAAGAAAACATCTTATTTCTGATACATTCCATCTGAGGAGACAAAAGTTACCTTTAACCCATTAGAAAAGCCACTGGCATACCTTGGTATTAAAAAATTTTTTTCAAAGTAAACATTACACTGTGCAGAGCTGAAAAGCTTAGATGTGTCAAGTTCTGGCGTCCTGTGCATTACTGCTCTTTACACGGGAGATTTCAAATCTTGGGCTTTCTATAAGCATTTCTAGATTTACGAAATGTGCTTCTGAAAAAGCTTTGTCAAAAATATAATTTAACAGTAAACTGTGTTTGTTCCTTTAAAAAAAAAACTTATTTTGGTAAGAACACTTACCAAGAGATCTACCCTGTTAACAAAATTTTAAATACAATATTTTTGTCTATAGGTATGATGTTGTACAGCAGCTCTCTGGAGCTTATTCATCTTGCTTAACTGAAACTATACCCACTGATGAGCGACTCCCCATTTCCTTCTCCCCTGAGTCCCTGGCAACCACCATCCTACTCTTTGATTCTATGAATTTGACTATTTTACGGTAGATACCTCATATAAGTGGAATCATGCAGTATTTGTCTGTGACTTACTTATTTCACTTAGCATGTCCTCAAGGTTCATCCATCTTGTTGCATATTTCAGAATGTTCTTTAAGATGGAATAACATTCCATTGTATGTATATACAGTATTTTCTTTAGCCATTCATCTGTTGATGGACGTTTTAGTTGTTTCTACATCTTAGCTATTCTGAACAGTGCTGCAATGAGCATGGAAATGCTGATATCTCTCTGAAATCCTGATTTCAATTCTTTTGGATAAATACCCAGGTGTGTGGTTGCTGGATAGCATGGTAATTCTATTTCTAATTTGTTCTTTGTACATTACTCTTAAGGAAGAGTCCCACTTCCTGAAGATTTACAAGACCCTGAAATATTGGCTCAAAATTACCTCTCTGACTTCATTTATTACCTCCCTTCCACATTCTGCAAATCTGAAGACGCTTGTCTTTTTTTCTGTTACTTGAATGTATAACATTCTGTGGTTTCTCAGCCTTCATAGTGTTGTTCCTAGAAAAATTGTATCTTTCTCTTTCCTTACTTAACTCTTTCTACAATATCCAGACTCAGCTTTCCTTGCAAGTCTGGGTTAGGTGCTCCTTATTCACGTCTACTCCTCCAGAGGTAGCACTAATCACCATTTATTGTAGTTGTCTTTTTGCATATTTTTAATCTCCTCACAAGAATCAAAGCACCATGAGATCATGGACCAAGTGCATTTCGTTTACCATCCCATGCTTGGTACATAGCATGTGTTCAATAACATTTGTTTAATGGATGCACAAATGTCTGCTGCCACTGAAATAACCTTAATTTGTGAAAATAGCTTTAATTCTTAGGATTTTATACTTGATGATGGAAGAGATGATTTTGTGTCATTTTTATTGATAGTAATAGTGATAATAATATTAATGGCAGGGATAATAATAACTGTTACTAACTTTGTTGAGTTTCTACCACGACTAGACACTGTATTAAGAACTTTAATATAGTATTTCATCCAATCTTTATAACAGCTCAACAAAGTGGTATTACATTTCCCATTTTTTTAACTTAATTAATTTATTTATTTATTTTTGGCTGTATTGGGTCTTCACTGCTGTGCGCAGGCTTTTTCTAGTTGCAGTGCATGGGCTTCTCATTGCAGTGGCTTCTCTGTTGCAGAGCACAGGCTCTAGGTGCACAGGCTTCAGTAGTTGCAGCTTGCGGGCTCTAGGGCACAGGCTCAGTAGTTGCGGCTCATGGGCTCTAGGACACAGGTTCAGTAGTTGTGGCACATGGGCTTAGTTGCTCCGCGGCATGTGGGATCTTCCCGGACCAGGGCTCGAACTCATGTCGCCTGCATTGGCAGGCGGATTCTTAACCACTGCACCACCAGGGAAGTCCTACATTTCCCATTTTATAGACAGAAAACTAAGACTCAGAAGTAATAATATGCAAAGTAACAACAGGAAAAGTCAGAATTTGAATTCAGTTCTGTTTTCAAAGATTGACTTAATGACACTATAACTAAATGATTTATGCAGGGAGATTCAGGGGGTAACCTATACTTCCAGCAATTGATGAGTTTCCATTATTAACACATTACTTTTAAATTATGAGGTAGATAACTACATGAGAGAAAATTAGATAAATGGGTGAATATTTTTTTAAAATATTTCTCTCTGGCACCGTGTGCTTTGTACTGTACCTAACAAATAGCCTTAGATATAGACATATACCTACCTGTTAGGAGTCCTAATTAATACTTTACCTTCTTTGCTTACTCTCACATTACTATATCCAATTTCCATTTTCTCATGATTTTTCACCATTTCTACCTGATGACTATCATCACTTTGTTGTAGGGTTTTGGAACATCATCCTTTTATCATCCTTTTCGCCATAAATGTCACTGGGGCTTAATAATAAAAATGACAACCAATGCTGTGGTAATCATTCTGTCTCCACATCTGTGAGGTAGTGACCATTCTATACTATCCCACTTGTACCGACTTATAAAACTAAGTCACTAATAATTAATGGCAGTTCAGGGGTATGAATCCAAGCTGTCTGACTCCAGAGATAGTGATTTTCAGGTGTCAGTGGTTCTTACTAAGCAAACAACAGGAATATAATTTCTCCTCTTTCTGCCTTTTGTCCCCTTATGCAGTTCAGATAAAGAGGAAATCTCTATCTCTTAAATTTAGACATATGATCTGTTGTTTCAGAGCATCTTTCTATTGGAAAAATTTGTGCAGAATTTCTAAGTACTCTCAAATACTTCTATGCATAACCCGAGAGGTTTCTTATGTGAAGCTAAATTCTAAATAACTTTTAATTTAATTTTAATCGATTCAGGAAAGATATATTAGGTTTTGCCCTGTACCTTTTTACATACGTTTACACAAGTATTACTTAAACAATTACTTAATAGAATACAAACCTTATGTTTCAAATTGAAGTTATATTTCTAATATTTAACGGAAAATTCTCCCAGTGAAATAATCACAAAGTTCCTCACATCTGGATTCATTGCCATGATTTGGTGGCAGCATTTGATCTGACTTGAGAGGATGTAGGTAATATGTGATAAATTGCTTAGCAAATTAGAAATTAGGACCTTTGACATGTTAAATTAGGCTAGGGCACCTGAAAATTGAAGAGAGATAGTTTTCAACATGCAACACAAGACACTGAGTACTCAGCGACAGGTATGAGTTCTTCCCTACTATTGTGTCTGCAAACGCAGGTTGTTTCCTTGATGGCCTGTGTTGGTTGGGGATTAGACACTCAAGCCAAAATGCTGATCTCAAACTTGTTTGGGAGACTTGCTGATATTTACAAGAATATTTCAGGATGATGCCTGCCAACCAGAGTCGTCCTTGTTTTAGCAGAACTCAGGACTTTGCCAGAAAAATGCCGCGGGAAAAATGTAAAAGCATATAGACTCACAAATTTCATTTTGGTCTTATCAAGTATGAAAAAAAATCATTAAGTATATTCAGAGGTTCTATCATGTGACCGCTTGGCCATAACAATAAAAATATATATAAATAACATAAATAACAGCTTTGGACTTTTATAGACATCTGGTTTGAAATTTTGTTACTAAAAATGAAAAACAGTATCGTATGAGAACGTAAATCAAGTTATGGTTTAAAATATATATTGTCAAACATCTTCATCAATAAAAAAGTGGTCAAGGTCAGCTCACAATGTAGCATTTCATAAAATCCCCCCAAAGAAATAATGTTTCCTGATATTCTGCACAGACTGCTATTAGATGGGGGAAAAAAGATGTTCTCCTATGAATCAGTGGCTAGCAGAACAAATGCTGGGCTAATTTGGTGCTATCTCTGGTCTCCAGGAAACTTTCTTCTCTCAGAGGATGAGAATGACAATAACAATACATAAACATTCTGACGGAGATCTGGAAATGAAATAGCAACATCTGGGCTACTAGTTTCTCAAGGTAAGATGATTGGAGGTCCTTGGAGACAGACAGCTTTACATACCACCTTTGATTTTGCGGTCTTGAATTGCTCATCTGTAAAGCACTTTTGTTGACTGAAGGATCTGTGAATCAGAATGAACAAAGACATATTCACATTATAGCAGATATGTGGATACACACTTCAGTCTAAGTGTCAAAGCTTAGCAGATATTTTTATAAAAGGAATATCTCACTTGCCAAGAGTGACACTTGTAAACTAGCTTCACTTAGCATCTCTGAGTCTCATGAAGATTGCACAGCAGCCAAAACACTATATAAGGCATAAGACCAAATAAATAAGCACCTTATCACTCAGTGATTTTGCCTTCATTTTCTTCTGACTGATAGAATAAATGTTAAACAGCACAAGGTATCAGTTGGGTGTATGTGCCAGCCATTAATATGCCTACATTTTGTTTAGAAAGTGATTTATTAAAATATGCTCCTATTAATGTACTAATAACTGTCTAAGATATTTTCTGTATATCTAACAGAGGTGGCAGTCACTTGGATATGCCCAAATTTTCCAGTTTTCTGAGTTCAGTCTCTCTTTGGTTTATCATTCGAATACTTAAGTTCTCATACTATGCATGTAGTAACCGGTAGTTACTCCTCATTAATAATTTCAAAAAGCAGGAATTTCCTGAGTCTTAGTTTCCCAGTCACCTCTTGCTCTGATTACTTGCTTCCACTGTATTCTAGATGTTGCTTGGATCTCACCTCCTGCAGCTGATCTCTTCTCCCCATCTGGTGCTCATCCAAAGTTGCATCACAGACTCTTCGCAATCCCCTAAATCAGTTAGGAAAATGAGACTGTGGTAGGGCAAGAGTTTTCCTCAGTGTCTGGGTACATTGGGGGGTGGGGTGGAGTTACATCATAGTACGGTACCAGAAACAACCAGAAATCGAATCCTACACACACCTGTTCCTAAAAATTCTTCAGACTTTTCTGCTACTAACTACTTCCTCTCCACAGATAACCCCAGACACTCACACTGCACCTGGAAGCTTGCTCATGTCTCCTTTGAAACAGCCTTGCCAAACAGATTAAACAGTCAGTTGATTTAGCACGCAAGACTCAAAAAGAGATAAGGAAACAAATCTTTTACTCTCTTCCCATTGCCAATGCTCCACCAGCTCCCTCCACACCCCCAAATCCTCTCCAGGGACTTTTTCTTCCCTGTTCCCTGGGTAAAATCTAGTAAGGATTCCATAATATTTATGATCCCTTTCCTATCATCAACACCTTTAAATCACGAAAGAGACTTAGTTCAGCAATTAAATTGCCTCGTACTCTTACCAGTAAATACTTTGAAGCTTTTTTTAAATTAAAGCTTTTCCCCAGGCCCCGTTGGGGGTTCAATGAGGGCGGAAAGCCTGGAGCATCACCTGTACTTGGCTCCACACCCCACTGCCCTTCTCCACAGTGAATAGCTCTGGGCCTTTCAGTGTTAAAAGTAGAGGGAGGGAAGAGAAGTAAAGAGGAGGAAAGATTGGCTTGATTGGAACCCAAAATATTCAGCGTTAGTTTCATCTAGGATAACAGATGTCTTAAACTTGAGTCATTTATCTTCTTTTGTGTTGTATTCATGAATTTTTGGAGGATCCTTTTGTTCTGGAGGAGGCTAAATTAAAATTGTTCTTTTAATTCAGGCTACGGATTCGTCTAGCATAGTATTCCCCTGCCAGCCACTAGTTTCCTATGGTCCACTCTACGTGGACTGTCTCTCTCACCAAGTGCCACACAGGGGGAAAGTCCATTTAAGTTGAGTCCATGTTCCCCCTTGATGCTCACGTGCACCAGTGGGAAACACTCAACACCCACATATTTTAGGTATTCCTGTAAGAACTGCTTCTCCTTGCTCCACCATCTGAAACCAGCCAGCCACAAACACTCACCTTTAGGAAAGTTTTTCAGGGGCAGGTCCTGAAACACTAGTTAAGCTCCTTGTAGAATGAACTTGAAACCCTGCTCACACAGCTTAAGGTAAAGAGGAGGTCCCCTCTCTACCCCCATGATGGGAGAATTAGAAGAAATGCATTGTAACCCTTTTCAAAGAAACTTCCCTCCATTTTCCAGTGTCATTCTTCCATCTGGTCCAACATTATTTAAAGACTGGTAGTAGGGGTTCAGTTAAAATTGGCAGTACTTACTCAGAACCCCTCCTTTGGAAGCTCTCCTTAGGGACCTCGCATTTTGTTTTGAAATATACATATGGGTGCCACCTATTCTTGGGCCTCAGTCAAAAGTAAGGAAAATATTGTTGCTTTTATCATCTCGTTGCAAGAAAAAACAAAATCCCATTTTCTCCCTAAGAGGATTCTATAGCCATATTTTGAAATAAGAAAACTTCTCTAGCTGCAAAAGAATTGGTGATTCTACATTGTCCTCTAAAGATACTGTGTTATACTGTGTACCACCCTCGGCTTAAGTGCATAACTGAAATCAACTACTGCATCATGGTATCTCCATAGGCCTCTGGTGTACCTATAGGAAAAAAATATGCTTAAGTATGAATATTTTCTGAGCTCCTTTGGTCTTGCTGCTCAGTAAAAAAAAGAAAAATCTGCTAGAATAAGAAAAAGAAAGAAAGAAAGGCAGTGTATGGAGAAGTTGAAGGTTTTTTCTCTCCACACTTCAGTAGGATAGTTACTTCAGAATACTCTAGACACACAAAGCTGGCTACCAGAAGTAAAACTTAGATGAGACACCTAAAGAATGGGAATAATAATATTTTCCTTTAAGGGTTGTTGTCAGAATTTAAACTGTGAGTCTAAGTAGTGAGTATTCATTAAGTGTATTATTACCATTATCTTTATTAAGGTGTTTGACATTTTTGCCTGTGACAGATGTGGTTTTTATTGTAGTTATTGGGTTTTATTATGTTATTATCTCTGTGGATTTATGTTCATTTCCCTGCTAACTAAAGAGATTGAGCATATTAGTGGACAATCCAGTGATCTGATTTTTTAAAAGGATAACTTAACGTTTCTACCAGTTTTTAGACATATTTTGTGTTTACTATTCTCTTGGTTTGATTCTTTCACATCTTTTGTCAAATTAATAGACTTTCATAATCCTCTTGATTTTATTCATCTATCTATTTGGAAGCATTAGGTGGCATTTCTTTTATTTTTTTCTTAAATTTTAACATACATATTAAGTTCAACCTTCCTCAAGAAGTTAAAATTATTTTGTATTTCTGTTTTCCTTCTTATACAACTTTCTATTGTCCTTCTATTGTTGTGTCCTTATACAACACAGAGTTTAATCTTTTTCTATCAATCGAACACCCAACAGTCCAATCTTATCCTAATATCCAATCTTATCCTTTAAAAGATACAAGCGTTAAAATTACCAATATTTTATGACTCTCTGTTTACTGAGGCAGACTGTAAAGTTACATGGCATAGGGCATGGTTACAGGGAAAGAAGAAGAATTGGGAACAATAATGCCGTCCTCTCAGCTGGTATCAGCTTTTTTACTTTGACACATGGAAGACATTACTCCTTTGTCTTCTATCATCTATTTTTCCTGGTGGCCTACTGTTATATTTAACTATTGTTGCTGTTTGGGTTATGTCTCTTTTCTTCTTGGTGGTTTTTAAGATTTTCTCTTTATCATTGATGTTCTGCCGATTAACTGCAATGTTTCTAAAAGTGGATTCATCTTATTTATTCTGCTTGGTACCCAGGGTGTATTACCAATGTAACATTCTTTTTTCAAATCTGAAAAATTATCCCTAAATATGGACTAACTGACATTATCTAAAAATATGACTATCATTTCTTTCAGTCTCGTTTAGAACGCCATTGATATAACTGGGTATAAGGTGGAGCTTTTCAGTTTATTCCTCATATTTGAACGCTCTTTTTCTTTCTTTTTTGCTCAGGCTATGTTCTGCATAAATACCTTAGGAAAATATTTTAACTTACTAATTTTCTTTTCACCTGTGTCCACAGTATATACTAGTTATTGATGTTCCCCTCCTTCGCCCGCCCCCCTCCAACTCCCAGTACCTATAATTGTCCTTTTTTTTTTTTTTTTTCTTTTGGCCTTGCCATGCGGCATGCAGGATCCTAGTTCCCCGACCAGGGTTCAAAGCCATGCCCTCTGCATCGGAAGTGCAGGGTCTTAACAACTGGACTGCCAGGGAATTCCCTATAATGGTTATTTTCAAAGCTTTGAATTGGTTTCTTTTCTCATCCATCAGATACTGTATCATGTTTGCCTCTTTTTCTTTCTTAATTTCTTGCTCTTTTTAAAATTAAACTTGTTTCCTTCATCTCTCAGAGACAACCTTAGTTATGTTCAAGTACTTGTCAGACAGTTGTAAAAATATATTATCTTTTCCAGCAGTGCTTTCCCAATGATAATGTGCATATTAGTTACCTGATGGTTATGTCAGAACATGAATTTTGATTTAACTGGTCTGAGGTGAGGCTGAGACTCTGCATTTTTGACAAACTCCAAGGTGATGCTGATACTTCTAGTCCAAGGGTCAAGGTCCTAGAGTTTATGATCTATTGTTTGGTATTTTTTTTTATTGTCAATATTTATTTATTTGGCTACATCGGGTCTTAGTTGTGGCACACAGGAGCTTTTATTGCAGCGTGTGGGCTTCTCTCTAATTGAGGCACACAAGCTCAGTAGTTGTGGTGCACGGGCTTAGTTGCCTCGCAGCATGTGGGATCTTAGTTCCCCAACCAGGGATCAAACCCATGTCTCCTGCATTGATAGGCAGATTCTTAACCACTGAACCACCAGGGAAGTCCCTTATTGTCTTTATTAGCCTTAGATGCCTTCATGTGTTTGGGATGTTTGTTTTCAGACTCATTTTGAGTGGAAACTATTTTAACTTTGATCTGTTGTTTTCCTCCTCAAGCAACTTGTACCCCACCCCTGACACACACACACACACACACACAGACACACACCTCCCATTCCTGTGATTTTACAACTGACACCACACAACTCCTTGGGTTCCTGGTCCAGAACCAAATCTTTTAATGATGCTTACGTACTCCTGGTGTGCGGACTACTGGGGAGGTGTCAGACATGTTCAAGGAGATAGTGCACACTTTTGCTTATTCCTGGTCTTGAGTCTATACCTGTGTCCTTCTCCCCCCAGGAGGTGAGTAGCAACAGTCCCTTTTATTCCCAGCCACATTTCATGAGTGGAGCAGTGGACTTCCGGCCCAAGCCCCTGGCTTCAAGCAGTGAGATCAGATCCCACTTCCTATCTTACCACCTTGCCCGAACAGCTTTAATCCACTTTACTCTCCAGTAGCCAAACACCTGGATTCAGGAGGTCTCTGGCTCAGTCCCACTCAGCCATTTTCATTTCTGTTCCATTGCCTCCATAGAAATGTTTGTCTTCTTTTTAAGGACAGGTATATATTCTGGCTTTATCTTTGAAAATTTTACCTGTTACCATCATGTATTTGGAACAGAGAGAGTGGACCAACATGTGAACATACAGAGACACCTCAGCCAGGTATCTTTTCCTACATTTTTTAGCTGGACCAGAGTCTTCATGTGTGGAATGAAATTTAAGCACAGATCTTAAAAAAATACAAAGTTAATAATTATTGGTAATAAAAGGTTGGTTCCATCCTTTTATATGTCATTTTAAATAATTAGGTCTAAAAGTTTTGTTTTAGAAAAGAGTGTTTTTCTAAGTGAAGTTTAAGTACCATACCTTGTGTGTACAAATACTCCAGAACTTGTAAAAAAAAAAAGAAGTGTTATGAAGAAATATCACATATAAAAATGTAACTTCTCTAAAAACTTAAACCAAAAAAAAGGCATTTATGTATATTTAAATGGTAATATTTAAGTATATATCTGCCCAACCCACAACTGAACATTAATTCATATATTTACTGACTGCCTATATGTGTCTACAATGAGTCTGGATAATTCAGTCCACAAATCCCTCCATGGTATTAAATTCATAATGTTGAAAGGGACCTTAATCTGGTACAATTGCTTTCTTACAAGACTGTCTAATAAACTACTTCAGAAAAAATAATTTGGCTAAAGCTTTCTTTCACAAATATCAGAATAGTCTTCTGCAAGTTACTTTTGTGATTTGTTCCAGGGACTTTTATGGCTAGTGGCAGTGGAGCAGATTGGAATGTTCTCACAGTGGGAGTGGAGATCCCAGTCCAGCCCTAATTCTGTCCCTAATATAAGATCAGAGTTTAAGGCAATTTATTCTGGCTCTTTGTGTCTCAGTTTCACATATAGAAAATTACTGAGAATTTTGCTTTGCTCTAACAAATCATTGGGAGGCTGAAACGTGGTAACAGGCATAAATAAGTTTTTAGAAAAGTTAAATAAGAAATACAGTAAAAAGGACAATGAATTCAAATTAGCTATCTATATCACCTCACTTTCAAGACTAGGGCTAACCTTCTCCTGTTAGGAGCTCAGAAGACAGTGGAGGACTGCATTATTTCAGTAGTCAAATCTAATTGTATCAGCAGCATATGGCACATATAAAATACACTTTCTTTCATATAATGTGGTTTTCCAGGAGTCCTTGGGCTAAACAATTCCTTACCCTTCTCCTTCTTACTGCCATTCTTCTCTCTCTTTTACAACATCCTTCTTACCTTTTGGTTAGCAGGTCATAAGCTCAGAGTGAATTCGGAAGCTAAAACATATTTCAGCAATTAGCACCCTAGAAACTCAAGCTGTTTTTTGGCAATATTCTAAAAAGATGATTTCAGCACCTTTCATCCCCAGCTTGCTTGATAATTCACATTCCTGTGTCCTTGGACTTGGCAGGCTCTCCAGTGCTAGAGGCACATTCTTAGGTTGGTGAGGAAAGTGTGAGCCACTTAAAGATGCTAAATAGGGACGTCAGCTACATCTGAACTAGATAGACTGAGTTAGTGGGGTTTTGTTCCTGGCCCGTTCTCTCTATTTTTAAATGTTATTGTACTCAGAGCTATTCTGAACATTTTAGTTAACTCCCTGCCATCCACCTACCTATCTTATTATTAGCTACTCTCTCTAGAAATATTTTTAAAGAAGTTTAAAAAGAGATGAAACAAAATGTCTTCCAAACCACTTCTACCTCTGGCTTCAGAGAACTGAGCAGCTCTTAGCTGCTTTTGTATCATATTTCTCAGAGGCAGGAATAACTGAAAGCCAAAAAGAGACTAGGGAATTTGGTCCAACATGGAAAGTCCTTTATATTTTAGGTTACTTTACATTCTCAGACACAGGTGATAATTACCCATTCAGGAAAAATTAATGTTTAGTCCTTCTCTAGTTAAAATAAGAATGGCATTGTGAACATTAACCAATAAGGATAATTACAATTGGGTTTTTTTGAGAAGGTACATAACCATTTTTCCTCCGCTCCCTCAATTCACAAACAAGTGTTTCCCAACCAGCCAAGTGTATATCTTGTTTGTCTCCAAACTGGGTCTAAATAAAAAGTCAGTAAAGTGACCAAAAGCCTAGAGGGGACCTAATACATGAGGTTAATGCCAGGAACTTATATTCTATATTTGAGCTACTCAAGATCTCTTTCTTTTCTTCTCTTTGGCTGCTTGCTCTGACAGCTGGTGTTGCAAAGAGTTCTAATTCTAAAATTGTGTGATCAAAAGATTCTAAAGAAAATAAACAATAGGAGTCTTTGGACCATAAGTTCATTGTTTGTACACATTTAACATAGGGTATGTAAGAAAGAATAGGATGCACATTTGGTTGGAGAGTGGCAAAAACTTCAAAACCAGAAGGTTAAGGTTCTGGTCCTAACTCTGGTTGGTTCTCTATAGCACTAAAAAATCTCTCAGTTGGGAACGCATGTCAAAATACACTACTAGCTTTCCTACCGTATTTTCCCACATATACTACTAGACCCCACCACTAAGTTCTCTGAATCAGAGTCTTGGAGAGTAGCGTTCAGTTGCATGTTTTAGGTTCCACAGAGGATTCTGATGTGTGCCCCTCATGGACAAATACTAAGCCAGCTGATTTTCAAGTTTCCTTCCCATTTTGGCATTCTTTGAGTCTATGACTCTATCTATGTATCAGAATTCTAGCAAATTGTTGTAAAGAAGAAACTAGAGGGCTTCCCTGGTGGCGCAGTGGTTGAGAGTCCGCCTGCTGATGCCGGGGACACAGGTTTGTGCCCTGGTCCGGGAAGGTCCCACATGCCGCGGAGCGGCTGTGCCCGTGAGCCATGGCTGCTGAGCCTGCGCGTCCGGAGCCTGTGCTCCGCAACGGGAGAGGCCACAACAGCGAGAGGCCCACGTACCGCAAAAAAAAAAGAAGAAGAAACTAGAGAAAGAGAAGCAAAAATGCAAGCAGAAGGAAGTGTGTATAAAAGTAAGAAAAGAAATCAATGAAATCTAGAACAGTAGAACAATAGGGAAAATACATGAAACCAAAACTGACCTTTTAAAAAGCTTGTTACAGTTGGTAAAGTTCTAGCCAGCTTAGTAAAGAAAAAAATAAAAGAGAAAAGACATGTTATAAATATCAGAAAGATGGGATATCACTACAGACTCTGCAGGCTTTTAAAGTAATTATGAAATACTATGAGTGATTCTTCATCCATAAATTCAACAATATAGATGACATGGACCATTCCTCAAAACCCACAAACAACCAAAACTCACTCTAGATGTAATAGATAACTTCAATAGTTCTATAACTATTAGCTAAATTATATTCATATTTTAAAACCTTTCAAAAGAAGAAATCCCCCATGGCCAGGAGATTTCACTGGCAAATATTTAAAGAAAAAATATCATCAATTCTATACCATCTTTTCCAGAAAATTACAAGAGGATAATACACTTCACAACTAGGCCAATGTTATCCTGATACTAAAACACTAGGCAAAGACAGTATAAAATCAATAGCACTTACAACATAAGCAAAAATCCTTAATAAAATACCAGCAAATGAAATCCAGAAATATATGAGAGGAATGATGCATCATGACTAAGTGGGGATTTCCCCAGGACTATAGGTCTAGTTCAGTATTTAAAAATCAATCAGTATAATGGCCCATATTAACAGTCTAAAAAAGAAAAGCCACCTGATCCTATCATTTGATGTAGGAAAAAACACACAAAAAAATTAAACATCAATTCAAAATAAAAACTCTCAGCAAACTAGGAATAAAAGATAACTTCTTCAACTGGATAAAAAGTATCTACATCCCTCCCCCCAAAAAAGAAGCTATCATCATAGTTAACAGTGACAAAGATTTGCCCCTAAAATTAGGAACAAGGCAAGGATGCCCACTCCCATCACTTCAATCTAGCATCATACTGGATGTCCTAGGCAAAACCCATAGAAATGTACAACGCAGGGAGTGAATCCTAAGAGTTAATAATCATGTACATTAGCTCATCAGCTGTAACAAATGTACCATACCAATGCAAGATGTTAATAGTAGAAGAATAACAGAGGAAACTGTGTGTGAAGACAGGTGGATAGAACGGGGAGTATATAGGAATTCTGTATACTTTGCTCAATTTTTCTGTAAACCTAAAACTGTTTTAAAATACAAAGTTTATTAATTAAAAGACAAAAGTTAATTTTACTATATATTAATTTCAAAAATAAAAATTTAAAAGAGACATAGAGAGGATAACTAATTAATTACCCCAAAATGGAAGTGACTAGAAAGCCCAGTGAGAGAGGGACAAGGAAAATGCAGACTTTTGCAATGGATATCTTGCCATCTTTATATTCCAGTTTCAGTTTGTTCATTAATTCCTTTCTCAATCCATTTTCATGACTGACTGCAAGTAAGAATTTGATTTTGTTTTACTTTCAAAGAAGGAAATTATTATCAGGCAATCCTTGTTAATATTTCAGGTAGACTGAAGCAGTAGTTTCTTCTGTTGTTACTGACAGAGCCATTAAACTGTGATTCCTTTTTAGTAACCTTTCTATACATTGCAGACTCCATTCAGCTGCTTCTCAAGAGTTATTGAGATAGCTTGAGATATTGTTCCACTACACTTATCATCCTCCACATTTTTATTGAAGATATTTGATTGGTACCACAACATGTCTGGGTTAATATATAATAAACATCTTTTTAAGCAGTGGCCAGTCCTTTTATGATATGGCATAGCCACACTATTATGATAAATTGCCTTAAACAAGTTCAACTTGATAACTATGAAAAAGGTTACATTGTTCTTCAATTATCCTTTTAATCAATCTCCCAGGATAATCATTCTGCCTAAAAATATGTTTCTCAATACTAATTTCATTATCTAGGTGATTCTCATCACTAATCATTAGAGTGTGATTCTCCATATTCTTAACAACTCTAACTTAAATGGGTGATTAGACTCAATATGCAGGATATTACCTGCACGGTGGTCTTGATAATATATTCTCCATTGTAGCTATCTTCGCTTCATCTTACTAATAGATGTTAAAAAAGAAAAAAATCTCTTATTAAACCCTTCCACAGTAAATCATATATCTAAAGGAAGATTACTTTTCAAAAAAAAGAGATAATAAAGGACTTTCTTTCCTTTATGCCAAGAAAACCTTATAAAATTTTGCTACCCTGAATATCATTGAGCCTTTTAAAGTAATAGAAGCAAACATCCTTTCAAAATATTGGCAAAGCTGGGCTTCCCTGGTGGCGCAGTGGTTGAGAATCTGCCTACTAATGCAGGGGACACGGGTTCGAGCCCTGATCTGGGAAGATACCACATGCCGCGGAGCAACTAGCCCCGTGAGCCACAACTACGGAGCCTGCGCATCTAGAGCCTGTGCTCCGCAACAAGAGAGGCCGCGATAGTGAGATGCCCGCGCACCGCGATGAAGAGTGGCCCCCTCTCGCTGCAACTAGAGAAAGCCCTCGCACAGAAACGAAGACCCAACACAGCCAAAAATAAATAAATAAAATTTAAATAAATAAATATATATAGGCAAAGCATTTAGGGATCCTATGTTGTTGAAGATGTGGATAAAAAAAAAAGATGTAACTTTAATTATGGAGAGTAGAATAGTTCTGTGGCTCTTCTAGTTTTGTTTAGTATCCGTCACTAGACTAATCCATTTTCACAAAATAGGCCTTGATAAAGCATTCCTGATTTTGCCATGCTGCAACATGCACCACCTAGTGACAGCTGGCAGAACTTCAGTGTAAGCATTTGTGAGGTACCACTAAATACAAGCTCTAAACACATCTCTGGGTTAACCTTCACCTTTTACATGACAGTGTGTGAAATAATTTTATACATTCCTCTCACTTATATAATGTCTTCCTCTCTTAAACATGTTTTCCTCACCTCAGGGCCAGTCTTTAACCTGTGTTTATAATTATTTGTTATAAACTATGACTTTGCTTGGGTTTTAGGAAAATGTCATCTAGACAACCCTACTTGCATCTGAGTCTGGGTTACAGAGCAATTCCAGAACCAGTTTCTAGATAAAACAAAATAGAAGCTGTATTCTGACCCTTTCATGTGTGTTTGTTGACTCTAGTTAATAAGTTTATTGATTATATTATAATTATTATTTACACTTTAGGTTCTAAATATTTATAATTTATTATAAGTTTCTCAATATGGAAATATTTTCAAAATTACTTTTGTTTTCACTCATTAAAATTTAACTTTTTATATGGTAAAAATTCATACAGTAAATTAATTATTCAGAAAAATTAAGGAGATATTTTTAAGCTATTATAAAATCAACATATTCTGTAGACATCTATTTTAACAGTGAAGAGAAAGTTGACACACTCTCACTCATTTGAATATTAGCTTTGATTTTCAGGAAACTTTCTCATATCCTCCCTTTTCCCAGGAGAGTAAACATATGCTATTTCCTTTAAAACAAGATCCTGTCCATTTGCTTGCCAATGATTGTGATGGTTTGCCAGAAAAAGAAAAAATACATCCCACCATTTTTTGTCACAATGACTTACACCAGCTTAAGCAGCAGACTTCGTAAACCAAGACTTATCACTTCAAGGTTATTTCCATGTGACCTGTGGAGAATACTCATGAATAGGAGGGGAAAGCATGTGGCTTTCTCTGCTGTAGGGCTGAACTCCTCAGTGCGAGACTAGAAGGCAGTCCTGAGTGTTGTGAAGTAATCATTAAGTTACACGCTTGTCATTTCTTGTACATTCACTCAGAACTAATGCACATCACTTTTTCCAATTATAATCATTCCACCATTTAACAAGCACAAAAGGCCTTAGATTCCAATTTGCCACTGATGCCTCCCTCTCACTTGCTTATTTCTTGGAATTTCCATCTTGCTAGGTGTGCGTAGCTCCAATAATATGGAGCGTTCACTTTTCCTAAAACAAACTTGCAAATGGAGGTGACAAGAACAGCTGGTCTCACATTGGAGGTCAGGCCATTTTCACTGTTTTGATAATTTTTCTGTTCCTGCAATTCTTTTTTGCTGTTTTAAATACATGTTATTTCTTGGTTTCCTTATTGCCAAAGCTAAACATAAATCACCTTGTGAGGTGCTATATATGTTTCTGTCCAGGCTTCTCTGCTGGTCGTATCAAACCTTCTCTGGTATATATGTCTCATTTCATTTGGTTTCTGAAATCGGTTTCTGTCTTCACAAGCACATGACAAAAACAAGCAATCAATAGGCTAGAGAAACACCATTGTCTTCATATTTCGTTAACTTCTGCTTCCTTCAGTGAGTATTAATATGCCGGAATGAGCTGTGAAACTTGCTAGCTTTGGATACGCAGCCTTAAACACGAGCTACATATAAGAGGAAATTGGTATTTTCATTTGCTGCACATGCTTTAATGATATTAAGCAATCTAATATGGTGCATACGCCGGATTTCAGTAATGCTTCTCTTGAGAATTTGAAATGGTAATAGCAATTTCAAATGACAGCCTTACATTTATATAGCTCCTTTCATCTCAGAGGTCTTTACACTTTATAAAGCTATATGGAGCAATCATTTCACTTACCCACCACAGAAATTCTGCCACCTCTAGGGCAAATCTGGGCTTACTTTCAAAATTGACTCAACATTACAGACAAGAGGCGAAAAGCAACAGTCAATGAAAACTGAATAGGGAATACAGAAAGGTAAAATAATTTCCAAAAGAAATTTTAGCCAAAAGGTAAAAATCAAGCAAACAAACAAAAATTCCCTGAGGTTATTTAATAACCACCAGTGCACAGGACTGTGAACTCCCATGCCAGCCACTATTCCATTTCAGGGATAACAAATTTAAGACTAATTCTCTGAAGGTTGAATTTAGATTAGTGAAAGCAAAAACTCAAAAAAAAAGAGTTCTTACACAGACAGAGAAAAAAAAAAAAGGCTTAAAGTATTACGATTCTAAATAAAGATGTGTCATGTTTTTCCCTGCTTAAAATCCTACCAATTCCCCTCTACTTCTACATACTTCTAGCACTGGACACACACACAATTTAGCAACCCAAATTTTTGAAAAATATTTACAGGATATATTACTTAAAAGCATTTTAAAGGCCTCTCAGGATGTCTGTGATCGCTTTTCTTTTTCTAAATATAAATATATTTATATTTAGAAATTGTGTAAGGAAAACTGACAACAAATTTACATTCAGGTCTGGGCACTTGGGCGTGCACCTAACATGCTCTAAGTCATTCAAGGCTCTGTCTAGACTTCACCGCTATGCCAATGTCAGGAGTAAGCAAATGTGAAGGGGCCATAACCAGAGCAAAAATGATCTCAGTGGTCACCCCTGCCCTGTCTTAACTACCTTTTCTTGCCTGGTATTGCCAATGTTGCTGGTATGCCCACATTCCACAACCCTTTAAACCAGACAATCCCAGCACTTCTAGGATATCCAGAACTATTCTAGGTATTGGGGTCAGGACTCTTTCAAAACCATACTCTCTCAGAGCCCTGAGCACTGTCGAGAGATAAGTGCTTTCTTCTTTATTTCACAGTCTTCTCCTCCTTATGGCTAATCTATTGTACTTTAGGCATTATTGAAAAATTTAGGGGGCTATGGGCAAATGTGAATTCATTTGAGATTTTTTACCTCATAGCTAAATCCTAGGCATTCTCAAGGAAATGTTGGGATTTGAGAACTTCATAAAATATAGAAATAGCAGCTGGATGAAGAATTGCCTTTTAGAAAGTTCATTATGTAGGGACTATTTTTTATTTAAACCTAATTGCATTAGTTTAAGAAATTACAAAAGTGACATATCTGTTGAAGAAAATCTAGAAAAGACAAGAAAACAGAAGAAAAAAAGAAAATGCTATTGTTAATACCTTAGGGAAAAGCTCCCCCACCCTCCATTTTCTTATGTTCATACATATCTTCCCAACTTTTTGTTTAAAAATATATGATATGTTCAGATCCTTTTTGACTCACCTCCTAGAGAAATGGAAATAAAAACAAAAATAAACAAATGGGACCTAATGAAACTTAAAAGCTTTTGCACAGCAAAGGAAACCATAAACAAGACCAAAAGACAGCCCTCAGAATGGGAGAAAATATTTGCAAATGAAGCAACTGACAAAGGATTAATCTCCAAAATTTACAAGCAGCTCATGCAGCTCCATATCAACAAAACAAACAACCCAATCCAAAAATGGGCAGAAGACCTAAATAGACATTTCTCCAAAGAAGATATACAGATTGCCAACAAACACATGAAATAATGCTCAACATCATTAATCATTAGAGAAATGCAAATAAAAACTACAATGAGATATCATCTCATACCAGTCAGAATGGCCGTCATCAAAAAATCTACAAACAGCAAATGCTGGAGAGGGTGTGGAGGAAAGGGAACCCTCTTGCACTGTTGGTGGGAATGCAAATTGATACAGCCACTATGGAGAACAGTATGGAGGTTCCTTAAAAAACTAAAAATAGAATTACCATATGACCCAGCAATCCCATTACTGGGCATATACCCTGAGAAAACCGTAATTCAGAAAGAGTCATGTACCAAAATGTTCATTGCAGCTCTATTTACAATAGCCAGGACATGGAAGCAACCTAAGGGTCCATCAGCAGATGAATGGATAAAGAATATGTGACCCATATATACAATGGAATATTACTCAGCCATAAAAAGAAACGAAACTCAGTTATTTGTAGTGAGGTGGATAAACCTAGAGTCTGTCATACAGAGTGAAGTAAGTCAGAAAGAGAAAGACAAATACCGTATGCTAACACATATATATGGAATCTAAGAAAAAAAAAAAGGGTCATGAAGAACCTAGGGGTAAGATGGGAATAAAGACACAGACCTCCTAGAGAATGGACTTTAGGATATGGGGAGGGGGAAGGGTAAGCTGTGACAAAGTGAGAGAGTGGCATGGACATATATACACTACCAAACGTAAAATAGGTAGCTAATGGGAAGCAGCTGCATAGCACAGGGAGATCAGCTCGGTGGTTTGTGACCACCTAGAGGGGTGGGATAGGGAGGGTGGAAGGGAGGGAGACGCAAGAGGGAAGAGATATGGGAACATATGTATATGTATAACTGATTCACTTTGTTATGAAGCAGAAACTAACACACCATTGTAAAGCAATTATACTCCAATAAAGATGTTAATATAGATAGATAGATATAGATATATATTTATAGATATGATAATAGTGGTGTGCTGGTAAATGTTTAACACTGACTCTCCAGAAAAATAAATATGGCTCTGATTTGTAGCATTTGCCAATTTCCGTAGTGAAATTACTCTCACCATGGCTGATAACAAAACTTGAATAAGCCACAGGGGCTTGGGAAACTTAAATGAGAGGCAGGTTGGGTAGGAATTCTGGCAAACTGAAGTATTCATGCTCCACCACTGTTGACACATAAACCCTATGTTGCCGGATATTATTATTTTTAAAAGGAAACCTCCTGAATACTGTAAAAACACCTTTTGGGTTCAGATCTGGCCTATGTACCAGGATCTTCTGCCCATAATAGTCACTGGCAGTGGCTTGCCCTGCAGTGGAATTCGAGATATTAGCTTTTCCTTGTATCTAATTCCTATAAGAAATAGGTCTTATTTCTACCTCATCTATTTATTTCTCAAAAATGTATGCAATGTTTGTTGATAGTAAGACCAAAGTGGTTTTTCTAGCATGACAGTTTTAACATCTCAGTACAGTAGACAAATTAGCAAGTGTTGAAACACTAGCACTGATGTGTATTTTTTCCATTTTAGGTGATACTAGAGTGTTTATGTAGAGCCACCAGGTGCCTATCCTCGTACATGACTTATTACCCATCTTTGAGTTGTCAAATATGTAATGTCCAGCTGTCACGAGCCCAAGAAATGCCAGTCTGTCTAGTTTGGGGAAAAAAAACTAGAGAAATATGATTTCCAATGGGATTTTATATCTAGGTTCCCCCAGACAGGAAAGTGTGTATTTTCGTGCTAAGAGAGGACCAACAAGCCCACTTCTTGCTACAAACTTTACTTGTTGCCCAACATACAGCCTTTTGGGTATAACATCGTCCTTTTAAATTGTTTGCATAGTTGATTCAAATTCACAGCATGTTTCACACACTCTTAGATACAGTGTAGCAAGTTCCACCTGTAGGAAAATATTTTTTTCTTTTTTTATAAACAGAACACTAGTAGTGTAAGAAGAGAAACATTTTCAAACCTCAGAAACAACCAGCCTTTTCCACACTTTATGGACTAATGCAAAAATTTTAATGCATTTTTCCTGTGTAGCAATTGTTTTGCTTTGAAACCTCTGCTATCAACTACCCTTCATGGTAAATGATAAATGACAATGTATGTTCCTCAAGGTGTACTATTTCAAATTTGGGGCAAAGAGCCAAATGTTAGTGTTAGAATTCTAGTTTTCCCCCGTGTTTCCCTGTATTTGAAAAACAAAATTTTGTCTTAAGTCCAGATGTGTGGAGTCTTAAGTGAAACCCCATGGTTCAGCAATCGGGTGTTAACAAACTCAGGAGACCTGCGTTCTTTATTTATTTATTTATTTTTGCGGTATGAGGGCCTCTCACTGTTGTGGCCTCTCCCTTTGCGGAGCACAGGCTCCGGACGCGCAGGCTCAGCGGCCATGGCTCACGGGCCCAGCTGCTCTGCGGCATGTGGGATCTTCCCGGACCGGGGCACGAACCCGTGTCCCCTGCATCAGCAGGCGGACTCTCAACCACTGCGCCACCAGGGAAGCCCCTGCGTTCTTTTTAAATCTATTCTCAGCTAGTAACAACGGTTTCTTACTCTCTGAAATACTTTAATTTCTTACAGGGAGGTTTGTCAGGATCAAATGAGTTAATTCACATGAAAGCACTTTGCCACTTCAATTCCTTTACAAATATAAGACAGTTTTGTTTTTAAGAACCAGCAGGAGAGGGCAGTAGAAAAGATATGAGGAAGGGAATTTAAATGAAAGCAAACTCTTGGTTCTCCACAACATTGTTCTAAATTTGTATAGAGTTCAGATTTGATGGATGATTAAGCATGAGAAGCCAGTCAAGGAATAAGAGCACAGATGAATCAGGCTAGGACAGATGCAAACTATGGACACTGAAAAATTCACATGAGCCCACATTTACATTGTTTACAATCTTAGGAGATTTATGTATTTCCTGATGAACATCAACAGACCTCCTAAAAGGCTATGAATTTCAAGTTAAGTTAAAATTCCCACGCTTGGGTTATATTTTAAAAGTTTTCTGGATAGACTGGAGCAGTGATACTCAAACTTCATTGTGCATAAAAATACTCTAAGGACCTAGTCAAAATTGGATATTCTGAGATCTACCCATGAAGATTATGAATTGAAAGATCTGTGTGAGACTCATGAAGCTGTATTTTTAAAAAGAACCACTGCAAGTCCAATATCATGAATTAAGACAGAGGGTAGGAAAGTTCACAGTGTGCTTGAGGAGATGCTGAAATATAGAAGTTTCACATTTGGATGATTAGGAGCCTGGTAAGACGATTAAGCATAAGAAGAAGCACTGAAGACTAGTGAAGACTCAAGGCATTAATAGTCCCCAAGGACTTGTGCCTTCCTGTATGCATGCCCTTAAATAGTCTCCTCTGACATCAGCTCTAAGTTTGGCCATGTGACTTGCTTTGGATTGTTGGAAAATAGCAAACGTGACACAAACAGAGAAAGCGTTTATGTGTTGGGGGTAAACCCCATTACAGCTTCTAGGAGTCCTGTGACCAATCACTATGTGAACAAGCCTGGGTGACAATGCTGGTGACACATGGCCAATCACTTCAGTGTGCTCACCTGAGATCTGGCCCCAATGACCAGACATGATGTTGAGACCAGCTTTACACAACCAGCTTTACAATAGATAATGACACAAGCTAAATTTGCAAGGTTGGATTTAGCTATGGATGTGTTGAATTTGAGCTTCTGAAGAAACATTTATGAGGAACTCCGTAGCAGATAAGATGATCTGCAGCATAAGTGAACGGTTAGCGAAGGCCTAAGGGAAAGGGTTTAGAAGGTACTTACTCAGAGATTGTAATTTAGACCATAAGAGTATAAAATTGATACTAGAGGACCTAGAGCAGAGTCTTAACAAAGACCTTCCTTTAATTTTCTCAGGGGAAAAGTAAACAACAAAAAGCAGAGCCTTGAGGAACTGAAAGGTGGTCAGGAGAACCAGGACTAGAATGTCACAGAAAACAAAAAAGAAGAGACTTCTAGAGAGTCATAGCAGAAGGGTATCAAATGTTCAGAGGAGGCATAAAATAATGGCTCAAAAAGGCCTGTGGTTTGAGCAGTTTAAATTGGTGGGTGTAGAAAAATGATACAAAATTGACTTCTGGTTTTAACGGCTGAAGGAAGGAGTTAGACACTGAGTGTCAAATGCTTTTCTTTTTTAAATTCATTTACCTATTTTTTGGCTGCGTTGGGTCTTCGTTGCTGCACATGGGCTTTCTCTAGTTGCGGCGAGCAGGGGCTGCTCTTTGTTGTGGCGCATGGGCTTCTCATTGCGGTGGCTTCTCTTGTTGCAGAGCACAGGCTCTAGGCCCCTGGGCTTCAGTAGTTGTGGCTCGTGGGCTCTAGAGCGCAGGCTCAGTAGTTGTGGTGCTGGGCTTGGTTGCTCCAAGGCATGTGGGATCTTCCTGGACCAGGGCTCGAACCCATGTCCCCTGCATCGGCAGGCGGACTCTCAACCACTGCGCCACCAGGGAAGTCCCCTCAAATGCTTTTGAAGAAATGGGGTAAAAGAAAGATAATAGGAAGAAGATACATTTTTAAATACTTAGAAAATGTCAATAAAAACCTGTTTTGGGCTTCCCTGGTGGCGCAGTGGTTGAGAGTCCGCCTGCCGATGCAGGGGACACGGGTTCGTGCCCTGGTCTGGGAAGATCCCACATGCCACGGAGCGGCTAGGCCCGTGAGCCATGGCCGCTGAGCCTGCGTGTCCAGAGCCTGTGCTCCACAACGGGAGAGGCCACAACAGTGAGAGGCCCGCGTACCACAAAAACAAAACAAAACAAAACAAAAAACCTGTTTTATTAACAATTTGATGCATCATTCATTAAATGAGACAGTAAAAGCCAAAGGGATGTATTCAAGTTAAATGCATACTTTTTATTTTGATATCTTTGCCTATGATGGGTTATCTTTGATATCATTTCCAGGAAATCCTTAGAAAAAATGCATACTTAATTTAAGTATCACTTATCGAATGTACGTTTACCTCTGTTCCCTCCAAAACCTTGCTAAAAGGCCAGGAAAGTTTGGTTGTTTGATCTGTTGATTTAATAAAAAAATTAAGTCAAAGTACAAAAAAATGAGGGTAAAGAAGTGGTAAACAAGATAGTAGAATATTCTGTTCTCTGTAATGGACATCAACACAACTTTGGAAAATAGAATGGTAGTGAATGAATCGTAATTGACTTGGCAGTTTGAAAAAACTGAAAATTAACTGCTTTAAGAGCAAGAAGCTAAAAAGCAAGCAAATTTGCAAAGCAGAATCCTGAATATGATTAGAAATTAAAGATACTAGGGGCCTAAGAAGATAGGAATTAAAGAAAATAGGAGGATTTTGTGACATTTGTAAGAAACATTAAAGCTTTCAGGTCTCTTCTACCTATTCATCCAGGTCAGCACTCCTCCCAGATCATCTTAAAACTGGGTTTTCAAGACTAAGCACAAGTAAAATCAAGAAGACTTGGGCTTCCCTGGTGGCGCAGTTGTTGAGCGTCCGCCTGCCGATGCAGGGGACACAGGTTCGTGCCCCTGTCCGGGAAGATCCCACATGCCGTGGAGCGGCTGGGCCGGTGAGCCATGGCCGCTGAGCCTGCGCTTCCGGAGCCTGTGCTCCACAACAGGAGAGGCCACAGCAGTAAGAGGCCCGCGTACCGCTAAAAAAAAAAAAAAGAAAAAAAAGCAGAAGAAGACTTACTAAAAAGGGGTATTGACAGTCTACATATTGAATTTTGAGACCACTAATCCCCCTTACTCTACCTGGCTCTAAGAACACTGGCTATGTTGAGCATATGCCAACCCTCCACCCACTTTACCCAGTGTTAGAGATCGAGAAATTTGCCATCTAGAATAAAAGATGTGCAGATACTGATGAGCAGAAAGCCTCCAACAAAATGAGAACTTGGGAATTCAAAATATGTTAGCAGATATTTCATTGTAGGTTTGGTAACTGAAGTCAAGGAAACTCAGAGTGAGAGAGAAACAAAAATAGAGAAACAAACCATAGAATCTAACATATGAATAATGGAAAATTCAAAAGGAGAGAACAAAGAAACAGCAGGGAGGAAATCATCAATAAAAAATTTAGAGACACATTTCCAGACTAGAAGAACAAGAGGGGACAGTTTCAACAGACCCAGTACAACAAATAATAAAAGAACCTCACCAAAGCACATTGCTGTGATATTTCACTATTCTGGTGGTTAAGAGAAGATCCTAAAATTTAAGAGAATATGAAACAGACCTATGCAAATGATGAAAAATCAGAATAGCATCAAACTTCTCTACAGTCTTGCCAGAGGGAAAACCAATGAGCCAAATCCTTTAAAGGTCTGAGGGAATATTATGTCCATCCCAGGATTCTATACCTACTCAAATTATCAGTCAACTCTAAAGTCATTTTATCATTAATTAGTCATGCAAGTTTTCAAAATATTTACCTCCAATATACCATTTTTCTAGAAAGTTTTGAAGTTGCATGCTCCACCAAAATAAAATGAAAAAAAAAAGAGAAAGGTATGAATTAAACATCAGAAAGAGTTGAGAAATATTCCCAGAATAATAATACTGGGAGGTGCTAAGTCAACAGCCATGTTAGAGTCCTAGAGAACCAGCCCAGATTGAAGCCATAATTAAACTGTCATACTATTTGGTATGTTTGAATATAAAGAAGAGATATATAGAGTTCCGTTAAAGAATTTAGGGATGAAAAGGTGATTGGGATACACAAAACTAAACAAATGGAAAATTAAAGCAATTAACAATTGTAGGCACAGTGGAATATATATGAGAGTTAAAATCTATGGCAGAAAGTCAAAATATTTTTAAGTTTTTAGAAAAATCACAAAATGGCAAATTAATTTTTTAAAACTTCAGCAAAAAATGAAAAAAACCTGAAGCATAACTGAAAAATGTTATAATAGTTAAATATGTAGATACCTTCATTATGCTCTTCTCTCTACATTTTCATTTGAAAATTTATCTAATAAAAATAAAATTAAGAGGAGTCTTAAATGTTCCTAAATGGAATATCAAGGTAAATACCAGAAGAAATAACAGTGATTGCTAAAGACGTTTGCCTCTGGAAAGCAGAAATGATTGGTAAGATGTGGAGTAGGGCATTAGGGTAAGAATATCCTTTCTGTGAATGCTCATCATTATATTTTGATTCTTATAAGGAAAATATATCAATTCCACTAAGATATGTTTTCATAATTGAAAACAAGTACTTGGGGATTTTTTTTTTTTTTTTTTTTTGCGGTACGCGGGCCTCTCACTGCTGTGGCCTCTCCCGTTGTGGAGCACAGGCTCCGAACGTGCAGGCTCAGCGGCCATGGCTCACGGGCCCAGCTGCTCTGCGGCATGTGGCATCTTCCCGGACCGGGGCACGAATCCGTGTCCCCTGCATCGGCAGGCAGACTCTCAACCACTGCGCCACCAGGGAAGCCCTACTTCGGGATTTTTTAGAAAAAAATTAACTGGTGTAAGAATAACTTGGGTTTTTTAGAGAGAAACCGTTTTATCCAACAGAATAATTTAAAAATTAGCCAAAATAATGGTGACTATTAAATTTGGGGGAAATTCTGTATTTTCATAGGTTGCTAGTTTCATATTCAAGGTTATTTTTCTGGGTTATAGTTAGAGCAACAATTCAGAAGGCTAACTGGACTTGACCTTAGGAAATACATAGAGTGAGATACAAATCGTTTGCCCCATATCAAAAATCATAGGATCCTATAGTTAGAAACTGTCTTGGAAGTTATCATCACCCAGAACTTTCAGGTTGTTGATGAGGAAACTGAGGCCTCAAGTCATAAATTGACATGTCACATAATGATATCAGCATAAAATTGTATAAAAACAACTCAGCAGCTGGCAAATCACATAACTAAATTTTGTTCCTTTATTGGGTATGAAGGTATGAAGACAGAGCTTATTTTCCCCCAAGAGAATGACAGTCGAAAGTTGCTAGTTGCTGGGGCCACCTAAAGATAATAAATCCTTGTATTTGGACACATTCTTTGTTTCAGGAGACACATCAAGATAGTTTATTTACACACGTATAAGTCAAATACCCATTTAAAATGAGATCATTTTAAATCATCTTGTAGATGCTACAAATAAGTGTGATACTTACAATGGGTTTATTTTTAGTCAAACTGTGCTCTTGAAAGAAAGTAGAAATGGATTTTGTTGTGTGCTAAATCATTTCCCCCTATAAAATATATATGTTGAAGCCCCCAGTATCTTAGAATGTGGTTGTTTTTGGAGATGGAGCCTTTAAAGAGATTGTTATGTTAAAATGAGGCCCTTAGAATGGAGCCTAATCCAATCAGACTAGTGTCCTTATAAGAAGAGGAAAGATGATGTGAGGGCATTGTGAGAAGGTGGCCATCTACAAGCCAAGGAGAGAGGACTCAAAGAAAACAGTAGACCTTGATCTTGGACTTCTAGCCTCCAGAACTGTGAGAAAATAAATTTCTGTTGTTTAAGCCACCGAGTTTCTGGTATTTTGCTATGGCAGCCTGAGTAAACTAATGCAGACTTCAAGAGGAAGCTCTTAGAATGGAGTATGGATTGTCCTGTATAATCAAGTACTACTGACTGTGCTGTCACCTGGGTAGTGGAGTCTGCTTTTATATATGTTTTGGGGGACATGGGGACTTGGAATGAACTGGAAGAGTGGAGCTGATTCTGGGCCCCATTCATGGCAGCTGCTCCAACCCCTCCTCGAGCTGCACCCTGAGGAACTTAACGTTAATGGAAACTTCAGAATAGTTTCCTTTGAAAAAGGAAGTGTGGAGGGCTCAGAATTGTATTCCTTAGAATAGTAAATGAGATAACATCATATTTTGTACTCCATGTTGGTAAAGCTGAACTTCCATGTTTTACTCCACCTTTCAAATTTTTACAGATGTATTTTAAAAAAAAATTAGGGCAGCTGTCCATGAATCTAAAGGCCAAGGCTATCTTTTAAACTAGGATTTTACAATACTTCACACAGTTCTGTAGTGAGTTTCTACTTTAAAAATTATTAGGAGAGTAGGAAAAACTGTTATCTTTTCCAGTGGTCTTTGCTTATAGCATTTTTGCTTATATATATATGTGGATAACAAGCTTAAAATACGTTTCTTAATAATTCTATTTGTGAACATTTGAGTGTATAATATTAGATAACACAGATTTCAAGTCAGGCACCTGAGTTTGGTGTCTAGCCTCACAACTGTGAGACCTTAGGCAAGTCACCTAGACCCTTTCACCTTAGTTATGTTGCTTATAAAATGAGAATAATACTACTACCTAATTCACAGCATTGCTTTAAGTATTAAATAAGATGTATATAAATCCCTTAGCATGGTACCTTGAAGATAAATCATTCTTTCATCAAACTGAGACTTTCATCTATTATTTCATCTATTATTCTAAATACCACGGAATTGCTTCTCTTCTAGATGTTCATAGAGCTTTTTCTAGCATGAATATTCTTAGACTTTTTAAACAGTCAAAATTTTTAAAAACACTCTTTTCTTTTGCCATCTGAGGTTTAAATCTTTCATTATATCCACATAAGTGGACATTTTCTTAACTCTGGAGAAGTTATATTGCTTTGTAAGCATAAAACAAAATTAGTGTTACGTGGCATTGAGTGATCCCAAGTCCAATCGCTTGACAAAAACTAGCCTGTGTCTACCTGTGCAGCTTAATCTGTTTATTCTACATTGCAATATCAATTTAGAAATGCCACTTTTCTTGAGCAGCAAGTAATTATCTGGAAGAAACATATTTTATCACTCCCCATGGCTGGTATGAGGCAGCAAATCTTCCGTCTCTGGCACATGATCCCATGTTTCCTTACAAATTGTGCGGCTGAGCAGTACTGTACCTTAACACTTTTAAATAAGATCTTGACACTTGTGTCATTGTGCAGGCTCGGATCTGGATGACAGGATTTTTTTCCCCTTAATTTAAGCGCACTATTTTTCATCAAATGACAAGCATACATCATGGTCTCCGTTCTAACCAAGGCTCTAAAGGCTATTTCAATTTGACTAGAGTGGTCTTCTGCCAAATGGCTACTCTAGGTTACACTGTGCACATTACCCACCAGAAAGCACAGAGTTGATGGGAGTGTACTGTCAACTATCCTGCACATCGATATGGGGGTTATTTGATTTGAAATTGGATTCTAGCCTTCCTTGATCTGTTGTATAAATGGAGAAGCATGTGTTGAAGAAATTCCTACAAAGTTTATCGAGAATGTGATGTACCTTTCATCCTCTAGAGTTTGTCTTTTACTTTGTCGGACTCCAGCACAAGTTCTCATCTCAGTGATCAATATTCAAAGCTAAAAGTAGAAGAGCTTTTCTTTTTTTCTTTAAATGGAAAGAAAACTTTGGGAAAATTATTCTATGCATGTATTTCTTCTGTGATATGAGTTGGGCGCAAGTTGCAGACTTTTGTAGCAGAGTGGCTTCATGACCCTTCTTTAAACATTTAAGACTTAGTTCAGAAGTTCACTGAATATGATGAGACATGATTCTTAAGTATGGAGCCTTCAAAAAAACTCTTCTAAATATATAATATTCTCAGCCAGACATGTCAGTCATTGTCAAGATGAAAGTCGTTTAAATGCTAAGTTCCTGGTAAACTGCATCTGTATTGTAGGGCTCTATTCACAAAGCAGTACCTTAGCAGTATGTGTAGAGCATACAAAAATATATCATTTTATTATGGGACATACTGAACTCGGTATTGCGATGTGAGTTTGGGAGGGAGGGAGTTTGCTATGCAAGTTACATGCTTATCACCAGTATGTGGACAGCCCTAAGGGCAGCACAGAGAACTTCAGAGAAAACATATTAAAAGGGCATGGGGAAGCATGATTTTGACATACATAAAAGGGCCTTTGCATAGATCTCATGAGCACAAGATTTTATTTTTTGAGTGGATAAAGATGTGCAGTTTCTTTAGAATCAAAGGTAGGTTGGCAACACTTTCAGTAAATGGCAAAATAATTATGAGTGTATTTGGTATTCATTGTAAAACATTTATCACTTTGAATGGTTTTGGCATCAGGGCAGCTGTTATAGGCAATCCCACAAGAATTCCTTTGTAATTTAGCATTAATTGATGTTCCTTCATTGTAACGGCAGTTGATAAGTTAAAAGACACTGAATTGAAAAAGGAAAATAAAACACTTTGAGCAGGCCTTTACAGCTTCTGCCAGTGACTGGGGGAAAAAATTAGCTCTAAAATACAGCAGACAGAAACAGTACCCAATTTTCTAAGAATAGGAGTGTGGACTGCTTGTGTTTGTGTTTATATGTTTATGAGTGCATAGAGATTAAAATCTAGTAGCTAGCCTAGAAAAATGTACTGCTTCTAAATGTTTTAGAATAACTTTTCTTTTTTACTGCCTGTGTGGTAGATTGATTACAAAATAGCTCCAATTTTTCATCCTTTCTGGCATCCATGACCTTTGTGATGTGACTTGCTGCTCCTCCCATCAGATGGTTAATTCTATTTTCTCATCTCTTGAATCTAGACTGGCCTTGGGACTTACTTTGGCCAAGAAAAGGTGATGGAAATGACAGTCTCCAGTTTGGAGCCCAGGCTTCTATTGGCTTTATTGAAACCCACCCGGCTGCCGTGTGAACAGCCTGGGTTAGCCTACTGGAGGGTGAGAGTCACAGGTAGTAGAGACGAAGTATCCCAACTGGGGCCTTCCTAGAAAAGTCAACCTCTAGTTAATCTGCTGACTAATTGCAAATTCCTGAGCAAGCTCAGACAAAATCACTGGAGATTAACTCAAACCAAAAGAACCACTCCTCTGAGCCAAACCTAAATTGTCAGCCTCCAGAATAATGACCTAAAGAAATAGCTATTATGATAACCCACTAGGTTTTTAGGGTGGCCTTTTATGCAGCATTAGATAACTTTTTCAGCATGGTAGATTAAAGAAGTACTAACTTAAACAAAAGGCTAAAGTTTTCGTTTTAATAGCATTAAGCTTCCAATGTAAAGCCAATATTCTAGCATGCTAAATTCTAGACTCCTTATATATTGTCCTTGTTTCCTTAGCTTAGTGCCTGAAATGCCCTTCCCAAAGGTCCAAATTGGACTCATCCTTCAAAGCCTAGGTCACATACTCTTCCTCCTTGAAGCCTTCTCTGATTTCCTCAGCCTACTCCTCGGAACTTCCTAGAATTTTAGTTTTACATGTATAATGCCACGTATCATTTTCCCTTGTATTTGTTTTTAATATGAGTAATTTTTCTACCCCTCCAAAAGGCAAAGATGGTATCCTATCCATCTTTGTTACCCTCAAATCACCTTGTAGTACCTTGACAAAAGTAAACAATCAACAAATATTTGAATGAATAAATATGATGATATATAGGCTAAGAAGCCACTCTGGATCCCAGTCTCCCTCTCTATATTCTTACTGTTATTATAGGGAGCAGTTAGGCTGTTCACAGAGTATTTAAATAAATACAAAGGTTTAATTCTCTTAAGTATCACTGCTATTATATTTTGCTTTTTTCCATGCATTTTGTATTCCTATAAAATTTTTATATTCCGTAAAACAGAATATTTTAAGCTTTTTTGAATAGATAATAGCAGTAAAAACAACAACAAACAAAGTTTGTTAAATTTTTAAAGGAAAATTATCTTTTCAATATTTATTAATTCTATTAGACACTTTTTTTTAATTTCCAGATTTTTTTTCCCTCTGCCTCTTCATTCATAAGTTGTGCTTCTGATCTAGAGAATTAAGTTTTTGAACTTATAGAAATATAAATATATTTCAAGGTCCTTTATACATCTGTAAATATAGAGAAAGGTATTAGGCAACTTTAGTTAAATTCTTTAAAATTAAGATATGTAATTTTAGCTAAGTAAACATTTTGTCATCATTATCAAAGCACTTTCCTTAGGTCTTTTAGAGGTGATTAAAATTGTTTCCATTTTACCTATGATATTTTCCTGCTCTGTATTGCTTTGCTGCATTGGCTAATTTTTGTTGCTTCTCTGCTACATAAAATTGCAAGTATCAAGTTAACTTTCAAATCAGTGAAATGAGAAAAACTTTTGAAAAGCAATGATGATTTGGTCCACTGTTCTTTCCCATATTGTTTATGAAATAATAATAAAGTTGGAATGATGACTGCTTGTTCCCTGAAGACATTTTTCTCAAGTTATTTAAATCATATAATCCACTTAACCTTGGGTAAACTAGGCTCACTTTACTCCATTTTCTCAGTCACTACAGTTTCCCAGACTGATGTCTGTGAACCATCAGAAGTCTGAGGACATATTCTTGGGCAGCCCATGAAACTTTCTAAATGTTGTACTTTCACTCCTGTGATAATTTAAAAACACACACGTACACTGTTAGCTAGTTTTAAACAGGAAACATCTATTTTGCCAAAATAATTCATAGAAAGAAAGATATTTGCTTAGAATAAGACTTTGGATTTAAACTGGTATTTCTGGACCTCTTGGGTCTAACAGAGAGAGTCTCACAAGTTCAAGATAATTTGTCACTAGACGTGGTTCATTTATTCCTCAAGTTTGAGAAACACTAGTCTATAGCCTAAGTGGATAAACTTTACTAAAATGACTTTCAGAAAACACATCAATTTATTCTTTCAATTAACTAAGACTTTCTTACCTACTATGGGCCTGGCAACTCTGATTGACACTGTTGTCATGGAGCTTTCAATAGCATAGGCAAAACTGACAATAAACAAATAAACCAATAAATAGGCAGGTTGTTTGAACTGGTGGTGCATATAGACAAAGTGACAGGCAGTTTTAAGACTAATCTCAGGACCACGTGGGTGAGTTCAGTGGGTGACAGGATTGTGTGCCTGAAGGCAGGTATTTGCTTAGCATGATTTGAATGTCTGACTTAAATAACTTGGACCATCTAGGAATTCTAATACTCAGTCTTGGGTGCCTATGTAGCCTACTAATATTCCATCTCTTATGATTGGTGACAGGACTGCTATATTGTTTTTTTTTTTTCCTGGTATAAAATGAATACAGTTCTATTTTATGTAAATAGAGTTGAGCATCATTATTTTGAATCAATACATGATCTGAGAGTAGGAGCACAGTTTTTGCTTTTAACGTGCTCTAACAGGTTGAAATTTTTAACTATGTCTGTATATCTATCTTTCCAAAATTTTGAAAGCTTATTTATTTTTAGAAATCCATAAGAATCTCAAAATACAAGTTTCACCCACCTGGTTGCCATATCTGTACTTCCTTCTGTTTGCATACATACTCAGACTTTCATAGAAAACATCCCCATCACTAGCACCCAGGCAAAATTAATGGGTTTTTCCTCTAATCCCATAGAACTGATATCTACCTTATATCATTTGTATCACAATTGGTCATTCATACTTTATTTTGCTCCTTGAGGCCGTGAGTCCTCACAGTCCAGCGAGCGCTATTTGACAACTTTTTATAGACACATCTCATGTGGTAGGCACTAATCAAAGCACTTTTCAAGTATCAGCTGATTTGACACAACATCATGCAGTAGATACTATTATTACCCCCATTTTACAGATAGGAAACTGAGACACAGAGAATTTAAGTAACTTGTCCAAGGTCACACTACAAGTGAGTGGTAATGCCAGGGTTTGGATGCAGTCAGTGCAGCCCCAGAGCCTGTGGCTTAATCACCAGATAATGATGCCTCTCATAGGTAACAGTAAATGTCAGCTGAACAAATGAATCATGGTCCTTATGAAAAAAATTAGATTCTTCTAGCAAAGGAGTCTGTTAAGAGTAACATGACGGTTAATTTTATGGATCACTTGGCTTAGGCTAGAGTACCCAGTTATATAATCAAACACTAATGTAGGTGTTGCTGTGAAGATATTTTATAGATGTGGTTCATATTTACAATCAGTTGACTTTAAATAAAGGAGATTACCCTTGATAATGTGGGTGGCCTCCTCCATTCAGTTGAAGGTCTTAAGAGCAAATACTGAGATTTCCTGGAGAAGAAGAAATTCTGCCTCAAGACTGCAGCATTAACTTCTGCCCAAGTTTCCCAGCCATTGAGCTTGCCAGCCCCCCAATCACATGAGTTAATTCCTTAAAGAGATTATGTATATACCTTGGCTCATTTATTCCTCATGATATCCCTCTGGAGAAGGTACTCTCACTGTCCCCATGTTAAAGATAAGTACCCTAAGCAGAGCCAGGATTTGAACACAGATAAACTGTCTGTAGAGCTTGCTCTTAACTACCCTGTGCTGCTGGCTCCAGGTAGGTACACTTGAGTACAGTGCAGCAGAGTGGGTCTGGGTAGAATAATTGCACGAAGAAATGAACAATTATTAAAAACCCATTATAAGACTACTACTTTATACACATTATCTTATTTAATACTCACAAAGGTACTGTGAGTTAAATACTTTTTCCCCAATTTAGCAAATAAAGAAACAGGTCCAAATAATTTTAATAACTTGTGGAAAGTTAAATGAGCAAACATTGGTGGTGACAGATTGGAACACATGTCTACCTGTCTCTCCAAATTTGCCTTTCCCATTATGGGACTATACTACTACTTGATGTGCCTCAATGAGGTTTGTCCCAGTTGAGAATATTCAAATCTTAGACCTAGTAGAACAGCATTTTCTCATGGACCATCTTATCACAACTGCCTTATAGCTCAATCTAGAAACTATGGTATTTCATACTCCTTTTGAGCCCCACTGTATTCAACAATGACTTCAAAGAGCTTCATGATGTTCTGGCATACTGTGAACCAAGTGAAGTTACTTTTCTTTTTTTTCTTATTGATTCTATCATGAAGAGCAGGTAATAGAGTCTCTCCTCTCCCCTCTCCCCAAACTAACCTTTTCTAAGACTTCATTATTTAGAGCGTGACCAAAATTTAAGATGGGGAGGTTAGATAAAAAGAGAGTCTAGAGTCTCTCTTCTTTTTCAGTAGTCTCAACTGAATTACTGAAGACCAGATGCTATGGTTTTGGAAGTCTATCAGTTTCTCTTCTTTCTGTTTCTTTTTTTTTTTTTTTCTTTTCTATTTTTATTTACTTTCTTTTCCTTGCCATTGGACTATCTTACCACATCCGATAGAATGATTAAAGAACATCATCAATGGTACGTACACTGAATGTTAATCAGGAGTAATTATTATAGTATCATACTTTTTAAATAAATTATTTCATTTTTGGCTTCATTGGGCCTTCATTGCTGCGTACAGGCTTTCTCTAGTTGTGGAGAGCAGGCCTATAATATCATACTTTTATCCCTCTTTCTTATTGTGTTACTTACCAATAGAAATAGCTGCATCACAGAATTAAATATAGATATGCTGTGGCATACCATAAAAGAAGTCAATATAGCTATTCCAGGGGGATTATGTTTTGAAGATGGACAGCCGTTACTAGGGGTTTATGAAAACCACCCTCATCTATTCAGGAAAAAATGATGAGACCTCAAATATTATTTATCATCCAGAGTTCAGCATCATCAAACTGTCAAGTTACAATTAAGACTATAAAAGTATTTTCAAAAGTAGAAAACTGTAATATCACCAAAGTTTGATCAGACAACAAAAACAGTTCAAAAGTTCAGCAGAGTTTGCGATAAGCACTAGCTATGCAAGCATTTGTGCGCCCTGCACAATGGAAAATATTATATTTTACAATCATTTTCTATGTAATGTTAAACCAGAATCAAAAAGTTAAAAGATGGGATGGAAAAGGTCAAACTTTCTTACTCAGCTCTTAGCTTTCCTATCATTGCAATCTGAAACCATCTAATAAATAGTATGGTTTACCTTAGACTTCTTGTATGCCTAAAAACAAGATGACCATATGTTAACGACTTGTAATAGCAATTTCCTTCAGAAAGAAAAATACATGCTTAAGTTAAACCCCAACTTTTACTTATAATTTCAAAATTATACAACAATTTCCTCAAATAGATCATTGTTTTGTTTTGTTTTTCACTTCCAAAGGAAAGCAAGGAAGGATGATTCCTCCCTAAATTTTTTTCCCTTGGTTTATTATATATCTTATTCCCTGCAATGACTATTAATTCTTTGCTTTCTTCCTATTAATAAGCATATCCAGATCAAGGAGAATAGTGCTCTTCATATGTATAATATTTGCTTGAAAGGTTGTGGAGAGATCTTTGAAGAGTTTGCAAGTTGATGGATTTCTTTTATGCACAATTTTATTTTACCATATTTGATTAATATTTGTGGTGAGGGTCTGGAACAGGAAAGCTTAGGTCAATATAATGACCTAAGGTTACAGAGGGACTGACATTTATTGAATGACAGATAATTTTTTGTTATTTTTAATCTTTTCAAGATATTACTATTTTGCAGATGAGGCTTAGAGAGGTTAATATATTACCCATGGAAATAAATTTATTTCCATTTGTTTATGGCTCAGAGAGATTATTTCCCAAGGAATCAGAAGTGTTGCATAGAGTAAGTACTAAATGCCAGACACGTCTATTGCCAAAGCCCAGGATCTTTCCATTAAATCATATTGACTTTTTTTTCATTTTCATAGCTTGCTTTCTTGAGCAATTAAAATGAAATATTGATATCTGATATTTTTTGGTTTTATTAATTTACAATGATATTTTGATTTTTTTCCCTCCACTTTATTTACTGTCTGGATAAGTTTGCAATTTAGACAAGATCCATGATGGTAAATTTAAAAACAGGTTTTGCATTCTTTAATTGAAAGAAATTTTGAGTGGCATTGATATTATAGCCAATAACACCCTGCATTTATTTAGTACTTCTAACTTATTCAAGTGCAATCATGCTCATTCTTTCTTAGTAACATTATCTGATAGAAGAGATATTCTGATTTCCTTTCTTTAAATGTGGAGCCTGATGCCAAGAGAGGTAATTTGCCAACAGTCTGTTAGCTAAATAACGGCAGATCAGGACTAGAAGCTATTTTTCTTGACTCTAGTCGTATTCTCCCTGACTTCCCTCTCTTTACTCTCCTCCCCTCTCCATGTGACCCCCCCCCAAATCTACAGTCTATGACAGAGCTAATCATGTCCTCAAACATTTTATGTTTCCCTATGGTCTATAAGAAAATATTTAATCACTATAAATCATACTCAATATGCCACATAATTTGCCCCCCAAATATATTTGCTGTGGTATTTTTACTACTTCCTACAATTTTCCTTCCCTTTCGTCTACAGACTTATACCACAAGCGTTTTTAATTAATCTAGCTTCCATTTTCTTCAAATTCTTTGTGGTGGAAAACTGTTACTTTTGTCTTTCCTAAAAACCCTTCCTACCTTGCCTTGGTAATTGGTCTAAAAGGTAGGTGATGCCAGCTGAGCTAGTAAGAGCTTTAACTTGGATTTTTCAAAATGAAATAAGGATAGAGAAGACACTTCCTTCTCTGGTCATAAAGTGGTAACTGTGAGCTCAAGCTGTTCTTGGCCATGGTTGCAACCACAGAGAGAAGGTGTTTTGATAGAATGAAACTGATATACAATGAAAAGCTAAATGAGATGTGGAGAAAGATCCCCCTTGGCTTTAAGTTCCTGCTTTAGCGTTAATCTCCAGATTCACCCTTAAAGTTCTCAATTTGTGAAGTAACTAACTTGTCTTTTCTTACCAAAGAAAGTTTGAATTTAATTTATGTCACTAGCTACCAAAGATTATGACTAATACAATTATCAGTTCCATGTTCATATTATGTGAGCCAATTCCAACGTCTCCTCTTCTGTGCTACCAGCCACGATTTCCTATTTGGATGACTCACCCCTCATCTATGCCCCGTAGCAGTCTGGTGCTAGTCTGAGCCTGGCAGGCCTTACAGTTTGCCTTATATGATCATTAGCTGCATCTATATCTGCCTTCTTCACCAGTCTGTGAGCCCTATAAATCAGGGCCCATGTCCTAATCATTAATGCTATATTTAAGTACCCAATTTGAGCATAGTTAACATTAAATATTTGTGTATTTAAGTTTTCATTAATTCCCTTGCCTTTTAATGTTGAGACAATATATAATGCAGTGTGAGCTATAGATATAATGTAATAATGGATATAATTATTCTGGTATTAATGTGATGATTATCCTGCACAAATTATGGGTATTGCATCTCTATTTCTGCTCTTGATTTTCTTTAAAGCAAGTTGTCTTTTCTCTAGTACAAACCTCATGTTCTGAGAAGAATTGACTTCAATGAGCTATAAACTACAGAGAAGTGTGACAAATTGCAATGGCAAGGCTATACTAGTACAGAAGCTTGTGATAAGATTTTGTGAAATACAATCCTTTTCTGGACAATTCAAGCCTTGTAACACTGAAAACCATAGGCTGCACTCCATAAGAATTTATCATGCAGGGGCAGTGGGCTCTTCCAGGACATTGTCCCTTCTAGGTGCTATGATTGGGACAGGCTTGCTATGAAGGTATCTGAGAGGAGGCACTATCTAGCATGCTCCTCTAGATGTGGACACTGTGACACACTCTAAGGGTATAGAAAGAAAGGGTGAGGACCTGAAGAGATGTGTTGTTAGCTGACTCCATTCTTACCTCCATATGGACACTGAAGCATTAACTGAGGCCATGATCTAGGAAAAGAGGCCACACTTTCCCCTCAGTTCTCTACATCGTCTCAGAGAAGAATGGTAGAAGCAAGAATGACCATCACTAGCTTAAATGCCTCAGTTTTCATCTTCACATTGTATGTGTGGACATGAGCTCCATTTATCTTTGTAATTCAGACTGTATATAGTTATGTCACAAGCTTGATGAATAAGATCTAGTCAAATGTTTGTTCTTTCATGGCCAACAAAAAGTGATTTAAGTCAACAAAAGGGGTGATTTAAGATTTAATAACCATTGTACGTTGAGTGACTTTTTTTCCTTTGGAAGGACATAAAATGTCTGTCTCTGGAATGGGGCGGTTTTGTGTTTGAAATATACTGACTTTTGTCATGTGGTGCTTAATTAGTCCATACCCACTTAAAAAAAATTCTCACCAGTTGCTCAAAAGAGAGACATGTTTAGCTGTCTGTTCAGCGTGGTTGGGAGGAGAATGGACAGCAGCAGAAGGGCAATTGCTAGGCCTGGTTCAGGATAGAGAAATGTTTCTAGAAGAAAACCTGCAGGTAGAACAGGCCTCCAAGAAGCAGTATCTCTAGCAACCCACATTTCTAAAAATAGCAGCAGCAACAACAGAAGCAGCATTTGTACATTAAGAGATGTTCAGAACAAGTTTGAACCATGGAAGGATGTATTTAGTGCATTTGGGTGTTTTAAAATCTCATACCCATCTAAAAATGTCGATTAAGTACCTAAGATGTGTGTATACACTCATACACACACACAGTGAGGTATGTATATATATATATAAATACGTATGTATGTATATATACACACACACTTAGGTATACACAAACACACATATACACACACACCATCTTAGAAAATAGTTTTGGTTCTTAAATGATCCAATTGTCAATGAAATATTATGAACTAACTACTGAGTGTTTGAGTGCTTTTTGCTATTGAGGGAAAAATACTAAATAAACTCCAGGGGGAAAAGTCTGAATAATTTTTCCCCAAAAATTAATCTTCTCTGTCAGTTTAGATATAATTGAATAAAGAACGCATACTTGAGCCCTTTACAGGCATTAATACTTTAGTAATCACATCTTGGTTCTGAGAGTGTTTGACGAGAATCACAAACCAACGCCACCAGTCTTACCCACACAGTCTCACTAATTCTCCCATCAGTGCAATGAATGCATTTTTAAATAGTAGGTAGACTTTGTTTTGTTTATTTGTTTGTTTGTTTGTTAAACTGTTGTAACAGTTCACATTTGGGGAACTGGCTTAAGAGAAGACATTTCCTGTGGCAACTGCAATTTTAACAGCAACAGATAAACTCTTTGTAGCAAATCTCCACTGGGGTAGAACTAAAATCTGGAAGTAATCAGCAACCACTGAGCATCAGAAATTCTTCAAAAAAAAAACCAGCTGGAGTCTGCTAGTTGTTGGGATAGGATTCAGGCACCTACCTAATCCCTTGGGGTTAGTCGCCATCCTCTCTCTTCCTTGTCTTGGATATGGAACTAAAAAGCCCCAGGGTGTTGATGGTTGCAAAGAAACTATGGCATCTAACACCTGCTGGGAGCAATAAATATAGAACCATGCCTGCCCTAGTCGGTTTTGTTCCTATCCTGCTCACCACTGCAAACGCAGTCTTTTCTTCTGTGCTGGGTTTTAGGAGAGATGAGCTCTGTTTACACATGTAAACAAATCTGATAAATAAGAGAAGTCATTGCTGCGCAGTCATTTTTGACACATGTGATTGACCTATAATATAGGTAAGTCTGGTTAAAAAGTAAACAGAATCACACCCTTCATTTCTGAGAATTCTGGTTGTAATTCTGGAAGTAACATCACTTCAAGGCAGCCTTTTGAAATAGATTTTATTCAGTTGGTCCGTTTACTGTTGGATGATGGGTTTCCAGTTAGCTAATTAAAACTGGTTATTCCTGAGGATTTGTGCAGCCTGAGTTGTTTAATACTTCATGTCTTCCAGTCTTGTCCAGTTACATTGGGAATGCTCACAATTCTGTTTAGAAGGAAACAGATGCTAATAAACAAAGGGATGAATATCTCTTTTATCTATCATGTTTTATAAAACAAGGAACACACAAGAGTCCAGAAATCTCCTGATAATAGAGGAGTATCGGGGTATATGAATGGAGCTCTGGCTCCCTTGCTTTCTGGTCTCCAGAAACTGGGATGGCTGCAGAAGTGAAATTCACCAGGACAAAACCTTTCAGTCAGCAAGTAAAAAGGAAAATCAGGCCGGCTCTAAGAAGCTCTTTCTTAAATTCCCACACCCACCTAACTTGTCCAAATTATTTGCTTACAGAGCAATTGCTCTACATTCTCCCAGTTTAAACTAGCCATTGATTTTCTTGCTAAAATTCATACTCTGCTCTATTTGGCAAGTAAATCAGAGCACAATATTTTGCATTCTGTTGAAACGTCTTTTTCCCCCTTTGGAAAGGGAATGAAAATGTGTTTCATGCCATATGCTGGATATTTTCTAGTTGTGCTTATTCACATATTTTTGACTCTACAATATCTGGCATTATGAGATGTGAATCCCAAGCTTGCTTCAGATACAGTTTTGCTGAAAGGAGAAAACAAAGAAATCGGGTAAAATCTGTTTAATTTTGATTACTAACGAGGGCAATAAGTTTTAAGAGATATTTTCCATTTGATTTACTTAGGGCAAGTGAATACTATTTTATTTCTCAGCAAAATATTATGTTAAACCAGAAATTTAAATTGAAGTTGTCCTTATTCTTTTAGAAAAACTGTGTCCTCTATCTCTACCTCTGTCTCTCTGACTCCCTCTCTTTTCTTGTATTGCTTGCAAATCAGGCTAAATTCTCCCCAAAAAGAAAAAAACCATCATGATGGTGGGCATTGAGGAAGTCTACCAAGGAAGCAGCAGAGTGCATAGTTTCTCTTTTAACTATTATATTCTCTTCAGAGTATATCTTCACCAGTAGCCCAACCTAACCCTTCCCCAAGTGAATGAATGACAGTAGGTGTTCAAGACAACCTATTTCTCCTCTAACTCTTTCATCTCTTTTGAAGCACTTATCGAGCCTGTTGTAACAAGACAAATGTCTAGAAAAGTATATTTCTGTATGTTAATAGTGCTTATATCCAGATGATAAGATATGGGTAATTTTTATTTCATTTTTTGCAATCTCTAACTTTTCTATACTGAAAGTACACTATTTGTGTCAAAGAACTTCAAAATGAGGTTGCTCTTAGAATGTATTTTCTCTTTGAAAATGTGGTACTGGAAATCTATAACAACCTAATTGCATATTCATTCTTCCTTTCTACTAACATTTATTCAATACCTGTTAAATGCAGCTTATCTATTTGTCATCAAAGACACAAAGGCACCCTAAACAGAGTTCTTCCCTTCAAGGACCTCAAAACTTTAGCATTGTTTCTGCAATAGTTGTCTTTATATTGACCATAATTTTTGCCTTATATAGTTCATAGACTTGTTTCTATATTTTTGTAGTACACACCATTTCTACTCATTTCATCCTTAATAAAATTAACATTTCTCCTCAGCCTAGAAATTACTATCTTTTGATAAGACATCTGGTGTGTTCATCTTCCTATGAATCCTTCAATGTCTTTGTCATGATTAAAATTCAGCAAAACATTGCAGTTTCTGTTCTCAAGCATGGCATCATTTATAAGCAAATTTTGAATTCTGTCAGTTAGGAATTGTTCCATGTCCATTTATACAGTGCTTTCAGTGAAAGACTGACTTTGTGAGTTTCCCAAACTTTACCTACTTCAACCAAGTGAATCAATGGGAAATAAGTAGTTACACTCAGTGGTTTAAGTTTCAATAGTGGTTTCCACAGAAGATGTTGTCCAAAAAGGATTCTTTATGAATCAATAATTGAAAAATAAGTCGATATTTGTTGAAAAGGTTCTATCTTTTCCTCATCCCCCCAACTGTTCAATGTAGGAAAGTATGAATGATATATATTACATAAACTATGTTAGAGTATTGACATATTACCTGGTCATACCTGTGCCAGCCAGCCTGCCTAACTGGGCATAACGTTGTCCCATTTCACATCAGTAACAGAGAGAAACGCTTCTGAAAGTACAATGGGCCATTTTGGTGTTGATGTTTTAAAAATATTTTAAAACAGAGTTTCTTAATTTAATGCATTTTCCGGTGATATAATCCATTATCATTTAAAATACACTACTCTATACATTGTTCCCAGACAACTTTTTTATTTCTTTAGTGACACCAAATTTAGATACTTTATGAAAAGAGAACTCATGCTTTATCAAAATAATCAAGATCCTTAGAAAAGATTACAGACTTTTTACTCTGTTTTTGCTACCTCCTTTACAATTTTGCATATTTAAAGTACAGGGTGCTTTGTGTTTTCTAATAAGCTAAATGAAAGCATTTTTCTATGATATTATCACATTCTCCTAATTATAAATCTAGGTGTTAGTTTTATTTCATTTTGTTCTGTTTTTCAGAGGTTTCAGTCTGTGTATTTACTAAATATGTGTAGTGTCGATAAGATAATACATAATAGTATTTTTGAGAAAGCCCTAATGTGTGGAAAGTTAGTCCCAGCTCTACCACTAAATCTCTGTGTAATAAAGAATAAATCATAGACTCCCTGGGTGTCAATTTCTTCATCTGTTAAATAAAAGCTTTGTACTAGATCATCTCAAAATTTCTATCATAGTTATGCTTCCATGTATATTTTCACTAGGGAAAGGCATACAGTCAGTAAATATGATGGCATCATAAAGTATTTTTTCTTAATACATGAGGATCCTAAGAAGGGCAATTAAATTCAATGATTCTCTCTCCACTATATAGTCATTCATTCCATCTATATATCACTATTGAATTCATACTATGGGTTAAGCTATGCTAGGTAATGGGAAAAGGAAGTTTAACAAAGAAGACACCCCAGTTCTCACTGGGTTTTTGGTCTAGTAGAGTGGTTCTCTACTGGGAGCAGCTTTGCCTCTGAGAGGCTATTTGGCCATATATGGAAATAATTTTGATTATTACAGCTTGCATCTAGTGGGTAGAGACCAGAAGTGCTGCTGTACATCCTACAATGCACAAGAGAGGTCCCACAACAAAGAAGCATCTGATCCGAATTGTCAGTGCTGCCACGTTTGAGAGTCCCTGCTAGCGGAAGAGACTGGCATGCATGTAAAGGCACCCAGTGTGAACATAGGGGTCTATGTCAGCATCTTTCAAATTCTTCTCCTAGAAAACATACAAAAGGAAACAAGGAGAATACAAAATGACTTACTTTAAGCCATAATCTTAATTTCAGAGAATGTGAGTTCTAGTAAAATTATTGTTATATTATCACATAATAATATATATATTATATTGGTATTATATTCCCCATGTATAATATGTATATGGTTTTTATTTTTGCATCATGTAATAGTATATCCCATTAAAAGGCTAAATAAAAAGTGACAACAGGGCTTCCCTGGTGGCGCAGTGTTGAGAGTCCTGCCGATGAAGGGGATGCGGGTTCGTGCCCCGGTCCGGGAGGATCCCGCATGCCGCGGAGCGGCTGGGCCCGTGAGCCATGGCCGCTGAGCCTGCGCGTCCGGAGCCTGTGCTCCGCAACGGGAGAGGCCACAGCAGTGAGGGGCCCGCGTACCACAAAAAAAAAAAAAAAAAAAAAGTGACAACATAAAGTCATATAGGAAACACTAAAAAAAAGTGATAAAACTATATGAAAAGGACATAGGGGCTTAACTAGGAGAACTCCCAATGGCCAAAGCTATAACAATTTGAGCAATAAAATAAATGATGATAATATTAGATTACAACCCAAATAATAAAATAAATAGTCATGAATGTGTATATTCATATATACACACTACATTTTCATATTAATATAAACATGCATATTACACGTTAATATCCATACAGTTGACCCTTGAACAAGATCATGAAAAACAAGGAAAGAGTGAGAAAATGTCATAAATTAGAAGAGACTAAAGAGATACAACAATTAAGTACACAGGATGATGTCCCATCTTTAAAAAATTGAATAAATAAGTGGAAAAACTGATGAAAGCTAAATAGTCTGTAATTTAGTTAGCAGCATTATACCTATATTAAATTCTTAGTTTTCATTAATGTACTATGGCTATCTATGTAAGATGACAACATTAGAGGAACCTGGGAAAAGGCTATATGGGAACTCCCTGTGCCATCTTTACAACTTCTTTATATCTTAGTTAGCAAAAAGAGAAACCTGGGAAAAAATGCTCTCTTCTTTAATCTGGGATTGTCTACTACAACGGTAGGAATTTCACACTTGAGAAATTGATACAGCAGTGCAAATTTATGAGGCCTAAATTATTACTAAATGTCACTGAGGATGACAAAGTGCAAAGATAGTAAGATGTCTTTGATAATATTTTTAATCGTCCCTAGAAATATCTATCTCCAGACATCTTATTTTGAGAGAAATAAAGGTCCTTATTGTACACACCACATTTATTTGGGTGTTTTGTTACAGGCAACTGAAAGCACTAATACAGTTCTCTTTACTATATGATGAAATATAAAAGCAGAGGTAGCTTTGGGAGATAGTGGAATGTTATACAAACAGATATTCAGTAGATTATGGAGAAGGAGGGCTCCCACATTACAGGGAGCTAGGGCTGACTCTAGGTGTAAGAATAGACTATTTAAATTTTCTAATATGGAAAATTATTTAAAATGTACAAAGTAGAGAGAATAGTGTAATAAACTCTTATAAACCCATCATCAGCTTTAAGAATTATCAACAAAGGACCAACTTTGTTTTATCTGAAATATCTATTAATTTCACTGCTCACGTATTATTTTGAACCAAATCTCAGCTATCAAAATAAGATTTTAACAGTTTTAGTTTTTAAGTAGACTTTAAAAGTATACTATTTTAATTAATGGAACAAGTATTTATTGATCATTATTTTAGTTAAGGTTAGAGGGACCTTATCCAATTGGTTCAGAACTCCATGAAAAAGCCCTGTTTATGAGACCATTTTGTGGGTTCCTGACTAGCCCGAGTCAGGTGGCATGCTAGTTCAATAACTAATCTGTCTTTCACAAAGTATATTCAAATACTGCTTGCCTATGAGGGAATGGCGGGTAGGGCAGATTCAGCAAGAATGGTTGAGAGCAGATTGGGCTCCATAATGGGCACATCTTGTCCCTCCACCTTCTGTGTGTTGAGTATTTTGTAGATGCTGGGGATACAAAGATAAATAAGATAAAGGCCCCACTCTAGGATAATCTATTATTTTCATACTGTCACACTGTATTGATCTTTGTTTTTAAATTAACACTTTTATTGCTGGTAACCCCATTTAAAGTAGAGACTATATCTGTTGTTTCTATAACATTTCTAGAAAATTTTATTTAAAACATATGTATCATAGATATATACATATATATTTCTAAAAACCTATTTCAAATATATTTATCATTTTTAACATATCATATTTAACATATTCAACAAATAGACATTGGATCAATGATTCTGCCAATTCCTGTAAATTAGATAGTTTGTCTAAACTTAATGACAAAAAGGTATAAAACTAATTTTGCTCATTCCTATTAATATTATAAGAAGATCCGTGGGATTTGTCTCAGTTAGCAATTTTTTATTTTAGGTATATGTAGCCAACAAGAAAGAGTAAATCAACTCCTATAAGTGTTGCCTAGATCCACATGTTTATAATAATTTAAACATTTATTACACCCATGTTTATGAAATTGATCCAAATAAATTATAGTATATGAATTTAAGTGTGGTGATGATTATATTGTATTATTTACATTTCAGTGGCTTGGACCATTTTTTCCAACATGGTATTTGCTTAAAGTAATTATACTGACTGAGAACAGTGGCAGATTGATATTAAATGTTTGGATTAAATATTTTGTCAGCAAACATGCAGCAACTGCTTTACTGCTGCTTCTTCTCTTCTATGCATACTGATTACAAAACGATTACAAAATGATTAGCTTTTATTTTGGCACAGTTTTAAAATACTTAGATAAATGCTGCTTGATATCCAATCTTCTGATTGTTTAAATAGCTGGAAAAAAGAAAAAGAAGAAAAACGCCCAAAAGAAATTTAACACAGTGTTCTAACTTCTCAGTCCTCATTCAAACAAATAAAAACTTGCCGAGTCTCAATATGATCCTGGTTTTATGAGGTCTAAGTTTTAGCTAAATATAAACCCTTCCAGGTGTGCTCAGCACTGGCAGGTGGGGAAAAAGTGTCACTTCATGCTAAAAGAAGAAACATATGAAACTATTTTTAAGAGAGTTCTCTTGTGGCTTTTTGAATTTTGATTGTCTCTTGCAAAATACTAGTTTAATGCTCTAATGGGAACAAATAAGAACATATGGTTTAAATCTACACTGATATACAAATGTATTTGTAATAACCATCATAGAAATACTTGACAAGATGTTTTAAGTTTTACTTTCCAGAATCAAACCATTAAAATGATTTTTAAAAAAAAAAAAAAAAAAAGCAAGCCTCTGTGTATATCTTATAAATCTCTAGGGTACATTCACTGAGATTTTGGTCAGGGATTGGAAAGTTCAGGGTCATTTTTAAAGGAACACTAGGGGCTGAATATAGGCCAGATGTCAACTGAAAAAGAATTTGCTTTTTATCTTTCAATGAATAAATATTCCAGGGAATGACAAAATCAGTTGGTAGAAAATGAATGTTTTATAAATGTTCTAAAGTAATGATATGTTCACCAAAAAATATTAAATGCTATATTTACATATTTTTATGAACTCATTCCTATTGACCGTGCAATACCAATTCAAAACTGATTTGTCCTGTAACTGATGAAAAGTCAGAAGGGTAATCAACTAGTACTTTATTACCATATCATTTAAGCATATCTTAGTCTTCCAAGGGGAACTGGGGAACATGACAAATCCAGTCCTCAGATGCCCAAACCTATTTGCTTCCATCAGAACATGGCACATATAAAATATGCTGGAGGAATGGAGCTGATTCAAATGGATAATTATGAAACTATTTGGCTTGGCATGTGTCAGACCATTCTAAGTCACATCATGTATGCGGTTCAGTCAAAATAAGAATAATCTTGGTCACAGTATCAAATTTTCTGCATTTCATTCTCAGGATATTCCAGAGTTACCTGGCAACAAACTGGGCTCTCCTCAAGCCCCCATTTCTGGTATACAAGGATGGAGGAGGAGAAGAAATAGAAGGACAAAAAGGAATAATCGGGAGGGAAAAGGAGAATTAGGTCAAAATGGATTTCAATCTGAATCTACCTTTTTGCTACATTTATATTGCTCCTGACTAGATCTGACACCCCTCAGGCATACTGTTATTAAGGTTGTTTTTGGATACTCAAGCATCACCTGTAAAAATTTTTTTGGTACAATATTGAGATAAGAAAAATAAGAGTCTTCAATTTTGAGGGTGCTGCAAGTACAAAATAAGATACTGTGAAAGAGTTGCAGAATTGGACAATTGCTACCCAAATGTATCCTGTTATCATTGTCTTGAAAGATACATTATTTATCATCTCTTTTGTCATGAAGCCACACTGGGTACTTTATAAAACAAACTATAAAAGAATAGTCATGTTTTCCTAAGTCAAAGACCTGAAGGGGCAGCATGATAAAAGCAACTGACTAAACTGACAAGATAAATTAATAAAACTATTTTGACAAGACAATACATTTATATAATACACACACAAGGATTAATGTACTTGGTCAGCTGGTTAGAGGAGCCATCTACACTGTCGAGGCACAGACCTGTTTCCCTTTCCTTCCACGTGCACAGCTAGACTGTTTTCCAGCCTCCTTTGTGACAAGGTATGGCCATGTGTCTGAATTCAGGACAGTGGAAGGAGGACAGAGAGACTAGTAACTTCTCTCCATTGCCAATTGAACTTTATGTGAATGAGAAAAAAATCTTGGATCAATTCATTGAGATTTTCTGGTTTATTTGTTACATCAGTTAGTACTACGTTAACTATTATAGATATGTGTACCTTGAAGTGGTATGCAACTATAACGAAAACCTAAAATATTTAGGATTACCTTGGTGGTTGGGCAGCAAATGGCAAGGAAACTGATATTAGAGGCCTGAAAGGTAGTTTTGAAGAATCATGGGATTTGGAAAAACTGCCAATGCTCCTGAATTCTGATCCATTCACCAACATCCTCCCTACCACACCCCACCACCTGTGTCAGTCCTGATTCTTCTTCTTCAGGTCATTTATATAGACTTGACTCTTCAGATGCAGCAGCTAAAAGCTCTTTCCACTGTCACCTAGGTGCCCTCCCCACATCAGTTGAGAATTCTTACCCCTTGTCAATCAATTTCTACTACAAATGGCTGGGATTCTGGGGAGGAGGGAGATGTATTTTGTTTCAATTATATCATCCAAATGACTTATTTGCATTTCTTACTATGAAAAATGATAGAGATTTAGGGTTTATGTATAATGATAGGTCCAGAAAAGGCTTTTCAAACTTTCCCAGGCATAAGCCCAGTAAGGGAATTAAATTGTCATTCACTACTCAGATTGCATCAACTTGTTTCTTGCTAAGCCACTGATGGCTTCCTGACTTCTTTATTTAGGGAGTGGGAAGAACACAATACAGATAATAGCAAAAAAGCTTTTTGGAAAAGGGGAAGTATATAGAGTACTCAGTGGTACTATTGGAAGTTATTAAGCCAGATATGACAAGTAGTCTGGCCTGTGGATAATCACCCCCACCCCCATTCCCAAATCACCATTGCCTATATCAGGGATCACCAAATGATCCCTGAGCTCTAATATTCTCTATCCTCATTGTTCCAAAATAGCTTGAAATCATCAACATAACACACCATACCCACCACAATGTGCTTAAGTTGGTACAAGTTTGCCAGACTTGCTATGTACCATCAGTATATCCTTTTGGAAGGCGGCTATATTCTGTTTTACTGTACAAAAGACAAATACAAATTTTAAAGCTCTGCACTTTTATAATTTTCCCAGCAAACCACTTGCTGAAAACTCGATTTCTCCCCGCAGCCATTCTTTTTTGTTCTAATTAAGAATTTAATTAATCTCTTGGCCAGATTGGGTTTATTGGACATCTTTCAATACTGAATAGACTAGTTCATGAAAATGATATATCCTTAACTCTAATTTAAATATTGATATTTTTAATTTTTTATTAGTACTGTTGTATAGTATTGTTTTTTAATTTTTATTTTATTTGGGGGTAGAGTTGATTAACAATGTTGTGTTAGTTTTAGGTGTACAGCAAAGTGATTCAGTTAGACATATACATGTATCTATTCTTTTTCAAATTTTTCCCCAATTAAGGTATTATATTATATTGAGAAGAGCTCCCTGTGCTATACAGTAGGTCTTTGTTGGTTATCTATTTTAAATATAGTAGTGTATATATGTCAATCTCAAACTCCCAATCTATACCTCCCCTCCACCTTTCCTTTGGTAACCATACGTTTGTTTTCTAAGTCTGTTGCTGTTTTGTAAGTAAGTTTATTTGTATCAATCTTTTTTAGATTCCACATATGAGCGATATATTTGTCTTTGTCTGACTTACTTCACTTAGTATGATGATTTCCAGGTCCATCCATGTTGCTGCAAATGGCATTATTTCATTCTCTTTAATGGCTGAGTGATATTCCATTGTACATACATACCATATCTTCTTTATCCATTCTTCTGTCAATGGACATTTAGGTAGCTTCCATGTCTTGGCTATTGTAAACAGTGCTGCAATGAACATTTCCTCATTGCCTTTGAAGAATGTTGCCATTCTAATGTTAGTTGCATCTTTAAAAGCACAGAAAAATTTCATGCAATTGTATCATCAACCACCTACAAGATTCCCCCACTGCAGCCATATTACAAAAGAGCAAGTGGTCCCTTTTTACCCCTGAAAAAGTAAAATGATTTAATATGATCAGGAACCATTGGGATACCTTTGCAAATCAAACTTTTTTGAATCTCTGTTAAAAGAAATATTCAGCTACAACCTTATCAATGGCACCAGAAAACCCAGATGGAAGAGAAAGACATCAATAGTGGATTGTTATTATAATGGAAAAAGGCCCTCTATTACATTTCATGTGTATAATTGAACAGAGCAGCCTCAAAAGCAATTGTTTGAATTATCCAGCTTCACTTCCTCAAAGTCTGAGATGGGTAAAACATGTTCTTTCATTATGGAATTTCACCACATCTCTTCTTTGATTACAGTCATCTTTCTTTTAAGTTGTTTTTAGAAATGAACTTGAAAACAGTCATCCAGGGTAGGTGAGGGCTGCCTTGTCTTTTTAAAAGCAGACAGTGAATTTGACATACTTTTCCTGCATGTCACCTCCTGAATTTGAAAAGACCTTAGGAAAACTACATTTTAAGGTTGTGCCATTAACTAAAAAGACGTTTTTGAAAACTATTTTGTTTTGCTTTTTAGCTAGGAGAATTTATTCCTTAGCTGACTGAAACCAGTGGAGGAATATTTTGGAGTTTTTTCCTTTGTCACGTGGTTGTTTCTTTTTTCCTTCCTCCACCTCCGTCCTGGCAGATGATAGAATTTTGAATGGCCATTTCAGATGTTGCTACCTGGGACTAACTCAACAAATTGTGGAAAGAAGGTAAACTGTATTTCAGGTATTAATCTGATACCCACAGGCCTGCCGGTGCCCAAGGACTCCTGTAGCCCATGAAATTCAGCATAGAGTTTGGATCACTGGGGATAATTTAGCAGAGTCTCAGCTTCTCAAAACCCCCGGTGAAGCTCTGGTTGCAGAAGCAGCTGGACCCATTGGCTCTAACAAGGCTCATGGTGACTTTGATGTGTCTCCACAGCCTTTTATGTCCAGTGCAGCTCCTAGTGAGATCACGTGGATAAATTGTTATGGTTGTTGAATAAAAAGATGACTTGCCTCTGATTTTTGATAGTTGCAGAGTGCAGCCAAACCAGCTTCCAAGATATTGAGCTATGTGTTGGGTTAGCTCTTTTTACTTTTTAAAGTATTATTTTATTTGTAGATACATAGAGCATGGGATTGAAATTGAACCTACTGTGATTCAAATAGCTCTACCATGTTACTATCTGTATTACTTTGGACAAATTACTTACCTAAGCTTCAAGTTCTTCAGGTATCAAAGGGAGGTGCAAATTGCTACCTCCTTCATAAGGTTGTGCAATTTTAAGGAGATTTTCCATGAAAGCATTTAGCATGTTATATATCACTGCCTCTCAAACTTGAGTGTGCACACACTTCTGGGGATCCCGTTAAAATGAAGATTCTAATTTTTTAGGTCTGGGATGGGACTCGCATTTCTAACAAGTTCCCTGGTGAGACCAGTATTGCTGTTTCATGAACCACAATTTGGTAGGAAGTGTCTAAAGCACCTAAAAGTTATTTTTATCAATATTATTTTATTATCATATTATTAATTTCTTCCTTTCCTACTAAACGCAATCGCAAGTTAGAAAACAGGGACTAAGCCCCCATGTCAGCACCTTCATCCCCTTGCTCACACTGTTCTCAATACTCTATTCTTAATAAATATTGGCTGGGCTAATTAAATGCAAAGTGCTTTCCATTGGCATGTGACATACATTTTTTTCACTTACTATTTTTTTTAGTAGCTTACCTACTAATAGTAGGCCAAATTAGTATATCTCCCCTACTACTTTTTTTTTTTTAGCTTTAGCTGAGTTATTTTCCAATTCCATCCTCTAATTTCAGTTGATATGTTATTTCTCAGAATTCTCATAGCTCCCTAGACTGATCTCTATCACACATGTATCAAACTATGCACCTGTCTGCATACTTATCTAGATTTTGTGGTGCTTCTAAGTAAAAACAATGCACTCTTCGTATTTGCAGCCTCATCATTTAACACAGCCCTGGCACTTAGATACTCTATGAAACTCTGTGGAATAGGAAAATAGATGAATGAATAATTGTAAAGAGGTCCCCTATAAAAGAGCAGCTTTCTAATATTTAGGCATCTGAACTGAAAGGGATAATGGGTTTTTTGGTCTTTTATTACCTGACTAGTATTAAAAAAATAAACGGGTTTGAGAATCAGAGTCTTGTCCATCCAAACTGTTGCCCAAACTCTGGGTTAGGACTAGAAAATCAAGTCTTTTCCAAACTTCCTGGAGTATGACTGGGGGCAAGTCCCACAGTATCCGTGAGCCTCAGCCTTGGCAGGAAGGCTCCAGGCAGGCCACAGAGGCCACCTCTTCTCAGAGGCCTCTGGGGCTGCATGTCCAGTTGAGACACAACTAAGGCAGAAACTTCTCAGTTTGTTATTCTCCTAGACTTAGTTCTTGGAGGCTGTGGGGAAGCAGATTTGGGGTAGGTTTGGTGGCAGCTACAGTCCTCCCAACCGCTCTTTCCCCAAAATCCAAGGGAGTCTTAGAGATTGACTAATTGGGGAGCCCTGATTTATTAGTTTGTTGAAACCTTGTCCTGAAAAACAATAAATCAGGGAAGAATTTGAACTACACCCTCTGAAATTTTCTATAAACTCTAATCTTCAACTGATGTAATTCAAATTGTTTAGCTGATTTATCAGTGTCATAAATTTTCCCAGGGCTGTGGTTCTCAATCCTAGCTGCACATTTGAATCACCTGGGGGACACTTTTAAAAAATGCTGATGCTGGATGAGCACAACTGAATCATGTACTATTGGAGCCCAAACATTTTTGTTTTCTCAAAGCTGTTTAGAAAATTATTATGTGCAGCCAGAGCTGAGATTTTAGTCGATTACTTGTATTACAGAGTTGCCTATACAACTGATAATGTAGCTGAATGGATAATAAGTAAGAGAAAATAGCACTATTTAAAATATTTTAATGTAATTATACTGTACATGGTAGGTCTTCAATAAATATTGGTTGAATAAATATTAAAAATTTTATGCCACTACTGTTGAAATCACTAAACTGGAGGAAAGAAAAATAGAGGGGAACAGTTTCTTTTGGTTTCTTGTTTCAAAGAAAACATGGTTCTTGTTGCTAAGGAAACAGTCATCCGTTCATGTTCTTCATTCCATCTTTGGGTCACGCCCAGTGCTGATCATGTCAAGACTTCAAAAGTATTTTAAAAATCATTTTATAACCAAGTTTTACCGACTCAAAAAACTATTGCCATATTTTGTTTTATACCCAATGGCCAGGATTGTCTTCCCATGAGCAGTGAATTATTTTCAAGATGTCTTAGAGGAAAAAAATTGTGGTATTGCAGGCTGAATGACAATTGTCTGGAGTCTTCTAATATTTAAAACCTCTGTCTATTGCATGTGAAGGCCCGCATTATAATATAGTCACAGGGTCTGTACTAGGACGAGGTAAGTGAGGTATCTAGGACACAGAATTTAAAGAGGCACTCCTAAAATGTCAGTGAGTACCTCCTTAAATTTTGCACCCTAGGTGATTCACTCACCTTGCCCCTTGTCCCAGTTCTGATAGCACTTCTAAAGTAGAAATGTGTTCTCACACACTTTAAGAAGAAAAAAGAAATAGTTTCTCTATTTTAAACTTTAGAAACAGAAAGCAATTATCCAGTTTGGAATGGAGCCAAACCGCCAAGGTTAATATCTTTGTTCTTCTGAAAAGGACAGTAGGACTTATAATGGCAATGAATTGTCAGGGCCCCAACTATATATCTCATAGTTAAAATGGGTAGCCATTTGTAACCTCCTTCCCAGCTGCCTTGTCCTTGCTTCTTTTCTGGCAGAGTCCCAACTTTCTTCAGTGGTACACCCGACTCCCATATGACTCATGGGTAAATTCTGATTAGTCTGAGCCAATCAGGTTTCTCATTCCCTTTGCCTAAGATTAGTTAGAGATGAGCATGTGACTCATTTCCACACAGTGTGACAAGAGAGGACATATTTTGGAAAAAAAATTTTTCTGTTAAATAGATATGTACAGGAGGAAACAGTCCCACTTCTTCCACTAGACATTTTTTTGTATCTACATGGGATGCTTGGAACCTTAGCAGATATGTTTCAGTCAAGAGGGGAGCCATCTGAAGACAAAGCTAACAAGATGAATATGGAAGAGTACAATGAGGAACATCCTAAGCCTTTGATTTCAACGTTATGCTACTAAATTGTCCAATAGTAGAACCACTTTACCCTTTGGGCTGCTTAAAGTAAGGAAAAATATACCTTCTTATTACTTAGGCCAGTTTTGTCAGGGTTTTATGTTACTTTCAACCAGTGCACCCTATGCCCAAAAGCATCTAATGTGTCATTTTCCTATGTTTAATCAATAGTAATTTGAGCAGTGCTTAGATGTAAGAGCAAAGAAGTTAAAGTGTGGTATTAAACTATTCCATAATTTCTGGTTAAAAATACTGAGAGAGAGAGAGAGAGACCTTCAAGATGGCAGAGGAGTAAGACGTGGAGATCACCTTCCTCTCCACAAATACATCAGAAATACACCTACATATGGAACAACTCCTACAGAGCACCTACTGAACGCTGGCAGAAGACCTCAGACTTCTCAAAAGGGTCTTGGTGCTCTGGCCAGGTGTTAGGCCTGTGCCTCTGAGGTGGGAGAGCCGAGTTCCGGACACTGGTCCACCAGAGACCTCCCAGCTCCAGGTAATATCAAACAGTGAAAGCTCTCCCAGAGATCTACATCTCAACACTAAGACCCAGCTCTCCTCCAATGACCAGCAACCTACAGTGCTGGGCACCCTATGCCAAACAACTAGCAAGACAGGGACACAACACCACCCATTAGCAGAGAGGCTGCCTAAAATCATAATAAGGTCACAGACACCCCAAACCACATCACTGGATGCGGTCCTGCCTACCAGAAAGACAAGATCCAGCCTCATCCTCCAGAACACAGGCACTAGTTCCCTCCACCAGGAAGCCTACACAACCCATTGAACCAACCTTAGCAACAGGGGGCAGACACCAAAAACAATGGGAACTACGAACCTGGAGCCTGCGAAAAGGAGACCCCAAACACAGTAAGTTAAGCAAAATGAGAAGACAGAGAAACACACAGCAGATGAAGGAACAAGGTAAAAACCCACCAGACCAAACAAATGAAGAGGAAATAGGCAGTCTACCTGAAAAAGATTTCAGAGTAATGATAGTAAAGATGATCCAAAGTCTTGGAAATAGAATGCAGAAAATACAAGAAATGTGTAACAAGGACCTAGAAGAACTAAAGGGAAAACAAACAATGATGAACAACACAATAAATGAAATTAAAAATTCTCTAGAAGGAATCAATAGCAGAATAACTGAGGCAGAAGAACGAATGGATAAGTGACCTGGAAGATAAAATAGTGGAAATAACTACTGCAGAGCAGAATAAAGAAAAAAGAATGAAAAGAATTGAGGACAGTCTCAGAGAGGTCTCGGACAACATTAAATGCACCAACATTCGAATTATAGGGGTCTCAGAAGAGGAAGAGAAAAAGAAAGGGACTGAGAAAATACTGGAAGCGATTGTAGTTGAAAACTTCCCTAATATGGGAAAAGAAATACTTAATCAAGTCCAGGAAGCACAGAGAGTCCCATACAGAATAAATCCAAGGAGAAACATGCCAAGACACATATTAATCAAACTATCAAAAATTAAATACAAAGAAAAAATATTAAAAGCAGCAATAATATTTTATTTTAAAAATAAAACTATTAATATTTAATATTAAAATATTATAATCTGTAAAAAATACAAACACATGGAGGCTAAAACAACAAATAACATACAAGGGAATCCCCATAAGGTTAACAGCTGATCTTTCAGCAGAAACTCTGCAAGCCAGAAGGGAGTGGCAGGACATATTTAAAGTGATGAAAGGGAAAAATCTACAACCAAGATTACTCTACCCAGCAAGGATCTCATTCAGATTCAACAGAGAAGTTAAAACATTTACAGACAAGCAAAAGCTAAAAGAATTCAACACTACCAAACCAGCTTTCCAACAAATGCTAAAGGAATTTCTCTAGGCAAGAAACACAAGAGAAGGAAAAGACCTACAATAGCAAACCCAAAACGATTAAGAAAATGGTAATAGGAACATAGATATCGATAATTACCTTAAATGTAAATGGATTAAATGCTCCAACCAAAAGACATAGACTGGCTGAATGGATACAATATACAAGACCCATATATATGCTGTCCACAAGAGACCCACTTCAGATCTAGGGGCACATACAGAATGAAAATGAGGGGATGGAAAAAGATATTCCATGCAAATGGAAATCAGAAGAAAGCTGGAGTAGCAATTCTCATTATCAGACAAAATAGACTTTAAAGACTATTAAAAGAGACAGAAGAACACTACGTAATGATCAAGGGATCAATCCAAGAAGAAGATACAACAATGTAAATATTTATGCACCCAACATAGGACCACCTCAATACATAAGGCAAATGCTAGCAGCCATAAAAGGGGAAATCGACAGTAACACAGTCATAGTACGGGACTTTAGCACACCACTTTCACCAATGGACAGATCTTCCAAAATGAAAATAAAGAAGGAAACACAAGCTTTAAATGATACATTAAACAAGATGGACTTAACTGATATTTATAGGACAGTCCATCCAAAAACAACAGAATACACTTTCTTCTGAAGTGCTCATGGAACATTCTCCAGGATAGATCATATCTTGGGTCACAAGTCAAGCCTTGGTAAATTCAAGAAAATTGAAATCATATCAAGTATCTTTTCCAACGACAACGCTGTGAGACTAGATATCAATTACAGGAAAAAATCTGTAAAAATTACAAACACATGGAGGCTAAACAATACACTACTTAATAACCAAGAGATCACTGAAGAAATCAAAGAGGAAATCAAAAAATACCTAGAAACAAATGACAATGAAATCACGACAACCCAAAAGTTATGGGATGCAGCAAAAGCAGTTCTAAGAGGGAAGTTTATAGCAATAAAATCCTACCTCAAGAAACAAGAATCATCTCAAATAAACAACATAACCTTACACCTAAAGCAATTAGAGTAAGAATAACAAAAAACCCCAAAGATAGCAGAAGGAAAGAAATCATAAAGATCAGATCAGAAATAAATGAAAAAGAATTGAAGGAAACAATAGCAAAGTTCAATAAAACTAAAAACTGGTTCTTTGAGAAGATAAACAAAATTGATAAACCATTAGCTAGACTCTTCAAGAAAAAAAGGGAGAAGACTCAAATCAATAGAATTAGAAATGAAACAAGAGAAGTAACAACTGACACTGCAGAAATACAAAGGATCATGAGAGATTACTACAAGCAGCTATATGCCAATAAAATGGACAACCTAGAAAAAATGGACAAATTCTTAGAAAGCACAACCTTCCGAGGCTGAACCAGGAAGAAAAAGAAAATATAAACAGACCAACCACAAGCACTGAAATTGAGACTGTGATTAAAAATCTTCCAACATGGGCTTCCCTGGTGATGCAGTGGTTGAGAGTCTGCCTGCCAATGCTGGGGGCACGGGTTCGTGCCCCGGTCCGGTAAGATCTCACATGCCGCAGAGTGGCTGGGCCCGTGAGCCATGGCCGCTGAGCCTGCGCGTCCAGAGCCTGTGCTCCGCAACGGGAGAGGCCACAACAGTGAGAAGCCCACGTACCGCAAAAAAAAAAAAAAAAAAAAAATCTTCCAACAATCAAAAGTTCAGGACCAGATGGTTTCACAGGCAAATTCTATCAAACATTGAGAGAAGAGCTAACACCTATCCTTCTCAAACTCTTCCAAATTATAGCAGAGGGAGGAACACTCCCAAACTCACTCTACGAGGCCACCATCACCCTGATACCAAAACCAGACAAAGTGGTCACAAAGAAAGAAAACTACAAGCCATTATCACTGATGAACATAGATGCAAAAATCTTCAACAAAATACTAGCAAACAGAATCCAACAGCACATTAAAAGGATCATACAGCATGATCAAGTGGGGTTTATCCCAGGAATGCAAGGATTCTTCAGTATATGTAAACCAATCAATGTGATACACCATATTAATAAATTGAAGGAGAAAAACCATATGATCATCCCAATAGATGCAGAAAAATCTTTTGACAAAATTCATTTATGGTAAAAAAAAAACCTTCCAGAAAGTAGGCATAGAGGGAACTTACTTCAACATAATAAAGTCCATATATGAAAAACTCACAGCCAACATCGTTCTCAATGGTGAAAAACTGAAACCATTTCCACTAAGATCAGGAACAAGACAAGGTTGTCCACTCTCACCACTATTATTCAACATAGTTTTGGAAGTTTTAGTCACAGCAATCAGAGAAGAAAAAGAAATAAAAGGAATCCAAAGCAGAAAAGAAGAAGTAAAGCTGTCACTGTTTGCAGATGACATGATACTATACATAAAGAATCCTAAAGATGCTACCAGAAAACTACTAGAGCTAATCAATGAATTCAGTAAAGTAGCAGGATACAAAATTAATGCACAGAAATCTCTTGCATTCCTATACACTAATGATGAAAAATGTGAAAGAGAAATTAAGGAACACTCCCATTTGCCAGTGCAACAAAAAGAAAAAAGTACCTAGGAATAAACCTACCTAAGGAGACAAAAGTCCTGTATGCAGAAAACTATTAGACACTGATGAAAGAAATTAAAGATGATACAAACAGATGGAGAGAGATACCGTGTCCTTGGATTAGAAGAATCAACATTGTTAAAATGACTATACTACCCAAAGCAATCTACAGATTCAATGCAATCCCTATCAAACTACCAATGGCATTTTTCACAGAACTAGAACAAAAAATTTTACAATTTGTATTGAAACACAAAAGACCCTGAATAGCCAAGCAATCTTTAGAAAGAAAAATGGAGCTGGAGGAATCAGGCTCCTGGACTTCAGACTATACTCAAAGCTACAGTAATCAAGACAGTATGGTACTGGCACAAAGACAGAAATAGAGATCAATGGAACAGTATAGAAAGCCCAGAGATAATCCCACGCACCTCTGGTTACCTTATCTTTGGTAAAGGAGGCAAGAATATACAAGGGAGAAAAGACAGCCTCTTCAATAAGTGGTGCTGGGAAAACTGGACAGCTACATGTAAAAGAATGAAATTAGAACATTCCCTAACACCATACACAAAAATAAACTCAAAATGGATTAAAGGCCTAAATGTAAGGCCAGACACTATAAAACTCTTGGAGGAAAACATAGGCAGAACACTCTATGACATACATCACAGCAAAATCCTTTTTGACACACCTCCTAGAGAAAGGGAAATAAAAACAAAAACAAATGGGACCTAATAAAACTGAAAAGCTTTTGCACAGCAACGGAAACCATAAACAGGATGAAAAGACAACCCTTAGAGTGGGAGAATAATTTGCAAATTAATCAACTGACAAAGGATTAATCTCCAAAATTTACAAGCAGCTCATGCAGCTCCATATCAACAAAACAACCTAATCCAAAAATGGGCAGAAGACCTAAACAGACATTTCTCTAAAGAAGATATACAGATTACCAACAAACACATGAAAGGATGCTCAACATCAATAATCATTAGAGAAATGCAAATCAAAACTACAATGAGGTATCACCTCACACCAGTCAGAATGGCCGATATCAAAAAATCTACAAACAATAAATGCTGGAGAGGGTGTGGAGAAAAGGGAATCCTCCTGCACTGTTGGTGGGAATGTAAATTGATACAGCCACTATGGAGAACAGTATGGAGATTCCTTAAAAAACTAAAAACAGAGCTACCATATGACCCAGCAATCCCACTACTGGCCATATAGCCTGAGAAAACCATAATTCAAAAAGAGTCATGTACCACAATGTTCATTGCAGCTCTGTTTACAATAGCCAGGACATGGAAGTAACCTGAGTGTCCATCGACAGATGAATGGATAAAGATGTGGCACATATATACAATGGACTATTACTTAGCCATAAAAAGAAACGAAATTGAGTTATTTGTAGTGAGGTGGATGGACCTAGAGTCTGTCACATAGAGTGCAGTAAATCAGAAAGAGAAAAACAAATACCGTATGCTAACACATATATATGGAATTTAAAAAAAGAAATGGTTCTGAAGAACCTAGGGGCAGGACAGGAATAAACACGCAGACGTGGAGAATGGACTTGAGGACACGGAGAGGGGGAAGGGTAAGCTGGGACGAAGTGAGAGAGTGCCATGGACATACATACACTACCAAATGTAAAATGGATAGCTAGTAGGAAGCAGCCACATAGCAGAGGGAGATCAGCTCGGTGCTTTGTGACCACCTAGAGGGATGGGATAGGGAGGGTGGGAGGGAGACGCAAGAGGGAGGAGATATGGGGATATATGTATATGTATAGCTGATTCACTTTGTTATAAGGCAGAAACTAACACACCATTGTAAAGCAATTATACTCCAATAAAGATTTTAAAGAAAAAGTAATGCACGTGAGGAAGTGTGGTATAATGGAAAAAAAAATTTAGAAAACCTAATAAATGAAACAAATAGCTGACTGTTTAAGAAAGTGAATATATGTGAACTCAATATCTTAGACTAGAGTTTCTCAATCTTGGCACTATTGACGCTCTCAGCTGGATAATTCTTTATTGTCGGGGGCTGTCCTGTGCTGGTACGTTGTTAAGCAGCATCCCTGGGCTCTACCCACTAGATGCCAGTAGCACTCACTGCCACCGCTCCAGTTGTAACAAAAGTGTCTCCAGACATTGCCAAATGTCCCAGGGGAGGGGGGAGGGAATGAGAGCAAAATCAACCACTGTCGAGAACCACTGCCTTATGTTCAACTAGCCCTAATAGAGAGGTGCGTAGAAAGAAAATTAAAACCCTTATTTTAGTAAAACAGAAAGACATTTAATCAGTTTCTGTTCAATTCATTAGCAAGTGTTAAATGTACATTTTCTATGTCCCAAATACAAGGTTTGTTACAGTTGGGGAGCCCAAAGTATCATCATGGAGGCAGAAACCTTATTTGCCTTAACTACAGTTATAAGTTGACTGTTGAACAACATGTGTTTATACTGTTCATGTCCACTTATAGGCAGATTAGTTTTCGATAGTAAATATTACAGTGCTGCGCCATCTGCGGTTAGTTGAAGGCTGGTTGAATCCATGGTTGCAGAACCTGGGATACGGGAGGAACCGTGGAAACAGAAGGCAGACTATAAGTTATACATGCCTTTTTGACTGCATAGAGGGTCAATGCTCCTTTCCCCCTGCATTGTTCAAGAATCAACTGTAGTTCTGTGTAATGCTTAAATTAACACTGTGCCTGACATGTGGTAGACTCAATAAATACTCTAGATAAAGGATGGATGGATGGATGGATGGACGGATGGATGATGGATGCCTGGAAAGATAATCCCTTAAAATACTTACTGTCTTGGAGGCAAAACTAATTTATTCAGAATCTAATTTGAAAACAAGTAAGTTATAAGCCCCATAGCATAAATGAAGTGCAACAGGAATCTAGAGAAAAGAGCTACCAGTGAAGGCTAACAGGGTAAGGATGGAGAATGTGATTTAAAAAGAAAACCTCCAGAGGTTATAATGAGAAAAAATGAAGCTTAGTGACAAAGTAGAAAAAGAAAGTAAAGGAAAACAACAGTCAACTATGAATTTTAAGGCAGCAGGTTCCAAACTTTCCTCCAATACCAAGGATATGCAGGAGAGTGAAGGAGGGAAAGTGTTAGCCAATAAGGAGCCTCCAACCATTACTTCCACTGGAACTGTTGCTCTAGCATATTTATTAGTTTATTCTAGTAGATTTGAAGAAGATATGTAATAGCTTTGGCAGAGAAACATCTAAAAACTGCTTTTCTAGGAACAAAGGGCATAGAAAACCTATGGTACCAGTGATAGATTTTAATAGATTAAGTCAGAGAAAAAGAACCAGTATTGGGCTGGGGAGTAGGGAAAGCTGAATTTAGCTGGAGCAGATGAATTTGAGGTGTTGGTGTAACATGTATTGAAGATATCATGGAGCTAAAAAGAAATAGGCATTTAGAGCCTAAGTAAGAAGACAGGGCTAGGGTGTAGATGTGGGCGTCACCTACGTGGACATGAAGTTCTGCAAGGAATTAATAAGGAGACGGGGGAACACAGGTTAAGCATAGATCTGTGATCAAAGCATAGCAAGAGGAAGTAACTCAAAGCATCAATTAATATTCATACTGAAAGTAAAAGAAGCAGTCATGAGAAATGAGGAAGATCAGGAACCAATAATGGGGTGAAACGAGTTATATCAGTAAATGAGAGCCATCACTGACATGTCTTAGAAAACTGGAAGAAGATGGAGCTGAAAATTGGCCCTAGATTTGGCAATGGAGAGATAGTTAATAGTACTTAAAGCAGCAAAAAATATCTTTTCAACTGTGTGTAGACTGGACAAAAGCCTGCACAAATGTTCTGTATCGCTATGAGAGCTGGAAAATATGCATAAGTATGATCTATTTTGCAAAAGTCCCAGAGCACAACTTGACATTAGTGGGAGCTGACATGTCAAAAATGAATTACTAATGTATTCTAAAATAAGCCAGTATAAAATCTCTAAAGCTATCTTACTGCATTTAACAATTCTTTTCCAAGAGTTGGACAACTTTCATGACTTCCTGCACAAGTGAAATCTGGATCACATCTTTAGGGAAACTCACCTACTCAGTTTAATTTTACCCTGCTCTAGTCCTTTACAAAAAGGAGGAAGATGAATTGCTTGGGAACTGGTAGCTCAAAGTGGCTAAAGGAGCTAGAGACCATAAAGAAAGGGCCACAAACTTTAAGGGGAGAAAGATATTCTAATTGATTTTAGTGTCAAAGTTCTTGCCAAGCAAAATCTTATTTGGAAGAAAGATAAATGATTCTGAGAGAAGCAGGGCTGCTTTCGTTGAGACAGGATTGGGGGAACCCTGCCTGCTAGCCCAAGCTCTACAACCTTCATGAAAATATTCCTTGGACCCCCCTGGACCACAACTGAAAACAATGTACTGAACCCCTTTATTTTCAAATAATATCTGAAGCCCAGACATGTGTAAGAACTTACTCAAAAAAAATTAAATATCTGATTTAAAAATGGGCACAGGACCTAAACAGACATTTTTCCGAAGAACACAGATGACCAACAGATACATGAAAAGGTGCTCAACATCACTAATCATCAGGGAAATGCACATCAAAACCAAAATGAGATATTACCTCACACCTGTCAGAAGGGCTATTATCAAACACAGAAAATAACAAGTGTTGGCAAGAATTTGGGGAAAAAGCAACCCCCCATGCACTGTTGGTGGGAATGTAAACTGGTGCAGCCACTATGGAAAAGAGTATGAAGGTTTCTCCAAAAATTAAAAGTAGAACTGCTGTATGATCCAACAATCCCACTTCTGAGTATTTACACAAAGAAAATGAAAATATTAATTTGAAAAGATTATGCACCCATCTGTTCATTGCATCACTATTCACAATAGCCAAGATATGGACGCAACCAAAGTGTCTATCAATAGACAAATGGATAAAGAAGATGGGGTACATATATACAATGGAATATTACTCAGCTATAAAAAGGAACAAAATCTTGCAATCTGTGATAACATGGTTGGACCTAGAAAGTATTATGCTAAGTGAAATAAGTCAGACAGAGAAAGACAAATACCATATGATTCCATTTATATGTGGAATCTAAATAACAAAACAAATGAAAAAATAAAACAAAACAGAAACAGATTCATAGATACAGAGAACAAATGGGTGGTTGCCAGAGAGGAGAGGGTTGGGGGTGATGGATGAAATAGGTGAAGGGAATTAGAGACACAAAACTTCCAGTTATAAAATAAATAAGTCATGGTGATGTAATATACAAAATAGGGAATATAGTCAATAATACTGTAATAACTTCAATGGTGATAGATGGTAACTAGACTTACCATAGTGATCATCTTGTACATAAATGTCTAACCACTGCGTTGTACACCTGAAACTAATATAACATTGTATGTCAATTATACTTCAATAACAAGGATAAAGTCAAAGTGAGAAAAGTGGGAAAAAAAGTCAAAATGAGAACAGTGAAGAAAAGAACTTACTGAAGGTGACCCAGCTAGCTAATGGCTCAGACAGAATTAGAACCCAATTATCCTTAGTCACAATCCTTTTTCACATTGTGTTTAAGTTGAAAACATGTCAGGGGGCATTCACCTCAGAGTATGGAACCAAAGCAGGATGGCATTTCTCCTTCATCTTCAGGTGCCTTCAGAAAAGCTGCCCAAATCAACTATTTCCTTTTCTAAATCTCCTATCTCCCATTAATTGGTTTATTTGGAAATAACTAAGAATTGATTTCATGGAAATGGAATAGTAGAGTAATTTTTTTCACCATCCATTTTGTACTTTCTTTTAACTGATTGTAAACAATTACATACCAAAGTCAGAAAAGCTTGCTCTCTCACTTAGAGATTCTCTGCCTTAAAGTGCATTTAATGTACTTAAATGGAAAGAGAATGGTGGGAAAATGACATCTTGTCCCCATTTGCACATTAACAAGAAAATCAGATATAGCTATAATTTAACCTTAATAAATCAAAATTCTTCTGGAAAGATTTGATGACTCCAAGATCAAATTCATTCTGCACCGTCTCCACAGCTGTTGGCAAATTTTGGGGAGGTCTATGTAGGAGAAAACATTCAAAGGCTAATTCTACATCTACAGAGCACAGACATAACTCCTATTTTGACAGGCAGATTTTATAGTGGTTTATTTTGGTCTACTTTAGTATTTCATTTTTTGGCATTAAAGCCTTAACTAATGCCAGATCTGTTCCTCTCCTCCTATATGCTCTGTGTTTTCTTTAAAAACAGGAAACTCATAGCTCTAAAAATTATTTGCTCTGTATGATAATAGCTAAGCAGGGTCTGGCAACCAACTGTGTTAGAATATTACACTGAGGAGGAACTGCAATGAGCCATTTCCAACAAAAGAGAAGAGAATCTCTAAATATGAGTTTTTGTCTCTGTTTTTGTTGTTTTCAACTGGCTACCAAAGAGGCAATGACGTTTTCTCCTCTCAGGTCTCCTGTTGAGGTGCCTGGCATATAGTAGGCGCTTAAAAAATACTTCTTGCAAGCTGAATGTAGTCAGATAAAAGTGGATTCATTGTAGTCCAGGAAATGATACCCAAGTTGGGATCCAGTATTACGTACATGCTACATACACTCAGGATGTCCACACAGCATCTCCCAAGGATTATAGGCAAAAGGGACAAAGTTTCCTTATATAGTCTGTTGCATCTACAAAACATGGAAATAATTTGAAGTCAGGTCAAATGCCTTTGGAGAATGTGATTCATTGCACTGCTTATGACCTGTACCGAATTTGAGTTTGGAGATCTTCATCTCAGTATGAAACTAGGTAGATTTATGGGTCTGTCCACACTGCAAAGTCCTTTGACATCACGTCAATAGGAAGTGTGCTTGGTAGAAGGAATATTAAGGCAATACCTAGGACTACATTACACAAAATTAATTAGTCAAGTAAGGGACGTAACAGTTTATTTCTGCAAATAAAATAAATATTCAAATCATTTATTTGACTGGTCATTTTAAGAAAAAAATATGGTTTAAATGATTTTGCATACAGAAATAACCAATGCCTAACTGAAGAAAAAAATGAAATGAAGCTATGCTTACAGACCTTTTCTTCTTGCTTTTTCAACATCAGTCTTTCTATAGCATAATGTCACTTTGCTAATATCAAATTCTGATAGTATAATATAATTATATATAATTATGTATGTATACATATATACACAAACACAGACACATATTCTCATAATATAGATAGAGACAGATATAAATAGATATAAATATTTAAATAACCTATATTAATAAAGGGAAAAACAGGATAAATAAAATCCATAATACTTGCCCATATGATTACTTACAATTGTAGTAATAAATATGTAAACTAAACATTAACCTAAACATACTCTGAGCAATCTTAGATACTCAAACTGGACAAAAGGAAAGAGAATAATGCAATAGAAAAGGAAAAGTGTTTAAGAAAAGAAAGCCTTTAGCATTAATATTTGTAGTACATTACTGGTACTATGACGTTATGTTTTACCGTGAAGACATTTTTGCATTTGGTGGTGGCAGGGCCTGGGATGTAATAAAAAGAAGCATGCTATTTTATGTAGGGACATATTTTAATGAACCTGCTGGTCATGAGCAGGTAGCCACGTTCTTTGAGCAGAAAGAAGAGTAAGACACTGAGCCATAAGGGAGCTCTTCAGAATAGACTAGCAGGGATTTTTAAGTTAAATGAGAGAGAGAGGCCTCCCTGAAAGGAGAAAGCACGCACAGCAACTTGGTGGCCTGGCAGGGATTTGAGGAAAATCGCCCAAAATGGACTTCCTGGATTAGGAATTTTAGAAAAATGATGTCTGATAGTTAGGTTAAATTGTTTCTAACTCTATGCAGTATTTTCCCCACATTAATCCCCAAACCAATAAAAAAAAAGTCTGTAAGACACAGACGTACTTTGTTAGTGGCAACTCGGAAAATAAAAGAGAATGAGCTGTAACTATTGCTTGGAGTGAATTGTTGAGGAAAGGGAAAGGCATAAGGAAGGATAAAGGGACACAATTTATAATCACTCACATGGTCGTCTGTTTGTTGGAGTATCTTGGTCATTGCCAATAGGCTGCGAACTCCATTAAAACAAGGACCATTTCTGTCTTATGCGCTGATACACCCTAATACCCAGGATCCAGCACAGTGTCTAGTCCTTACTAAGTCCTCAGTTGAAGTTGTTGAGTGGACAAAGGAATAAAAAGTGATCAAGGAACATGAGTTCAAGTTGAACAACCATGAGTCCCTCTGCAGGAGCCATCAGAATTAACTGGAGAGGGCACTAAACTTCTTGCAGTTATAAAGAATGAAGAGATTGGGAAAGTTGGATTCATTTTAGGATATTAAGGAAATAGTTAACTATTCTGTTCACCCTCATTTGGGTGTACTACACTACAATCCTGACACTAGAGTTAGCATCAGATTTCACAAGTTAAGGCTTGGTTCTCCACAGGACTGCCCCATGTTCAGACACCAGCTTCACTTTGGGGGGCCCCAGATAATCCAGGCCACCTGCACTTCTGACTGACTGGCTTAAAAATTTGAGGTTTTTCATAACCCCCGCCGGTTTACTAACTCACTAGAACAGCTCACAGAATTCAAGAAAGTGCTATAGTTAAGATTAGTTTTATTATAAAGGATGTAGATCCAGAGGACCAACCAAAAGAAGAATCACATAGGACAAAAAGGTAGTTAAGTCTTTCTGGTAACCAGCCCCCCATTGTGAAGCTATTTGGCGCTCAGAATGAGTCATCTCATTAGGGTAACATGCATTCCAATTACTCAAACATTCCCCTAAGGCATAAATAAATTCATCAAAACCTTAATATATCCAATGAAAACATTTATTATTTTTTAAATTTCAATTTATTCATTATTGGTTCTATCCCTTTTATCCCTAAATTCTCACTCAATAAAAAGCTGGTGCCAGAAGTATCTGAATAACATTGGAATTTTTGTTATTAGCATCATGGTGATGCTTTCTGCAAAGGGTTGGGTTACAAACTGATAAGTGGTAATCATCAATGGTTCAGTACCGTTAATGATTAGTGATAAGTATAAAATTAGCTCTATCACCAGTTCTATGAGTTCCTTGAGCTTTTGGAGTCAAGAGTATGGCCATTTAAAAAACCACAGACATACATAGCTCTGTAACAAAAGAATTCAAGCACAGCAAAAAGCTTCCATACGTTAGGCAAAGAATTCAGTTTAAATCATTTCAGTAAAAATTAAAAATTCCCTTTCATATCTATCTATAGGATCTGATCAGGATTCAGGAAGTCTTACCTTGTAACAGTCTACCTCTTTGGAAGTTCAATGATTTCATAAAGACACGACAGAACTCTCATCAACATTGAATTCATTCATTTACTCATTGAGCATCTATTGTATATTAAGCACTGTACTAGGTTCTGAAGATAGAGAAGTCAACAGAACAGACAAGATTTTTCCTCTCCTGGAGCTTTATTCTAGTGGTAGGCTAGAGCAGGCAGAAAATACAAAGCAAACACATGACTAACCAACAAAAGTACTGACTGTGAAGAGTGCAGTTGGAGGAAATAACTAGGGGAGGACACAGTAACTGAAGAAAGCACTTTAGAAGTTTAACCAGGGAAAGGCTTTCTGAGGAGATGACATTTGAAGTGAGACTCAAAGGAAAGGGAGGTCAAAAGTCATTCCAGGCAGAAGTAAGAGCTCCAGCCTAGAGGAGGAAAGGAACTTGATGGAAGTTCAGTAAGAGTGGTGGGTGGTGGAGATAGAGGCTGGGGCAATATGCGGGGGCAGATCAGTCGGGGTCTTGTTGGCCATGGCAATAACTTTGGATTTATTCTGGGTACACTGTGAACTCACTGGAAGATTTTTTTCTAATGTCCTAGTAACATTATCTCATTTCCTTGTTTAAAAGATTACTCTAGCTTCACTGCACAGAATAATGGAAGGAGGAGGGAAGAATGAAAGTAGGGAGATTAGTTAGGGATCAGCTTTATAATATAGACATATTCTAAAGATCTGCAAACTGAAATCTATGCCCTTTACATACAGGACCTTGAGAGTAGGAATGAATTGTCTAATTTTATAGAAGTAAAATGAAATATCAGCATAAGAGAGAGAAGAAAGCAAATCTAAGATCCTACTTCATCAACATACTGGGAGAGGGAAAAATTTCCTGATAGCAGTTCCATTCTCCACAGTTGCCTGAGGCAGTGAAATGATATGCCTGTTACAACAGAAGGTATAAAGATTTTCACTTCATGCCCACATTTTGTGGTACCATTTGGGCATGGAGGAAAAACAAAAACAAATAAACAAAAAACATGGGTTCAGGAACTGACAGTCAAAATATGCATTATATCATGTAACTTAGTGCTGATAATTGTTATTATATGAGAAAAAAATCACTTTGCTCTTCTATGTATAACTAATAAAGGTTTGCAGTACCATTTAATGTGATCTTGAAGCTCTGTGATTCCAGGTTTTCTCAGTGGAGGCACGTCAGATTTTATAAAGGAAGGGATGGAATTGCAAGATTTCATATGCAGAAATTTGCTTTACAGGCAACTCTGTGGCGGATACTTACTCTCTGAGGATATTTGTAGTTCCAAATACATGTGCCTCACCTATGGTTTCCCTCCTCTTTCTAAACATTTCACTATGTACACGGTAAATCCTTATGAGTTCAGACTCCTTGAGGTTAAGACCTGTCTGAATTAACAGGCTCATAGCCAGAAAAATGAGATTGTGTTCATTTATAACTGTTTAGCTATAATCGATATTCTTTACTAGAATATGCTGTGGGAATAATAGCAATATTTTAAAAGAACTTTCTCTAGATTTATAACATTCATTATCATTCCCTTTTTAGCATATTTAATGACTGAGAATAGACATTTTAAAAGATTATTACTCATTCAAGAAAAATCTAATTTAATGTACATGGTAAGATATTTTGCTAATTTCTAGAAAATTTTTCCAAAGAATAGTATTATACTTTTCTTAATGCTTTAAACCTCTGGATTATTCATTCTCATTCTTCCTCTCTCTCTCTCTCTCTTTCTGCGTGTGTCTGTGTGTGTTCACTTCTTCACCTTTCTCCTCCCGCCCTCCCTCTTCTTTTTATCCTGTTGACTATTTACAGATATCCAGAGGAACAAAATTGGTTCTTTAAATAAAAGGGGGAAAACAATTTTTAAAAGCTGCCATTGTGGGAAAATGTTTTCAGAAATGAAGCATCAGGGGCTTTGGCTGTGGCCTCTGCTGTTTTTTCCGACTGTTTTGGTATTTTAGTGACCGTAAAGAAATGACCCTTAAAGTTGCCGTGTCAGGCTGGTAATAAAGTGACGTCTTGGGAAAACCAAACTCTTTCTTTCCCTGCACTTTTTTTTCCTCCTGTAATTAGACTTGCCATCATTGGGGACTGTCTTTGTTATTACCAGCATCCCTCTCACCTCTGTTCAGGGACAGCAGTAGCTAAGTGAAGGCATCCCCTTATGTACTGGGTGGAGGATTTAGACACAAACCGCATTCACGACGGCTGCATTTTTCCTTTGTTAACCTCAGTATCTTCGGGAATTCTTGGTTTTATTTGCAGCGGCCCTGCTTGGCATCCTTCTCCCTTGTGTTTCTTCACAATGCTCTATTATTTGTTATGAAAAACATAAAAAAAAGATAGCTGCTCCTCTGGCCTTTCAAATTCCCAGCCTGCATAATGCTTTTCTGGAATTGGTCACCAGCCAGGACCATCACTAAGGAGAAACATGTGGTTGCCACTTGTGTCTAGTGCTTGTTTCACCGAATCTGGTAGTTTCAATTGAATGCACTGATGTCACTCTTCCAAGTGAATGAACCCCATGGGGATTGTAGAGAGGACGAAGATTGCTTTTTATTAAGCCGGGGACCCTACATTTTCTTCTCAAACCGTCAGCAGACTCACCTTCTGCTGTGCCTGCAAGCACCAGAGCAGATGTAACTAATCAGCACACTCTTTATATTTGTTTTCTTCAAGGGCTGGTCTGTTCCCTGTGTTTTCTGCTGGGCTCTGCTCAGATACCATCAAATAAAAAGAGTCATCTATGCTGGTTTTTTTCTGAGAGAAATTTAAAGACTGTGGTTTAAGGATCTGTATTTCATAGCCCCAGAGCTATTGTTAAGTTGCCAAGTACTAAGCATTCCCAAAAAATATATTCATCAGTTATTAATTCATTCATTTAAAAAATTTATTGAGCAACTATTATATGATGACACCTGTTTAGGGCAAGGAAAATATAATCCTTGTCTCCATGGAGAGTATAATTTGGTGGAAGGGCACAGTCTCTTTCTATATAAATTCTTATTTATATTCTTATATATTTATATATAGACATATTATTAAAGATGATTTCATATAGGGATAAGTGCTATGGAAGAAATAAAGTAATTGAGTGTGAAAGGGAAAGACTGATCATCCAGAAGATGACATTTAAGCTGGATCTGAATAAGGAAAAGAAGCTGGTTATTTGACAAGCTGGAGGAAAAGCTTATGACAGAGGGATCAGTAAGCACTCAGGCCCAGAGCCAGGACTGAGTTTAAGTTGCTTAAGGGACAGAAAGCCAGAATGGCAGGTATTTGGGGATGTATATGGAGTGTGCATATGGCCTTTTGAAGTTTATAATCAATACTCTCTCTATACAGGATGGGGGGATATCAGTGGAGACAATCTTTCCAATGAAAAGGAAATAAACTGTGTTTAGAACAGTTCTGACACATTAAAATACTTCATAAATATTTGCTGAGATAGATTCTTGAAGTCCAGTTTTCAGTTGTTTCAACAAACATTTGTAGGCATTGATTGTAAGAATATCAGTTTCTACATATTTATATTTAGTTTAATATTCACAGCAACACTAAAAGGAAGTGGCTATTATCACCACTTTAAAACATGTGGAAACTGCAGATTGAGGACTTTTTAAAAACTTGCTGAGGGTCATAGAGATAGGAAAAGTAGACCTGAAACTGAAACTCAGGTCTGACTCTTTACCAACCCCATTCTTTGAAACTAGCCTACTGTGAGTTAGGCTCTGAGTTAGAAGGTGAACAAAGGTGCCTAATACAGAGTTGCTATCCTCAGTGAACTATCCTGTTGACACTTCAAGGTGAATATTAGGGCCCCTGTTTAACAGGTGAAAAAACTAAAATTCGGACAGAAGAAGTGGCTTGACTCATCATAACTGGGATTTGAACCCAATATTGTTTGCTTCTGCCACCTCTTTCCCCATGTAAGTCTCTGATGCAGCCAAAGTAAGGAACCACTAGGATAGGGGAAAGGTCACTCTCATTGCATCAGACAAGATATTTTGCAGCAAAATGATTGTGTCAATTAATGTCCTTTGGTTGGAGGCATCAGAAACGTTACACATATACACAGTGGAGTAGTACTCAACCATAAAAGGGAATGCAACTGGGTCATTTGTAGAGATGTGGATGGACCTAGAGTCTGTCGTACAGAGTGAAGTAAGTGAGAAAGAGAAAAACAAATGTTGTATATTAACGCATATATGTGGAATCTAGAAAAATGGTACAGATGAACCTACTTCCAGGGCAGGAATAGAAACACAGACGTAGAGAATGGACATGTGGACACAGAGATGGAAGGGGACGTTGGGACGAATTGGGAGATTGGATTGACATATATACACTACCATGTGTAAAACAGATAGCTAGTGGGAACCTGCCATAAAGCACAGGGAGCTCAGCTCGGTGCTCTGTGATGACCTAGATGCATGGGATGGGGGAATGGGGTGGGAGGGAGGTCCAAGAGGGAGGAGATATATGTATACATGTAGCTGATTCACTTCATTGTACAGTAAAAACTAACACAACATTGTAAAGCAATTATACTCCAATTTAAAAAAAAAAAGAAATAGACTCTCATTGGGTTTCAGTTAAAAGAGCAGAAAGGGAGATTATTGGAACTCTACTGAGACAGCTTACAACATTGAAAGAGTTGCTGAACCACAAAGTTCCAGGAAGATGGAAAATGGGGTAGAGACCTCAGCTGTGGACCTTCTCTCTGGGTGCCCCCTTCTGGTGACAGTGCTGATTTTCTCTTGCTTTTATATGTTTCTGTTTAAGCTGAGCTTCTCCAGAAAGAGACTCACATTAGGCCAGTGAGGTTAGACTCTTATCCTGTAATCCAAAGGCGCAGATACGGCTACCTGATAAAAGAGGTATATTTTTCATATTGAGGAAAAAATAAAAGGCTACTGCACAGATCATATCTAATCTCACATTTTAACAGATAAAGAAACTGACACTGAAGGAGTGTAAGTGATTTTTTTTTTTCCCAAGGTCACCTAATTCTTGATCCGAAGAAGCTGCAATTAAGAAAAATGTTGTTTGTTCTCAGAATGTCAGGTCTCTCCTTTCTACCTTAATCACACCTCTTATGGGTCTTTACCCTTCCTCATTAAAACCTGTACATTATAAATGATCAATCAGTTAGAGTTTAGGGTAACTAAAATGTTGCTGGATATATTTGTAGTATAAACCTCATTTTAAGGTATGTATACAAGGTCCTTTTCCCTATAAAATACACCTTAGGAACTGCTGAATAGAGGAGATGCATTTTCTGATCAAAGGGATGTCTCCCCAAATTCTTAAGCTTGGACATCAATACACAGCTCATCTTTTCCTATTGAGCACTTCAGGATACTATTTCAGAAACATTTTATAAAACCTATGTCTGGCCTTCTATATAAATGCCAGCTTAAGAAATTATGCTGGCATTCTCAATATTTACCCAAAATTTCACTGACAAAGATACTGGTCTTTCTGTATTTAATAAGCTTCTCAGTAATGAACATAGATATTCTCAAGCAAATTTTTGAACCTCCATCATATGGCGTATATCTGTCAGTATAAAACAGACTCGATCCAATTTACATGTCAGTTTATTAACGTTAAGACTGGGTCCAAAATACTATTTTTTCCAGCAAATACTAAAACATGCTGTGACTATAGTAACCTTCCCAGGTAAACCCCAAATTGTCCTTTGCCCCATCTGAGCAGATCAGATTTGTGCTAAACTCACCACAGTTGGAAGTCACTGTGTTTGAGCTTATTTTACCATTTCCACTAACTAATAGAAAAATTCAAAACTTCAGTTCAAAGTGCTTGGAAGAGTCTGCAGAGAGTTCAGAACCTTACAAGACCTGAACCTGAACCCGTTTCTTTAACATCCATAGTGGATGTTGATAGCCCTCTGGGAATTAATCTCACAATCAGACTGCAAGAAAGATCGAGGATAAGAGTAAAGAAGACATGAAGAAGATATTTCCATCGGGTTTAAAAAGAAAAATATATTCAGAACATCAATCTCCGTAGCTAGGCTGACAGATGATGTTTTAAGAAATAACCATCAACAGCAGGGAAATAGTTTCTTTAATTGTACAGTCACTTTTGGAGCTATATGGAATAGTCTGCATAAACTCCTTTCAAATACAAACACACATACACACCCACACACATTTATTGAGAGCAAATACCCATTGCTGAAGTTAATGGAGTGAAATACAGCTGAAGTGGGACTAGGAGAGCAGCAGGGGAGGAATTGTGGAAGCCAAGTTAACTGCTCTGATACAAACTGACGTTTTGTCTTTTCCAGCCAGACCATATATTATAGTACATAATGTAGGATGGGGATGCTTTCTGTAGTGAATGCACTGTATAGGATAAAGGATCAGCAAAATACTATGGATGGGGTGTTTTTTCCTTCTTTCAGTTCAGGAGCTTTTGCCCTCTCCTCCGCAGTGTACTAATACCTGCAAAATTATGGACTGTTATGATTACTTTGAGCTTGCCAAGACACAGTCCTCACCTAGAATCCTGCTTGGGGCTGAGAGATTCCAGTATGAGAATCACGTCAAAAAATGGGAGGATGTCACAAAACAGCCACCACCATGATGAAGGAGCTAAAGGGATTGATTTATGAGAATGGATTAAAACAACTTAATAGAGTGGCCAAATCATGACCCAACTCCATAGGACTGTCATACACTTTGAAGTTAGAAGGGACTTTTTTAAGCAGAAAATTTCAAGGACACAATAGGTCATAGAAGGGAGAAAAGAAAAGATCTTCACCTAGCTGGTATGTTGTGTATAGGGCTAAGACCAGGGCCAGGTAGCGAGTCAAGGTTTAAGCTTGCTCTCTTCAAAGTGATACAGCGAAAGTGTCTCCTCAGAAGTGAAGACAATTCTAGAATGATGTTAATTTTTAATGGACAAATGTCCTCTAGAGAGCCATGTGAGAGGGGAGAGGGGGCTAAATGAGATGACTTAATAGGTCTTTCTCAACTCTAGTGTTTATGATTCTGTCATTTTTTGAGTCATTATTTTTGTTTTTTTTCAAATTCATTATAGAGACAAAAGGTCTTTAATGTTAGTGCCAGCATGTGCCTTCAAAATCCAAAGTGTCTCTCTCTGACAGTATATCTGCAGACTCATCAAAATGATTATTTCAGCCACTTAGGAAGTATGGTAATGGTATTTTTTGCATCTTAATAAAGCAGTTCCTGTTATTTAAAAAGACCAAAACCTGAAACATAACTTCATTTTTTACTAAAAATGTGAAACCTGTCATTTAATGATGTTAGTTCCATGCAGGTTTTTTGTCACAAGGAAAAAGTATCATGGTACATGCAAACCTGCAATACTTTCCCATTCTCTTGCCCTATTTTTGTGATTACTGTTATTATAAGGAATAAAGATTTACTACCTACTGATCAGCAATAGTAAAATCAATATATTTTTCTAATTAAAGACTATATCAGCATAATTCCAGTATGACTGGAAAAGTGCAGAACAGGACAGGAGCAACACATAGAGGATTGGCTTCTGAATCACTGGTCTTGGACTATCTTTCACCACTGATTTACTGCATTGTTTTAAGCATGCAACTTTATCTTACTGTGCCTTTGTTTCTTCTGAAGAGCAAAGAAGAAAAGAAGCAGCAGCAGAAATAACAGTCACTGCCAGTCCCAGAGACAGGACTTACCTCTGCCTCCTTCTGGGATTTCCTGAGGATAAACAAGATCTTTTCATTAAGTGCTTTGAGTTGCTTAAGCTAATTTAAAAAACCCTTCCCTACGTTAAAATTTTCCTGGTTTTCATGACACTTCCGTGAATGTAGTAGACACTCAATAAATGCTAAATTAAACCGAATTACCAAAAATTTCCCCAACAATCATATCAGTTTAGAATATACATGTTTGATGGTCTAACCTGACACAGAGCAAGAATTATGATTATTTTTCCTAAAGTAAGCATTACATTTGAATGCCAAAACTCTGTGCTATTTAGCAAACAAAAATATAATAAATGCTCATTAATTCTTTTAGGTGAAAGGCTTTGTGAAAATGAGTAGAGAACAATTACTGAGGGCTCTGGGCTCCATGCTTGGTCAATGCCAGGGCAGAAAGGGGCGAATGGAGGGCAATGGAACTTCTGATTCCAGAAGGTATCTGATGCAATTCAGGTCACCCTATGCTGAAAGGGAGGGTTAGACTTCAGCAGAAGAATAAATGCAGCCACTTACTGTCTTCTCCAGAAAGAGGAACAGAGAGGCTGGAATGGGAATTGAATCTCACTTGAAGGAAGACTTTTTGCATATGCGTAATTCATATGAACTTCCAAAGCAGGGCCCATTGAAAATCTGACTAACTAAACAGGAAATCCCTAATCAAGGTCAAGGCTGATAACCATCTCAGAAACTAGGTGGCTCCTTCTTTAAGAGTGATTTGTAAGCCTTGATACACATGCCAGGTGATACACATACGTGATACATGATACACATGCCAAGTAACAGAGACAGATATCCAGATAATCCCAGTAAAAAATTCTTGCCTCTAGTGTGTGGATGATTAAGATATATTTAATTGGGGGTGGGGGGAAGGATGGATTTTACATGTGTGGGTTGTTTTAGTTTTCTACTTTACGCTGGGCTTTAAATATAACCTCAGGATCTGGGGGAAAAAAATCCAAAGTACCTTTTAAAATATTATTGTCCTTCTTTGTAACTTCTTTATGCCTAATATTAAAAAATTAAGAATTGCTCTAATTTTGAATTTAACTTCTAAGAAAACAGTATCTTATGTACTCTTTTTACATTTACTTAAAACCTAACACCTTTTTACTTGCTCTGAAATTAGTCTTGTGACTTTCCTAAGTAGATGGTTTCTTTTTATGATTTTGCTTTTGAACCTGTTTTCAATGTTGTTCTCTTCACTCTAGCATTTTGTGATGTCATGGATTATTGTTGATCTATACGAGTTTGAGTGACCCTTTCAGTAAGGGTTCAACTAAAGGCAAATGAATCATCAGAGATCTGGCTTGCAGTGGGACACAATAATTTTATTTCACTTATGTTAAACATGGAAAAGAAAATCAATCGTTTCCAGCAAAGATAACTTAACAGCCAATCTTTACAAAAGAATAGAACATTGCTTAAATACCCTCTTTTTTGTTTCCTCTAATGGACACTACCCTCAGGAGCTAGAACATAGGAAGTTGAAGATGCAAATATGTCATTTGCTGGTAGAAGTAATTTAGGCTTTTTTTTTCACAACTTACAATGTTGGACAATGTGAGCAAAAGGAAATAATTTACATTCTGAAAAACTCGACAAACAAATCCTGTAAATAATATATGCTGAAGAGCAGTGTGTAGCTCTAGCAGGATATTGCTTAGAGAGATTTTGTTTAAAACATTTATTGGAGGCACATATTACAGTATATCATTTACTGGCTGGAAGCCATGCAATATGTGTCTTTACAAAAAAAAAAAAATTACCTTGTAATATGAGCCTCTCCAAGGCATAATTATATAATAAAGTTCTTATTGGGAAAACTGGAAGTAGGCCAAGCCTTGTCCAAATATAGTGAATGTCAGAGCCAAATTTATTATCCTTAGCTATTAACAGGAGAAGGCAGGTTTTGTTTACCAAGCCTAATTCTCTCCTAATTACAGCCACTATAAAATAATTACTATCCATGGGATAACAACACAAGACAGAGTGACTAACAGAAGAAACTGCAGGGGTTAGAAAACAGAGTGCAATTCTATGTCACTTTGAACAGCTTGTGTACTGCCATGAACAAATTAACGGACTTCATTAAGGAATTATGTTTTAAGAGAGGCTTTGCGGTGAAGCAGTAAAGCAATTAATGCATCTTATTTGGTCCTAGATCTGAGTTGTAGTGCAGTTTGAGACAGCAGCTAAAAATTTTTTTTTTAATTTTTGATGTATCAAATTTAATAGGATACAGCCACATTACTGGGCAAGATGGTTAATGAGTGTAGAGAAAGACTCTATTTTGGACAAATGATATCTAGCCCCTGCTAGCTTTTTCTGTCTTTACGAGCAGATTTCTTACTGTGACGATTTTAATAATCTACTGAAGACAAATGCCAACTTTTATCTAATTCCATTTCACAACCTACCCTTACTTCCTAAACTCTGTTGGATTATACTTTTGATGAAAGGTATAGTTTTCAGAAAGGCAAGAATATTCTGTTTATCTATTTGAGCCACAAAATTGGGAAGTTGGAATATTATTTCAATATTTCATATTTGCTTTCCACACAAATCAAAACGGAATATTATCCAGTTGAAACATGATGCTTCATTAAATTCTCAATGTTTCCCATTCCCACATTCCCTAACCTCTTCCATCTCATCACAGAGCCCCAGAGGTGTAAAGAAACATCTTTGTACCCTTAAAACACATGCACCAGAATCAACCACTCTTCGTACTACTTTTGCACAATGGCAAGGTTGAAAAGTCAAGTTGTGCCTCTTGCTGGTTCTGTGGCTCTTCTCTCTCTCCACGTGCCAGCCCCCCAACGCAATCCCTCTCTGTAAAGGGTCACTTCTTACTGCAGTCGGAAAAATGCTCCTGTTTTGGTGACTTGGTGAAAACGTACAAACTCAGCACACTTGGGGAGTCTGTTCTAGACACTCCTTTTAATAGGCCTCCAGATGGCCACATAAAAGCAAAAGGATTATTATAGCAACTCCCAACCGGGCCATTAGAGATAAAGGTAGACCAGAGTTTCCTTTAAAACCATTTTTTTTTTGAGGAATATATGATCTGATCACACACACACACAAAAAAATCCTCGATATAAAAGTAGGAGAAGAAGTTCTAAATCCAGAAATTCATTTTTGTATTCTATTTATCTTCACAATGTTGCTTTATGCAAATTAAGTTACTCAATTTAAAGTTAAAGGATCAAAATGTAATTTCAGTTCTTCCCAACAATGCTGTGGCATGCTTTAGCTTTTTTTTAATTTAAAAAAGCTTCTTTTTTTCTCTCCTTTTTGTTCTCCAGACACTGAATGTTTCTGTAGAGAATGAAAGTTAAGAAAGGAATAGGCAATAAAGAGATTCAGGAAAAACATTTCATGTGGAAAAAGAAAATGTCCTATCTCAAATATATATATATATATATATATATATATAACCACCTCTTGGTACAATCAATTGAAGCAGTGTCATTGAATGACTCCCTTCCTTCTCCACTGTCAGAAGGCACAGTAGCTCTGAGCTTGAAAACAGGACTGGCTGGTTTTACACAGTGGAATTATGGCTTCCTCTTTCTTACTTTCTCCTTTTCTGTATTTCCCAAAATATTCCAAGAGGCATGCTTCATTTTATTTTTAAAAGGTTTTGTTTTGAGGAAACTTCAAACCACCCACACCCCCTTCTACTACACATATACAACTTTTGCCCCCAGGAAGCAAAGCAGACACATGTTATTACCCAAAACCCAGGCAAGTTTTTCTCCATCCAGCCCCATGAGATAATTAACTTGAATCCGTTCCTCCCAGATTCTAGAGTTAGCTTGTTGGTTTGCCCTAGTTTGAATTGTGGCTTTTCATCTTTTCTCTTCCTTCCTTGGGAATTTTAGTGCAAAGTTGGAAGAGACAATATTGAGAATTACTAGCCAGTTCCCATTTTGAACAGGAAGTTTCCTTTATCATTTTCATTACTATTATTATTAAATATTTCAAACATATACAAGTATAGAAAATAATAAACACTCATTTATTCACTAAGATTTAACAAATATTAATGCATTAGAAAAAGTTTATTTACATTTTATTTTTTCATAATAAAATGTTACAAAGAGAGTTGAAAACCCCCTTTGTATCCTCTCCTGATGTCATGAAGCCCTTTCACTATCATTTTCCCTTCCTTCCCATGGTAAAAAGGCCACTATTTTAAATTGGTTTGTAACTTTCACATCCATGTTTTTATATGTTTACTACATAGGTATTTATTCAAAAATAATATTTTATGATTTTTAATTTACATAAATGTAAATTTTACTCTGCTACTTGCTTTTTCACTCATCATTCTGTTTTCAACATTTATCCATGCTGATCTATGTAGAATTGATTCACTTATTTTAATTGCTATATAAGCCTTCACTGTGAATATGAATACAACAGAGTTCACAGATGCATTGTCCAGCAGAGAACAAGGCCACCTATGTTGCGTAATTTAGTGAATGAAGGAGAAGGATGCTTTCCTTTCTGGTTTGTGATGTTTTAATTTTGATACTAAAAATTTTTGTTGTTGTTTAAAACCACATTTTAAAATGTTATAGACAGTGAAAACACAATAAGCCTCTGTAGTAATTCATACCCCACTGTGGAAGAATTTATCCTTTGGCAGTTGTGATAAATGTAAATGTGGTGAGACCATGATAATGTTGGCCACAGTTGGGAAGAGAAGTCGGGATAAAAAGAAGGTAGCTTCTGTCATATTCCACAAAGTAAAGGCTAGAGCTACCACAATAGGTCTTCTTCGTGATAAATGAAGAAGCTTGTTCAGAAACTTTTAAAGCTTATAGTCCAGATTCAATTAATATTATAAAGACAAGGCCTTGACATGGTGGATGGTAAAGGACATGGCAATGAGTCGTATCGATGATTCACAGATACTTAAAGACCCTGAATTAAGCATTAATGTGATACAATCCTAATGGTTCTGCCATCTCAGTGCATTAACTGCTGTGTTATATTAAAACTGGTGTGATATGTGGTATCAGTCCAAGCATTTATAGGCTCTTTTGTGCCTCTATTTCAGTTTCTTTATCCAGTTTAAAGACTTTAAAACTCCATTTTAAAAGTAAACACAATTATAAATTTAAAATGTTACAATGCTATCAGATGTCTAGAAAAGGCAAAGGTTGTTGACTCAAGGTCACTAATATCCATTTACCAGACATCAAGTGTGGCATGTTGCATATTGAGGCATCATTTAATGGGAAGTAAGGGCCGGCAGCATTAATGCCATTATCTGACCTTTCTTTTCAGGGATTATAATCTTTCCATGCACCTGTTCACTATGGTCAGCCCTATGCACAGGTAAAGTAAACATCCAACTTTGGAGCATAGTTCAAGGAACATGGGGCAAAGACAGCCTTACAGAAATTTCTTTCCCAGCAACCTGCCACAGGAGCTGAAGTTCCCATCATTTAGAATTAATTTGTCTTGAGGCAACTTATCTAGAAGATAATGTGAGATAAATATGATTAAGTAAAATAACACATTAAGCTTTTATCGTTCATTAAGACCTGAGAAGGGATATGTTCATATGAGTTGTTAACCAGTAACCTAACAATATCTTGGGGAAAAATAGGGAATATTTCACTGCCATGTTATTATGCGTACAGAGAAGAAAAGTCTGTATTGCAAGAAGCTGTCTGGTGGGATTTTGAAATAAAGAATAAGGGACCAGAGGAAGCACCAAACAATGAGTGCTTTGGAGGTTGAGGAGAGTGGATACTAAGAGTTGAGAAAAGTAAGAAAAGAGCATTGAAGAACAAATGTGTGGTGTGTGTGTGTGTGTGTGTGTGTGTGTGTGTGTGCTGGAGATGTGTACTTGAAAAATACCTACTTTGGGATTTTGCCCTTGGCTAAGATTTTCTGTGCACAACCAAATCTTGTTCCTCCTTATACACATATTATTTCATCTTTAATTTAAAACTAAAATAAATTCCTTAACACTCCAAGACATACTCTGTGAGCTAATAGCTCATAGCCTTGTACAAAAATGTTTCTTTTTCCCCTTGAGTTTTTATGTCTTTTTTTTTTACATTTTATTTTATGTTATGCTTTGTGGCAACTGAAGGAAATATTCATACAAGTTTAAAATGCTGATACTACAGAATCTTTTTCTTGGTGGAATTTTGTTTGCACAGATTATGCTTCAGGCGAACAGCAAGCACTTTTATATTTGAGTAGGAATTAACTAAAAGTATTTGTTTCATAAACAAAATGCACTCACCTATTCGTTTGCTTGCAGTCACACTTGGAGCTTGGCTTGAACCAGCTACTTTTATATAAAAAGTGACACTTAACATCTCAATAATTCTGATAAGTGAGGCCACTTTCTACATGTCTTTGAGATACTGAGATAAACCTGAGGGATTAAGACCAGTTTCCCCTAAGGTATACGTCATTCCAACAGCTGATGTTGGCTGAATGCTTACCAAATTCCAGCCACTGGGAGGCAGTATTGTGCAGTAGCTAAAATCTTGAGTTTTGGCATCGGCTGATCAAGGGTTCAAGTGTGACTCTACATAACTGGATGAGTTAACCTCGTTAAGCTTCATTTTCCTTATGTTGCAAGATGGGATAAGACCCATTTCTATTTTATGCCGTTCTGAAGATTAAATGAGATAATGTGAGTCAAGTGCTTAGCTTATGCCTGGTGCTCATTAAAACCCAATAAATCTAATCTCTAGGCATTCGAACCTGATGACCCGTTTCTCCCTTCGTCATACTCTTGCTAACCTCACACATTCCTCTCTTAGAAATGAGTGTCATGGATCCAGATGCAGGAAAAAAGTTAATTTTTATGTGGAGAATCTTTGGTATTAAGCCAAGGTACCCAACAGCAGTGCTTCTCCCAGCATCTCCCACTGATATTCTTATCCCAGGACTGCTCAGTCACTTCAGCACTTCCCTTTTCATAATTTCCTCCATTATCTTACACAGCAATGTCCCCTTCAATGACAACTGCACTAGCCACTGAACACCATGGGTATTTATCCTATTGGTAAGAACATGATGCTGTTTAGATATAAGTTCCAGAGTCTAGTGTATCACTTAAAAAACGAACCTAATACTGCCAGAATAGTCCCTAGTCTTTACATTTATATCCTCAAATTTATCATCTCCTACTGAGCTTAATTGTTCGAAGTAACAAATACGTATTTCACTAAAGAATATTTGGTATATATGTATCAATTTGTCTACAGAACTACACAGAAAAGTCTGTCCTTGACATTGCATTAACATTCAGTGACCACACAGTAGTTTATACTTCTTGAGACAGAGAATACTTTCAAAGAAAGCCACTGTCCCCAGCATATTTATAACCTTTATTGTGGAATCGACAATTGACCCTGTATCCAGCGTATTCACTGATTTCAGTTTCACTGCTTACATCTAGCCTTTAACAAGCTATTTTGATGACTTCATTCACAAATTATTTTCCTATTCTCATCTATCATTGACTCTAAAAATAAAGTAGCCTATAGGTCCTTTGGCATCTAGACCAGTTTCACTATGTCTTTATCTCTTAAGAAGAGAAATTAATGGTAGTTCAAAATTCACATTTAGGGGTAAAGTCCTCTTTCATCCTTTAGAGTTTTGACACTTTTTCAGTTTGTTAATATATGATGAGCCTATAGATTCAAAAAAATATCATTGATCATCAGGTTCTTCCCAAGATCAATCCTGTGGTACTTACTTATATTTCATCATGAAATGTAAGTAAATGTATTATGTGTTCTATAATCATTTCACTTGCAGATGAAGGGTTCTTGTGTTTGTCCTTAACTTTTCTGGGCACTAATTCAGAAGCAGAACTCTGGCCTGTTAAGAGGTACAGCTGCACCCTGCAGGTAGGATGAAAAGGTCCTAGATGAGGTCTTGAATGCGTGTCCTTACATGCTTCAAACCACAACCTAATGTGCAGTTGCAATCCACCCCACCTGAGATAATAAATGAGAAATTCTCAAGGCTGTTGAGCACTTTGCAGATTTTCACAGTAGATCAGCACAAACTTAGTTAGCACAGGTGTTCACATAATTGTGATGCATTGGAAAAACTCTCAGTGCTCAATAGCCCTCGTACTTTTCCCTCCTAGGTGCTGGTTGAGTGTGAGTATATTGTGGGGAAATGTGCCATGATGTTGGGCTCCACTGGTGCTTGGCTAAAGGGTGTTGGACTTGAAAAAGAACTGCTAAATGTGTCCAATTCTCTTGGTCCATTTGCTTAAGTTTCCGAAACTGGAGGGTGACATGAATCCAATAGTTCAATAGATAGAAACAAAGTCCAGCATCTAAAAAAAAAAATCTCTTCTGATATTGGATAATATTAAAACATTTTTGAGATTATTTGAAAATCATTAAGTCCCAAACAATGTGAAGATCTCATACCTCATTCTTCTTGCACTGTAGCTGCCATTTTCTGGGGAATTGTGCTCAGTGCCACCTAATTGCCAGCTCTGCTCATTTCTTAAGGTTGGCCACCATTTGGACTGGGACTCAAAGGTAACCATTCTGAACTAGTGAGTAAGCTCACTCTGCAGTCAGCCCTTAATCAGCCTTAGATTTTCTATTTACAGAGTGAAACAAAACTACATGGCAGGGCTTCCCTGGTGGCGCAGTGGTTGAGAGTCCGCCTGCCGATGCAGGGGACACGGGTTCGTGCCCCGGTGCGGGAGGATCCCACATGCCGCGGAGTGGCTGGGCCCGTGAGCCATGGCCACTGAGCCTACGCGTCCGGAGCCTGTGCTCCGCAATGGGAGAGGCCACAACAGTGAGAGGCCCGCGTACCAAAAAAGAAACAAAAAACAAAAACTACATGGCATAAAATTTGCATAACTTTTAATGTAATGAAGTCAGTAATTTGGATTTACAAAAAATAATAATAACCTGACCATATAGTTAACTAATATTGATTAGGCTCCTACATTGTGCTTGATTCTGTGGTAACTACCCCAAATTTGAGGGTAAAGGAAAAGAAAAAAACCATTTGCCTGTGATCTGTATGTGATCTAAATACATATGGGTACTTTATGATTTCTTTTATAAACACAGAATTAAAGGAATTTCAAATTGCATGCCTCTCTTCAATGGAAATTGATTCAAACTACATTCCCAGTAGTCAACTCCAGTGTGTCTGCTGCTGATTCCTATGTCCCTGCCTAAATGCAAAAGTGTCTGTCCTCACAATCTATCCAGAATTTTCCCTTAAGGGAAGTGATCAAACAGATCATATTTTAATATTACCTTTAGACTTCTGCTAATTTCTTTCAAGCACTTAACATATAAGTCTATGCTGATTTGAATGGATCTATAGACTCTTTCCAACTCCTTCTTAAGAGCAAAAATGTACTTCCATAAATTATTTCAAGTAATCAACTAAAGATATACACCTAAGCATAGATGGAAAAGTCCTCAGTGGTCCTTATGGTACCTCAAATCAAGAACCTACTTGGTAGCATTACAATGGAGGGTCTGAGTCTCTTCCTTGATCCCAAAATACCTTCTGAAAAGTGGATGTTTCTCCTTTGTTCTTTATTTTTGTTTGTTTTTTGGTTTTATTTTTCTTTTTGGCCTCACCGAGTGGCATGCAGGATCTTAGTTCCCTAACAAGGAATGGAACCCGTGCCCCCTGCAGTAGAAGAGTGGAGTCTTAACCACTGGACTGCCAGGGAAGTCCCTCCTTTGTTTTCAAATACAGAGATAAAACATTAATACTGAGAGAAATCCCAAATCCTTCATTAGCTACCTCATGTTTCCAAATGAGACCCTAGGCAAATGGACACATTATTACTAGCTGATGCTTTAGCCCCAGATCCTTATACTGTTCCTTATTCTTTTTACCTACAGTAGACCATGGTGTCACTAAGACTCCATCTGCCTGAACTGGAAACAAACTTGTATGATCTTCATGTCTCCTTTTCCCTGAACCCTGGCTGATCCTACTAAGTCCTACTAGGTCTGTGTAGATTAGGAAAGCCATTCAAAAGAGATAAAAACAAAATCACTTCTGAGATACAGCAACAGTTTCATGAAATTCCAAAAGAAAAAAACAATTCAAAGAGGAAGATATCCCAGAATAGAACACTAACTGAGAAAGCAAAATGTTTAAATTCTGCTTCTAGAGGATTCTATCGTTTGTTCTTAATCCTTATTAGAAGTCGGTTTTTAGAGAACAGCACATGGGAAGTGCAGTGAATCCCCCTAACAGAAGTATATGCCCAAGTATGCTACCTTTTCTTCCCCTGTAGGTGTGAGAGTATCCAACAGATGAAAAGTCATTCTCTAACTTGGTGATGGGACAGAGAGAGGAAATTGGTCCAGAGCTAGTGAATGACTCTTAGGGTCTTAGATGAAAATATTAATTCTTATTGATAGATGTATACTGAGAATCTTTAGTATACAAATTGTGGATACATTAGGTTGCAAATAGTGGTACAAGCATTTCATTGTCCGTAAATGTCTATTAAATTATGTTCTCTAAAATCTACATTTATCATCCTGAAATTATATAGGCTGTCTAAATAACAAGCAATATCTTAAGCCAAATCAAACAGAAAATTCATGAAGTCAGGACCTTTTAGTGTCAAGATCATCATTTTTTATTGTAAGAAATCAATTTTTAGCAGATATCTAAACCCATAAACATATTTGGGATCCACAGATCACTGTTGAGAACTACAACATTAATTATATAAAAGACCTCTTCAATCATTTAAGTTTATTGTTGCTATACTGAAATACAAATTTTCAGGTTTCTGTTCAGTAGTATAAGCAGACTTCTATTCATTTGTTCAGTTTTGTTTCCAAACTTCAGGCATTAGTTGATATGTTATCTTTAGTAGTAGATGTTTCTCAGGTCTGAAAACAAAATATCTATAGCAATTTTTTTTTAGCTCTGTAAGACTTCTTTCTTTCTTTCTCTTTCTCTGTCTCTGTCTCTGTATCTCTCTTCCCTATCTCTCAACACTATCATGAGTGCTAACTGATGTGGTGACTCTGCAATTCTAATGCTACTTTATAATCCACAAACTATTTGGCCTTTCACATTCTTAAAATCTGTCTCCAAAAACATTGCAGCCTAGTTCTGACATTTTCTCTGCTTCTGACTTTACATAACTATATATTTTTGTTTAAAATTCTTAGAATAGGATGCAGTGAGTTTTGCATTGGTCACTAAAATAATACTTAAGACATCTTTATAAGAAATAAAAGAAAAAAATGACTGGATTCTCTTTTATCTGGACCGAGATGCAGGCCTTGGGCGTTGCTAAGACCAGTGGAGAACGTTAGAAATATCATGCTTTTTAAACCTCTGGTGAGGGCAAGAGGTGGGGGGACACCTGAAGAGTTTGCATCCTTGTTTCTTGTGCTACTTTTCCTTCAGAGTATATTAAAAACAAAATAACCTTTCTTGGATCTGGGGTGCTTTCAGTATATCCTTCCTACAGGCAGTGGAATGGACCAGATGGTCTCTTGAGTTCTTTAAACCTCTGACTCCTTAATTCATGGTCAGAATATCAGAGAGCCAACTTTATTCCCATTGTGAGCAGGGGATTCTTAAAGAATGGTCTCCTTTTTTTTACCCAGGTACTGTTTAAGCTGCATTAACTTGTTTGTATCAGGCTGAGCTGAATTTCTGTGGTACTGAAGGGAAAAAAAGTGCTCTTCCAACAGATTCAAATGTTTTCCAGATCTACTGGTGGTAATTGACATAATTCATTTTAATGAGTTAGAAGTATTTGAAGAGCTTTCAGTGAAAACATGTGGAGCCACTCTATAAATTCCTAGACTTTTAGAACTCTCTCTGTCTCCAGTGTTTCTATATTTGCTGTATCCAGTAAACTGATAAACAAAAATGATTTACTGTAAAATAGTTATAAGTAAAGAAATGTCCTCTGAGGATACAATAATTGTTTTCATTTTCCTTTCCCCAGTGCCAGTGGTATAATAAAATGCTAATAGATGCAAATTATGCATGATCTTTAATGCATACTAAAGAGAGAACATTTAAAAATCAGGTACCTTTTGTTGGTGAGTAAGCAATGGAATACTGTTTCCTTTTTAAGATCTTGTACAAACCAGGAAGGTTCCTCTCTGGATTGTCTGCATGTGAAAGCCCACCTCCAGACTGGTATAGTTAGACATTCCAGAGGAGGGGTGGAGACAGGATGGGGGAGGAGAAGAGGCAAACAAAAACATCTTTGACTCCAAATGATTCCATAAGGGGATCTTGGAAAGAAAAACAAACATCCCTCCAACAGGACAGCCACTGTGACTTAAAGAAGAGAAAATTGAAATACATGAAAAATCAATGAGGTAATAATTAAATTGTGGGCCACACCATACAGCAGCCTTCATGCATTTGGTAATGGAGATAGGGAACTGAAGTCATCAGTAGTTAAAAGGGAGCAAAGAACAGCCGTCATCTTGAAGCTAATTTCATGATGAGGCACTAAAAAGCACATACCTGCTACAGTATAGCAGGATATTTACAGGAGGTTAAAGATACAAATTAAAGTCCAGGAGCCTATACACTCCTGATTACCCAGCATTCTTAAATCAGTCCTCCTCAGTCTCACACCTGGGGTCTCAGCTGCAGCGTAGCTGTCATTTACGCTACCCATGGCCCACGATTGATGACAGTCATTCACTGATGAAGCTGTATACATCATTTCTGTCGGAGCTGCACTGGCCAGATGGACCCTGACCATCCATCGCCTGTCAGGGACGCATCTGTTCACACTGCTGCTAGGGATACTAACAAGTCATTGGCTTTCCAAAAGGACAGTGTCAGCTGAATAGGGCACAACGTAAAAACTGGTGTTGGGTTTTTCTTTTTTTTTTTTTTTTTTTAATGAAGAAACAAGATTTTTTTCCTCTTAAAAGGGAATACACTGCATTAACTTTTTTAAAAAAAAGTCATAGTAGAGATATCCAAAAGATCAAAGACTTCATATTCATATCAAAGACTTCATATCTTCATATTGATAAAGCAAGTTGGTTTTCCTTCTTAAATTTGTTATTGGTGGTGATGTTTTAATAAAATATCATCCATTCTGGATTATGATATTAAAATGTTTGTGAAGGTCTGGGGAGTTTCATTATCAGTATTTGTTTCTATAATAAAAAATCAAGATGTTTGTATATTGTTTTTTCTGAATCCAGGTTAATGTTGTTACTTATTTTACTTCTTTGTATTGAATAAAATTATCTCCCTGGCTGAAATAAAAAGTAATCCAAAGAAAATTTTGCGATAAACTTATCCATAAATTGAATCAATAGCAAAATAGGTCATGTTTGGTAAAGATCATGTTTTCACTTTAATTAGTTGCCATTTGAAAATGTTTTTGCAAAGGAATTGTTTTATCACCAGGATGAAGTAGTACCTAGGATTTAATTAGTCCTTGTATGTCAGGAGCCATCGGAACATTTTCCCTATATTATTTCATTTGCTTATCACATGTCTATGAGGTAGAATTCTTGTTATTCCCATTTTCCAGATCCGGAAACTGAGGAATAAAGAGTTAAAGGATCCGCATCTAGTGTTAGTGGCAGAGGTAGGATTTGTGTCCACAGTAGGTCTGACACCAAAGTCCCCATGTTAATTTCTTTTTGTTTTGAGCTTCTAAAATTGATCTTCAAATATGGATCTAAATGGCCATTACAGCCCAGTATCCTGATACTTTTTCTAGATTCTTACTTCTGTTATAAAAAGGAAATTACGTTGCCTTGGCAAAAATTTAACAAGAGAGATTTTAAATTAAGCAAGAATGAGAACATAAGTCAAAATCAGACAATTAACTGGCTTCTTTTTTTTTTAATTAAAGGCAGAACTTTTTAAAATATGCTTTGCTATATAGAGACACATTTCAAAAAATTTTATAATCAACACTCACACAAGTGTTCTTAAGTGGATAAAAGTATATAATCTACCGAAAATGATATTGAAGAAAACAGAGCACATGGCATGACAAGTCTTCAACAGGTAAGCAAAGCAGCAGCAACCATTAGAATAACCATGAATGTGGATGAGTGGTCATAGAGCTCCTTAAAATACAATTTATTTATAAGTACGTCTCAAATACAGCCTCTAGCTCTTTCCTGCTTCAGTTTCCTGATTTCGAAAATGAAAAAAAAAACACCGCACATTTTTTTTCCATCAATGAAAATTGTATTTTACAGATTTAGGTGAAAACTTACTGTAAAAGAAAAGAATCTAATTTTACTAGATGGAAAACTGATAAAGAGATGGAGGCCATTTTCAAGGTCACAGAGGAGGCATTTCTATATTGGCAACGTGAGACACATTGTTGCAAAATATGAGTGACTATAAACCTCATTTTGGCTGTCGGCTTTGGCAGCAGCAAGAGATCTGCAGGGAAATTTCTCCATAACTTTCCATTTTGGCTTCATAAATTGGCAAATCCCATGATTTTTCTTGCTATGAGGGCCTTAACCTGCAATTCATTTACTTTGCACTTTTTCTTACAATTTTTCTTCTTGTAGAAATATGGTAAAACTGAAACAAAACTAAATTTCTTGATGCCTTCTACAGTTTTAAGTCGTAAGCAAATACACTATTACAAAGAAAGTGTCCACATATACGTATAGTGAGTCAGTATATACTGATTGACATGCTTGGTTCCTCCTGCATTCAAATACGAATGCTCCGTGAGTGAAAGGAACTTTTGATCCCTAAGAAGGGAAAGGAATATATACATAGAACTACAAACAAGCTAAAATATCAACAAATTGTAAAAGCAAGGTATAAATTTGAGATGAGATGGAATTGTCCAGCAGGAATTGTCAAAAAAGCTTTACAGATGTAGTATTTGGAACGAGTCTTGATGAATTTATTTAGGAACTTTAACTTATGTTAGGCAAAAGGTGGTACGTCAGGCAGAGGGAAGAGTTCCTGGAGGTAGAAAAATCAAAAGTCAGAAGTCAAAGGTCAGAAGAGGCACCAGTGAGTAGACTAATGTTTGTATCAGTTGCATATTACTTATAGTAGCTGCTTTTTTAGTGTCTCCTAAATATGTGATTGAATGAATGAATAACAATTTGTTAAAATCGTCAAAGTCCTTGATTGTGAGTTAGAATTTACAATACCATCGTTTAAAAAAAAATGCTCTAGGGCTTCCCTGGTGGCGCAGTGGTTGAGAGTCCGCCTGCCGATGCAGGGGACACGGGTTCGTGCCTCAGTCCGGGAAGATCCCACATGCCGCGGAGCGGCTGGGCCCGTGAGCCATGGCCGCTGAGCCTGTGCGTCCAGAGCCTGTGCTCCGCAACGGGAGAGGCCACAACAGTGAGAGGACTGCGTACCGAAAAAAAAAAAAA